>NC_140592.1:53667898-54364773 GCF_964204655.1 Triturus cristatus
TGATGGTGTGGGTACAGTGTAATTGTCCCATTCATCAGCAGGCTGTGGAGGATCATCAATTTCTCCCTCTTCCGCATCATCTTCAGAAGTGGGCGGGTCATCCCTAGGAGGAGCCGGAATGATGGGTCAAGTTGTCATCCTAGGAGTAGAAGGAGGAGGCAATATTGGAGTAGGCGGAACTGTTTGTGGCGGCAGCACAGTAGTCTGCTCCTCCTTGGGTGGAAACCCTTTTCTGTTATCTGTGAGCATGGCGTGCAGATCTTGGATCAAAGAAAATGAAATGGTATCTGAGTAGATTCCAGTCTGGGAGGATTAACATAATACCTGTAGTGCTGATATTGCTCAGGAGGAACTGGATAGTAATGTTGGTAATACTGTTCCTCGTCATAGTTGTCCTCATCTCCCTCTTGACACTTTACATTGAGTTCTGAAGGACTATGAGCCGTCCAAAAAGGACTGTCATGATCTGTTTCCTCTGTATCTAGAACGTGACTCGGTGGCAAAGGTAAAATCTTGCCTGGCGATGCAAACTCAGGTCGCAGGGATATTTGGTCATTCTGGACACCTGTTGTGGCGGTGCTGACGGTATCGACATCTGAAGCATATCCGATGCTGTCGTTGACGGCCCCATCAACGGGAGCAGCGTCGACCTATCCATCGCCGACGGGACCGTTGTCGGAAAGGGCCTCTTTGTCGACGATACAGCCATCGACGACGATGTTGTCGTCGATGTGGATTCCGTGGACAGAGGTGCACTCGAAGGTAGTGGCGTCATCGACGGTGGTGCTGCCGTCACTGAGGTCTTCGTCGACGGTAATTAAATAGTTTGACGATATAGGTGCATTGATTGTCAGCACCGTCAAATAGAGGGTGGTCATCATTGATGTTAAAATCGTCGATGATCATACTGATGCCGAGTGGGATTCGTGACTGGATTTATTCCTAGAAGAACCAGAAGAGGTGGCAGATTCCAGTTTAACCTTAGAGGCCCAGAATGACAAAGTTGGCTCGGAGGAGACTTTGGAATGTTTCTCCTTTTTAATAGCGTCTTTAGTCTGATGGGAGGTTTTAAGGTGTCTTTTACCCTCCTCAGACTTACCCTAAGGCGACCTGAGTCTCCTAAGAGATTTAGACAAAGTGTCACTCTCCTCATCAGAAGATGCCCTCTGTGTCTTCTACAGCCAAAACAACATTCTGCGTTCTCTGACTCTCAGTGTTTTGGAGGAGAAAGTGTGACAGATTTTGCACTGTTTTGCCTCATGATAAGGATAGAGGCAATAAATGCAATACTTGTGAGGATCATCAGTGTGAACCCCCTTCCTTCCACAGGACTTGCAAGGGCGAAAAAGTCCCTTCTTGTCAGGCATGCTGAATATCCAGTAGGAAATAAGAATAATCTGAGAGTAAGATGAAAGAACTGAGCAGACCTCAGAGAGACTCCCTTCACACACGACGTGCGGTGAAAATGTGTTGGTTGTCTAGCCTATGGAATTTTTTTATTTACTACTGCTTTGTTTATATTATCGGGAGACTCCCGCTTCGACGACGGGGAATAATTCAAGCATGTGAATCTATGAAAGATACCCTAATACTGGATAATTTATGTACTTTACGATCTCTTCAGTGAGAGTATTGTGTCTATCATATGTGTTTGATCACATTGTCAAGTTCACTGAGCCAGAAATATGTGTATGATTGGAACAATGTTATTGGCATACAGACCCCATTTTTAGAAGGTAGACATTTATGTGTTTAGTTGGAGCTTTTCACTTTGTGTCAGTATAAGAACCTGAAGCTTATTGTCACACCTTGATGTTCCACTGGGAAGCAACACACTCCTCCTTATGCCATTGCAGTACTTGTTGTTGCTGCATATCTAAAGACAGCAGGTGCTAGTGACTTTTGCTCACTCTCCTTGAGATGCTAGTAAGTAAGTTATGTTAATACACATCCACCATGGTATAATTAGTCCATTCATCAACAATCATCAACAAACATACAACACTCTGGTTTAGATTAGTGAATTTATTTACAAGAATTGGTTGGCACAGTATGAGCATTTTAGCAGTGTTTGGGGCAACAACACAAACATTGATTGTGAGCAAGGGATTTCCAGACAGAGTCCATTTGAGAGACATATCATGCGACATATGGAGGTGAGGAGAATTTCAGTGAGGAGGTACAAATTGCCATTAGGGCATGTAGCTCCTTCAAAAGTCCACAAATGGATGAGATTAATAGGCGCACAAACAAAAAGGTACAGTGCTGGGTGGTAAAGAAGGTGGCATGATGACAGACATGGGACCACTGGGAAACTGGCCAGGGGGCACAGACAAATGTTACCTGGCAGTTTGCAGACGGAAACTGGTGAAGTCCACCTCTTCTTTCTCTGACAGGTTTGTGCCTACCCTGTAGTTGGTGGTGTTTGTGTGGGAGGCTTCTGAGGCACACATATATCAGGGGCAGGAATTGGGGCTTCACTGTCCCCTGCAGCATTTGTCTGTGCCAGCAAGGAAGGCAGCACATCGCTGACAAGGGACTGATGGCTTCTCAACAAAGCAACAACATCGCTATGGGGGGCAGCCATTGCTGTTATGTAGGAGTTCAACTTGAGCTCCATGGATGCCATGATGTTAATGATGGACCCCAGCCTGGTAGCAACCTCACTGGTGTCAGATATTAAGGCCTGTTGTTCTTGTCTCTCCCTCATGACACCAGCAATGTCAGCCTGGAACTTATTGATCTTATGGAGCCACGTGTAAGTGCCTTCGAATGACTTGGATGTATCCTTATTAGGACCGAGGCACCTACGGACTCCCTGTAGGCTGCCCACTATGGAGAAGTGTGGCTCAATGGTTAGAGCGGCAGACCCTGATGCAGAGATCTGGCCCGGGACCAGGGTTCAATTCCCACCTCGGCGGGTCTTGGGCTCAATTTCCTCGGACCTGATAATTCTCGCCTCGGTGCCTACTCTAATCAGGGGTCCCACTCTGCAACTCTGGGCAATAGCTTGCTTAATCTCCACAACGGCCCCAACAACTCTGGGGATGCCTGGCTTCACCTTGGGGGTGCCCAGGAGTGGACATTTCACAGGGAAAGCCAGGAAGGGTTCCACAGCGGTATGAGTACAGCACCAGGACCCCCTGTCGCTGGGGCAGCAGTGCGCTATACAAGAACAAAATTTAATTTAATTTCATTCCATCCCCACCCCACAACATCAACCATCTGCTGCTGGACTCCAACCACTCGGCGTTAGAACTCGGGGGTCCTCGGAGTCGGAGGCTAGGCATCCACAGCAAGATGGGGCATGCCATGTGGGTGGCAGTTTCTCTGAAGATCCAGCAACGCTGTCATCCCTTGCCATGACCAGAGATGGAGATTCTATGGAGTCCATAAATGGTTCTAAGGTGTCATCATACATTGGGGGCAGGATGTCATCAGAAACAGATTGGTCATCCAGGGCAGACTGCTGGACAGGAGGTGTAGTTTGTCCCTCTGCAATGAAATTGAAAAATGTTAATGATCTATGATAGATGTTGACATAAGTAAATTGGGTGACAAACAGACTTTATTTTCATTCACTTTTTGTTACACATAGATGTGTTGACCATGTGTAGGCCAAGTTACACTGAAGTTGCCTTTTACATGGCAATATATTTACATTGTACACACAATGTGTGATAAGGGGTCATATTGTATAACAAGGGGTCCTTTTTGTGTCATACCACACATTGAAAGGCAGTTACACAGCTTGCTGGCCTGCACTCCCTGAAAGGGTGAGCGCAGGTAAGAGCACCATTTACCATGTTGCTTAGCCAGTTGTATATTTTAAGGACTATATAAATTTAAGGTTCACTTATTGACACCACTGATGAGAACATTGCACCACGTCACCAGGGTGCCTGCATTGCCTCTAGGCATCACTTAGTCCACAGCTCCAGACAAAGTAATGTTCTTTTGTCATCTATTAGATTTGGTCCTGTATTCTGCCTTTCACACAGAACACCACACCAATTTGCCTACCTTTGCATGCAATCTGTGCATTCATGTGGCTGAGGGGTCACATTTGACACTCATCCAAACAACTCTACACAGGGCCTTGCTACACTGCAGTAATGGGTAAGGGTATCTACTTACCATAGTGTGCTTAGTTGTGTGGAATCCTGTAGTCTCCTAGTACATACAGTCATCTCCAGAGTCCAGAACAATAGGCACTGTGCACCATCTCTGAAGGGGATAGTCATTGTCACACTTGGAAATATACTGCCACTAAAATTCACTCAATTTCCTCATTACCCAAGTTGCGCATCTGCAGAGAGGCACAAATATCTTCACTCAGCACCACTCACACATAGCTTTACGTGACTCCTCTGTCAATCATCATTCAGACTGAGGAAATATGAATTTTGTGATCAGTTATGTCCCCTATCGTAGACCCCAACGGCTCCATGTACATGCTATAAGTACATGTATGTTCCCTCCTGCTCCAGTTTTGAAGACGCAAATATATGTGCGTCCACCGTCAACATGTCCTCTTTCAGATCCACTATGAATGGGTCAGATATTCCTTTTCTAAGTATGAAAGGCCACCGACTTTATGTGGTTCACTTTCCATATTTTTACAAGATTCAGGCGAGTAGGCCCGAATTCTGTCATCAAGCCTTTTCCTGTCTTTCTGCCTCTGAAAGCTCCAGTCTGAGCCTGCATCTGTGACCATGAACTATGTCTTACTCCCTGCGCGGCTAACGGTGCCTGATCCAGCCCGTAGCCTGCCAAAAAACTGTATTTCACCTTCAAGATTATCTCCTCCGCCCCTCATCCGATGCATTCCTGTCTAGCAGTTTAGGTAAACATTCCTCCAGCTACCGTGCAAAGGGCCAGGCCTCGCTGTCCTCATGCAAGTAATTCATAGCCCTGTTACCATGGAATATTCCTACCCCCTCGCATCTAGTGTAGACACTTAGACGCTTGTACACGCACTAACAGTCAGTATAGTCAGTATAGAATAAGATTCTATCCTAAGAGACCTCTCTTTTTGGATAACACAGTTCTTTAAACATAGGATACTAGATATGATTTGGGATTAGGTTGACATAACCCCAGACTTCTGTCTCCACATGTAGAGCTAAATGTCAAGTCCCTTTCTCCCTCTAGTTGCACGTCAATCACACGTCATGCGGCTGCGCACGCATCTCTGCCAAATACTTCTGCTGACATTGCAGGATTCTCTTATGGATCCACCCACTTATGATATCATGTATAATGACGTTTTCTAGTTACGCCTATTCTAGTTACGCATGCATAGTTCATTTCGTCTTATCAGTTGATACGCCTACTGCATCTCTTTTACTGTAATGCCTTTTCTATAAAAATGATTACCTGTCAATAATATATGCCCTTCCTTCCTGAACTTTCGTGGTGATGGAATAGAACGCCAACAATTCGAATTGTGTTCCTTTGTATAGGAATAAAGCCTTTTTAAACCTCTAATACCACGGATTCTGCCTCTCATTTTACTGAGTTATTCTTAATAGACTTTACCGCATAAAAAATAGTACCGGTAACAAAATATTTACCACATAAATTGGCGCCCGAACAGGGACACTTTCTCATCTCACGCGCCGGCGGTGCGTTGCAGGCCCGGTCTCCTGCCACAGCTGAACGGACAAAAACGCGTTCCCGCAGGATTTCCTGTATCTCCCTCCGGCCAAGCGGGGACGACTGAGGCTGCGATTAACACCCAGACGAGGCGGTGAGAAGTGCGAAGTATCCCGACCAGAGCCTAGCTGAGAGAGCAAGATCCGAGGTATACAGAGACCCGCCAGGTTCCGAAGTTCCGAGTCCAGTCCGGTCCAGTCCAGTTTCAGTTCCGTTCCGAGGCCTTCCGTTCCGAGCTACCCGGTGAGTACCATTACCGGGGAGGCATTTAACGTGCACATAGTCTGTGCCGGTCAAGACGGGTTTGGGTACACAAATCCGGTCTGCACTGTTTTAGCAGTGTATCTGTACTGTTTAGCAGTATATATAGTATGTTTTGCATATAAATAAGTATTATCTAGTGTCGGTATAATGTCAGTAACTAGTTTTCTATTAGTTATCATTGTTCGTAAAACTGTTAAGTGTTAAATGTTTTAAATACGTTCTATATACTGTGGTGTGAATGACTGTTCATTATTGTGTTTTTATAAAGTGTGTCCCAGTCATAAGGTCTAAAAATGCCGCTCTTCTCGAAACTAAGACAGATCAAAACTAGAAAAGGTGTACTCGAAGAAGCTGTTCCCATCCCACCTAGGGACACTCCAGGGTACTTTATGTATCATAAGCATGGCCTAGATGCCGTATTATTTCTTGATTTATGGGTGGACTACACCAAAGAATTACCAGAGAGTCAGAGATGGCCCGCAGCGGGGACCTGGGATGCAGATTGCATCATGAGAGTAGAAGAAGAATTATGGAAAAAGAAAGCCAGACAGTCGCAGAAAGATGCCATTGAATTATGGCGTAAAGAATCGTATAGACGCACAGAAAAAGCACTCAGACAGGACGAGAAAGGTAGAGAGAATTCAAATAAAACCCGAGAAAATCTATTACTTGAGGAAGGTACCCGAGTAAAATCAGAACAAGTAGACAGACAAAGAAACGCCCTTATGAATGGTATGTATCCACTTCTGGCCGAAGGGTTACCCAAGGCTACTCCGGAAATACCAAAAGACTTGCCACCTCCATTGTTTCCAATAAAAGCACATCCCAAGGGGCATCCCAGAACCGCAGAAGATGTCTTCCTTTCCTCTTATTTAGATGACGCAGCTCCCGAGTATGTAATACCGCACCACATAGACCGCTTGCCGATGGTGCTCATCGCCAAGATTCTCCGTCTGTACCTCCACAACAACAAGCTTCGACACACATTCCGACAAACACATCTGTTTCTACGGCTTTTCCCGCAACGACGGTTGCTGTCTCACCTTCAACAAATCCTTTCACGTCCAGCACCCCAGACGGTGCTACAGGAGGTACGACAGACATTTTTTCTACGCCACCCAGAGGAAATAAATTTTCCCTTAGAGAATTAGCACACCAACGTACGCCCAAACTAGCAACCCCCGACATGCTCAAGGAACTTCTAGTAGATTGTAGATATGATCCTGTACCCGGTAAACGGGACGAAATGCTGCTGTCATCATTACGTATTCGACGAGCTGCAATATATTTAACGAAGCTACCAGGAATGGCTACACATTTAGAAAACATATATCACTTTGTCCAGTCAGGACGAGGTCCTGAAAGTATTAGCAGAGCCATGGAGTACCAGAAAGTGGAGGTACAGGGACAACTGTTACGTTTCCTCATAAACTGTGTGATCAGAAATCAAGACCGGCCTGGGGTAAATCCGGAAGAAATGCAAAAACTTGTCACTTGGGGCCAGAATATATCAGACGGAAGACATGATAAACAGTTATGTATAGTAGCTATGTACCGAAAGATCCGCAAAGAAGTAGAAAGAATATACGAAGAAAGATTAGAGGTAGACGCCACTGACTTAAACAGAGAGGAGGGGGAGCAAGAATCAGACCAAGTAGATACAATAGCTTATGTAGGTAGAGGAAGATCCCATAATAATACCAGAGGTTTTAACGACCCAATACGTCCAATACGTCCAGAATGTAATAGACATCTTCCAAACCCTATGCTAAACACGAAATCCCCTGAACACTTATTCCAAGCCGCTGATAAATTACTCCGAGATCGAAGGGGATACCACGTGCTTGATTCCATGGACGAACAAGAATTAGCCAGGTCAGCAGTACAATGGGCTGACAGTCCCGGCGAATACAAAGATGATGTACTTGCACACACGTTTCTGAATCTAGACCCATATGAACAGCGTTTAGCTAGTATATACATGATTCAACACCTCCTTATATTATATAAAAACCAACACTCCGATCCAGGACCTTTACCTGACATATTGACAGAACTGCTCACGAATATATGGAGAGGGTCAGGTACTGATTTGATTAAGGAAATTCTAGAATCCCGAAACCAATATTTAAATTTCGTATGCCCAGAACACGTTCCAGTTCCCATTATGGGAAGAAAAATGTATCACATAGATAGACAGAATCCGTTACGCGAAGTACACCCAATTAGAGGTGCCGGTGATAATTTTACACGCGTGTTTGTGTACACGCCTATAACTAAACTGGAATTATTAGAAATGAAGAAAGTAGTACCCAGCCATGACAAGG
Organism: Triturus cristatus; assembly: GCF_964204655.1. Taxonomy (NCBI): domain Eukaryota; kingdom Metazoa; phylum Chordata; class Amphibia; order Caudata; family Salamandridae; genus Triturus; species Triturus cristatus. Next base: position 53,676,148 of record NC_140592.1, read on the forward strand.
ACCCAGCAGGTTTCCACCGTGAGATAAAAGACATGTTACTCATGGGAGAGTATACTTACCCCGACATTATGAAAATATTAAAGGTCCTATTACCTGCCGGTGTTTATGAGAAACTCAAGGAAAAGGAATGGGAGGTGGGAGACCAAAAGATAGATTGGACAGCATTAGAAAACGAAGAAAAGGCCCGAGCTGCAGGAGCAGGGCTTGGGGAAAAGACTACAGCACTACCAGGGCTACTAGTGCAGGTACTGCCACGTTTATTAACTACGAAAAAGGAGGACTGGGGTGCAATCTCAGCCTGTAAACAAAAACCAGATGAAGACACGAGTGATTTTTATTCCCGATTTGAAAAATGTTTTAGTATAAATAGTGGTATAAAAGCCAGTAGTGAGTCATATCCACATCTGTTTGTGACAAAATTAGTTGAAAATTCTCTGCTACAAGTCAAGAATAGAGTATTGAAATTCGAAAGTACCTGGCAAGGTAATACCCCATCACAGATGCTACAGATGTTACAATATCACCACAATAGAATTAGAGAAGAACAAGAACACGAACAAAGACGTATGAAAGATACAAAAATGAAAATGCTTGTTGCACAGTCAGTTCCAGCCGATAGTCATCAAAAGGGTGATTCCGCAGGTCCTGCAAAAGGGACATGCAACTATTGTAAACAACCAGGTCATTATATACATGATTGTCCAGTCCTGAAACATAATATTGCCACAGGTAGAACACATGAGAGACCACGTCCACCTAGACAGGATCAGAATCAACAACTAATGCCTCAGCAGGCACAACCTAGGTTAGCTCCGCAACAACTAGCTCCGCAACAGGCAGCTCCACAACAGATCGTAGCACCACCACAAGCGCAGCCTGTCGCTGCAACACAAGCAACAACACAACAGATGTATCAGTACGCACAAACAGATTATCCCGATTATCAACGATACTCATGAGATAGCCTAGAGAGGGAAGTTGGCTTACCCCTTATAGAGGTTCCTGTAGACCAAGAGGGACCTTATGTACATAGTGAACTATTAGGGGAAGACAGAAAGTTTTTACTTGATACAGGGGCAAGCAGAACAACTATAAGACGCAGTGAAGTTCCAGGGGCACCCCTCTCAGGCTCACAAAATATTTCCCTTGGATTCTCAGGAAAACCTATAATAAATGACGTAACACAACCTCTTCCACTTACAGTCGGTCCATTAACACGTACTACAGATTTATTGCTTACTAAATCATGTCCAGAAAACTTGTTAGGTATAAAAACATTGAAAGCTCTAGGAGCCATAATATGTTGCTCTCCGGAAGGAGTACGACTATTTTTACGTGACTTTAAAGGTCACTACGTATCCAGAGACATGGATCACCGACTGCAGAATTTACCTACACATTTATGGGCACAAGGCCCCACTGATGTTGGTTGCATGAACATTACACCATATCGAGTCACACTAAAAACAGGAGTGGTACTACCACGAATGCGACAATACAAGTTACCACCAGATGCTGTAACGGCCTTACTGCAAATCATTGACGAGCTCATTGCACAAGGAGTGGTTGTCGAAACTGACTCCAATGTATGTAATTCCCCGATAATTCCGATTCTTAAAAGAACGGATCCAAAAGCTCCGCCAGTATACCGATTAGTTATTGATCTGCGCGAATTAAATAAATGCATTGTACCACAATACCCCGTGGTCCCAGACATCTCTTCATTACTCACAGCTATTGACTCAGAAGCAACGTTTTTCACTGTAATTGATCTCAAAAATGCTTTCTTTAGTGTCCCAATTGATCCAGAAAGTCAGTATTTATTCGGTTTTAGTTTAAATGGACGAAGTTTTAAATTCACACGCGCACCTCAAGGATTTACAGAAAGCCCCAGCATCTATAGCCAAGCACTAAAGCGAGAACTTGACAGTATCCACATGCCAGTTAACACTGCCTTGCTTCAATATGTCGATGATCTACTGATCACCGCCCGAAGCGAACATGAATGTGAAAAAGCGTCACTGACGGTTTTAAAATTTCTGGCCGACAAGGGGCACAAGGTGTCCCCTTCCAAGCTGCAATTCTGTGTCCTGCGAGTTGTATACCTTGGGCACTCGCTGTCCAAGGAGGGAAGGCAGCTTACACCCGATCGCATCCAGTTAATTGCTAACATGCCACCACCCAAGACACAAAAGGAGGTGCGGGCTTTTATAGGCCTCACTTCATACTGTAGGCAGTGGATCCCTCAATATGCATTTCTAGCAAAACCACTCATCCAGTTGACAACACAGGAGGCAGCCACATCGATTGTCCTCCCTTGGACTCCAGAACATACACATGCCTTTGAAAGCTTAAAGAAAGCTTTATGTCAAGCACCTGTCCTAGCAACACCATGTTACAGTAAACAGTTTACACTCTTTGTTACAGAACGCGAAGGTACTGCTTTGTCAGTACTCACTCAGGAACAAGCAGGATCACACAAGCCATGTGCTTATTTCTCTAGTACATTAGATCCAGTAGCTCAGGCACTTCCAGCGTGCCTGAAATCAGTGGCAGCAACAGCTTTAGCAATCAGACAAAGCGATGCCATAGTGTTAGGACATCAATTAACAGTACAAGTACCACACGCAGTAGAGGTTCTCTTGAACCGCACACAAACACAACACTTGACTATAGCAAGACTCACCGGTTACGAATTAACATTGTTTCAGCCACACATAGAAATCAGACGTTGTAATACGTTAAATCCTGCCACACTGTTACCAGTAGGCGGAACAGATCCATTGGCACATGATTGTGTCGAAGTCATTACTATCACGACGAAACCCAGACAAGACTTGACAGATATCCCTTTGACAGATCCAGACTTGACATTATATGTAGATGGGTCATGTATGAGAACAAGTACAGGAGAGTTAGTGGCCGCTTACGCAGTCACAACAGACACTGAAGTCATTGAAACAAATTGTATTAACACTTTGTCAGCTCAAGCAGCAGAGCTCATCGCTCTGACACAAGCCTGTATTCAAGCCACAAATAAAAAAGTCAACATATACACAGATTCACGTTATGCATTCGGAGTCGTCCATGACTTCGGCGTACTGTGGCGAGAGAGAGGTTATTTAACTTCTCACGGTGCCCACATCCAACACGGACCCCTCATTCTAGCCCTATTAGACGCGATTCATCTACCTACTGCAATATCGATTATGAAATGCAAAGCCCACACAAAAGTTACCGATATCATTTCCCAGGGTAATGACCTAGCTGACAGAACAGCTAAACAGACTGCTCAGAATCAGACTCACACAACTGACATGACAAAGACAATAGTCCCGACACCAACACATTGCATGACAGTTAAGGATCCCGCCCTTGATGTAATTGACATACAGACACATGCTACACCAGAAGAAATAAAGAAATGGACTGAATTAGGAGGGATCCAAACAGATCAAGGATGGATGACGAAGGAAAAATCTATATGGTTTCTTCCCGACTCAATGGTCCAAGTCATCATTAACACTATACATAGTCCAGCGCACCTAGGAGAAAAAGCTATGCTAGACAGCATTCAACACATTTGGTTCAACAAACACTTGCGAGCCGCAGCGAAACAAAAAGTTCGTACCTGTATGATATGTTGTCAGTTTAATCCAGGTAAAAGCATCCCCGTAGAGCAGGGTGGATTCCAAACTCCCGATCACCCTTTTGAAGTCCTCCAGATGGATTATATCCAGATGGAACGATGTCGAGGATTCAAATATGTTCTCGTAGTTGTCTGTGCTCTTTCCCGTTGGACAGAAGCATACCCGGTTTCAGATTACACTGCCCCGACTACTGCCAAACAGTTAGTTCGAGAATTCTTCCCACGGTACGGTTTACCACGTGTTGTCTACTCAGATAACGGCCAGCCGTTCTCGTCCGAACTAATGAAACACGTTTCCCTTCTATTAGGATACCAATGGAAATTCCATTGTGTCCGACATCCCGAGGCGGCAGGTCTCGTGGAACGCCATAATCAAACTCTGAAAATTAGATTGTCCAAAATATGTAGAGAGAAAGGAGTCGATTGGATAGTAGCCTTACCAGTTGCGCTCTTTTACATGAGAATGGTAGCACATTCTCGAACAGGGCTATCCCCGTATGAGGTGATCTTCGGTAGACCACCAAATATGTGGGGGACGCCTATACCTCGTAAAATCACTGATGTTGACTGTAATATGCTGACAGATTACCTGGCTTCCTTGATGTCTGCACTACAATCTTGTCGTTCACAGGTATCCGCAGCTTTTCCCGACAATACTGAGGTGAAACCCCATGACGTGGTTCCTGGGGACTTGGTGTTGGTCAGGAATTTTGACCGGAAGACCCAACTGGATCCTAGGTGGAAGTCACCGAAGTTAGTTCTACTTACCACAAGGACAGCTGTGAAAATCGAGGGAAGGAAAGGGTGGTTGCACTCGAGTCATATCAAGAAATTTTATGGACTACCATCCAGCGTAGAGACTCAACCCTGTATTCCCTCACAAACAGACTCAAAGCTCCCTTTGGCTGAATTAACACAACCAGAACTGTATAAACTAAAATTGAGGTCCAGTAAGTCAGACAATTTGATTGTTTAAGTCCTCTCCAAGGTGAATCGGTTGAATTTGTCTCTGACATGTATCCTCTGGACCGGAATAGAGAAAGAAATAATCGAATGCTGCTCAAGAAGCATGCGTATTGTAAATCATTTCGTAGTCATTGTACAGTAACATTATTAATTTTGTTTTTTCTAAGTCTTATGATCATCATTGTCAGCATCCTATTGCACATGTATTACCCTATTCCTAAGCGTGCTTATAATATAACTGCAGAACATTCTTTTAGTGAATTACCTCCACATGAATTGTCCTATAGATTTGCGCTGCGCAATAACACTTTCATTAGTATGCTACATCATTCCCATCAAACCAGCAATGCCACAAATTGTTGGATATGTGGCCGACTCCCTCCCTATCAGAACTATAAGGGAGTTTTGCCCCTCTTTCCCTATCCGTTCACACACAATGGCTCCTGTGGAGCATGGTTTAGTTTGATCAATTCCCTAGATTCGAATTCCGCAGTTTATCAAGACAACTGGGTATGGGGAAACCTGAACTTAGTTTTGCTTAAAGTCTGCTACCCTAACAAGGAGGGACTTCCCAAAAGAACAGGAACTGATCTAGAAAATGAAGTATATGGATTAGGTAATTTTACACTTAACCTCATGATCCTGAACGTTGAATCTGAAGCTACACCAATCTTGCCCGCCATGTCCGTATTCCCAGTAAAAGGGGAACTATGTATAAAAAAGAATGGCTCCATACACATGGGCCATAGTAAATGCACCACTGTAATAAAATTCAGTGATCAAGGCAAGTCTACATTTAGAGCTTCTCGTCATTCCTACTTTATATGTGGCCAGACCGCATATATACGCCTACCTTTAGATTGGGATGGTACCTGTTACATAGCATTCCTCCTACCACCTGTTTTCCTAGCTCCTCCTGATTATCATAGAAATACTCATTTAGTACACAATAGACAGCAGAGAGATCTCCCAATTGTTGATTACACTGAAACAGCATGGGAAAAATACACAGATTTCAATAAAGGTTTCTTTCCCTATATAGGTACAGTCACTAATAGTAAGCTGATACGTAGATTAACCAGAACCCTCGAAGCAGTAGTGAACGAAACTATTTCCGCCTTAGGCAATTTAACAGAAGAGCAGTCTGCTATGCGGATTGTTGTGCTTCAAAATCGTCTTGTCCTTGACGTCATCTTGGCCGATAGGGGCGGAGCTTGTAGGGTCATCGGATCAAGTTGTTGCATTTTCATACCAGAAAATTCGCCGTCAGTATATAAAGCCATAACCCGCCTTCATAAGATTGTAAGCCAGATACACCAGAGTCCAGGCACCTGGACTTGGTCCGGTTGGTTCTGGGGCGTGTTGTCAGCCTGGGGATGGAGAATGCTCTCCTTCCTAGGTATTGGCTTTCTCATACTATTCAGTTGCTGCTTATGTCTACAATGTGGGCCAGCGATTTGTGGTCTGTGTGCCACCTCGTGTATCCCACATCCAAGTTTTTGTTCGAGATCCCGGAAGAAGAAAGAAGAACAAATGATGCTATATGAACAGATTGATGGATTGATGAAGATCGATATCTCCTAAGGGTCCGAAGGGGACAAGGAGGGAATGAGGAAATATGAATTTTGTGATCAGTTATGTCCCCTATCGTAGACCCCAACGGCTCCATGTACATGCTATAAGTACATGTATGTTCCCTCCTGCTCCAGTTTTGAAGACGCAAATATATGTGCGTCCACCGTCAACATGTCCTCTTTCAGATCCACTATGAATGGGTCAGATATTCCTTTTCTAAGTATGAAAGGCCACCGACTTTATGTGGTTCACTTTCCATATTTTTACAAGATTCAGGCGAGTAGGCCCGAATTCTGTCATCAAGCCTTTTCCTGTCTTTCTGCCTCTGAAAGCTCCAGTCTGAGCCTGCATCTGTGACCATGAACTTTGTCTTACTCCCTGCGCGGCTAACGGTGCCTGATCCAGCCCGTAGCCTGCCAAAAAACTGTATTTCACCTTCAAGATTATCTCCTCCGCCCCTCATCCGATGCATTCCTGTCTAGCAGTTTAGGTAAACATTCCTCCAGCTACCGTGCAAAGGGCCAGGCCTCGCTGTCCTCATGCAAGTAATTCATAGCCCTGTTACCATGGAATATTCCTACCCCCTCGCATCTAGTGTAGACACTTAGACGCTTGTACACGCACTAACAGTCAGTATAGTCAGTATAGAATAAGATTCTATCCTAAGAGACCTCTCTTTTTGGATAACACAGTTCTTTAAACATAGGATACTAGATATGATTTGGGATTAGGTTGACATAACCCCAGACTTCTGTCTCCACATGTAGAGCTAAATGTCAAGTCCCTTTCTCCCTCTAGTTGCACGTCAATCACACGTCATGCGGCTGCGCACGCATCTCTGCCAAATACTTCTGCTGACATTGCAGGATTCTCTTATGGATCCACCCACTTATGATATCATGTATAATGACGTTTTCTAGTTACGCCTATTCTAGTTACGCATGCATAGTTCATTTCGTCTTATCAGTTGATACGCCTACTGCATCTGTTTTACTGTAATGCCTTTTCTATAAAAATGATTACCTGTCAATAATATATGCCCTTCCTTCCTGAACTTTCGTGGTGATGGAATAGAACGCCAACAATTCGAATTGTGTTCCTTTGTATAGGAATAAAGCCTTTTTAAACCTCTAATACCACGGATTCTGCCTCTCATTTTACTGAGTTATTCTTAATAGACTTTACCGCATAAAAAATAGTACCGGTAACAAAATATTTACCACAAGACCCAGGGACTAAACTTACTCTCACACACTGATGACACCCAGATCAGACACTGACTCTCAGGACACACCTACATTTGTAGTATCATGCAATTGGCAACCATGGCTACCTGTATGTGTGAGCTATGGCCCATGCTGAACTACACACATTAGTAGTGAGGATATTCTGTAACATGTACCTACCCTAGTTACCCACACAACTAGGCCCAAACACCTCACCCTCAAACCATCCCCAAAACCTGTCAATCATCCTGGACACCTAGCTCACCTTACACTTCACAATTCCGTTTCACATCCTCCAGCTTTGACATATGTAGCATGGTCAGACTTTTCTGCTTATGGATCTCTTCTGACCCTAGCTACAGCATCAACGCAGCCCATATCACATGTAGAATGTCAAACACCAATACCCTCCTCTACGGCATCCCTTTACAGCTGCTACACAAGTGGGAAACTATCACACACAGCAGTGCGTGACCATCACTCCTGCTACATTGCAGCACACACATCACACCTCCCCTCCGTGAGATTCAAGGGCTCCCCATTCAGACACACTGGCAGTTAAATGTGCTCAGCCACACCTACATTCAGCCACACCTACATGGCGGAACACAACCAGGGGTCCACCAAGTTTACACCCTATCTACGCCTCCAAAAAACACTCATGGACCTCTGGTGTGCATCACTTGCATTCACCCCCACCCCAGTATTCATTTGTGCAACACAGGAGTTATTGTGGTGTTTGACATGGCAGGCAACACCTGTGTAATCTCACTCAGCACATCAGAAGAGCTGCCTGAAATATGGTTTAATGGTAGTGACTGTACACGTGACTGCTCGCCTGATACTCATTAGTGATCTTTCACATACTCAGCACCTCTCAGGTGAGGAGTTATTCCTCTGGCAACCCCATTCCAGATCATGACTTTACACTCCACTTTTGGCTGCGTATCCCCAAGACAAGCACACTTGCCTTATGGTGTAACGGGGTATGCATTGTCACAGTCCGGTTCTGCAGATTTGCAAGGGCCATGCATGATGAGTTGCTCCAGTGCAGGTTTTGTGCCTTGTATTGTGGGACTTATAGTGCTGGTCACTCGAACTACATTACACTACAAGTCACAGTATTCAAAGGACAACCTGGACTGGGGCAGCACATCATGCATGAACCTGACAAACCTTGGCAGGGCTAAGCTGCGTTGAGCAAATTGCCACTAGGCAAAACAAATTACATTAGTGTGATATATGAGTTAACATGTGAATCACTCCTGCCCTTTACCTTGCACACAGCATAGTGCAGCAGAGCAAAGTGTGTTGCTGCGCCACATGACAGTTTTAACCACATTGTCCCTTATTGACACTTACTCTGTAGATCTTCCAGGTCAACCGCAGCTCTGTCCTGTCCATCCACCTCTTCCACCAACTCTGTTGGGATGACTGATGCTGCCAGCTCCTCCAATGGCCACAACTCGTCCTGGTCCTCAGGTCCTCCTCTGGTCCTCTGTGCTGCCCTCAGGTTCTTCGCCAGTTTCTCTTTGGTCCTGCGCTTACAAATATGCCATGACGTCTTGCAGAACTTCTTGCACTCTGTGGGCCACTCCTTTTTATTTGGCCTACACTGTTAATCTTATCCACTATGGACTGTCAAATGGCTTCTTTCTTCCCTAATGGCAATTTGGAGGTGACAAAGAGATGGTGTTCTTTTTTTGTCACCTCAGATATTAGTATTCAATTCTCCTCCTCATTGAAATTACTCTTCCTCTTTTCCTGAGATTCTGTCTGGACAACTTGGCTAGTGTTGGGTTTATTGCCCTCACTGCTCGTGCTTGCAGCTCACTCCATTTCTTGTATTTGGTAAATCGGCAAATTTGTTTTTTTTGCAATGTGTCACTTTCTTAGGCTTTTCCACGCATGATGCACTCCGAAGTGACGCAAAGCTGATTTGCGGCACGCAAATGTAGCTTTACGACCTGCAAATCAGCCTTGCGTCGCATTGGGAGGCGATGTGTCACAACACATTCTGCAATCCTTCCCACCAATGCGTAAAACTTTTTGATGCACTTTGGGACCTTATTACATGGTGCGCCACCCTGTAAATACAACGCATCCTTTTTGCGTCAAAGTGACGTACCGAAGCGCAACTTTTTCTGAGGCATCGCTGCATTACCGCACCGATGCGTCAGTTTTCATAAACGTGCCCCTTAATGTTTTCAATAGCCCAATCAGCACCAAAGCCACTTCGGAGAGTTACGTAGGACTTTGAATTGAAGATGAGGGTGTGAGAATTACAGAAGACACATCCTAAGTTATCAGTAGTTGTAATAAAGAAGATGTGAGATTGTATATAAAATGTGTCTTTTAAAATGTGCATTAACCCCAGGGGATTCTTAGTGCTACATTGCAGATGTTATTACCCAACTCAATGGTAATCATTTAAACAGAATGAAAGGTAGAGCGGACCCTTCAAGATTCGAACCTGTGAAGCAGTGGATGCATCAGCGGAATGAGCCATGCTGCTCTAATCAGAACACAAGCATCTTCAGAGTTTTTCTGATTCTCGGGAAGTCGAAGTTTAGGAAGGGAGTAGAGGAAGTTCTGGAGGTTAAAAGCCTAGTGAGGAAAGTGTTCTACTCCAAACTGTCAGTATCTCATCAGAAGTATAAAAAATCTTTAAGGTGACTGAATACAGGCGTCTGGTGAGTAGGTCTATATGCAACACAGTAGGGTCTATTCGCAAAGTTAAGTAGTGTTACAACAGTGCTATCAACGTACTACAAAATGCTATTAGCTAACCTACATGCCTCTCCTATATTCTATGTGCAGAGATCTCTGTACATGTAGGCCTATGTTTTAGCAGTAAATGTAGATGAAACAGGGGGAGTGGCTGGAAAATGGTGAATATTTACTACTAAATGGGAGGGGTTAAGGGAAGAGTAAGGAGGGATTTTGGAATGAACATGCACCAACTTACAATAGAGTAAGAACCGTTGCTATTCACGAACTGCACTTCTATATTCACTACAGCAGGAAAGGCCTCAAGACACTTGTAAATGTACTTCAGCACAGACGTGGAGCAAGTCCAGTTCCACATATGGCCAACCAATAGTTCTGTAGTACCCTCCAATAGAAAATAATGGTGGTAGGCATGTAAAATAGAACTCTTTAGGAAATAATGTTAAAATCAATCAATTTATTTTGACTTTTTTTTAAAATATATGTATTTAATTTAATGTTTAAAAAATACATAAATAATAAATGTTTAAATATTTTAATAACCTACTTTAATTTTAATTAATGTAGCTTAATTTTTTTTAAAATAATTACATTTATTTAAATAATTATCAACATAACTTTTCGTAACTTTTAATATACAATGAATAGATATAAATATTTTATTTAGGTGTGTATTTTTTAAATAAATCTTCAGAAAAATAAGTTAGATTTTACATTGAATAAATATGTAATACTAAATAAAGTTAATAGTGCAGTCTTTTTTAATTTTGTTCTGGATTTAAAATAAATAAATAAAATGAATGTAAAGACTTAGGGTCTGATTACGAGTACGGCACTCCCAAGACTGCCATACCCGTGGTGGCGGTCTGACCACCGCCTCCTCTGCGGTCCGACCGTCTGTTTACAAGGTTGGCGATTGGACTACCACAAACCAGACACAAAACCACTGCCGCCACAAGGATCCTGGACCCCGACAGGGTGGCTGGCGGTGGTGAAAGCGGCGATCTCTGGCTGCAGTGCGGATGCGGGCACTGCCATGCAGATTACGACCTGCCTTACTGCTGACCTTTTCATGGCGGGGACCCTGCCATGAAAAGATCAGCAGAAAGGCAGGAAAGGGGCCCCAAACTGCTTTAGCCTATGGGGTGTGTGCACAGGGGCACATGTTGTGCCCCCCCTCTTCTTGCACTGTCGTGCGTGCACTGTGTGCCATGTACAACATGGTGCATGGTACACAGTGCACCGACGTGCAAGAGGAGGTGCCGCGGCGGCAGCATGTGCTGCAGGCTCTCTATGAGCCAGCCGCAGCAACACTGCCAGTCCGGTGGTTAAGTCATAAGGTGGTGGTCCGGATGCCACGGCTTGGCGGAATACTCCCCACCACCGCAGTGGCGGTCTGACCACCAAAGTCATAATCGGGCCCTAAACCTGAAAATAATTTCACTTTTGTTTTTACATATAATAAACTTTTTTAAACGTTTCTCTATAACTAGTTTATTGCATGTGCTACTGTAATTTTCTGTTCCATTGCTGTTGGTCTGCAGGCTTTCTGTTACAATAGTGCAGCAGCAATACCGCCAAGGTATAAATCCTGTAGAAAAAAATAGCTAAATCTTAACACTGATGTTGTCTGCTCTCTTTATTTTAAGGGCTTGTCCTTTTACCTCTCTCTTCTAGGCATGCAACCTGTAATCTCCACTTCACATGCCTTAATAGTTTTGGGATTTTGCTATGTTCTGTTGCTCCGATTAAACGCTATTTGTTTATTCATTTATTTATGTATTTATTTTTAAGTGTGGTCTTGCCCGAGGCAACTGTCCTATAGCACTTCATATGAGGGAGAAACGTGTTCAAAACTCTGTACATAATAAACATACATAGAATTATTCAGATAAGTAATGACAAAACTTCTGAGGTTACACTACACTGGATTTGCTCCTACTTAACGGATGGATAAGTGACATAAAATTGATCTAACAAATATTGAGAACCAAAAATAGCAGATATTAAATATTGAGAACAAACATATTGACTCCGTATACATAACTATAAAAATCACTAATATCGAACACACAAATATCGTTAACAAAAATATCGACTTTTATATATATCCATAACAAAATTATCGGAAACATAAATATCATTACCTGTAAATTAACATACCATGTCAAAAATATTGATTACAACAATATCGACTACAAAATTATCATCATAATAAAAAATAAATGCAATAAAAAAAACACCAAAAACCCAATTTTTTCATACTTCAAAAAACTCCTAAACTCATAAAAAACATGTATAATAAAATTAAAATATATTGCATCACCCAAAAATTTAACATTAACCCCAATAAAATAGTACACCTATAAAATATACAGTAAATACACCTAAAACATTATTATTAACTATAAACATTTAAATACAAATAACAATATAAAATAATGTCAAATGTCAAATTAAATACATTCATATTTCAATAAATACAATTATATATATAATACTACTAAAAAAAACAAATTAGAATTTGCCAATCAAATATTTAACTGTTAAAAAAAATTCAAATTGAACGAAAACAACCAATAAAATAACACATTACACAACTTTATTCAATCAAACAACTCAAGCATTTAAGCAAACAATATACAAGGCACACTAATTAAAGTAAAACATGACTCCAAAAATGACAAACCCCGCCACCTAGTTGGCAGTCTGCCCGCCGTATTAAGATGTTGGCGATTTGCAGAACGAAAGACTGCCAAAGCACCCCTTCCATCGCCAGCCATTTGCCAACCATCGCGACAGCGACATGGGGAAAGCAGCTACCAGAGGGCGATACAGACAACTATACCTCTGTCCGAATTAAGAAAAGGCTTTCTGTCTAACCAACTGTGGCGGGAAGATCGCCTGCTTTGAGACAGTGAAAACTGAGGAAATGGGGTGAAAACTCACCCATTTCCTTCTTTTTTCTTCAGTCTTCGACATGAGCCCCTTCATCTAGGTCCACCCTTCGCAGCAGCAACTTGACGAGAGAGAAAACGACTCGGCCGTTGCTGAATTCCAGGTAAGCCCTTTAATCCCATTGACTGGAATGGGCACATATGGTCCGGACTCCACCAATGGAAAAGTGCTTGTACAAAAGAACAAGTTACTTACCTTCGGTAACGATATATCTGTAAGAAACATTAGTTAGTTAGATTCCTTACCTTAGAATATCCCCAGGCGTCAGGCTGGATCCGGAAAGATTTTTCGTCAGCAGTACCCTTGCATGTCGGTAGGCGTTGTCTGCGACTCCGCGTTTGTCGTCGGCGTCGTGATCGCCGGGATGATGTAGTCGGAGTACTTAGACGCCGTCCTCGCGTGCTGACGTCAGTTCTGTACATAGCTTTCCGGGCCAGGAACGCAGAGCCATGCAAGAAACCAACACTGGTGCCATGAAACTAGGGCCCTGAAAGGAATAACCTTAACTCTAGATATCAGTTCGCAGAATGGGGAGGACGGGTGGGACGGTAAGGAATCTAACTAACTAATGTTTCTTACAGATATATCGTTTCCGAAGGTAAGTAACTTGTTCATCTGAAAGAAACACGTTAGTTAGATTCCTTACCTTAGAATAGATACCCCAGCAATACCAACCCCGGTGGTGGGTCTGCGAACCAAAATCACACCAGGAGATCCTGGAGAACGGAACGGCCAAAGAAGCCGTCTCTACGGACTTGGCTGTCCAGGCAGTAATGCTTGGCAAACGTGTGCAGCGATGCCCACGTTGCTGCCTGACAAATGTCCTACAGAGGGACTCCCCGTCCCAAGGCAGTAGTAGCCGCTGTGGCCCGAGTGGAATGGGCCCTCAGCCCCACAGGAGGATCCTTCTTAGCCAAGGAATAACAGGCCTTAATGCACAAAACGACTCACCGAGAGATGGTCCACTTGTGCACTGCCCGCCCCTTCTTAGCGCCCACGTAGCCAACGAAGAGTTGGTCATCCACCCAGAACTGTTTGGTGCGGTCCAGATAGAAGGAGAGCGCACCTTTTGGGTCCAGATGGTGGAGCCTCTCTTCCTCTTTCGAGGGATGCTGAGGCGGGAAGAAGGTGGGCAGGGTAACAGACTGCCCGATATGAAAGGCAGTAACCACCTTAGGAAGAAAAGAAGGTTGAGTCCTCAGAACAACCTTGTCCGGATGGACAGAGAGAAAAGGAGGTTTAGAAGAAAGAGCCTGGAGCTCACTCACTCTTCTAGCAGAGGTGATGGCAACCAGGAAAGCAGTCTTGAGAGTCAGAAGACGAAGAGGACAGTTATGAAGTGGCTCAAAAGGAGCGCACATCAGATAGGTTAACACCAGATTCAAGTCCCACTGAGGCATTACAAAAGGGACAGGTGGAAACATAGTGACAACAGGGGACTTGAAAAGAGAAGGCTGATCAGGAAGCCGTAAGAAGGCTGAAACAGCTGAAAGGTATCCCTTGATGGTGCCCAGAGCAGAGCCCTGCTGGGCCAGGGAAAGAAGAAAGAGGAGAACCTCAGAAAGAGGGGCGGAAAGGGGATCCACAGCCTTAGCTGTGCACCATGCCACAAATTTGTTCCACCTGCAGGCGTATACCGTTTTAGTGGAGGGACGTTTGGCTGCCAGAATGACATCACAGACTTCAGGAGGCAAGTCAAATGGCCTCAACTGCCGCCACTCAATCTCCACGCATGGAGGTGTAGGCTGAACAGGTTTGGGTGGAGGACCGTCCCCTGCTGCTGCGACAGAAGATCCTCCTGAAGAGGTAGTCGAATCGGGGGATCGATTGACAGACTAAGTAGCTCAGGATACCAGTATCTTCATACCCAATCCGTAGCCACAAAGATGACTTGGGCCCGGTCGCGACTGATCTTCTTCAGCACTCTGGGCAGAAGTGGTATAGGTGGAAAGGCATAGAACAGACCGCAACTCCACTCGCGAGCGTCTCCGAGCGAGTGCCGTCTTGGAAATTCCAACGTGTAGAACTGATGACATTACGTGTTCTCTTCGGTGGCGAATAGATCTAACCAAGGCTCTCCCCATTGCTGAAAGAGGCCTTGCGACACGTCCGAGTTCAAACGCCATTCGTGATCCATCATGCACCGCGGCTGAGTTCGTCCGCCCTGGTGTTCAGAGAGCCCGCCAGGTGTTGAACCACCAGGGTGATGCCCTGATGTTTCAGCCATGTCCAGAGGCGCAGAGCCTCCTGACAAAGGGTCCACGACCCCACCCCACCCTGCTTGTTGCAATACCACATGGCGATGTCGTTGTCCGTGAACACCTGCACTACACTTCCCCAGACAGAGGGAAGGAATGCCTTCAGTGCAAGCGGGATCGCCCGTAGCTCCAATAGGTTGATATGGAGCCGGGACTCCGCCAGAGACCAGAGGCCTCTGATCTCCGCCTCTCCCATGTGGCCCCCCATCCGAGGAGGGACGCATCCGTCACCACAACGTGCTCCGGTTGGGGTAGGGAGAAGGATCTGCCGCAGACCCAATCGCGGTCCGTGAGCCACCACTGCAACTGTCTTGCAGTGCCCTCCGAGATCAGGACGTGGTCGGACAGGTTGCCCCCATGCTGAGCCCACTGGAACTTCAGGTCCCACTGCAGAGCCCGCATCCACCACCTGGCGTGATGTACCAGGAGAATGCAGGAGGCCATCAGACCCAGCAGCCGTAGGACCATCCTGACCGAAACTCGGGATAAAGGCTGAAAGATCGGAATTAGAGCCTGAATATCCCAAACCCGCTGTTCGGGAGGATAGACCTGAAACTGCGCCGAGTCCAGAACCGCTCCGATAAAGAGGAGCTGCTGGGAGGGACTCAGATGTGACTTCGGCACGTTGATGGAGAACCCCAACGAATGCAGGAGGCCGGCCGTAGTCTGGAGGTGGGAGACGACTGTTTGGGGCGAGCCTGCCTTCAACAACCAGTCGTCGAGATAGGGGAAGACTGGCACCCCTAATCTGCGCAGATGAGCTGCGACCACCGCCATCACTTTCGTGAACACCCGAGGGGCACTGGTGAGGCCGAAGGGGAGCATGGTAAACTGAAAGTGCTCATGGCCTACCGTGAACCCCAGGTAACGCCGGTGGGCCGGCAGGACGGGGATGTGGAAGTAAGTCCAACACCACCATCCAGTCTCCAGGGTCTAGGGCAGCCAGAACCTGAGCTAAAGTCAGCATCTTGAACTACTCCTTCTGGAGGAAGGCGTTGATGCTCCTGAGGTCCAGGATAGGGCGTAGGCCCCCTTTGCCCTTCTTGGGAACCAGAAAGTAGTGGGAGTAACAACCCTGACCGACTTCTGGGCCAGGAACGCGCTCGATGGCCCCCTTGGCCAAGAGGGTCGTAACTTCCTCCTGCAGAAGTCGCAAGTGATCCCCCGACATGTGGTGGTACTGCGGTGGCATGACTGGAGGGGTCACCTCGAAGGGGAGGGAGTAGCCCCTTCGGACGATTTGCAGCACCCACCTGTCTGAAGTGATGGTACGCCAGTGGAGCAGGTGATGGCGAACTCTGCCTCCCACTGGCCTGGAATGGGCCTGAAAGCTTGGACTAGGAAGGCTTTGAGGCAGATGCTACGGGAGCAGATGTGGACTGACCGGCTCTCTGTCACCCTGCTCCGCCACGGCGGAATCCACGTCCGCAACCGCGTTGAGGCTGGTTCTGCGGCCTGTGTCTGGACGGACGTGCGGGGCGCCCCTTCCTTGGCCACGAAAGGGGCGAAAAGCGGAAGTTTGCGGGCGCGGGGCCGTGAGGCCCAAGGACTTGGCCGTAGCCCTGGAGTCCTTAAAGTGCTCCAGCGCACTATCCGCTTTGTCGCCAAAAAGGCGATGGCCATCGAAGGGCATGTCTATGAGGGTGCTCTGGACATCCCCTGAAAAATGTGTGGACCTCAGCCAGGCATGACGACAAATCACCACAGTCGTCGCAATCGCTCTACCCAGTGAGTCTGTGGTATCAAGTCCACATCGAATGGAGTACCGTGCTGTATCCCGCCCCTCAGCAAGAGCCTGGGCGAGCCATGTCCTGGCCTACTCCGGACACTGGAGCAGCACGTCCGCAACCGTATTCTACAAGGAATGGGTATAACGGTCCAAATGGCTCGCTGTATTAATAGACCGCAACCCCAAACTGAGGGAGGAAAACAGTTTCTTCCCAAACTGCTCCAACCTTTTTGATTCTCGATCCAGAGGAGCGTAAGGGAAGGCGGTCTGGGATGTAGAGGCCTGGATAACCAGACTCTCAGGAGTGGGGTGTACCGACAGAAAGCTGGGGTTGCCCGGAGCAGGGCGGTGGCGCCGGGCTACGTTCCGATCCACAGCAGTGACTGTGGAGGGCTTGGACCTAGTGCCCATCAGAACATCGGTGAGGGCCTCATTGAACTGCAGTAGAGGCTCAACTCAGTGAGGAGGTTAGTCCTCACGGCCGCTGCAGGGAGCTCCAGGTGAAGGGCCTCGGCAGCCCTGCGCAGCACCACAGAATAAGTTGCACCCTCCTCCGTAGCCACGGAAGGAGGAGAGATGAAGCCAATGTCAGGCGAAGAGTCGAGACCACTGGCATCCCCAAGCTCGTCTGCCCAGTCCTGACTTAACTGGCACTGAAGTGCCAGAGGGTCCTCAGACCCCTCCCAGTCCTCCCCTTCATCTGTCTCCTGGTATACAGGTAGAAAGGACGGAGCAGGGTTATAGATGAAATGCTCATCCATCGGTGCCGGAGACGGCGCCGTTCCGACGCCGGACCGGGGATGAAACTAGGGACGGCATCGTCCGGAGACGGCGCCGGGGGCGGCACCATAGGGGTCGGCGCCGGCGGAGAGGTTGTAAGGTCAACCGGCTTCGACCCGGATCCAGGCCTGGATCCCACGGGGACCTGTGGCGTCGGGACCGAAGTCGACGACGGCGCCGGGGCCGAAGCTGCCAGCTCGCTAGGCACCCCAGTCGGACCTGCGGGCCCGGAGGTGCGCTGGCAGGCCTCAACTGCGGAGCGAGACTCCTCATGGCCACGAGGAAGTCCTGAATCTCACCCGGAGTTGCATTAGGCCCAGGGACCGGAGGGTATGGGGCCGGACGCGACTCCTGCGGCTCCAGCAGAGCCGCGCGGGTGGTGTCACCAGAACCCTCGGCCGAGTCGCGCGACCGGCAAGGGGAGCCAGAAGAGCGGTGTTGCTTCTTCGACTTCTTCTTACTGTGCCTTGACTTACCTGAATGCGAGGACTTCGAACCCGACGAGCGGTGATGACTCCGGCTCCACGACCGATCCCTCGACCTCCTCCTTGACCGGGACCTCGAGCGGCGAGGAGCTTGCGGGACCACTCCCGCCTAGCCTTCGACGTCAAGGCCCGGCAGTCGGGGCACGACTTGTCATCATGGTCGGCCCTAAGGCAGTAGAGACACCGACAGTGGGGGTAGGTAACCGACATCAGTCGGTGACAGGCGTCACACGGCTTGAACCTGGGCATCCCTAACGGCACCAGGAGTCGAAGTCGACTCGAAAGAATAGACCAAAAAAGTCCCAAAAAGTTAGTCAAAAAGTGACTAAGGGTATGCTCTTCCCAGATCTGCGCTTACTGGCGCGGTAAAAACAAGAACTGACGTCAGTGCGCGAGGGTGGCGTCTGAGCACTCCGACGACGTCATCCCGGAGATCACGACACCGATGACGAACGCGGAGTCGCAGACGACACCTACAGACGCGCAAGGGTACTGCTGACGAAAAATCTTTCCGGATCCAGCCTTACGCCTGGGGATATTCTAAGGTAAGGAATCTAACTAACGTGTTTCGTTCAGATTATTTTTCTACATGTATCATGCATATGTGTACGTCACACACCTGCACTGACACATATGGGACTGTATATTGTGAATTGCTGACTGCGTCCCGCCCTGGTCCCCCGCAGTCAGGGACACCTCTGCTGAGAGACCACCTGCCCATCGGGAACCGTAATCTGCTCAGAGGTATACTGCCAACACGGCGGTCATGAGTGCAGTCAGATGTTGTCAGCCGCAACATCATAATACGGTGGGTGGGAATGCCCTCAGCACGGCGGAGTTGTCCATCCCGCCGCCGTCCCCGGACAGCGGTAAGACTGTCAAATCTCGTAATCGGGCCCATACTACCTAAAGTCCCTGAGCACATAACTGGCTAACTACCATCTATCCCCACTTTAAAAAGTCTAATTATACATTCTAAAATGTCTAATTATACATTCTAAAATAGCCACCGGCAACACGCCACTTGCTCCTAGAAGATACTAGGACATAGACACGCCAAACCATTTTACAATCACGCATAGAGAGGAACCCTTCCTTTTGAATAGAAATAAAAATAATAAAAAGTGAATGCTACTGTCCTCCACTGCAAACAACTTAATGAAACTTACCTAGTGCCAAACCTGAATGATAGGTGGGAGCTTCAAAACTTGTCCCGAGCCATTCAGTCAGATATACATCATACAATGTGAATATCAAAACACCAATATCCCTTTCATATATGCTATACTCCCTAATAACCTAAGCAGTAGCTACTATGAACTCCTAAACTATATAAAATAACAAAAGGTTAACTACTACCCCTAGAAAGAAATCATAAACTTTGAACAAGCTATGATTCAAACAATACCAGAAATATAGCCCCAAACAGCAATACAAGGCTGTTACTATCACCTTTAACAAAGTATATGGTGACATCTCCCAAAATCTACACTAAGGGCCCAATTATGAACTTGTTAGGAAAGCATTCCAACCGAATCGGTTCTGGAATGCTTTCCGAACGACTCGACCGCAAGTGGCTCAAACGACGGATTATGATGCAATGCACACAAACTCCCACCGACTCATTCAGAGTTCAATCCATCCAACCGATTCGTCCGGAAACAAGCCCGATGCGACACACTCGTTCGCAAACGCTAAAAAATAGTATTCTGGGCATGAATCAGACTCGGTTTATCCAGTGAACAGATGACGATGCATCCAACACGATATTTGCACCGTGTCAGTTTGTTTCACAAATGGCAACTGGAAAATGTCAAATAAAGCATTGGCAGTGCCAATTACCCCCCCAAAAAAAATTCTATTAATATTAGCCACACCCACCAATCCATCTATATAAAGGTCCAGCCAGATGACCATGATCCTTTGCACCAACTGAACTGCTTATAGGTCACAGAATTAGCTACAGATTCACTGTTCTCTGCCTCATACACTCACACTTCACCCACCACACAACTTGCACACATTTTTATATTGCCAAAGTATCCTCTCAAACACACTCTTTTACTTATTCACACTCACCCTCACCGTCACACTCACCCTCACCTCCATCTTCACCTTCACCATGCCCCAGAGGAAGCAGCCAAGGTTCACAGAGAAGGCATTGGAGGTGCTTGTAGATGAAATAGAGTGGAGAGACAGTTATTTGGGAACCTAGTCCAACAGACCCCCCCTGTCCCAGAGAAACAGGATGTGGGACAGGATAGTCAAAAAGGTGAACGCTCAAGCAACTGTACAGCGCACAATGGATGATATCAGGAAAAGGTACTATGATGTGCGAAGGAGGGTAAAAAAACTGACAGCAAAAGAACACGCCTAAAGTCAGCAGACTGGCGGTGGCTCTCCTGCACCACCTGGCTGTGAGAAGTTGGCCTGGTATATGCTGTCCACTAGTTAAAGTGGGCACTTTGCACCAGTCCAAACGACCCTTATTGATGATTAGGTTAAAGACAACCTTTATTGAAAGCTATCCTAGTGGTAGCTATGGAGAGCAGCCTTCAGGCTAAGTCTCGAAGGAATGTAAAGCAGCTTGGTTTACCAGATTATAACCTGTTGAATGACCAAATGAAAGGAGAACCACACAAGGTTTATATATAAAATATATGTATTTATTACTAAACACTCTCTACTAACCTCTTTATGAGATTAGAGAACAAGATACACAATATTAAAGCACTAGAACAACAGTAAATAGCACAATACACAGTGGGCCCCAGGGGGAGACCAAACCATATATTAAGAAAGTGGTATAACAACCACGACTTCACTAGACACAGTGCCTAGAGCACGTAGAATCGCTGGTACCCCAAGGAACCACCCAAGGTAGTGACTCAGGGGACCCACAGGGGACATGTGCAGTGTGAGAACACAGCTGCGAGCTCCGTACAATCCCATGGGAAAGTCGTGGATGAATTTTAAAGCGTAAGGACACTTAGGAGAGGACTTTGAGCAAACCCTTTCAAACTTAGAAGTAAATCGTGTTACTTAACCCAGGAAAGCCGGGTGCATAGGTGTCAAATGGTGTCGGGAATCTTCGTCGTTTTCAATGGTGTGATGCTGGAAAGTGCTGCTGCCGTGAAGAGGAAAAGTGTCCAGTGTGATCCAAGCCTGGATCGGAGCTGAGAAGAACCTGAAAGTAGAGGAGACAGAGTCTGGGTCACATGCCAGTGACCAGGGGCTAGGTAGAAGAATGCCCACCGAAGTCGGATGCTTCAGGTGCGAAGAGGTGAAGCTTGACTCTGCAGCCACGGGGACCAGAAGACGTCGACGACAACCAAAAACCACAGGCGAGCAGTCCCACGAAGGATGTCGAGTGCTGGGGAAAGGGGGGGGGGGGGGGGGGGGGGGGGGGCCGTGTCCGGATTGGAGACCAACAGGCATTGGCAACTGCAACCCACGCGGTCAGAGAAAAGATGCTTCGGTGTGGACCAGCAAGGTCCTGTGGACTCCCCAAGCAATGGAGAGTCAGGGCACGCCTGGAGGAAAGCCCACAGAAAGTTAAAGCACCCTTCTCAGGGACCCACAGGTCGACAGACCAGGGATCGCGAAGGGACCTCGAGAGGAATCACAAAATACCAGCCCAAGGAACACTCGTGGAGTGTAGGCCAGTAATCTTTGTTGGAATCACTGCTCGGGGTCTGGACTACAAGTAGCCCAAAGTACAGCCTCAGGGATCGCCAAAAAGCATATGCTGCTGCAAATGTGCACGGTGTCCAGGGGCTAGGGTTGCGCGGTCCCCACGAGGGCTGTGGGTCTCAGGTTTGCTGAGAGCACTGGTCGGCCTCGGGGAAGCTTAGGAACCCACCTCCTGTGTTGCAAAATCTTCTGAGTCCTTCAGGAGCTGCGTAGATGCAAAACGGTCAGATGCGTCTTTGGTGCCTGCCTTGCAGGGGAGTAACTCCTTTACTCCAAGGGAGATTCTTCAGTCATCCAATGTATTGTAGATAATTGAAGTACTTGGTTTCTGTAGCAGAGTTACGTCCAGGTAAATCTAAAGTCCTGTAGCCTGGGGTTCCTACTTTATACCCAAGGAAGGGGTGGGACAAACTCTGGGGACCCACCTATGGGAGGGTCAGGACAGAGGGGTGGCTACACCCATGTCCTTTGTCAAGTTTTGCGCCAGAGCAGGGGCTGAGAGCCCCTGCAAACGGTTTGAGCTGGACTATGTACAGGGACACCAAAAATGCCCCAGTGCACACATCAAAGCACTCTCAGAGTGCACCCACCCAGCCCCCATACACTAATGCCTGTCTGGGAGGTGGTCACACCTCCCTGTGACAGGAAACCAATTGTCCAGTCATCCCCTGCCAGAGTTTTGTCCAGCAGCAGGAGGGCAGACTCGTGTCTGTGGCTGGCAGCATCTATTTTGTGATGCCAGGGTTTGTAAAGCTGAGACCGAGTGCTGTCATATTTCTCCCTCTAGTAGGTAGTAGTAGTTACTGGTGTGGAGGTATGATTCCAAGGTGTTTGACACCAAACACGACATGTTTCCATGCAGTCGTTTTAAAGTTAGCATTCGCCGAGAGGTTATAATGCACTTAAGTATATATGGTTGGCTGCATCACAAACAACCCCGGAATATAGGTTCCGAAAGCTGCAGAGGGGCTCTGCTCATGCATGGGCACCCTCTCACATACAACCTAGCACCCTGCCTTCAGGATTGATAAGGCCTGCCATTGGGGTGACTGATAGGTTTATATGTGCAGTGATTAGGATAGATATAGTGAACCTATATCTAAGTAAGGGGTGCATGCACCACCTTACACAGGCTGCTGTAGCAGACCTGTTGTGTCATTTTGAATGGTCTCACAGGGGTGGCATAATACATGCTGCAGCCCCTGAGAGGCCTCTGGGGTACCTATGCCCTAGGTACCTAGTATACCATATACTAGGGACTTATAAGGGTACCCCAGAATCCAATCTGGAGTGTACCTAAAGTACATGAACAACCAATTTAGGGAGAAAGCAGATAGAATGGGGTCCTGATTAGCAGGATCCCAATCAAACTAAGTCGAAAACCAGCCAAACACAGGCAAAAAGTGGTGTTAACCATGCAGTCAGATTCCACCTTCCTACACTGTCTACTTTACTTCCTGGGAGGAGAAAGTATGTGACATCCTTCCGCCTGAGGGCGTCTATGGAATACCAGGAGCAACAGAGTCTGGTGAGTACCTACTCAACATTCCACTCATGTTACCAATTACATATCCACAAACATCAATGTCAAGGATACAGTGATACAAATGACTGTTATCAAAGTAACACAAATCTAGAGTAAATGACCAT
Organism: Triturus cristatus; assembly: GCF_964204655.1. NCBI lineage: Eukaryota > Metazoa > Chordata > Amphibia > Caudata > Salamandridae > Triturus > Triturus cristatus. The sequence continues at coordinate 53,699,847 of NC_140592.1, forward strand.
TTGATGTGTATGCCATATTGACAAACAACATACTGGCAATGAAATAGAAAATGTAATAACTTCCTACCATGTACATACTTCTTACAAGCTCACAGCAAGGCTTTGTGCTCCAAACACCAGTCGCCAACATCAGTTATCTTGCCAGCACAGTTTCACTCGTTCACAGGTAAGCTGAGTCACAGGAAATATGGTTGGGGTGGTTGGAAAGATAGGTGTGGGCCCAGGCCTGATGGGAGTTGTAGTCACAGCTAACACTCCTCCTCCCACCTAGCCCAACAAGCCCACCTGGAACTATGCTTTCCTCATAGTGAGTGGAAAAGTGCTGGCAAGAGGACTGGTGTGAGGAGCACAAGGCCTTGATGAGAGTTTTGGGCAAATCAAACAGCAGACACCCGTGTCAGACATCCTGAATGTACACTTTAGTCATTGCTAGGACATCACTCTTCCTGATGGCCTGGTTGGGCTGCCTGGGAGGAAGAGTGTCTGCACTGACTATATCTACCATCAGGCTCTGTCCTGCACACACCTTCCCACCAACCTCAAACAGCACACCTGAGACCATGCTATCCCTGATGGCGAGTGAAAATGTACTGGCAAGATGGATGACACTGGGGATTGGTGTGAGGAGCATAAGGATTTGATGGGAGTTGTGGTCAAAACAAACTGCAGGCCCCAGTGTCAGCCATTTTGCCAGTCCATTTCCATTCACTCTCAGGGACTGCATAGTCCCAGGTGTGCTGTTTGGGCTGGCTGAGAAGGTGTATGGAGGACAGGGCATGATGGGAGTTGAAGTCAGTGCAAATACTGTTCCTCCCACCCAGCCCAACAAGTGCACCAGGAACCATGCTTACCTGATTGTGAGTGGAAATGTACTGACAAAATGGCTGACACTGGGGAGTCGTGTTCTGGACCACTAGGCCCTGCTGGGAGTGGACAAATAGGCACCAGTTATCAGGGTCAGACCTCTTGCAAGTACATTCCCACTCACTGTCAGGGAAGCTGAGTTACAGGTAGGCTTATGGTGCTGGGTGGGAAGGTGTGTGTGGGACAAGGCCTGATGGGAGTTTCAGCCATTGCAAATACTCATCCTCACACCCAGGCCTCTGGCCCTATGCTTACATCACAGTGAGGGAGAATTGTACTGGTAAGGTGGCTGACACTGCTGCATGGTGTTGCACTTGATGCCAACTCCCATCAAGGCCCTATGCACAAAACACCATGCAACAGTGTCAGCCATCTTTCTAGTACACTTCCATTCACTATCAGGTAGCCATAGGCACAGATGAGCCTGTTTGACTGGGTGGGGTTAGGAATGTTTTCCCAGACTACATCTCCCATCAGGGTCTGTCCTACAAACACCTTCCTACACATACCAAATAGCTTACCGGAGACTCTGCTTGCCTGTCAGTGAGTGGCAATGTGCTGCCAAGATGACAGACACTGCTGCATGGTGTCTGGAGCAGAAGGCCTTGATGGGTGTTGCAGTCAAGTCAAACAACAGGCACCAGTGTCAGACATCTTGAATGTAAAGTTCTACTCACTGGCAGGTAAGCATGTAAGCATGGTTCATGGTAGACTATTTGGGCTAGGTGGGAGGAGGTGTGCTAGTCCTGACTACATCTCCCAGCAGGTCCTATCCTACACACACTCTTCCCACCCAGCACAAACAGCACACATGGAACTCTGCTTACCTGACACTGAGTGGAAATGCACTGACAATATGGATGACCCTGGGGAAGGGTGTTTGGAGCACAAGGCCATGATGGGAGTTGTGGTCAACTTTTTAAAGTTTTATTAAGCACTCCCCCATTCTGTGAATCCCTTTGCACAAAATACTTATTCATGTAATGACTTTGAAATACAAATGTACATATTGAAATGACACACAAAATCACAAAGAAGAAAGTGTCAACAACATTGGATAAGAAATCACTTCATAAATGTTAACTACTGGCTTGGGAGTAAATGTAACTTGTCACGGCATGATAGATAGACACAATCAGGTTATCACACAGCCCATAGTACTGAGTCAATTTAAGTGTACTGTCTGCAAAGATATCACCATTTGCAAGCACAAAAAGCAATCATTGTTAGCAAACCAGATCATCATGGAAAATGTTTTGTTTCAGAATAACCTTTGGATGTGTGCAAACAGACAAGGCACACCTCAATGTGGAGCACAGGTTTATTCTATGATTCAACCTTGTTCCTTAACCCAAAGTCAAATCACATCACACAGTAACAAAATGTTCACATGTAAAAAGAAATGACCATCAGTTCAGAAGGAAATGCGTTCCAGTGATTTCCACAACTGTTCAAGGTTGGAGTATGGCACAGTATCATAGGTCTGGTGAGGTCACAACTCTGCAGTTCACATGGCAAAGTACCCTGGTAAGGAGAAACATAGAACAGAGTCAGGAACTCAGGAATGATGTTGTTTAATGTTGCTAACTGTCTCAGCTGAAGCATACAAATGTCAATTTGAACACAAGCTAGTATTGAGTGTAGCATTGTACATGTCACCTGGAAAATTTGAGCAACTCAGTACAAACCTCATGATAATTAACATACACACAGCAGCATACATACACATTGGACAACAGCAACACACAAACAAACATTTTAGAGTTGACACCTCTCATTGAATACTTACATTCAAGTGAAGAAGTTGCGGATAAGTTGTTGTTGAAAATCCCCAACATCATCCCAAGTCTGGATCCTCCCTTGCTGGCGGCTGCTGGTCTCGGTCATCCAGTATTAGTGGAATTTCCTTCCAGATTGCAAGGTTGAGGAACATGCAAGCGGCTGTGATAATCTTGCACACCTTCAATGGGCCATATTGTAGTGCTCCTCCTGTGCGATCCAGACACCGAACCGTGTTTTCAGGAGCCCAAACGTACGCTCAACCACTCGCCTCGTACGACTCTGTGCCTCATTGAACCGCACTTCTGCAGGGGTGACTGGGTTGCGCAGAGGGATCAGCAACCAGGAAAGGTTGGGGTATCCAGAGTCACCTACACAGAACACAGAAAAAAGTTCAGTTGTCTGACAACAGAGCACTATCTGACATACAATCAACACACACTACAACATACACATGAAACATCACCTACCAACAACCCAGGCATGGTCACGTTGCAGATGAGACATCATATGGGGGATGACACTGTTCCTCAGGATGTAGGTATCATGTGTCAAGCCAGGAAAACATGCACAGACGTGGGAAATCGACATGTCCGCCAAACACACCACCTGGACATTGAAGAAGTGCAAGTGCTTCGTGTTGTAGTAGACCTGTTCATTGGCCTGTGGTGGTACCAAAACAAAATAGGTTCCATCAATTGCCCCAATTACGTGGGGTATATGTCCCAAGGCGTAGAATTCACCCTTGATGTCAGATAAGTCTCCTGGTGTGGGAAACTTGATGTACAGTTCCAGGCGACGGAGCAATGCCACCATAACATTACGCGGGACATGGCCGAACACCGTCTGTGACATTCCACCAGATGTTGCCACAGTATACTGGAAAGAACCAGTGGCAAAGAAATGTAAGGCAGCCATAACCTTCACCTTGGGGGTCAGTGAAGTCGGATATGTGCGACCACTAGGCATCAAATCTGGTGTCAACAGGTCAGCCAACTGTTCAATTATTGACCTGGTGATTTTTTTTTAAATAATTTGGACACGTTCCTCCATGGTCTGCAGGTCTGGGAAGGGCCTGTAGAATGGTGGTCGTCTGCGATACCTATGTGTAGAGTGTAAACACAATTGCTGTTAGATACAAATATACAATATAACATGCATCAATACATCAGAACATGAACAAGCATTGGCATAGCCAATAGGTCTCGCCTTTGGGACCTTATAAGTGTTTAGCAATGTACATTATTCCCCACTGGCATGCCCACACACCGAGAACCTTAAATAATATAGCGCCACATACCTCTGAAGAGCGCCGAGAAGTATGTTTGTTGCCTCCGCTAGGCTCGACCTATTTGTGCAGACACATAAAATGGGGGTGGGTGTGTTTGGTGAGGAGAGGGCTGTGCCAGAATAAATCAAAACATTGCCTGATATTGTGGAGTCTTAATTGGCGGGCTTCGAAATGGAGGCTTGTATGAAGGGCGGGCACAGGTTGTGCGAAGAGACAGGCATGGTGAGCGACCCCGAATGACCCCTTTGTGTGGGGCTAAGTGTCCCAATTTGCACCATGATGTTTCTGAATATATCGCTTGAAGACTGTTTGATGTTGTGGGAGTGTGTCTATGGTGGGGTGAGGGGGAAGGGTGTTGGTCCTCTGCCCAAGAAGTGATTGCCGTTTTGGCTCCACCCGTATGGTGAGAGGGTTAGGGGAGCAACTTGTGTCATTGGATGGTGGTTCAAAGCCCAGTCTTCCTGCCTAAGCTAATCATCCTTCTGAGGCCGGTGATTCCTGCGATCTACATTTCAGATAGTATGGTTTGCATGGGGACCCGACAGGATGTTATGTGAGGGGGAGGTGGTTGTGCGAGTAGGCACGATCGGGTGGTTTTTGGAGTGTGGTGGGGAGGACGTTAACAATGTGAGTCAGGTATGTGCGGGGCTGGGAAATCGCAGAGCAACAGTTTTGGCGCTATTCACAAGAGGATGGATGTTTTTGCCGGGCTCGGCCCACAGACATGTGCCCAGCTGGGGAGGGAGGGGACGTACTACAGGGTAATTTAATACACGAGGACAGCAGGGGGGTTGGGTTTGCATGGGAGGATTGTGTGGAAGTTCGTATGGCAGAGGGGTTGCGGGAGGGTTTGGTGCAGGGGTGGCGCTTGTAAGGGGAGAATGTTTCTCTGGCTGCTTGGGGGCTGCGGATTGCGGAGGGGATCATGAGCGCAGTGTTGTTGAGGCAGGCAAGGTTGGCAGTGGCGGGGCCCGGGGGAGGCAATGGGCCTTTGGGGTGGAGAGGTCGACTTGGGGCACTGGGAGTGGCATTCGGAAGAAGTGTGGCGCGATGTCTGGTGATCCTGGGCAAAGTATTTGGACTCCTCAGAATAGCACAGACTGAGGAGGGGGGGGGGCTTGCTCCAGGTATGACACAGGGGGGCTCATGAAGGCAAACGCATCCTGAGAGAGGTGCGCGGGGGCACGAGGGCACTGGTTTGGGCAGCTGGAGAAGAGGCAGCCACGGGTCTGGTTACAGCGTTAAGGGGGGGGGCGTCCCACGAGTGGTGCGCACGCGGTAAAAGGAATGCAGCTGCAGAGTCCCACGAGTGGTGCGCGCGTGACCGCAAGTCGTGGGCGGAACCAGAGTGATTCCAAGCTGACGCTAATTAACAAGTATTGCCTTAGGAAAAAAAAACAAGCAAAATGAAAAATAAAAGTACACAAATTCAAACAGTTCGTGAATTGTTTAAATCAAAGATCTTAAGAAGGGAAAGCAAGTTCACAACAAGCAGTAAGAAAAACAAGCCCTCGGCTGAAAAAGAAGGCGAGGTTGTTTTGAAAAGAGCCTCGTACTGAAAAGAAAAAGAGCAGCACTCATGAAACGGGCACTGCAAGAGCATTGAAAGCACGGCGTGCTGCACTGGAACTGCTTGGCGGCATATCAAAAAAAATAATGAAAAGTAGACTCTCGAAAGAAGTTCTTGGCGGCACATGAAAATAATGAACAAGCGTGAGAGAGCGTGGCACGGCCCCACGGCGCGAAAGAGCAGGCAAATGCACTTGTGCTGGCACTTGCCTTGTGGGAGCGAGCAGCAGTGGCGTGAGAGCCATATGTTTTCAATTCCGCGCGCGCTGCTGCTCGCTCCCGCAACTTGCATGCCAGCACAAGCACGAGTGTGCTTGAAAAGGAGCAGACCGATGGCTAAAGGCCCTCCTAGGGCAGCGCATGCGCGCTGCCTAGGCGAGACCTAAAAATGAGCACAAAATATAGTATAGAACATTTGTAACACATGTTTAAAAGAATACGGTTGATCTTTAATACAGAGCACAGCATTATGACTCTTGCCAGATCTGTTACCGTGGTATGGTCACACAGCAATTTGAGTGCCAGAGTGACAAATTCACTAGTGTACGTCACCATTCATGTCATACTAAACAAATCAACAAAAAATTAAATGAGCTATAGGTTTGTGAGAACAATTACCCACATAAGGATCAAGAATTGACAGATATGTGGAAACTACGTACATACAGCGTCCCACTCTGAAAATTATGTACTCTGCTGTCCAGGAGGGACACTGTCATGTAGTCAGGTCCGCATCACATATACAATTACATACACAAAACATTAATGTTGGAGTTGCATATATGATGCCTTCATACACTTGAGTCTGGGACAACAAAGATATAGTGGTAAATCATACAGCAAACACGTAATATATTAGGGTGCATAGTATCACTGTCTACTCATTCACATGTAAATGCTTTAACCATGAATCACACACAAATTCTTTATAGTCAAAAATCACACTGATTGCACACTGGGCCACAGACTCCCCTAATGCCATGAATATGTTAAAATATGGACTTGTACATCCCCATGAAGTCATTGGCACTATGACCAAGCCTAGAAGGGTAAATGAAAAACGAATGAAAACTGTTGGTATTAGCCACAAATTCAGTGTGTCATGTGCCCCTCAAAGTTAGCTCCTCATGGTTGTGAGTGCTATGCATGTAAAGGTCTTGTTCAACATAAAAAATCTGCCTACACATATGTAATGCTCAAAACATACAACAATCACCGAAGTGTCTGCCCTGCTGACTGATTATTCAAAGGATGCGGTAGCCGCATCCGAACTGATTCGGTCACAGCCACTGGCTGAAACATATTGTGGTGACAGACGCGGGTAAGTATTTAAAGGACACGGTAGCCGCATCTGAACCGATTTGGTCACAGCCACTGGACGTTGGTTGTTATGGTGACAGACGCGCGTTTCGATTCCTATCGTCATTGCTTGTAAACCGACTCGGTAACCTCCTAACACCAAAGTATCAAAGCCCGATGACGAGATTTTGAACGCTGCGGTAGGCATGTCGTTTGCAAGCAATGTAATGCATTGGACCAATTCGGAAAATGCGACCGACGCAAACCTATCATTTTTGCAGCATGGATTTGAGACCGCCTCTGCTGTTTAGATATACGTCTGTCTGTTCCCTAGATACTTCACTTGCCTGCACTACCTGCATCATTCCTGCACCTCCCCATCTCGCTGCTGCTGTTACCACATCCTCTGGGAGCTACTATGGCACGGACACAGCTCAGGGACCCAGCATTCCCTGAGGAGGAGAACCAGGCCCTGTTGGACACACTCCTACCACTGCAAAACCAGCTGTATGGCATACCAGAGGATCAGCTGTGTGATGATTAGAGTGCATTGCCATTGGACATGTGCAATTAGCATGCACTACTACCATTAGTTACCTCATTTGCAAGCATCTAAATTGTGTTTTTGTAAGTTTAACAGTGTCTACTGAACAGTTCTGGGCAGGTATACTGCTATTGATTTGTGTGTACTGGGGTAAACATATCATCACTGTTCTCATGGGATAGAGTCATCTTGGAAAACAGGACAACTGCACATAATTTTTAACAAACAATGGAAGGAGTACACCCTCAAAGGTAATTCAATACCTCAGAGATATAGAGAGGTGCACTGAAAGGAGAAATTATAACCTTTCTTATAGAAGACCCCTCACTCACCAACCTGGTTGGTGACATGCTTCATCATCGGGGTCCCACCCGGAGAGCCGAGTGCCATCCGGGTGTGCTGCGACACCTGACTACAGTGGAGCTGGTATTTTTTTGTGTATGGTGCAAGTGTTATAAGTGGGTTAAAAATTGGTCAAATTTAACTCTCTATCAAAAAAATTTTTTAATCATGGAGCAATTGAACAATATTAAAATGGATTGGGGATACCATATAAGGTTAAATTGACCTGCGGTATCGAAAAATATGTGAAGTGAAATGAAAAGTGAAGTAGGTCTACATGTTTCAACCTTAAGGGAAAAATCTCCAGGTTTTCTTCAGGACCAGTGGTGCTAACCAGGGCGGTCTACACACGCTAAGGTGTATCCTACCCTTGGTTAGATTAAACAAATCCCTTCCTGTATTTACAGTGGGAATGTACTATCAATGCGGGAAGAAGGTGCCTCGAGGATGCCGAGGTCACGTAATTGAGTTACACCACAATTTCGTGGAAACTTGGGATAAGTTCTTGTGCAACCGCGTCTCGAAAGTGATGCACATAATGACATATGCTTACCCCTTCGACATTGCTGCCAATATGACCATGACCTATGCGTAGAAGTGTCTGACTCAGAAACATGTAGTATGTGAACTAAGGGTCTGTCACCATGCTATCCTTACTAGGTCAACCCCCATGAGAAGGCCAAGATGTGGCGGACCATCACCAGGAAGGTGCGGGACATGTGGTTGGACACTGTGTGTCCATCATTGCCGCAAGAGGTGAAAGGACCTTCATGGCTGGGCCAAGAAGATTGCTGAGGTCCAGCTGGGCCTGTTACAACCAGGCAAGAGAGACAGGCGCCAAACCCTGACCGCCCCACATGGTCCGCATCCTAGCCGTGGTCTTCCCTGACCTGGATGGGCAGTTGAAAGCCAAACAGCCTCAAGGAGGGGGGTGAGTATGTGCCTTTTCACACATCTTTCTTTAACCATGCAGGTTGTAATATCTTAGCCTGCTGGCACTTTTACAGGTCATAAGTCAGCCAAACCCACTGTTATTTCTCAAAGGATGCATATGTAGCAGGATCATTAGATGCCTGGTGTGAAGAGGTACAGTTGACTCTCAGACGTGTTGATAATATATCTTCTTTATTGTTAGTTCTTCAATATGGATAACGTCCTATCAACAAAGCACACCAGCAGCAACTGACTCTAAGAGTCTTTACTAACAGAGTCTCGGAACATAGACTCCAGAACCTCTTCAACATTCTACACTAGAACGGAACACATAGATGAAGAGCAGGCAGCATGTTAGGTAATTACCACACACCTTCCCCCTTTACCTAAAAAGAAGAACATATGAATAAAATAAAATAAACTAGTCTACGACAAAGTCACGTAATGTCACAGGAGCTTTACATGTACGAGAGCTCCTGCGTAAAGAAGAAGCAGCCTCAGAAGGAACAGCAAGGGCATTTTGTTTGGTACAATTACTTGAACGCACAAGGGCAATTCTATCCAAATTCCATATGCGCCCATCACCCAGTTTCACAGCATTGCGAAACAGTTTTGTCACCTTAAAAGGTGGAGAAAACTTAGCACTAGAGGATTTCTGGGGATAATGCACTCTCACCCTGTCACCCACACATGTATTTGTGCGAACAACAGCATGTCTAGAATCAAAACTTTCTTTTCTCTTGGCAGACTTATGATCTTGAGTTGCACGCCAACGTACACCTTCAAGATTTTCAACATCCACATTCTTCCCTCTCATCCAAGACTGAAACATGTAAGTGTTGGGAGTTTGCCTCCTAAACAATACAAAGGGTATCTTCCCTGTGGTAGAATGAGGAGTTAAGCGATAAATTTTCACCCTCTCAAATATACCAGATCTCCAGTCCCTACCTTGACCTTTCGCCAGCTGAATGGATTCTTTTAGCATGCGATTGAACCTTTCCACCATACCGTCACTTTCGAGATGATAGAGTGCACAACGTTTGTGTTTAATGCCTCTTTTTGATAAAAATTCCTCCATTTCTTTCGAGACCAGTTGAACACCGTTATCTGTTAGAAGAGATTCAGGGAAGCCCTCTCTGCAGAAAACATCATCCAAGTTAAAAACATCTCTAGTTTCTATACTTTGTGTCACTTTAACTTCAGGCCATCTTGAAAACATGTCCATCAACACGAAGACATAAGATTGACCAACCTTACTGGTCACAGGTCCCAAAAGATCTAAGGCTATGTCTTGCCAACAATGTGTGGGAGTTTAACGTATGACCATAGGTTGTACCCTAGTCTTGTATACTTTGTCACATGCCTTGCACTCCATGCACTCTCTTACTAAACGCTCCACATGGATATCAATACCTGGCCACCAGAAGTGTAAACAAACTCTCTCTTTAATTTTCGATATACCACGATGACCTTGATGGGCCAAATGTACAATTTTCATCCTAACTAGAGAAGGAGGAACAAGTCTGGTGCCCCTCCAAAGAAAGCCTTCACTCACTGAAAGCTCATCAAGAACATTCCAGAACTTGCGCACCTCTTCACCCAAGTCCTTTATCCCTGCCCAACCTTCATTCTGCAATCTACATATCTCACACATGATCTTATCAGTCTTCATTGTTTCTCTACATTCTACCTCAGTAATCACCTCCTCTATGATTTCACACACCTTGTAATCATCATCTTCCCATGAATCCTCTGGATCAGTAGACACACAGTCACGCTGTTTGGGGACCAAACGAGAAAGACAGTCCGCAACTTTATTCTCAGCCCCAGGTATGTAATTTACTACAAAGTCATAATCTTTGTAGAGCGATACCCACCTACATATCCTGGAAGAGACTGCATCAAGAATTTTCTTGCAAAATACATTCTTCAGAGGCTTGTGATCAGAACGGACAAAAAGGAACTTTCCCAGAGGAATTTTATTAACTTCTTGATGGCCCACAAAATACACAAAGCTTCCTTTTCAATCACAGAGTATTGTGTTTCTGGACCAACAAGTGCCCTGGAGAGGAACATGATGGTTACTTCTTTACCATCTTTAACCTGTTTGAGTACTGCCCCCAACCCTTTTGAACTTGCATCAGTAATTAAGATGGAACATGAGGAAGTGTCAAAGCTCTAAAGAGAAGATGCAGAACTCAGTGCTTTCTTGACATCTTCAAATTTGGTTTGGCATTTGGAAGACCATATAAACTTCTCCCCCTTTTTTAAGAGAGACCTCAACGTGAAAGTGTGACCGGCAAGCTGTGGAACAAAGTTATTGTAATATTCTGCCATTCCCAAAAAGGTGACTAAGTCATCTCTATTTTCTGGGACAGGGAGCTCATCAATGGTCTTGACAAGGTGATCTCTGGCTTAACTCCACCTTTCGTCAATTTGTGACCTCGGTAATCAATTTCTGAGAGATTGAATTTGCATTTGTTCTCCTGCAAGGTTAATCCTCTCATTTTGAACCTTTCAAGAATTTCCCTAAGCCTATCATCATGTTCTTGTTGTGACGATCCATGGACTAAGACATCATCTTGATAATTTTTAACCCCAGCCAAACCATCCAACACACTCTCTATGACTCTCTGGAATACAGAGGCTGCGGAGTTCAAACCAAAAGTAAGGCGACTGAATTTGTATGTTCCAAAACAGGTTATAAAGGCCGTTGAATTCATGGACTCATCGTTGATCTTAACCTGATGATAAGCAGCCTTAACCCCTTTGCTACTAGGCCTTCCCCACCCCCCCCTGTGCTAAGCCTTTTTTTTGGCTATTTGGGATAGTTTGCGCTTAGGCCCCTGTAACTTTTTGACCACATAAGGAATCCACGCCAAATTTACGTCCTTTTTTTCCAACATCATGGGGATTCTAAAGGTACCCAGGGTTTGTGGATTTCCCTGGAGGGGACCAAGAAATTAGCCAAAATACAGCTAAATTTTGTTTTTGGGGGGAAAAATACGAAAAAAGGGCTACAGATGAAAGAGTCTGGTTTTTTCCCTGCAAATGGTATCAAAAAAGGGGTTGTCGTGTTGAAATCACCATCTTCCCACCTTTCAGGGACAAGCAGACTTTTGTCAGAAAACCACAATTTCTTTTCACAGTTTTGGCATTTTTCTGGGACACTGCTTATTTTTGCTATTTTTTGTGCTTTCAACCTCCTTCCAGTTAATGGTAGAAATGGGTATGAAAGCAATAATGGATCCAGGAAAGCTATACAATTCGGAAACGTAGATAAAATTCTGAATTCAGCAAGGGGTCATTTGTGTAGATCCTTCATGGTTTCTTTCTAGAAACTAACAGTTAAATATAGGAAAAATTGAAAATTAGTTGAAAAAAACAGCCTTTTGTGTCAACGTTTTCACATGTAACTTCTTCTAATTATGACAACTTTTTGAAAGCACTATACCGTTACATTTGCTGGACCTTCCTGGTTGTGGGGATTTATAGGACTTGTAGGTTCACCAAGAACCCGATGAACCCAGAGCCAAAAACTGAGCAGCGACTTGCAATGATTTTTTATTATGTACCGGGTATATAGCAATTATTCTGGAAAAATGTATACATGGAAAAATCGGTATGAAAGACACCTATGTATTTCTGAAATGGGAAAAAATATAGAGTTTAGAAACAGTAGATATTTGCACATTTCCGAAATTGGGAACACTCATAATAGTATGAGAATTATCGATCATATTTCAAAATTACTTCTTTTTTACACATTGTCTTTCATATGGAAGGCAGAAATGCATCGAAAGTCAATAGGTAATAACAGTTGCTTTACAAATCTGAATTACCCTAGGTCTACCAATAAAACTGGTACCTCACTTGTGTGGGTGGGCTTAGTGCCCATGACAGGATACGACTCACAACGCAACGTGAACACACCATATTTTCACAATGAAAAATTACCCTTTTCTTGCAAAGTGCCTAGCTATAGTTTTTTAACCCTAGCTCTGCCGGCAGCAAACCTATACATATTTCAAAACTAGACACCCAGGGGAATCCAGGATGGGGTGACTTGACTGCCTCTCACCAGGTTCTGTTACCCAGAATCCCTGGCAAACCTAAAAAATTGTCCCCCAAAAAAATAAATAATTTCCTAACATTTCTGTGGTAAAAAGTTCTGGAATCTGCGTAGATCCACAAATTTCCACCCACCCCGCGTTTCCCAAAGTCTTCCGAGAAAAATGGTACCTCACTTGTGTGGGTAGGCCTAGTGCCCGCGACAGGAAACGGCGCAGAACGCAACGTGGACACACCACAATTTCACAGTGAAAAATGACCCTTTTTAGGCAAAGTACCTAGCTGTAGTTTTTGAACCCTAGCTCTGCTGGCACCTAGGGAAACCTAGAAAACCTATACATTTTTTAAAACTATACACCCAGGGGAACCTAAGATGGGGTGACTTGACTGGCTCACACCAGGTTCTGTTACCCAGAATCCCTTGCAAACCTAAAACATTGTCAAAAACCCCAAATTTTCCTCACATTTCTGTGGTGGAAAGTTCTGGAATCTGCGTAGATCCACAAATTTCCACCCACTCTGCGTTCCCCAAAGTGTTCCAAGAAAAACGGTACCTCACTTGTGTGGGTAGGCCTAGTGGCAGCGACAGGAAATGGCACAAAACGCAACGTGGACTCACCACAATTTCACAGTGAAAAATGACCCTTTTTTGGCAAAGTACCTAGCTGTAGTTTTTTAACCCTAGCTCTGCCAGCACCTAGGGAAACCTAGCAAACCTATACATTTTTGAAAACTAGACACCCAGGGGAATCTAGGCACTTTGCAAAAAAAGGGTCAGTTCTCACTGTGAAAATGTGGTGTGTCCACGTTGCGTTTAGGGCCATTTCCTGTCGCGGGCACTATGCCTACCCACACAAGTGAGGTACCATTTTTCTCAGAAGACTTTGGGGAACGCGGGGTGGGTGGAATTTTGTGGACCCACGCAGATTCCAGAACTTCCCACCACAGAAATGTGAGGAAAATGTGCTTTTTTTTGACAGATTTTTAGGTTTGCAAGGGATTCTGGGTAACAGAACCTGGTGAGAGCCAGTCAAGCCACCCCATCCTGGATTTTCCTTGGTGTCGAGTTTTCAAGAATGTACAGGTCGGGGTGTGGCTAGCGTCCGGAGGGAATGGTTGCTTGCTGAAGCAGCTCTGTAACCCTCGCCGCATTATCCAACACCAATATCCGTCTTATGCTTCAGAGATTTCCCCGAGGCACCGGGGAACTCTCCCTAACCAGTCTGGCACAGCAGGACGGCCTGTGAGGCTGGATAACTCATCCGACAGCCCGGGCGAATGCCCGCACCACCAAGCTCCGGGAGACCCAAGATGGCGGCCAGGAGGCTACGAAGAGCATAGCCCGAGTGAAACCCATGGACCCCCGTCACCGGGTCACGAGAGTTGGATTCCTCAGCAGCGGGGGGCCGCGGCACTCGCTGGAGGCCCCCGTGGGGTGGTGTGAGGGAGGAGGCGATCGAGAGCGGTGGTGAGAGGCGAGGAGGAGCACCGCGGCTGGGGCACATCTGCTGCGGTGCTCGGATCGGGGGAATGACTCACTCGAGATCCCCGGCTTCCGGGCCTACCTGCCGGACCTCTGAATTCTGCAACTTCCTTCAAGTTGGTACCCCCCGGCGGCCATTGCACGGCAAAGGTAAGGAGGTGCTGCTAGGGGGCTGGAGGAGCGGCGATCACTGACCTCCCACCGGCAGCGCAGAGCAAGTGGTGCGGCGGGCGGCCTTCATCTGCGCGAGGCCCCAGATGCACGGCCTACCTTGCGGGGTGATAAATTGGCACACACTCCCCCCAAACTCTGATTGACCTTGGAGCCCTTAAGAGCAGTGCAACGCGACCGAGAAAGGGGGAGCAGCGAACATTTGTGTACATGGTTGCCTGGGGTACTCTTTAAGCAGGTGCACGCTCCAAAAGACTTGAAGGAGAGCCCATCCACCCAACCCACATAGGGCCGACCCCAGGATATAGCCTCTCTTCCCGCGATTGACAGCAAGGGGTCCACGATCGCAGCTCGCACCCTGAGGGTAGAGGGCCCCCCCCACATCTTGGCAGCAGGAGAGCCAGCGTCCTCATGCACGGAGAGGCCTCGGTGGTGAGATAGTGAGGGCCACCAAACACGACAGTAGCGGTGTGGGTGCCGGATTTTGGGAGCATTGACTTGCCAAAGAAGCAGACTCTCTTGCTTTGGCCCATCGAATCCACCTAGAAAACCGACAGGCCGGTGGGGGAAGGTTCCCTCCCCTATGCAGGCGGCGGCCATTACAGGTGTGTTTCCCTCCAATACTGCTTCTCAGTAATTACTGATGGCCACTAACAAGGGGCTCAAATCCAACGAGCAGAAACAACTAACTAAGTTTGCCTGGAACAAGCAGGGAGAAAACAACGCGATGGCATCGGACGGAGACCCTAAGTCCTCGCAACCCCATCCACCGGCCAAACCTCTCACCCTGGAAGATGTTATGGAGGCCATAGCCGGGGTGCGGACATCCTCAGAAACACGTATAGACTCCGTCAATATAGAAGTCACTCTTCTACGTGCAGATCTGAGGAAGATGGACACTAAAGTCAAAGACGTTGAAATCAAAACAACTGCCCCCATGTCCGATACCTCTACTCTTCAACAACAAGTGGACCAGCTCCAGGACCAACAAAAGAAAACGGGTGAGCTTTTGGACGATTATGAAGGGAGGGCAAGACGGAACAACATCCGTATTCTTGGAGTCCCAGAACGATTGGAAGGGCCGGCGGTTGACCTTTTTGTAGAAGACTTGGTGCTCAATAAACTCCAGCCTAAACGTCTCTCCAGCTACTTCTCCATCGAATGGGCCCATAGAGTCCCTGGGGGTCGTCCCAAACCTGGGGCTCCCCCAAGGCCCATAATCGCAAGGGTCTTTAATTTTCGGGACAGAGATGTGATCTTACAAACTGCACGGGCTTAACCCCCGACAAAACTGGAGGACGCGCACATTACCTTTTTCCCGGACTTCACCATCAGGGTTCACGCACAACGATGTAGTTTTACTGAGGTCAAAAAGGCTCTCCGGGACAAAAACATAAAATACCCTCATGCTATTCCCATCTGGGTGGAATCAGCTAGTAAGGCGTGGTTTTTCCTATCCCCAGAAGAAGCTTGGGACTGGATAGAAGGATCGCGTTGAGTGGGGAAGCAATCGGACGGCTGTAGAAATGGTGGCCCCAATAACAACCAGAGGGCCCTTCCAGCCACAAAGGAACAACGACCCGGAGGCGACTCAGACGGCGCACATTGACTTCTGCAGGTGGCAGCCGAAGGATTTATCCCACATGTCTTCCGATAGGTGAATTGACTGAACTCAGGTCTCCTGTTCTCCCTGTACTGATTCCCGGAGTCGCCGCGACTTTCCCGTTTGTATATCTGCTGCACTCCTGACAGACCGCGCACACACACCGAGGTTGGAGATATACCCTGCAACATGCAAGACTGGACTACCATAAACAAAGTTTAACTATATTATGAACATACTACATTGGTAAGGCGAGGGGAAGAGGTGGTTAACCAGGCACCCCACAAATGGTTGGGTGGGCGACAGGCACTCTGCCTTGTTGGGGAGTGGATAGTTCAAATTCCACTGGCAGGGGGAGTTCGGGGGGGGAAGGGAGGGTAGTTGGGGTTTTGACAGTTAGAGTTTTATTTGCGCAGAACATCCCACAGTATATGGTCTCGCTGGCCTCGGAAGTCCCAATATGGGATTGGTTGCCTACTGGGGAGATGAGTCAGAGGTTAACTCCACTAACGACATATATGCATTCCACTCTCCCCCGAAGGGCACCTAGATCTGTATCGACAATACCGTCACGAATGTCCAGGTTGGTCCTCCTAACTCCCACCTATGACAGACTCTCTTGAAAGAACACTGTCGATCATGACGTGGAATGTGAATGATTTAGGTAGCAAAATAAAGAGAGGGGTGGTCCTGCAATATCTTAAAGGACACTCACCGGACCTGGTCTTATTGCAGGAAACTCATTTGGTGGGGAATAGCTGTAAAGCTCTTCATCGCTGGGGTTATAAACTCGTGGTCCATGCTGGGTTCACTTATGAGTCTAGGGGTACGGGTATTCTTATTCGGAAAAGTTTGGCACTTAAACCCACTAATACTTGGGCCGCCCCCAGGGGAGATTCGCAGTTCTGGAGGTCGCCTGGTAAGGCAACCCATTTAATATAATTTTGGCTTATCTCCCGCAAGAGTTGGGAAAATTGGCCTTACAGGATCTGGGTAGGGTGCTGATTTATAACTCCCAGGGCACTATCATACTGTGGGGCGATTTCAATATGAAAATGGACGATAGGCTTGATAGGCACCCTCAGCGACCGTCCCCCCGCCATAGGACTGGACCGGCTGACTTTGCCCACGCAATGGGTCTTGTGGACTTACGGCGACTATTAAACCGAGGCATACCCCATTTTACACACTACTCCAATGCCCATAACAGTATGTCCCATATTGACTATTTCCTCACTTCTCTCGCAGATATAGGTCACTTTCAACGCCTTAAAGGACTCCCACGGGGTATCTCTGATCACTCCCCACTCAATCTTGAGCTAACCTTCCACCGGCAAGTCACCCGAGGCCCCATAGTCATCAGCCCTTGGCTTCTCAAAATTCCAGACATCAAAGAGGACCTGGCTGAGCACACAGAATACTATTTCACTGAAAATGTGGGATCGGTGGCCTCGGCTAACACAATATGGGAGGCATATAAGGCAGTAATCAAGGGTAGGGCCCTGGCCTTGGATACCTCCGTAATAATAATGAGCAGTTGGTTCAGATGGAAAGTGAACTGCTTCTTATTGAATCTGAACACAACACCTCTCCAACTGACGACATAGCCCACAGACTCAGGATTAAACCATTAGAATACAGAGCCATGGCACGGGAGAAGGCCCATGCGAGACTACTTCAGACTCGGCACAGGGTCTATGAGCTTGGGGATAGAGCCGGCAAGATGCTGGCATGGCTGGAACGGCGAGATCAGGAAGCTAGATGGGTCCCGATACTCTCAGGGGCAGATGGTACGCACATAACGGACCCCCAGGAAATAGCGGAAACATTCGCAGATCACCTAGAGGCGGTGTATACCTCTAGAACCGCATGCACCTCGGAGGATTCTCGTCAGCTCCTGGGGAAGAAGACTCTGTCCACGCTCTCCGAAGCCGACATAGTGGCCCTGGACGCCGATATCACAGCAGAAGAAATCTGAAAAGGTACATTTTCCATTAACTCTGGGAGGCCATGGGACCCAACGGAATCCCCATTGAATTCCTTAAAGGGATGGCCCTCATAATAGCTCCTCACCTAAAAAATATGTTCGATGAGAGTCGGGAAAGAGGTCTTCTGCCCTTGGATCAAAGACTGGCTTCCATAGTGGTCCTCCGCAAACCGGGTAAACCAGCGACCGAATGTGGCTCCTATAGACCTATGGTCTTGGCCAAACTTCTCGCGACCCAATTACTCACAGTCCTCCCCTCCTTGGTCCATGAAGACCAATCGGGCTTTATACCGGGTCGGAACACCGCCCTAAATATTTGCCATATCCACAATGTTTTGGGGCGACAGCCCTATCTGCAGGAAGACGCTGTGGTGTTATCTCTTGACGCTACCATGGCGTTTGACTCGATTGAGTGGCCCTATCTTTTCGAAGTGTTGGCGAGATTTGGATTTGGACAGAGATTTCGACAATGGGTAGCACAGCTGTACAAAGATTTGTTAGGACAGGTCAGAGTGAACAATCGCACATCACGCTCGTTCACACTACAAAGAGGGACCAGGCAAGGCTGTCCCCTGTCCCCATTATTGTTGGCGCTGACCCTAGAACCGTTGGGCCACTGGATACGACGTGATGCCTCTATACGAGATTAAGGTGGAGCGAAGATAGAGAGGACAAAATCTCGCTATATGCGGATGACATCTTTATTTATTTAGCACCCCCTCGAGCCTCCGTCAATAGCTTGCTCAACGCCATTACCAACTTCGGTAAATATGCCGGCTATTCCATTAATTGGCCAAAATCGGTATTATATGTATTACATGGCCCCTCACCCCGCTTGCCCCGTGGTTACACCATAAAACTGGCCTCGGAGGGCTTTAAATACCTAGGCATTTTTATCACACCCGATCCTAAATTGTTCTATGAACACAATCTTCTGGGCCCTCTTAAACGAGTACAAGAAGATGTCACACACTAGAGGTCGCTGCCCTTGTCCCTCCTGGGCAGAGCGGCCTTATTTAAAATGCTAGCGCTCCCTAGATTTTTATATGTACTTCAAAACTGCCCCTTCCCTATTGCGGACTCCTAGTTTAACATCCTAGAAGGGGAACTCCGTCTCTTGATCTGGGATGGGAGGGTGCCTCGTATCGCTCTCCAAAAGCTCCCAAAGGGGTGGTATGACGGGGGAATTGCTCTTCCAGATTTATGTCTCTACTACTGGGCCTCACTGTTGGTAGCCATCAACCAATGGCTTTACGGATCCCCTACCAATCCGGCATTCCACCTTGAGCACTATCAGACGGGTCGGGAGGGATATTTGGGCGCGCTTTACAGTAAGACCTGGAAGAACCGGTACCTAGGGCCGATGGCACAGACGGTAGCCATATGGCACAGAGCCAACAAAAGTTTGGGGGTGGGCAGACAAATTCACTAAAGCCACATCATTGTGGTCCTCCCAGAGGTTGGGCTCACTTTGCTTCCACGCGGGGTTCGACAGGTGGGACAATATTGGCATCACTACTCTGGGGGATTTGGTTAGTAAGGGAAAACTTCTGACCTTTCGTGACCTACAACAGAGATATGCTCTTCCACAGGGTGAGGTATTCCGCTATCTGCAGATCCGTCATGCTATTCTCACACAAGATCTAGACCTTACCTCCCTGCCAGACTCCTCCCCCTTAGAGGACAGATTGCTTTCTGAGCCACTCCTGACGAAAGCCATATCCTGCACATATCATAAATTATGCAATAATTTGACTGACTCTTTTCAGACTCTACGAGAACATTGGCAATCCGTAGGACTATTGGACGATGAGGATTGGCAGACCGCGCTGATGTCCCCCAAGGAGACTGTGATAAATCATCACATCCGCCTGATACAGTTAAAAATACTTCATAGATCATATATGTCCGGAGTCCACCTGACCAGAATCGGTAGACGTCCCGATGTATTGTGCCTGAGGGGATGCGGCCAAACTAGCACCTTTTATCACATCTTATGGGACTGTCCACATATACGGCCCATGTGGGATAGGGCAACCAAAAAAATGATTGACACACTAGGTAAACATATTTCACTATCGTCCCGGTTGGGGCTCCTGAACATATGTGAGGCCACAGATTTGACGGACATAGAACAGCAATGGGTAGCATTGGGATACTTACTAGTGAAACGGGCAAATGCGATGCATTGGGGATCCAGCACGAGGCCATTGACAATCGAGTGGGTGGCAGAAATGGACAGGTGCATGATCGCAGAGAAAGAGGTCTATAAACTAAGAGGCTGCCCTAAGAAATGGGACAAGAAGTGGGGAGGGTGGAACGCCTTAAGAGGCGAAATCTGTAGTTCTCCAACAGAGGATATGGCAATGGAAAGAGCCTGACTGGTTAACGCCTGTTACATACTAGCACCAATTGTTTGTATTATGTGCTCCTTGAATGTCACTGTGGTATTGTATCGATGACTCTGCGCTTCTTTTATTTAATAAAATTGTTATAACAAAAAAATAATAAGAATGTACAGGTTTAATGGGTTTCCCTATGTGCCGGCAGCGCTAGGGCCCAAAATCCACAGTTAGGCACATTACTAAAAACAAGTCCATGCCTAGTCGGCTTTCTGCCGCCCGGGGGGGAGGTATCAGGGGTGGGGTTGCCCTGATATGCCCCAAGGGGGGCAGAAACACTGTGGCTATTTGTTTGGGGGGTAGGGGCACTGGTATGGCCATTCTGGGCAGCCCCGACCCCACGCATAAAAAAAGCCGGCGTAATCGTTGACGTCTAGTGGGCTTTTTGCCCCCCCGGTGGGGCAGATTGGGGGCTACTGCCCCATATGCCCCCGGGGGGGGGGCAGAAAGACTAATTTTTGCGGGGTTTTGTTTTGGGCAGCCCCCACCCTAATTCAAATTTGCCCCAAAAAATCCCTGGCGTTTAGTGGGCTTTTTGACCCCCCCGGTGGGTCAGATTGGGGGCTGATGCCCCCATCTGCCCCCCAGTGGGAGCAGAAAGCCCACTAGTCGCCATGGAGTTTTTTTTTTAGGGCAAATTTTAATTAGGGTGGGGGCTGCCCAAAACGGGCATGCCAATGCCCCCACCCTAATTGAAATTTACCTAAAAAAATCACTGGCGTATAGTGGGCTTTTTGCCACCCCCATGGGGGGCATAAGAGCTGTAAGATTTCCAGGGGAGGGGTGGGGGCATTGGCATGCCCATTTTGGGCAGCCCCCACCCTAATTCAGATTTGCCCTAAAAAAATCCCTGGTGTCTAGTGGCCTTTTTGCCCCCCGGGGGTGCAGCTTGGGGGCTACTGCCCCCTTCTGCCTCCCAGGGGGGGCAGAAAGACTGACATTTCTCTGGGGGGAGGGGGGCATTGCCATGCCCTTTTTGGGCAGTCCCCACCCCGTCAATAACAAAAATAATAATCCCTTGTTTCTAGTGGGCTTTCTGCCCCCCCCGGGGGCGGAAAGACTGAAATTTGTCAGGGGGGGTATTGCCATGCCCTTTTTTGGGCAGCCCACACCCCAATGTCAATAAAAAAAAATACCTGGTTTCTAGTGGGCTTTCTACCCCCCCACCCAGGGGGGGCAGAAAGACTCAGAATTGTGTTGGGGGGGGGGGGGGAGTCTTTGGCGGGCCCCCACCCCTATTTTTCAGTCAAGAAAAATCCCTGTCCTCTAGTGGGCTCCCTGCCTCCCCGGGGGGGCAGAAAGGCTAAATTTGGCCCACAAGACATTGGGGAGCAAAGGCCCCTGCCCAAGGGGCCGCTCCCCCTCCCTGGTGCTAGTGGGTAGATCCCTGCTTGGGGATCACCCTCCTGGGGGATCCACTAGGGAAGGCTACCATTGGAAAGGGGAGATTCTCCCCTTTCCAACGATAGCTCTCCCAAGTTTTTCGGTGCTCGGAGGGCTGAGATAGCCCCACGAGCACTGAAACAGTGAAACCGAAACTAAGTTTCAGTTTCGTTTTTGTTACAATGACTATGGCGCGCCATCGTCATTTAAACAAAAACTCGAAATAGACCTGGGGAGGTTGGGGGAGCTCTTCCCCACCTCCCCAGGCAAAAAAAAGGGAAACCCCTCTGCTGCCTGCAGCAGAGGGATTCTCTGAACATGTGCTCATGACGGAATGGTTCCGTCATGAGCACAGCAGCACTTGTGCTCATGACGGAACCATTCCGTTATGAGCACTAAAAGGGTTAAGATCTAGTGTGGAGAAAACCATGGCACCTTCTAGTTGAGTTAACATCTCCGTGATATTAGGAAGGGGATACTTGTCAGAAATGACAGAACGATTAAGGGCGTGAAGATCCACACATAGCCTAACCTCACCAGGAGCCTTGTGTCCAAGGACAACTGGTGACAACCAATCTCTTGCTTCTGTCTCTACGATGATGCCCTCCCTCCTCAACTTTTCAAGTTCGGTGCACATAGCTTTTCTCAGAGCCAAAGGTACACTGCGCACCATACAAGTCACGGGAACAGCATCATGTTTAAGTATAATTTTGTGTGTATCCTGAGAGACATCCCAACTTGTCACTGAAAACATTCTTGAATTCAACACACAAGTCAGTCTCTTGATTAACTTCTAAGAGATCGCTGGAGCCAGCATTTATGGAAACTCCACTCAAAGTCCCTACAAGAAATGTAGATCTTTCCTGCAGTTAGCCTTCCTTTTTACTCGATGTTGCCCATGAAGTAAACAAACAACTTTATGGGCTGACCACCATATGCTAGTGGTTTAATGTCAGGGTTATAAATCATCACCTTCCCAAACAACATTTTATCGAAAAACTCTTTTGGAACAAGAGATATTTTAGTTCTTAAATCAAAAAACATTTTGATATTACAATAATTTACCTGAACCTCATCAACAGGACTCCTACTTTTATTTTGCTCCGTATGAAGAGATACCTCCCCACAATGTAACTCATCATAATCAGAACCACTCTCGTTTTCTAAGAAAATCTCTTTGACTCGCTTACCCTTGTTTTTTTTAGCTCTACAGGCTTTAGCTAACTGACTCAACTTTCCGCAGTTGTGAAATTTAGAAGCAAGGGCAGGACATGACTTATCGTTAGCTAGATGACTAATCATGTCGCAAAGGAAACATTTTATAATGACGCCTCTTTTTGGATTGAGAACTGAAGAGGGATGAGATACAGGTTGTTTTTTCAATGGAGTTTTTGTCACGCTTTGTACCTTGTCACTCAAAATGCCATTTTCTTTTTTTATAACTTTGACAGAGGCAAGGGAATGTTCTATTCTTTTAGCTATGGAAACAACTTCGTCTAATTTGTGGTCATCTTTTTGCCACAATTCATCTTTGATTTTTTCTATATTGCAAGCTAGCATAAATTGATCACGAATACGTGCTGCAAGTGAACCTTCGAACTTAGAGGTGGCACCTAACGTTCGAAGATCAGTTATGTATGTTTCAACAGATTCTTGTGGTTTTTGTATTTGTCGTCCAAAATGTTATCTTTCTAAGATAGTACTGACTTTCGGAAGATAATGGTTATCGAGTTTTTTAAGGCAAATTTCAAATTCATTTAGGCTATCCGACTCACTCTCACTCAAATCAGAAAGGTGTTCATAGACGTCCTGTCCTTCAGAACCTAGACAGTGTAAAAGTAGTGCTGATTTTCTTTCAGCACTTAGTGAAACTCAACAAACCCTTGCGTAGTTAAGAAAGACTTTTTTCCATTTAGACAAACGTAAGATTGGTTCACCAGGATTAGAAAGAAAAAGTGGGGGAGGAGTGACATTTTGCATTTTTAACAGGATAAATTTCGTAACAATAAAATATCTTATATAGGCATGAACTATAGCTCAATGAAAACAACAGTATCTTTACTTTATGCAAATTGCTAAAGGACCGGCAAGTAGGTGTGCCAGTCACCGCAGGTGATGCAAATGAAGGAGATGTGATTGTCACTGTAGGCACCATAAAGAAATAAAGGTGTGCTTGTCACCGTAAAAGAAGTAGACTGTGTGGGTTGTTTTGGACACGCAGGTGTGCTTGTCACTGTAGTCGTCACACACTTCACCTTATTGACTGCGATTTAAATTTAAACTGACTCACTAATAGTTTAAAGTTAATAAGCAGTACATAGAAATAAAGAAAGAAGGAAAAAAAAATCAAGATGAAACTGAAAGTGTCTAAGTGTCCTCTCCTCTCACAGTATATAAAAGGACTACAAAAATGTGGCAGCGCAGAGAAGAACAGAAAAGATCCAAGCAGTGAGGCTTCCAAACACTCTTTCCGTGAGAGCGAGATAGTAAACAAACTTGTTTCCAGTACACGGAGTCGTCGCTAGGAAGCAGGACGATACATGTAACAGGTATCCTAGCAACAGAACTAATAATGTTAGCCTCGTAGAGTCATGCTGACATGTATCTTAGCAAGGGCAAAAGCGTGAAACTCGAAGAGACACGCTCGTCACGAAGTGCATTCCACCACTTGCAACATGATGCTGCGTTCCACGACTTGCAGTGTGACATAGACAAAAGACAAAGTCGTATTGCAGTCGAAGAGCAAGAAGCGCGTGCAGGTATCGCTGTGCATTCAAATAATGCCGGTGCTTGTGATTTTATTTTGAAATATTTCAAAAGGTGAAAATGTGCAGAAAGCGGAGCGTTGCTCTGGTTGTGAAAGTAACCAATCAGTTACAGTTGTAGAGCGCTTGAAAGCTTTGCGTGGTACTGCGGAAACACGAGTAGAGCTAACCATAAAGCTCAATAGGTTCGTAGGCTTCTTTAAGCATAAAGCAGGGCGCGCAAAGTACCTTACTTTCAGAAAGCGACTCTCAGCTGTGTTAGGACGTTGTGTAGTTCATGAAGATTATTAGTCTTGCGAGGTGGCTTTATCCTTCTTGGGTCCGTTGTTCTTCAGTCATCGCCAGTGTGAAGAAGTACAGATGACTCTGAGACGTGTTGATAATATATCTTCTTTATTGTAAGTTCTTCAATAAGGATAACGTCCTATCCACAAAGCACACCAGCAGCAACTGACTACTAACAGAGTCACAGAACATAGACTCCAGAACCTCTTAAACATTCTACAATAGCAAGTAACACAAAGATGAAGAGCAGGCAGCATGTTAGGTAATTACCTCACCTGGTTATGCTCCTTCCCTCAGGGACATGAGTAAGTTATATTCAGTGTAGTGACAGTAGTGCCATGCTCATGTGATCAGCACTAAATCATGAAACATGTGCATGGGGATAACCTTCAGCAGTAATGCGATAGGTCGACATGTGTCTGCACATTGAACAATGTATGACTTGTTCACAGTGTGTTTTTTTAAAAATAGCTGTGAAGTATGTTGTTATAGGTACACTCAAGTGTGAAAAGCGCATAAGTGCATGCTATACATCCAGACAGCAGGAGATGTCAATGTTGATGCCTTGGTGAGTTTTGCTTGGTCAGTGTGCCAATGTTAGGTCCCACCTGTGGTGCTCAGCGTAATCAAATGTATCCCATGGGCCAATTACAGGTTTGCTAACTCAGGTTACTTGTCACACTGGCCTTTCACATACTTGGTTGTGAGATTCCATTCTCCCCATTCAAAAGAGTGAGTCCATGTTTCAGTCTCTGTAACGGTGACAACACATGCCATTCAGTGTCAAACACATGTGGTCACTGGTGTAAATATGGCTGCAATTGTAAGGTATGACGTTAGATACACATTCACAACAGTTGAAATGTATGTAAATGACCAATCATACTTGATGGCTTTGTAAACTATGTGTTTGATGCATCACTGGCAGATTCAGAGATGTCAAATGTGCTTCAGTTTGGAGTGAGTTAACAAAATGAGATGCTAAACAAGAACAATGTAAGCTGTACAAAGTGTGCAATAAGTCTAAAAGAAGTGAGGCACATTCAGACTTGGCCCATACAAATGACTTGTGCAGTCTAGACAGGATTGGTACACAGTGTTGACTGGACTCATGACGAATATAGGTGCAGTACTAACAGTCTGTATAGACAATGCAGCCAGGCGTGTCAGTGGCATGGTGTTCCACCTGAAGCATTGTGAAGATGCACTCATCAGACTTGGAATTGTTTAGACCATTTTTTACATCTGACAATGGTGATTTGTTTACAATGTGGACAACATTCTGATTCATCTACATGACACAGTGCATAGATGACACAAGACAGTGTGCCGAGTGCCTCTCACCCTAGCTATTCCTACTACCTTGGTGGCCCACAACAAGAGTCAGATGTGTGAACTGACAGTAGAGAACGTAAGTTAGAGGACAAATATGCACAATAACTGTGATCTGTGTGCCATGACTCATGCAATTACTACGCAATGTGAATGTTTGGTAAGTAGGACATTTGTGCTATGGCAGTTGAGCCACTGGTTCCCAATTTGATGACTAAGGATTGCAGAATGGATACCATGTCTCAATTCAATTCTGTGAATCCAATTCCTATTGAGATGGCTAAACTCAGGTTTGTCAGGACACAAGACCATCAGGAGCAAAAGTCGATACATTCCCTGCTACATAGTGAAGTAGTTGACTTTGTGGTTGTGTCTTTTGATGTTGCTCATAACATCATGTGTGAGGGAGCAATGGTTAACTGGCAGACTAACAAGTGCAATGTAACTGTGCAACTGCAACTGTGCTTAAATGGTTTGCTTCCTTCCTCTCTGATAGATCCCAAATGATCAAAATAGTGAACAGTCTTTCATCTCCTTTGGCGGTAGGTCAAGGTGTTCCTCAAGGCTCTATACTTGCACCCACTCTGTTCAACCTCTATTTGGAACCATTGGGAAATCTCCTAAGTAAATCCGGGATCCTCTATCATCTCTATGCGGACAACACTCAAATCTACCTCAAGGTGGCCTCCACTCACGCTCTCCATCCTAAACTCTACTCTTGGCTCCATTCAAAACTGGATGCTAACTCATCAACTGATTCTGAATCCCTCCAAAACTGAATTCCTCCTCCTCTCCTCCTCACTTTCTCCTCCTCCGGTTCAATCTTGGATGGATCAGTTGAATCTACTTAACAATAAACCCATCATTGTCGACAGCGCAAAATCCCTTGGTGTCATTCTCGACAAAAAACTCAATCTACTCTCCCACATCAATTCCATTGCAAAGTCTGCTCGATACCAACTGCGCCTTCTTTGGGGGATTCCTCGCTTCTTCCCGGAGCAAGACCTTAAAACCCTGGTCCAATCGCTGGTTCTCCCTAGATTGGACAACTGCAATTCTCTTCTTACTGGCCTCCCCAAATCCCACCTGTCCCCCCTTAAATCTGTTCTCCATTCAGCAGCTCGTTTTAAATATGGGGCCAAAAGAAGCGACCACATCACACCCATTTTATCCACTCTTCGTTGGCTTCCCATCGAGGCAAGATCTATCTACAAGACTGCATGTATCACCCACAAAGCCTTGCACTTCTCCTCTCCTCGCTACCTGCTAAACTCTCTGGAGGCTCTAGAACATCACGTAATGCGGAAAATGTATTGCTTGAACCTCCCACTTTCAAAAAGGAAAGATCGATGGCCCAATCCTTTTCAGGCAACGCGGTGAGAATCTGGAACTCACTTCCGCCTCAGCTCCGGACAACCACCTCTTCCCAATCCTTCAAAACTGACCTCAAAGTTCTCCTCCTTCAAAGACACTTCCAAATCTAATTCATGCCCTCTCTATTCCCTGAAGGAATTTCTTCCACTATAGGAAAGTCTGTACTCCATGCCTATAGAAGTGCCTTCCCAGTGTGTTCTTGTGTTTTGAGTGTCTGCCATTTATTGCAGTTTTATACCGCTACTTGTATCTTGTACGCTTATGTAACTTGCACACATGTCACTTTTTCCTCTTGTAATGTATCGTTTGCTACCTCTTCTTGTATTTTGTTTGCTTTTGATACATGCACAATCGTCACTTTTGCCTCATGTAATGTAACGTTTGGTTTTGTAACGTGCTCACTTGTAATTTTCTCCTCATGTAACGCTACTATTCCTATTGTGAAGTGCTTTGACACCTTCGGTAAAGTCCGCGCTATATAAAAACGCATAAAATAAATAAAAAGTACAAATAAATAAAATGTATCAAGAGGTAATAACACTACTCACTATGATGTTTTTATCTGTGAAGATTTGTGATGTTACTTATGTGTCAAGTACATACAGATGACTTGTGTGAATCTTTTACATTCTTGTTCACAGCATCATCAGCGGCCAGCGGAGGAGACAGGGCCATGGATGTGGTGGGAGCAGTTTGTCAGTCTGGGTCCAGTGATGAGTAGGAGGAGGAGGGACCCAGTGGCAGAGAGGGTGAGGGGAGCCTCACTGAGGGCAGTTCTGCAACAACATCAGCAGACTCGAAAGCAGATTACAGCTCCAGCGAAGACACCCATGTGGTGATGGAGGAGACAGTGACTGGACCCTCAACCTCAGATTCCACTACCACCACCACTCCCATCTCCACCCTCCCAGCTCCTCCCCATACCACTGTCTGTGGCCGCTCCCGTGGCAGGGGAGCCGTCTCCTTTGCGCCAGGCACATCACCCCCTTGCCCCTGTCTCCCCTGCTGCCCTGAGTGTGGAGGCCATCGACATCCTGAGGCAGATCTCTGTGGGGCAGATAGCAGTGCTGAATATCCTCCAGGTGTATACCACTCATTTGACCCAAGTGGCATCATTCCTGGAGGGCAGTCATTCTGACATATCTGCCCTACACAGATCCAATCAGGTTCTGACCTCCACACTGATGGCAGCTCCAGTGGTCCCTCCCCCCTCCTGCCTCTTCCCCATCCACACTGCCAACTACCCTCCCTGACGCAAGCACACGCAAACATACACATGCACACACCTCAACAGCAACACACAGACACAAGGCCATCCCACAATCACGCACACTGAGGAGACAGACAGCACACTCACCACCAGGGACATACCAGCAGATAACACACATGCATCCACAGACACTTCGCAGACCTCAGAACCCTCTGCCTCCACAACCCCTCTCCTTGCCTCTCCTGTCCCCCCCCTCTGCCCAGAAACTCTTCCTATGTGACCTTGGCCTCTTCCCTACCCACCCATCAAACCCCCTCCCAAGAAGCAGAGGCAACACACTCCCCTGCCCTGGATATCTAAACCTGCTGCCCCCCCCCCCTTGAAAAAGAAAAGCCCAAAATCCCCCCACAAATACCAACGGTCTACCAAGTCCAAAACCCTCCACCAACCCATACTTCCACTGTCCAGACCACTTCCTCCCGCACCAGAAAACCAACTCCTAAACAGTCTGAGTCCAACCCTATCCCTGTACATTCCCTTAAGGGTTATACCATCCCCGAATTGTTAAAACCAAACCCTTCCCTCCCCTCTATCTAGCCCTCACACTACACATACCCCCCCTCAGTCTGAGACTACCACTGCAGTGGAACCACCTCTGCCTCAATCTGGCCCAACGCCTGCAGTGGACCCACACACCCCTCAATCTGACAACCACTGCAGTTGAACCACCACCCCCTCAATCTGGCCCAACCACTGCAGTGGACACACACACCCCTCAATCTGACACAACCACTGCAGTGGAACCACCGCCCCCCTCAATCTAGCCTAATCACTGCAGTGGACCCACACACCACTCCTGATCCCGTTTATCCCAAAACCCAAACCAGTCCTCCCTAGTTTTGTCCCTTTGGTGCCTGGCATGCTCCTCCCAGGGGAGGTGACCCCTTGCAGTTTCAGTGCAGGTAAGAATCAATGGGCAAGTTGTTTGTGCCCATTGGGCATGTGAACATTTAAGGACTGGCCATTGGCCTTCTGTTAGCCAAAGTTTCTGCCTCGTCATGCAGATGAAAGGCTGTTTGAATTTTTTCATTGCTGATCTCTGTGTCCCACAAATTTTGTTTGAGTTAACTGTGAATCATGTACAATTAGTAGTGTAAGTATACAATGATGTCAGTAAGGCATGTATTGCAAATGGTCCATGGAGTATGTGCCGTTTGACTGTCTGTATTCAAGATTTTGATGTCTACATTTGCTGGGTGTCATCGTTCACATCAGTTTTGGCTAGGAGGGTGACATGAAGTCACAAACATTTCCTTTAAAAAAAAATATCAATTGCACATAGGTCATCCTTTCATATGTCAACATAGTGTGTTTCAAAATGCAACAGTTTAGGAGGAGCATGCTGCATATGTTTGTGATATACAAAAAGACACCTGTCTCATCAATACACCTGGCTACATATGGATTTTGACAACATGGTAGTGACTCTGGACACACCCATGTACATAAAGTAATGATACAATACTTGTATGTGAATTGAGGGTGGTGAACCCATGTCTGTGTTTTCATTACATCTGGTAGACTAGTGGCAATGACAACCTTGCCACAGGTGGCATCCCACTGTAGGCAAACTCCCTTCATGGCTGTGTACTCATCTGATATAGATCCCGAGCCCATGGTGAGTTTAAGGTGAGCAGTATTCTCACAGTCTTCTGAACCTGTTGCCACCAAGGACTACACTTTCTGCAGATACTCCAGTTCTGCAAGGTGTCTGTGCTCCTAATGGTCCAGTGCTTTCTTATTCATACGTGAGTCATGCCATCCTGCTTTTATTTCTGTACATCATGCTGATGATGTGTTTTGTCTGTCCAAGCTTCAATTTCATTTTGACAACCACACATCTGTCATAGTTGAGCATATGATTTGTGTGCAGGTTGTCATTTGTGCATGAGTGACCGTAGTGTCCTTTTGAGCTATGCTTGATGCTGTTCCAGATCAGACAGAGCTGGACTAGGAGTGCTGTTCTGTCTGTTGGATTGCCCTGTGCTACATGTGGTAAGCCGAGTGCACATGAGTGTTGTGTGTCCGTCTGCTGTCCAGATGCAAAGGAGCCAGTGCCAAATCCATGCTCTCAGTTGCGCACATGTGAGAATGTAGTTTTGAATGTGAGACCTAGCTGCAGGTGTGTTTTGCAAGGTTAATGTTGCATGTGCTAAGCTAACTCAAACAAGAGCAGGGTTGAGAGAGAGTACGGTTTACAAATTTGAAATGGAGTGGAAACTCCTACGTAATGGGGGCTGGACAAATTTGTAGGTTGACAGAGAGTGTAAGGTTTGAGTTGAGTTCAGAGGCGGTTCTTGTGTAGGAGACATAGAATATCCACATTGTCACAATGTGAGTTGTTTTATATGCGGGTGTGTGATTCAGAGCATGAGACCTTGTGAGAGTGGTTAAATCCTGTGTAAGGTATAGTAGGAATAGGTAGATGTGATAGGGGTATGACAATCTAGACAAGGTTGGATTCTGGAGATGTGAGCTGTAGTCTGTGGCACTATTGTGATAGATGTCTAACAGGGCAGTTTCACTGTTTGAGGATAGTTGTTGATGTGCATTAGTCAATGGGAGTATGGAGCATGGTAGTCATATGTGGAGGTGACAGGGCCACAGTGAGACAAGGTTAAACTTATAATATTTTACAAAGTAGATAAGTGTATGTAAAGGGTATACACCAGTTATGTAATTTAGGGTCCTGCACGGTGAGATGTGAGGTGTTGTATAGTTGAGGTATTTATTTTATGCAATGCGTTTTAGAAATGAAAATCTGTAGAACTTAAGCAGAGTAGGGTGGGTGTGTGGTGATATGTGAATGACTGAGGACATATCCATTGAGCAATGTGTCTTGTGAGATGTGGTGATGTGTAATGTGCAAAGTGTGCATGTCAGAGTGGGTGGTGATGCTTCACGTTGTGATATGAGTGTAGTCCAAGACATTACTGGGAGTGCAACTGGTGATGAGTGTGGTCCTTTTGACACGTTACGTTTGACGCCTGCTGAGGAGGTGATGAGTACAGTACATTGTGTGCATGTCATATATGTGAGAGTTGTTGTGTACATAGTGATGAAGAGTGGGGCTGTGCATGTAGGTGTGGATGCAAGAAGGGCAGCGCCAGTGTGAGATTGTGAGAATCAGGTTTGAACAGTTTCAGTGCAAGGCTGTAGCTTGCGGGGCAGACATGTTTTTCCATCTAGCTGCACCAGAGGGGGCTTATGGCGTGCTTGTGTGTATAATAGTTTTGAATGTTGATGTTAGAGTGGTCATACCTACACAAGTAGAGTTTATGCAGGCCATGAGGTAATGTTGATATGTACATATGTGTCGATTTTGTGTATGTAAGAAGTCAAAAACAGTTGCCTGAATAAATATGAAGATTTGGAATGTGCTGTCTGCAGCTTGTTGTCTGCAATGGGTGTTCATGACTGATTGTTTTAATAGCCACTTTGAGTACATTGTCAGATGCAAGACCTATTGGCATCACCTGAAAAGTTGGCTCCACATAGCCTTGCCTTGTCTGAGTAGTGTGTTGGCATATGTGGCGTTTCACCCTTTGTACATAGTTGTACTCGGTAATTGGTCATTCTTGGCCGTGGATACTGCCCTGGGATGGATGTGGTGATTCCTTAGAGGAGTACAGCCCCATGAATGTTGTTGTTGTGCCACCTGGGGTCAGACTACTCCAAAATGCAAGCCCACACTTGCCAGTACACTACACACGCATGGTTATTGCTGGCATTCTGACTTTGAATGTCTAAGGTATGGGGACATCCAGGGAGATGGAGTCATTGTGATGATATCTCTGGCAGTGCTGAGGAAAACACATGGCACTGTAAGCAAACACACATTTGATACTGGAACAGTACACTCAGTTTGCATTCTCTAAATGTTGGTACCTCTAATCTGGTTTTGCATCTGGTTGTGTGTGCCCCTGAGGGCTCCCATTGTGCCCATTAAATACTGCCCTAGTGCCTGATGGTAATATGTGTTTGTTGAAGGTTTCTTAGATGTTTCCATTGATTTTGGACAGTGTTTCAGTGCCAAATGTGGACAAAGCAGACTTCATTCTGCACATATCTTTCATCCTCACAAGATGTACTCATATCGCCTGGCTTGAGGATGACTATGTAATTTGTGTTGGTGAGACACAGCTTGAGCCACCCTCAGCATCCTCACCAGTGCTGGCAGCTTATCTTACACAATTAGCTGTGCACTAGACACACCAACCCTGTTTGTGGATCCTACGTCCTGAGACTCATGTGTACTCCTACTACTGTGCAGGACACAATCTGCCCATTCAAAATGGGATTATTAATTTGCGGAACATACTACAGCCTGAGGAGCTAGATGCTGAATTGCTGCGAGTGACATTCTCCAAAGATGACCGTAGACACATACAGATTGGGAATTGAGTGCAGCGGCACCAGTCCACACATGGTGACTGCATCCTACATTGTTGTTGGCCCATTCTTCTTTCAAATCCAAGATAGATTTTGTCTACAAATATTTCCCTAACAACTGTGACACAACCAATTCTTTGTTGTTGTAGTTGGGAACACAGAAATCAGTACTGAGTGGCTGGGTCTGGGGACATGCGTGTTGTGTTGGTCCTCTGGCTTTACTATCCACAGAGGTTTTAGGAGACAAGGGTACCCCGATATGTGAACCTGGGGTGATAATGAAGAGTTAAGAACAATGGTTCAAGGATGGCCCAAAAGGGTCCAATAGAAAAGGTGACCCAGGCAGGGTCACTTGTTTTTTAAGATAAGTGAAATCAATTCCGTAGGGAGCAGGAGACAAAGTACGTAAAGGGTCATGTAGGTCAAAAGATAGCAGGTATTTATTTAAACAAAGTCAATTTTAGAATGCTCACAAAATAAGAAAAGCGTGGTGTGAAATAGTGATAGTAGTTTTAAAAAGACATCGCATTGACAACAATATAGTAGTTGAATTCCATAATTGATCTTTACAAGTTATAAAGAATTCATGTTGTGGGGTGGTCGACGGCGTTTCGAACCCAATTATTGGGGTTCATCTTCAGGACAGTGGTGAGCATGTATTTTGAAGTTAAACTGCCCGTAAAGTTCCTAGAGTCTCCAAAGTGGGAGGCAGGGGCTTCAAAGGTTAATTATTTGAAAACAAGCAGCTTGGCAGTACATAGATCCGCATGGAGAATGTAATTTTCTTTAGAGGGGCGACAGGGCAGTGAATGGGAGCCTGAGGCCGAGCAGTCAGAGACGTCCTGCAGCTGTTGGGGCTGGCTGATGAATACTATCCACAGAAGCATCACAATGTCAGACTATTGTGAGTACATTGTAGTTCTGTTGTCCTGCGATGCTTCAGTGTGTGCTGTGCTGGACTCATGCATTCACTTTGCATGGTTATGGCAATTCCTGTTCCACCGTCAAATGTGTGTTTCCCATAGTATTTAGAGTGCTAACTGTACTTACCTGATGATGACATCTCCTCATTGTACATATACGACATGCTATGGACCCATGTTCGGATTGTGATCAAAATGATGCTAAGGCCATCTGAAAGTAATTGGCACACAATCTGTGATCATCTCTTTTATACTTGCTTCGGTGCTTTTAGCTGTCAAGGTTTTTTTTTTTTTAAAGACACTGCTGCTGAACAAGGGGAAGGCATGTAGGCAGTGCACAAAGATGAGTATGCTCCAAAGGCTGTCCCCCAGCCTCAATTCACACGACAGTTGGTTAGCCGAGACAATGCTGGCACAATGATGCTTGTGTTTGTTTGTCTATTTAGACATTCCCGCAGCATGTACTCCACCGGTACGTATTGAAGCACTTTGCATAAGCACCAGTTACATTATTCACGTACACATTGCTGGGGGTATCTGCCCCCAAACTCCAGATTTTCATCTACATTACTGGGGGTATTTGCCCCTCAAACCCCAGATTTGCATCTACATTACTGGGGGAATTTGCCCACCAAACCCCAGATTTGTATCTACATTGCTGAGGGTATTGCCCCCCCCCCAAACCAAGATTTCCATCTACATGAATGGGGTATTTGCCCCAAACCCCAGATTTGCATCTTCATTACTGGGGTTTTGCCTCCAAAAACCCAGATTTACATCTACATGAATGGGGTATTTGCCCCCCAAAACCCAAATATGCATCAACAGGAATGGGGTATTTTTCCCCAAACTCCCGATTTGCATGTACATTACTGGGGGTATTTGCCCCCAAAACCCAGATTTGCATCTACATTACTAGAGGGTATTTGCCACCCAAATCCCATATTGGCTCAACATTGCTGGGGGTATTTACCCCACAACCCACAATTTGCTTTAACATTGCTGGGGGTATTTGCCACCCAAACCCCAGATTGGCTCAACATAGCTGGGGGTATTTGCCCCACAACCCACAATTTGCCTCTACATTGCTGGGGGTATTTTCCCCACAGTCCCCAATCTGCCTATACTTTGCTGGGGATATTAGCCCCCAACCCCAGTTTTAACTGTGCATTGCTGGGAGGGTTAGACCGCCCCCTCCCAATTTTGGCTGGACATTGCTGGGAGTATTAGAACCCCAGCCCCCCCTTGGTGTCTGAATTGCTGAAACTATTGCTCCCCCTTGTCTCTAAATTACTGCAAGTATTCCCCCAACCCCAAATGTAACTGTAGTTTCGTCCCTGCTTTCTCTTAAGTTGCCTTTCGCGGGGTAGTGGCGTTATTGTGTGGGGGTAGGTGTCTGACTAACCATCTGCGACGACCGCGTCGGTTGGGGTTGTAGAATTGCTCGTAGATGTAGAGTATAGGGATACATGGCTGCACCATCTCATTCGCAGGATTTGTGTTGTAGCGCGAATCGGAGCCAAAATACTCCCCTTCCGGATGCTCTGACGTGTTGGTTGTGGCGACTGATTCGGCGCATAGGAAGTAGGCATCGTACTTGGGCGTTCAGAATCAGACTGGGAAAATGCCTTCAGGCGACTCCATTCTGCGTATCCGGAGGCTTCTCGTTCGGAAAATGAAGATGGATAAAACAAGTTGCTTACCTGTACACTGTGGTTCTCCCGTATTGATACCTTTCATAGATTCACATGCTTGAATCTTCCACATCGTCATGGTGGGAGTCTCACTGTAGTTAGAAAGTAGTACTATAAAAGTACATTATAAACCGTCAAAAAGAAAGGAAAACTTTCACATTCATCAGCAACATTATGTAGGTCCAAACTCTGACCAATCAGAGACAAGCCCCAGACCTCAACTCCCCAGCAGAGCCACCATACCTCAGATTTCGTGCACCGCTGTGTTAGGGTTAAAAATCGCATGAGGTAAACAGAGTGGCAAGCCTATACGGGGCCACATGTGAATCTATGAAAGATATCAATACTGGAGAACCGCAGTGTACAGGTAAGTAACTTGTTTTTTCTCCAGTATTTAATATTTCATAGATTCACATGCTTGAATCACAGTTGAGAGCAGTACCATTCCTTTGATCATCGCCAATAGGCGAGGACACCTCCGCATGCGTTATGAACAGACTTATAAAATATATCACTATATGTAAGTAAATATGTACAAACTTAAAAAAAAATATATATATAGTAGTGCATAGTGCAATGACTTTTACTCTGAAACGTTGTATTGTCTACAGATTTACATTTCAGTCACACAATCTTTATCAGTTGAAGTACACATGAGTTATTTATTACTCCAACATGTCCGCCGCTGTGTTTACAGGTCTACAGTGTTTACTTTCTCTGTCCTTTGTTCATGTTTACTGCTCAAAGCTTTATCAGTCATGGTTGTTGTGCACTGTTTTATCACGTGAACAAGGCTTCGATGTAAGCTGAAAGGCCCGGGCGAGAGTATGAATTTTTGGTTGGTTAGGATAAAATATCCAATTGAAGCAAGTATATCAAATGATAGTGGTGAGAAGTTTTTGCTTTTATTTGTCTGTAAGAAAAGAACAGAGATGGCACAGCCAACACGTGTTTCGCCCTCTAATTGGCCATCAGGCCTAGGGCTTCCTCAGGGCTGAACAAGGGCAGTGATTACCACAAGAATTCATAACACCGAGTCATGTGGGTCATGTATACAGTATATATAAGGGTGTGGTAGGTGGGAATAGAGGGGGAAGGGTGAGTAAGTGAAGAAGTAAGGGAAGAGACCAGGGAAAAGAAAGAGGAAAGAGAGCAGAGTTAGATTTCGAGGAATTGGCAAAGGTTGTTACCGGAAATTAAGGTGTGGTTGAATAGAAAGGTATATGTGTGGGGCGATAGGGGATAGATATTAGGTGGAGGTCAAAGATAGTAATTGGGACAGACGTGCAAAGAGTGGTTAAGTGGTTTGGAAAGGAATGGGGATGTGACGAGGGTATTTAGAGTCATTTAGAAAGTTTAGGGAGAGAGTTAAATAGTTATAGGCGGGCAGGTTGGCATTTACAGAAAAACATGTCATGCAATTGTGATATTAACACGGTTAGTTTAAGCCCAGTCAAATTCAGGCACAATGACAAAGAATGATTGAAGAGAATAATATGGTATACATTGTCGATGAGCCACAAAACAGAGTAACGCACGTATGTAAGAAACATTCAGAACAGTTAGCGATTGACAATGTACATATTTGTGAAGGCATCATAATTGCGAAGTACGGGACAGGGTGTGTATTCAGACCAAAACCAAGACAGGTACCCGTTCGCAATATACATGTTTACGACAACATCATGATAATGAAAATTAATTTTCAGTTTTTAAGTGATCATTTAACGAGGGAAGGGCATGTCATGCAGAAAGCAGGGTAGTCGGGAGAATCAATAGTTTAGGTACAATTCGTGTGGTGTTCAAAAAATAGTAAAGTGATGATGCGGTCACGGAACGAAACAGATTGTGGAGACATTGGTTAACACGGTGCAGTTGATCACAGGGATCCAACGATACGATTAAGTGTTAGATCGGACGTAAAATGTTAAAATACAGTGGTAGAAAAAGAGCATATATTTACAGAATGAATGGGATTGCAGCGTCAAGGTGGTCCGGTCAGGTATGAAATAAAGGAAGAAGAAATGTTTACTTTAGTCACATATTGTATGGATGGTTATGCGAGAGACGCGGGTATGGGTGCGTGGCGTCAGAATCAATGAGGCGGTGATAATAGTGGGCCGCTTAACAGGCGTATCATCAATTAAGATACAAGTGATTAGATGAATGGAGTAACATGCAAGAACCGATTATGAATATTATTGTGATTTCTAACGGAGCAATGGAAGAAGTGGTCTGGAGCATACAACATCGTTGTGAAGTGAGGCTAATTCAAAGTTTCGGAAGTGCTCATAAGCGCTCGATCGTAGATAATTCGGGCAGTGGGACGTGAATGCCAACCTATGCGGGATTTACGATATATTTTAAGTGTGTAATGGATTCGTAATCCATACAGGTGCACTCGACGGATTCGGTAAGCAAAATCATGTGAAGTGCACCAGGGGTTTCAGTTAGCAAAAACATGTGAGGTGCACAAGGAAATCAGGCCTCCCTTACCGGGTTGTCAGGTAATGGGATATCATAGTAAGCGGAAGGGTTTGTAAACCCGACGATTATAGATGGGGAAAAAACGAAACAAAGAAGAACAAAAATGATATGATATTCGGGCCAAGTAGGCTGGGGTCAAGTGGGGCATGGAGGGGGTAGGGTAGTAATTCTTACCTCCGGTCTCGGCTAATGCCAGGTTCCGTTGGGTTTCCGAGGTTGTGGCGTAATGTGAAGCCGATAAAAGTGTGCACAGATAAAGTGGTCGTGTGTGTGAACTTCCGGGTAACCCGGAAGTGACGATGTGCTAACGACGATGTGCTTACGGCAGGCGCCATGTTGGAACGGGGTGTTTGGAGAGGATGGGTTAACAGGGTGGTGAGTAGGACGAGAATAGGCGGTCGCCATCTTGAAATGGGGAAACATAATTAGGAAAAGATAGACATATTAGATAAACATTTTAGGTCTTAGTAGAGCTATCGGCAGAGACAACAATGATACATCAAATATTTGATACATATGGGCTTTTGCAGGAATTCTGTATTGTGAGGACATGTGTCAGTTCCCAATGCAGATGAAAAAGAAATGGCAAGTAGATGTTCAGTTGAGGATGGTGACGTATAGTTTGTATATCGTGATGTTCACATCCAGTATAAGTCGATAGAGGCATGCTGTGTGTTCTTTGGTATTTGAGAGAGGGCTCTTCTGGTAGAGGATGTTTGGGAGAGGCACAGAGGTCGGTGGTGAAGTCATGGGGCCAGGGGGTGCGGTTTGGTCAATATGGGGGAACAAAGAGCAGCTTAGTCATCTCCTAGCCATACATGCATTTCCGCATCCTTATTGAGTCCCAAAGTTGTGGTTCTGTAGTTCATGATAAGTTCACTTTCGCGTCTTCGTAGTTTGAGTTCACGATTTCCACCTCTCTTGGTTTGGTGTATAATTTCCAATCCAAAGAACTGAAAGTCCTTTTTGTGAGGGTGATTGTCTTCAAAATGTTCAGTGAGTGGATGGCCGGCAGAATGTTTATGGATGTTGCGGTAGTGTTCCTGAATCCTGATCCGTAATGGTCTGATTGTGCTGCCAATGTATGGGAGGTTGCAGGGGCAAATTATCACGTAAATACAGAATTTGCTATTACAGTCAATCCATTCTTTTATGACGAAATCCCTCCCTTGTGTTATTGGTACTCTTTTGGTTTTGCTGCAACTTAGTTTGCAGATGCTGCAATTTTTGCATGTGTGGAATCCTGGAGGTCTGTCTAGGAATGTAGTAACTATGTTACATTTGTCTTCAAATTCTGATTTGCAGAGCATGTCCTTTAGGTTTGGTGCACGTCTGAATGTGATTTCAGGGTATGTTTTGAGGTCTTGAGTGATGTTAGGTGTTTGTGTTAATAGATGCCAATGTTTTTTGAGGCTTTGTCTGATTTGGTGATGGCCGATATTATAGTCAGTAACAAAGCGTATTGCTGAGTCCTTCTTTTTTTCTTCTTTTTCTTCAGTGTTTTTTCTGAACATCTGTTTCCTCTCTACTTTGGCCACCGAGGTCAGTGTGTTCTGTAGCATTGAGTGGTCATATCCTCGTTGTGTGAGTCTGGATACAATTTCCTCTCCTTTCGTTTTAAAGACATCGTCTTCACTGCAGTTTCTGCGTGTTCTCAGCAGTTCTCCTTTTGGAATGTTCCTTATGTTATGTCGTGGGTGGAAGCTGTCAGCGCGTAAGATGGAGTTTGCCGCTGTTTCTTTCCGGTATAATTTGCTTTGTAAGGTGTTGTTTTTGACATAGAGTGTTACATCTAGAAAATTGATCTCTTTTTTAGAGAAGGTATGGGTTGTTTTAATTCCCCAAGGGTTTTTGTCTAGTTGCTTCAAGAATCTTTTGAGCCATGTCTCATCTCCTTGCCATATGCATAGGATGTCATCTATGTAACGCCGCCACATTACGATATGGGGGGTGAACTCGGAAAATTCTGGGTCCCACAGCCAGAATTTTTCCACATGGCTCATTAGGATACAGGCGTACGGCGGCGCAAATTTGGCTCCCATGGCCGTACCGCGTATTTGTCGGTATATTTTGCCATTGAAGCTGAAGACATTATTTTTCAGGCAGAAATTAACCATTTCCAGGGTCATTTTGTTGCTTTCAAGTAGGTTTGCCGATTGTGTCCATAGTGATGATTGCACTGCATTAAGTCCGTCCTGATGTTGGATAGATGTATATAGGCTTACAATGTCTATGCAGACCAATATGAAGTCTGGTTCCCAGGTGATGTCTTGATGTTTGTCCAGGATGTCTTTTGTGTCTTGGATGAAGGATGGTATTTCCTTCATCAGTCCTTGTAGTTTTCTGTCCACATATTCCCCTAACCTGGAGCACGGTGAGTTGATACCTGCTATAATAGGTCTTCCTGGTGGAGGGTGAATGCCCTTGTGAATCTTTGGGAGGAGGTATAGAGTGGGCATAGTGGGGTATGGGATATACAGGAATAGTTTTTCTGATTGTGATATGAGTCCGGAGGTGTACCATTTATCAAGCATAGTACTAATTGATTTTAGTATGTCTTTCGTTGGATCTTTGGTGAGGAGTTCATAGCAGGACTTATCGGCAAGTTGTTGGTTCGCCTCTTGGATGTAATCATCAATATGGAGTGTAACTGGGTTTCCACCTTTGTCTGCCTCCTTGATAATCAGATCTTTTCTTCCTTTAAGGTTTGTAATAGCCTTCCTCTCTTCTTGTGTGATGTTTTGTGGTAGATATTTAGATTTTTTTCGGCATTTGGTGTATTCATGTTCGAGATCATGTGTGACTGCTAGATGGAAAGCATCAATGCTATTACCAGCGGGTAATTGCGGTAGGAAGGTAGATTTTTTAGTTAGTCTACTGTCAATTGTGAGGTTCGTGTCAATTCCAAGTTCGAGTGCTGTTCTAGTCAAAGTATCAGGATCGTCGTTTATCTCACTGAGATGGGTCAGTAGGTCCACATGTTCTAGTTCTTGAATTGATAGATCAGATGTGATAGTTGTTACAGTGGGCTCCTGTCTCGTATATTGGTCTGCAAAGAACATTTTAAGTTTCAATCTGCGGATGAATTTAAACAGATCTATTCGTGTTCTGGTTAGATTCCATGGAGCCGTAGGGCAGAAAGACAGTCCTTTATTCAGAATGTTTGCTTCCTGGTTAGATAGTTGAATGTGTGATAGGTACTTAACTAGGTTAAGTGGTGTTATGTCCTTCTTTCCATCTCCTTTTTTCTTGATCTCGTAGTGACGCCTATTGTTGGTGTCTGTTGGCGTCCAAATTGTTGGGAACCTCCCATGGTTGAAGTATTTGTGGTATTTGATGTTTTGATACCGAGTCGATAGCGTAGTACCTCCTCTAAAAAATTGACCTTGCATCTTGAGTTCTCTCCCTCTGGTGCTGGTGCTGGTGAGTCAATATCTGAGCTGGTGGTTGCTCCAGATGGTTGTTCCGCGGTATCGGTGTTGGATGCATCCTGCGGTTTGGCGTCGTATTTCTTTGCGAAGGTATATACCCTTCCAAATTGATAATCCAGTTGGTCCCTTCTGAATTTGCGATTTTTTTCTTTTAATGATATCTTCCTCGAACTCGTCAATTATTGAGTTGAGTATCTCGTAGTTCTTCTTTGTGAGATCTCCCCAGTTAGAATCTTCAATGTGTTTGCTGAGATTGTCTACTTCAGTTTTAGCAAGGTTGTATTCTTCTTGGGAGTGATCGATTAATTGTCTAATCATATTATTAGAGCATTCCTTGAGGTTCTCTTCCCATTTGCTTATGTATTGAGGGTTAGTGGTGTCAGATGGGGGGAAGATAAGTATTCTAAGTCCCCGTGGGATTCGATCAGCTTCAAGATATTTTTTGGGGGATTCTGCTTCCCACCATTTGCTAGTTTCTCTTTTGACTGCACGTTCCAAGTTCTGGAAGGTACTACGTGCAGATGTTGGGTTAGGTTTAGGATTTGTGCTTCTATTGGTTATTGGTTCAGTGGAAAAAGTTTCTTCGACCCTTGTTGATCGTTGTGCTCGTCGGTCTTGGCAGAAAGCCATGTGAACAGAGTTGGATTTTTTGTTCTTAGTGTTTACATAGGAATTCTGTTTTCTTATGAGGTCCGTTGTTAGAATAAAGCTTGTTGATTTTTCGGGGATGTGACCTTAAGGTTTGTTGCATCTAGGTGAGGGGAAAAAAGTCCTCATCCCTTACTAGTCATATAATAAGCATGTATCGTTCTTGTGCTGTTTCTGGCCCAGAAACAGGGGGAGAGGCCCCTATCCCCCTAACTTAAAGTAGGATTTGTTCGGTGTGTCCGGGCAAGAGTATGAATTTTTGGTTGGTTAGGATAAAATATCCAATTGAAGCAAGTATATCAAATGATAGTGGTGAGAAGTTTGTGCTTTTATTTGTCTGTAAGAAAAGAACAGAGATAGCACAGCCAACACGTGTTTCGCCCTCTAATTGGCCATCAGGCCTAGGGCTTCCTCAGGGCTGAACAAGGGCAGTGATTACCACAAGAATTCATAACACCGAGTCATGTGGGTCATGTGTACAGTATATATAAGGGTGTGGTAGGTGGGAATAGAGGGGGAAGGGTGAGTAAGTGAAGAAGTAAGGGAAGAGACCAGGGAAAAGAAAGAGGAAAGAGAGCAGAGTTAGATTTCGAGGAATTGGCAAAGGTTGTTACCGGAAATTAAGGTGTGGTTGAATAGAAAGGTATATGTGTGGGGCGATAGGGGATAGATATTAGGTGGAAGTCAAAGATAGTAATTGGGACAGACGTGCAAAGACTGGTTAAGTGGTTTGGAAAGGAATGGGGATGTGACAAGGGTATTTAGAGTCATTTAGAAAGTTTAGGGAGAGAGTTAAATAGTTATAGGCGGGCAGGTTGGCATTTACAGAAAAACATGTCATGCAATTGTGATATTAACACGGTTAGTTTAAGCCCAGTCAAATTCAGGCACAATGACAAATAATGATTGAAGAGAATAATATGGTATACATTGTCGATGAGCCACAAAACAGAGTAACACGCGTATGTAAGAAACATTCAGAACAGTTAGCGATTGACAATGTACATATTTGTGAAGGCATCATAATTGCGAAGTACGGGACAGGGTGTGTATTCAGACCAAAACCAAGACAGGTACCCGTTCGCAATATACGTGTTTACGACAACATCATGATAATGAAAATTAATTTTCAGTTTTTAAGTGATCATTTAACGAGGGAGAGCGAGGGAAGGGCATGTCATGCAGAAAGCAGGGTAGTCGGGAGAATCAATAATTTAGGTACAATTTGTGTGGTGTTCAAAAAATAGTAAAGTGATGATGCGGTCACGGAACGAAACAAACAGATTGTGGAGACATTGGTTAACACGGTGCAGTTGATCACAGGGATCCAACGATACGATTAAGTGTTAGATCGGACGTAAAATGTTAAAATACAGTGGTAGAAAAAGAGCATATATTTACAGAATGAATGGGATTGCAGCGTCAAGGTGGTCCGGTCAGGTATGAAATAAAGGAAGAAGAAATGTTTACTTTAGTCACATATTGTATGGATGGTTATGCGAGAGACGCGAGTATGGGTGCGTGGCGTCAGAATCAATGAGGCGGTGATAATAGTGGGCCACTTAACAGGCGTATCATCAATTAAGATACAAGTGATTAGATGAATGCAGTAACATGCAAGAACCGATTATGAGTATTATTGTGATTTCTAACGGAGCAATGGAAGAAGTGGTCTGGAGCATACAACATCGTTGTGAAGTGAGGCTAATTCAAAGTTTCGGAAGTGCTCATAAGCGCTCGATCGTAGATAATTCGGGCAGTGGGACGTGAATGCCAACCTATGCGGGATTTACGATATATTTTAAGTGTGTAATGGATTCGTAATCCATACAGGTGCACTCGACGGATTCGGTAAGCAAAATCATGTGAAGTGCACCATGGGTTTCAGTTAGCAAAAACATGTGAGGTGCACAAGGAAATCA
Source organism: Triturus cristatus (assembly GCF_964204655.1). NCBI lineage: Eukaryota > Metazoa > Chordata > Amphibia > Caudata > Salamandridae > Triturus > Triturus cristatus. The sequence continues at coordinate 53,744,091 of NC_140592.1, forward strand.
GGCCTCCCTAACCGGGTTGTCAGGTAATGGGATATCATAGTAAGCGGAAGGGTTTGTAAACCCGACGATTCTAGATGGGGAAAAAACGAAACAAAGAAGAACAAAAATGATATGATATTCGGGCCAAGTAGGCTGGGGTCAAGTGGGGCATGGAGGGGGTAGGGTAGTAATTCTTACCTCCGGTCTCGGCTAATGCCAGGTTCCGTTGGGTTTCCGAGGTTGTGGCGTAATGTGAAGCCGATAAAAGTGTGCACAGATAAAGTGGTCGTGTGTGTGAACTTCCGGGTAACCCGGAAGTGACGATGTGCTAACGACGATGTGCTTACGGCAGGCGCCATGTTGGAACGGGGTGTTTGGAGAGGATGGGTTAACAGGGTGGTGAGTAGGACGAGAATAGGTGGTCGCCATCTTGAAATGGGGAAACATAATTAGGAAAAGATAGACATATTAGATAAACATTTTAGGTCTTAGTAGAGCTATCGGCAGAGACAACAAGGATACATCAAATATTTGATACATATGGGCTTTTGCAGGAATTCTGTATTGTGAGGACATGTGTCAGTTCCCAATGCAGATGAAAAAGAAATGGCAAGTAGATGTTCAGTTGAGGATGGTGACGTATAGTTTGTATATCGTAATGTTCACATCCAGTATAAGTCGATAGAGGCATGCTGTGTGTTCTTTGGTATTTGAGAGAGGGCTCTTCTGGTAGAGGATGTTTGGGAGAGGCACAGAGGTCGGTGGTGAAGTCATGGGGCCAGGGGGTGCGGTTTGGTCAATATGGGGGAACATAGAGCAGCTTAGTCATCTCCTAGCCATACATGCATTTCCGCATCCTTATTGAGTCCCAAAGTTGTGGTTCTGTAGTTCATGATAAGTTCACTTTCGCGTCTTCGTAGTTTGAGTTCACGATTTCCACCTCTCTTGGTTTGGTGTATAATTTCCAATCCAAAGAACTGAAAGTCCTTTTTGTGAGGGTGATTGTCTTCAAAATGTGCAGTGAGTGGATGGCCGGCAGAATGTTTATGGATGTTGCGGTAGTGTTCCTGAATCCTGATCCGTAATGGTCTGATTGTGCTGCCAATGTATGGGAGGTTGCAGGGGCAAATTATCACGTAAATACAGAATTTGCTATTACAGTCAATCCATTCTTTTATGACGAAATCCCTCCCTTGTGTTATTGGTACTCTTTTGGTTTTACAAATATAATTGAATAAAAACATCTTGAATAAGCACATTAAGCTTTACGAAGGACGCTGAAACGTCCTTCGTAAAGCTCACATGAGCAGAATTGAAGAAAAAACGTTTATACGTCAAACATAACAAAATTGCACTAATGCTTAATGTGCTTATTCAAGATGTTTTTATTCAATTATATTTGTAAAACATTTGAATTGTTTGATATGTACAAATCATCTTTTTTCAATTATGAAAAACGCTGTATAATGTGCGAAGGCTGCACTCTGAAATTGATTGGATATTTGGTATGCAACACTTGAGGAATTGAAAAAAAGAAAAAACTACGAGTCTGTTTTCACATTTATCACGGTTGTAGTTTAACATGTTATTTGTTTTCAAGCACGTAAACACTTTAAAATGGCCGCGCGTTTTGAATTTCGCTATCAGTGAACAAGGCTGCTTTGCAGTTGAAACGTGTTTGATAACGGCAGTTTAAATAACATTTTGAACCGCACACGGCGTCGTCTTTCTTGGATGGATGTATTAGGACCTGCTCTCGAGAGGTCCCTTGTGACGACGCAGCTCTCGTTAAGAAGTGGCAAAGAAACGCTCGTGAGAAACAAGAGGATATATATATATATATAACTATACATCCTAAAGATGCATATTGACATCAATATATACATCAGAAACATTCCTTGTGAGTAAAATCCAACAATAGAATAGAGGAAGTAGATATGAAAGAACTGTACCTCACGTGAACAGATGTCTCAGGACCGCTTGACCCACTGCAGCATCTGACTTTCATGCCGAATCCAGGCAGTAGTGCTTGGTGAACGTATGTACGTTCGACCATGTTGCTGCTCTACAGATGTCTGGAAGTGATACTATGCCAAAAAGTGCTGTAGAGGCGGTCATCTTCCTTGTGGAGTGCAGCAGCAACTTTTGCGGACAGCGGTCTTCCAGCTTTGTTATGACAGAAAACAATCGCAGAAGAAATCCATCGTGCAATGCTACTTCTTGAAAGGCTTGGCCTTTCCTTGGAGATGTAAAAGATATAAAGAGCTGATCCATTTTCCTGAAAGTCTTTGTTCTATGAATGTAGAATTTAGGCATTGCTTCACATCCAGAGAATGCAAAGCCCTTTCAGCAGGGGTGGAAGGATTTCAAAAGTACGTTGGGAGCGCTATCGGTTCATTTAGATGAAAAGAAGTTGGAACATTCGGTATAAAATGAGGGTTTGTTCTTAACATTACTTTATCTCGTTTGAACTTGAGAAAAGGTTCAACAACAGTGAAAGCCTGAACCTCCCTGATCCTTCTAGCCGATGTGAGAGCCAATAAGAGTGCCATTTTCCACAAGACGCATCTTAAGTCAGCTTTGTGAATCGGTTCGAAGGGCGGTTTCATTAATTGAGTAGGGACTGTGTTTAACTCTGATGGAACCGCAGGGCGCTTTAAAGGTGGAAAAACACTGAAAAGGCACCGGTTTCCAGTCAAGCCTGGAAATTGTAGCTAGGTGTACTGATGAATGAGCCAATTTCGATTTTGCCAAAAGTAGGAGGTAAGGCACTACTTACTCCGGGGTCGAGACTAAAGGATGTATACCTTTTTCAACACACCAGCGGCAGAATTTCTTCCATTTCGCAACGTATGACTTATTAGTGGAAGAAGCTCTGGCACGCTGTAGGATGGACTTGCAATCCAGAGCAATGTATGGATCTGTAAATTTATAGTTGTAAGGTTACAGGCTGATAAACTCAGAGATTTTATCTGAGGGTGAACTATCTGACCGTTGTCCATGAACAGCAAGTTCGGCAGTGGTTGAAAGAGAATGTGTGGAGAGATTGAGCACAGTAGAAGTTCTGGGTACTAAAACTGCCTTGGCCACGCCGGAGCTATGAGAATGAGATGGCATGGTTCCTTTTTCATTTTGCTCAGTACCCTTGGGATAAGAGGGAACGGCTGGAAAGCATAGGCGAACGTTTCCGTCCATTGCATATGCAGAGCGTTCCCCCAAGAGATGGCCTGAGGAAATCTGCTGGCGGACTTTTCGCACTTCCTGTTGTTTTTGGTCACAAAGAGATCCAGTTTCGGAGTACCCCACAGTTTGAAAATTTGCCGTAGTTGCTTCCAGTCTAATTCCCATTTGTGACACTGGGAGTTGGTTCTGCTTAAAGAATCCGCCCAATCGTTGTCCACGCCTGGAACATGCTCTATCTGCAACGTTATCTGTGGCTGAATTAGCCATCTCCAGATTTCCTGTGCTTAGTCTGATAACATGCGGGACCGGGTGCCCCCTTGTTTTGCCAGGTAGAACATTGTTGTGGTGTTGTCTGTTCCTACCAGAACAGAAGCGCCTTGGATCCTTGGCAGAAATGCCTGCAGTCCCAGAAAAACTGCCCTCAGTTACAAGAGATTTATGTGCATTTGCGTTTCTAGAGCTGACCATTTTCCGTGGATTTGCAATTCTTGGAGATGCGCTCCCCAAACGTCCATCGAGGCATCCAAAGTCATAACGTAACTTGGCTGTGATGTCTGAAACAAAAGGCCTGGTGAGATACTGCATTCTTTTTGCCACGATGAGAGAGCCTGTTTCATTGCCTGAGAGATTTGGATGATGTCTTCGAAGGAGCCTCGCACCTGCATCCACTGCATGTCCAGCTGCTCTTGGAGAGGTCTCATGTGCAAATAACAATTTGGAATCAACGGGATGCATGATGAAGGCATCCCCAGCAAAGATTTGTACACTCTCACAGAAGTGGACTCTTTTGCTCACAGAAGGGCTGTCAAGTGCATTATCTTGTGCTTTCGTTTCAGAGTGGGAAAAGCCTTCATCAATCTGGTGTCCAATACCGCTCCTAGAAAAATACGTTCCTGGCTTGGGATCGGACATGATTTCTCGACATTGAGTTGCAAGCCTAGAGACTTGAACAGCCGTTGACAAGCCCGTGTAGATTTTCATTCAGAGCGGAACGTGGGCCCTTTCACGAGCCAATCGTCCAGGTAGGGATAAACCTGGTGGCCCTGCCTTCTCAGAAATGCTGCTACCGGAGCCATACGGAGCTGAGCGAAGGCCGAAGGGTAGAACTTTGAACTGATAGTGACACCCTGCCACCTCGAACCTCAGGAATTGACTGTGCTTCGCATGAATGGGGATGTGGAAGTATGCGTCCAAGAGATCAAGGGACGCTAAGAAATCTTCTTTGTTCAGCAATAAGACAACCTCTCATAGGGACAACATTCTGAATGATTGTTTCTTGATGTATTTGTTCAAATTTCTGAGGTCCATGACCTGTCTCCATTTTCCGCATTTTTTCCTTATAAGGAAGAAGTTGGAATAGAAGTCTTCCCCTCTTACTGAGAGGAACTTTCTCTATCGCTCCTTTTAATAGCAAGGTTGAGATTTCTTGCTTTAACATAAAGAAGATGTTGATGCTTTCTCCTTGAGGGCAGATTTCGAGGAGGCTAGCGAACAAATTCTAACTTATGGCCCAGATAGATTATGTCGAATACCCATTTGTCCTTTGTAATGGCTTCCCATTGACACAGAAAGAGAAAAATATGATGAAACTGGTGAGGCTGAATTCGAGAAGAGGTGGCTGGTGGGTGGAAAATGTCACTGATGTCTAAAGGACTCCTGTGATTTACCTCAACCCGGAGGCTTGAGTCTGGCTGATTGCTGATTGTATGACGTATTGGAAGCATGATAATGTTGCTGCTGCTGTCCTCCATACTGCGGTCTATAAGCCTGTTGGGAATACGGTTGATATCTGTATGATTGGTAGGGTGATCTTTGTTGAAATTGCCCTTGTCCTCTTCCACCACGAAAGAACTGAAAACGCCTTTGCTGCAGCGTACCCAAGGCCGTCTCTGTATCCTTCTTGATACCTTGCAATTCTTCATCAACATACTTTCCAAACAGGTTTTCCCCATCGAAGGGCATATCTAAGATTTTTGATTGGACCTCAGGGTGGAAGGACGTCTCCCTCCGCCAGCCCAGCGTACTGAGAACAGCGGCTCCTGCCATTTGTCTGAAACGCAATTGAAGACAAATCCATTGCAGAATCAATGACTTCAGAAGAAACTCTATCACCTTCCTGCAGGAGATCTTTCGTTTCCTTCTTTTTATCTTCGGGAAGGTGTTCAAGAAGAGGTGCAAGATCCAACCACAATTGGCAGTCGTACCGTCCCAATATCGCCAAAGCGTTGGAGGCCTTGATGGAAGTTGCAGCCATAGTAGCAAACCCTCTGCCAGTGCTGTGTAGGCGTTTACCCTTTCTGCCTGGAGGCACAGAACAAGGAGATTGCGGATTCCTGGAGCACCTCTGTGTGGCTTACATTATTTCTGAATCCGGGCGAGGATGCCAAATCAAACACTCAAGAGCAGAATCAGATGCTTTGTATTTCTTTTCCATCCTCAGCAATACAGCTGGAACGGTGGCTGGATTTTTCATAAGCTTTAAACCTTCATTCCGTTGGCCGTTTTTACTCCTGTCACTAATAAAACGAACTAATGGACTAAAGTATACGATTTTGACTTCATTTCTGGTGCACCTTCCACTTCTAAGAAACCTTCATTCCATATATAATCCACGATTGGTATGGATCGCACCTATTTTTAGCCGGATCCTTGAAATCATAGAGGAAGCATTCGGATTGTACCACAGGCATGGGCAAGTCAAATCTTTTCAAGGCCCTTTCTAGTAACTCATGGAAGCCTCCAATATCCCCCAGAGGTGAACTCGCTGGGGGGGGGGGGGGGGGGGGGGGGGAGGGGGAGAGGCCGCGGCGATGATGGAGCTATGTAATCATCCCATTTGACCTACCAAGTTGGGATCCTGAATGAGCTCACCCTCCTCACGCTGATCGTCAGCTTTACTCTTGATGTAGTCGTCCTGAATTGGAATGCACCAAGGTGCTGGTCTCTCTTCCTGAGAAGCGAGCGGTGGAGAAACTAATGGCAGTAGTGAATGAACCTGAATGCCCGGTCCTCCTGGCGTCAGTGGAACTGGAGCGTGAGAGTCTGGAAATCTCTTGGAATAATCATGGTGCATATGTCTAAGGTTGGTGACCAGGGAGGTTGGAACCAACATGGAATGTCTCCATACCTCCTGTTGCTCCTCGTAAGCTTCATATAGATAGTGCTTCTGGAAAGAGTCGTATTGTTGTGTATGTGGACGACCGGTGAAGGAATAATCCCTTTCAATATACTGTGTTTATAATATGTCCTGCATATGTTTCTCCTCATCCTCATTCATGTCCTGGAATTTAATCCTGAGCTGAGATGGGCTGTAAACTGGACCGAACAAACTTTCATCTCCCGATTCCTCTGTATCAAGAAGGTGAGAGGGAGACAGCGGTGATACCTTGGTTAAAAATGTCAGACCTGGAGACTTTTAAATGTATTGGAGACTTTTAATGTCTTGTTTTTGTTCCGTCAACGATGCTGTAGATAAAGGGAGATGTCTGAAAGTTATCGTCGTCGAAATCGGCAGTCTAGCAGGGGATTTAAACACTGTCGTTGACGGAGTGCCCATCGATGAGGTCGTAGATGATGTTGTCGACAATGTTCGCGTCGTCAGAGCCAAAGACGTAACCGCAAACGCAGTGGTCGTCGTCAATGATGCCATCGATAAGGTGATTGTCGCCACAGTATTCGTCGACGGGGCCCTCGTTGACATGGTCGTCGCTACAGACGTCGATGGAATTTGGCTGTCGTTTTTGACGACAGGTCCGTCGACTGAGCATTTTTGTCGACGAAGCCTGCTTTAGAGGTGTCACAGGCAGAGAAGCAGCAGAAGACTTTTTTAGACCAGAGTCTCTTTATTTTAGGGCCGCTTTTTCAGCAGAAGAGGATTTATCTGCCTTTATTTTCTTTGGATCAGCCTTTAATGAGGTAGAGCCCTCATTTTTACGTTTCCTCTCAGCTGAGGATGGCCCAAGACTCTCTTCAACATCCGATCCAGAATCCGATCTAGATTTTTTTTCTTTTGGAGCCATAGTAACAATCTGGCCTCTCTGTCCTTCAGAGTTTTGGCCAAAAAAGTCTTGCAGTATTTATAGTCCTTGGCTGTATGTTTTGGATAAAGGAAATAGAGACAGTTCTTGTGGGGGTCCTCAGAGAAAAGTTTTGCCTCTCCACAAGATCTGCAGGGCCTAAAAAGTCTCTTCTTAGATCCCTCTGACATTTTAGAAGCAAAGAAGGTGGAAAACCAGTACCTTGAGGTGAATTCTAGCAGGGTCAAAAGTTTACTCACTGACAAACTGAGCAGACTCCCCCTTACACACGACGTCCAGTTAGAACTCTGAGGTATGGTGGCTCTGCTGGGGAGTTGACGTCTAGGGCTTGTCTCTGATTGGTCAAAGTTTGGACCTACATAATGATGCTGACAAATGTCTTTTTGATGGTTTCTAATGTACTTTTATAGTACTGCTTTTCTAACTACCTTGAGACTCCCACCATGACGATGGGGAAGATTCAAGCATGTGAATCTATGAAAGATTCAACACTGGAGAATCTGACTGACCGAGTCGTTCTTTAAGTAAAGAATTTTGGGCATTGTACTTCGTCATTTGGTAGAAATGGAGTGCCAAAACGAGTCAGTCAATACCAGCCAATTCACCTTCGAAGTCAAAAAAATATTCGCACTAGCCTACATCCCTGTCACAGAAGTAGTCAACCACTATGACTGACTAATAGAAAGCCCTTTCTACCAACAAAATGAATACAAATGTATTCCCCTAATGTACTATTTCGAAGATACATGGGTTTGCAGACTACATTGGTCAGAATGCAAATTCCAGATCCGATGATGGCATATCTATGATAGCACCCTGAAACAGGAAGATAAAACAAACAACGCAGTGGTAGGATGGCATAATGCATTCCAATTCACACTAGGCACAAATCAAGCTACATTATACAAATGTATTGAAGCGTTACACAAAAGAAGATATCTACCAAGAACTGAGACTAGAACAATCTGTCACCGAAATTGGCCCTACAGATAATAAGTTAAAACATGTACAACATGCTACAAGGTAAAGTCAAATTTTCATAAATAACAAAGGACTAGACTGATCAATCAATCAGTCAGGGAATTGTAAGCGTGCTACTCACCCGTGAGGGTCTCAAGGCGCTGGGGGAGGGGATGGGGTCCGCAGATCTGTTTAGCCGAAGAGCCAAGGACTTGAGGGTCTTCCTGAAGGTGTTCAGGGAGGGGCGCGCCTGATGTCTGCCGGTAGCTCGTTCCGGGTCTTGGCTGCAATGTGAAAGAAGGATCTTCCGCCTGCTCTGGCTCTGTGGATGCGCTGGGTTTCGGCCAGTGCAAGGTTGGAAGATCGGAGGTTTCTTTTGGGTATGTGGAAGTTGATTCTGTCGTTGAGGTATTTGGGTCCGTTGTTGTGTAGGCATTTGTAGGCATGAGTCAGGATTTTGAAAGGGACTCTTTTCTCCACGGGGAGACAGTGGAGACTTCGTAGGTGTTGGTTGATGTATTCATGTCGGGGGATGCCGAGGACGAGTCTGGCGGCGGTGTTCTGTATTGTCTGGAGTTTGCAGAGTAGTGACTTGTTGATGCCGGCGTAGAGTGCGTTTCCATAGTCCAGTCTGCTGGTGATGAGTGTGTGGGTGACTGTCTTCCTTGACTCAGGGGGGATCCACTTGAAGGTTTTGTGGAGGGTGCTGAAGCAGCTGGAGGTGATGGCGTTAACCTGTCGGTTTATGGTGAGTGACGAGTCGAGTACGATGCCGAGGTTCTTGGCGTGGTCTGATGGGGTTGGTGGGCTTCCGAGGGCGGTCGGCCACCAGGTGCTGTCCCATGCAGAAGGGGTGGTACAGAGGTCGAGGACTTCTGTCTTCTCGGCGTTGAGCTTAAGGCAGCTGTTGGTCATCCAGACTGCGACATCTTGCATTCCTTTCTGGAAGCTGAGTTTGGCAGTGGTGGGGTCTTTGGTGAGGGAGAGGATGAGCTGGGTGTTGTCAGCGTAGGATACGATGTTGAGACCGTGCTGTCGGACGATGGCTGCGAGGTGGGCCATGTAGATGTTGAAGAGGGTGGGGCTCAGGGATGAACCCTGTGAGACTCCGCAGGTGATTTTCGTGAGGTCGGAGAGGAAGGGTGGGAGTCTGATCCTTTGGCTTCTTCCGGTGAGAAATGATCGGATCCAGTCCAGGGCTGTTCCTTGTATACCTGCGTTGTGTAGTCTGGTGACTAGTGTGCGGTGGGAGACTGTCAGGTTCTCACTCTGCGGAATCCAGACGCAGCAATAAGCTCCACCTCCGGACCTTCCCAACACCCTGAAGGATTACACACAGGGTGTTCGAATGATACGGCGAGGGAAATAAACCCAAAAAGGGGAAAAACCCAAAAGGAAGGGAAAGGGAGGGTCAGCAGAGAAAGGAAGCTGGAAAACACAAACACAAGGGTTAACAGAAGGCATACATACTACTCTCAGTAAATTCTCACTATAACCAGTACTGTTTCACCTGTAATGTTTCAGCACCATGTCTCTATTCCCTGGAACGCTTCCGCTATCCCTTCTCCCTATAGAACACACAAAAAACCAGATCCATAAACATGGGGACAAAGACCTTTCATGCTCCTTAGACAATGCATCAATAGACTACCTACCCTCATGAGAGGGCTGCTTAACCTCTAAGGGAATCCGCTGTACCAGCTTCTGAGTACGGAGGTTTCACTCCTCGTGAAACCCCCCAAAGGTGGCTGCAATGTAAACAAAAAGGAATATCTTGCTGCGGGGTATATTAACAGCATATACCCTGAAGTTCTAACCAAGGCTCTCTCCCCACACGGGGGTCCCTCCAACCACGGTAGGGCATAGTGATCAACTACCGCCGCCCGCGTTGGCACTTGTATTCCACATATGACTCTCTTCGTGACGGCAATGCAGAGGCTGCCTGCCCCTCGCACTCCGCCACTGGTATGGACACCGTGATACCTTGAACAAAGGCACCACCTCCAGGCAGCTCCTTAACTCACCGCACTGTCGTCCGGGCTCCGGTAGAGTCTCTCGGACTTTCGCCAGGATATCAGTGTCCTATCGAGTGCGTCAGCGCAACCTCAGCCGTGCGCACGCCGGCACTCCAAAGTTCTACGGTCCGTGTCCAACTATGAGGGAAAAAGCTACAGGAACTTCAGGTGGCAGCTACCGCTCCCTCGGGTCTCACAAAATCACGAACGCCTTCGTCTAAGTTTGCTTCCCCTATATCCGGTCCTACCGCAAAGGCTGCTGGGATCGGTAGTTCCAACCCCCGGACTTCTGGGAAATGTAGTTTGTTCGGCAGGCGCGAGGGCTAGACCCTGACAGAGACAGTGTCGAAGGCCACTGATAGGTCAAGTAGGATGAGTGCTGTGGAGTGGCCTTGGTCCAGGAGGGTGCGGATGTCGTCTGTGGTGGCGAGTAGGGCGGTCTCTGTGCTGTGGTTGCTTCAATGAATCATGTCAGTTTCCTGTCGACTGTTTTCTCTGAAACTTTGGCTGCGAAGGGGAGGAGCGAGATGGGCCGATAGTTCTTGAGGTCGGTGGGGTCAGCTGTGGGCTTCTTGAGCAGGGGTCTGACTTCTGCGCGCTTCCAGTTGTCTGGGAAGATGCCTGTTTTGAAGGTGGTGTTGATGGTGCGTTGTAGTTCAGGTGCGATGGCGGCTGCGGCTCTGTGGTAGATGTGAGGGGGCAGGGATCGGTGGGGGCCCCCGAGTGGATGCTTTTCATGGTCGAGGCAGTGTCTTCGGCCGTGATCGTGTCCAGTTGGAGATGGTGGGCTGGCTGGTGTTTCTGGGGGGCAGTCTGTGGCGCCTGGTGGATGGTCAATGAAGTTGTCGTAGAGGTTTTTGATCTTGAGCTGGAAATAGGTTCCAAGCTTGTCGCAGAGGTCTTGGGATGGGGTGATGTCTGTGGCTTCGCTGCATGGGTTGGTGAATTCTTGAATGACACTGAAAAGTTCCTTGTAGTTGGTGGAGTTGGCCAGGATTTTGTTGTGGATGAAGTTCCTCTTGGTGGCTCTGATCTGGTTGTGGTAGTCCGTCATGGCGTCCTTGTAAGTGGTGTGGTTTTCGGTTGTCTTGGTGTTTCTCCAGTTCTTCTCCAGGCGTCTGCAGGTGCGTCTGGCTTCTTGGAGAGCGGTGGCGAACCAGGCGGCTTTCCTGGGGCATTGTCCGTCGGGGTTGCATAGCGGGGCGAACTCGTCTGCGCAGTTGGAAATCCAAGTGTGGAGATCTCTGGCGGCGTTGTTTGCGTCGGGTGCCCAGGTGTGGTTGTCTCGGGTGAGGGTGGAGTTAAGTTGCTAGTCGGTAACCTTGCTCCAGTTCCTTCGTGGTGGGCGTGGGGCTGGTTTGGGTGCCTTGGGTTTGTTGATGGCAAAGTGTACGCAGTGGTGGTCAGTCCATGGCAGCTACGTTGTGTGGCTGAATTGGACGCTGTTTCCTGCCGCAAAGATGGGGTCAAGGGTGTGTCCTGCTCTGTGGGTCGGTGTGTTGACGAGTTGTTTAAGTCCGATGCTGGCGAGGTTGTCACGAAGGATTGTGGAGTTGGGGTCGCTGGGGTTGTCGAGGTGGAAGTTCAGGTCTCCAATGAGTATGTAGTTTGTTGAGGCGATGGCCTGGGGTGCGATGAAGTCGGTGATGGTGGAGGCGAAGGGTGTTAGGGGGCCAGGGGGTCTGTAGACGAGGATTCCTCGGAGTGTGGCTTTGGGGGTGGTCTGGATCTGGAAGTGCAGGTGTTCGGCAGAGGGGAAGGGTTCGTTGGAGGTTCTAGATTTCCATGGCGTGTTTGTGTATGGAGCATACATTGAGGAGGATGCATTTTAGGGTGTCACCGGTGCTGGCGTTGGCGGTGTTGGAGGCCTGGGTGGCGGTGAGGGTCTGGCGGCAGTGGAGGCAGGAGAACTGGCCGTGGGTCGTGTTCGGCAAGGCCTGTTGGCATTCTCTAAGTCTTCCAGGGTTTAGTGCGAGGAGCGTGGTGGTGTCGTAGCGATGGGTAGTGGGAGGTCAAGGGTTCCTGGCGCTGGCCGCGGTCTGGCGCAGACGGGCTTGCCTCCAACACGCCAGCGGCGCTCCTGCTACGCGCATCCACTGCACGACCATGCAGCGGCCGCCATTAGGTAGGGGAGGTGGGAGAGAGGAGAGGCAGTGAGGCGGGAGCGGGGGAATTCCGGGGGGGGGGGAGAGGCCGCAGGGATAACAGCGGCAAAAGAAACAGGCAGGCACTAGAAAAAAAACTGTGGTGGAATTAGAGCACGACACAGATGGGCACAATAACAGTGGCACAACAAGGAAAAATTAAGAAAAAAAAAACTGGCTGAGAAAGGTTATGGTGGTTGCAGGCAGTCTGGTCCCAGTCGCAGGAGCGGGCAGCAGCCTCGAACCTCCCAAGGAGGAGGTCAGAGTCTGGAGGCAAGAGACGGCACAGCAGAGAGAGAGTGGACCTAGACCAAGGGTCGGAGGTCTTACTCAGAAGTAATAGCCAAATCTATCCTCTAAAATACATATTAACCTAACAAAAACCTGAAAAACTATAACATATTCTAACACAGCGACCCAAATATATATATTTTTAATAATAATAATATAAATTGTTCATTACATCAGTGATAAAATTATATAAAATAGAAACATAATTAATCACTGATATAATAAAAATATTTATATTAATTAAAAAAAAATTACATGATACTAACATAAAAACAAATTGAAGCCATAGCATCAAATAAATACAACTCAAAATGCTAACAATACCACATATAAAAACATAAACATAACAAGCAATGCAATATAACATTTACCACCACTCCCAAAAAATTAATATAAAATGTATTGTTCTGTAGCTGCAGATCTCTCGCCAAATCCACATAGCAAAAAATAGTAATCCACCAAGAAATGAAGAAAACAAATTCAAAAAGCCCCCCAAAAAATGCACAAATATTAACAATCCAATCAAAATTCCCCCTCAAAAAATCCAAAGTCTGTAAATTCCACTAAAAAAAAGGAAAAAATATTTGGAAAAAAGAACCGCTCCAGGAAACCCAGAAAATAAGGATATCTAAGTGAAAAACATTTTTTTTACAATAAACCAAAACAGATTTCTTTAAAAAAAAAATCATAAACTCCAACTTCCCACTGAAAATGTTCGTAAACACAAATCTGTAAAAGAAATGTTAAACACCCAACCGTACAATACATTACAGTCCCAAACACATAAATACATAATACTAAGGGACTGATTATGAGTTTGACGGTCTTCCCTCCATCCCGCCGCGCCAACTGTCCCAAGTACACCTTTGAGTCGGTGGTCTCTCGCCCGCTGTATTTCGATGTCATCGCTGGCCGAGCGGCAGTGTTTCTGATGGCGAGGAATATTTTTTCATATGTGTCGATGCAGGTGTGTACCTTTTGACCAAACAAGTGTAAAATGTACACATAAGCATGTCATGTGAAAAAATACCTTATGCGAGTACTTTCCTATTGCTGAAATCTGGACCATATGTGCCCAGTCCAGTCAATAAGAGAAAAGTGCCAAACTGACTTATCTGCATTTCAGTGCCAACAGGCTTGTTTTCTTTGGGGTCAAGTTGCTGCTGTCGAGGGGGGCCCTGGTTGAAGGGGTCCACGTGGGAGACAGATGGGAAAAGAAGGAAATGGGTAAGTTTGCACCCCATTTCCTTCTATTCCGCCGACTCGAAGCAGGCGGTGTCCCCATCACGGTCGACTTGACGGAAAGGCGTCTCAAAATCCGGATGGCGGTAACCTTGTCTGTACTGACTTGACAGCTGCTTTTCCCCCTGCCGACATAGAGGTGATCTGTGAATGGCTGGTGGCGTCAGCGGGATTCCAGCCGTCTTTCCTTCAGCAACCCGCCAACTTCGTAATACAGCGGGCGGACCGCCTAACTCGTAATTAGGCCCTTAATCAGCAAAGCATAACTAACATCACTTCTTTTAGCAATAACTTAATTATAAATGAATAATACATTTAAGAACATTCGGCACAACAACATAGTGCAAAACAGTAACAAAATATACAAAATTCACTTAAATAACAGGACACCCAACTTTTACACATCTATCCTACCTCCCTTCTGCCCTCAAACACCTTTAAAAAGCCCCAAAAAGAAACTTAACTGTTCCGACGAACAGCAACATCCCACTCCAATCTAAAACAACTTAGGGAAGTTGTTGGACGCTAAAGGGGTGAAATTCACTCTTCCCACTCAAATCTTAACAAATTTAGGGTCTCATTACAATGTTGGTGCGAAAGCCTCCGACCGACAGTCGGATTCTCCTAGACCGAATCGGAACACATCCGCCCGAGTGGGTCGGAATCCAATCTGCCCGACCGATTACGACGCTCGTGGTCGGAAAGGTAACCGTTCGGTCGTTCTGCATCGGTCCTGACTGGTAAACCGAGAATCTGAGTTGATCTGAGGCGATCCGTACAGCTCTATGGACAGCGTTTACGACCACGGATTACGATGTCAGATTCTGACAGCCTTTCCGACTTGGTTTGTCCAACACAAAAAGGCTGTTGAAAACTGACTTTGGGGGCCGCTAGCAGGCCCCACTTCATCCTGAGGCCTCTGGTTTTGGGTTGCGGGAGTACCCAAGGGACACCCATGTAAAACCATGCACAGTGTGGCAGGCACCATGGGGTGCCCGCCACAGGGTGCATGGTTTTCCGCAGACATCACTTTTCCCCATAAGAACTTGTGTTGTCGGTCGGGACACAGGCTCCCATTGAAGTCAATGAGAGTCCTTCCGAACGGTAGTCGCAAGCATCGTGATCGGTCGGGAGGAACCATTGACCGCGGGTCAGTCGGATCCCGGTAATGAGACGGTGTCGGACGAAGACTTTCTGACCGACATAGTAATAAGGCCCCTAGCGAAGGTGTAAAAAAAAATTAATTGCAAATTAATTAATTCCAATTCGAAATAAAACTTTATACCCACAATATAATATTTTACAAAATACATAAATAATACTGCACATTATGGGGGTGCGGGGAGGCGTGGCCAGTGAGCCGAACTGACAGACACAAGTTTGTAGAGCTCCGCTACGAATCCCTCAATTATCCTGACAAGTGGTCCTGAATCCGACCCATCCACACTAATGGAAAGCAAGCATCTGATCGCGCCGGTCTGCGGACGCCGCTGGGGCTCTCGTGCAGCGGGAGCACCGCTTCAACATATGATACTGCCGGACTGAAATTCAAGGCCTATTCAGCCGGGAAACGAGCATGGACGTGCACTGACGGCTGCTGAGCATTAGTGTGGGCAGAGGCAACGGTGAGCCCTCCACCAAGGTGTGACTGCACTCGCCACAACAGTTAGCAATTCGCGTCGTGGCCGCAGTGCTGGGGTTGTTGGAGCGCTACCTGGGAGCATCAGTTTGGCACCAGCCGTGATCCGCGCCTTGGTGCCCCTCTGGAGGCCCAGTATAGCAGACCATGGACGGGTGACCCACGGAGTGAAACGCGCAGCCTACCTCGCTGGGTAGCGTATGCGGGAGGGCAGCGACCGGCCAGACGGTGAGCTGAGGAGACTCCACGCCCAGTGATGCACCTGGATCCTCGTGGGCAGGGCACCCGCTGGTGACTGTTGCCTGACGCCCCTGGAGACGGCGGCGGGTCCAACCACTAGACCTGTGCCTGCATGGAGTGACCGTGGCTGCGGGTGCTGGGAGGTGCGCTGTCGAGGGGCCGCCCAGGGGCTGACTGACGTGCCGGCGGGCCTCTAACGACTTCGTGTTGAAGCGTAGACCAGCGGACAGCGTCTGAGACACCACGATCCTGCAATGACTGGCGGCCATACTGGAGGAACACTACGCAGAGGTACGTGCCTTTCTGCCGCCTGGGACCCTGCTGTGTAGGGACAGCACCCTGCAACTCCTCTGTCCTGCACTGCTGCCCACGCGGGAACGGAACAGAGAGACCTCACCGGCATGCGGACTGCCAACTGTGCTCCCCAGGCCTACAAATACGTAACTGCCCCTGCTGGCGCTACAGTGGAACCTCCCGCTGAAATAGACCACAGGCCTACCCTCTAGCTACACCTAATCGGCGGTGTGCAACCAGGAAGGGGCTGCACCTTGCGACCTGGCTGGCCCGCAAACCCAGAGACTCTGGCCCACTTGTACATGCGGGCAGGGCTGAATCGGCTGTGACCTACATGCAGCTGCCAGTGAACGTTGGGATTCCCCGATAGGCCGCAACAACAGCCACTTAATGGGGCAGTCTGTGTCACCCAACACATTGCATTAAAGGAAGTAAGGTACCACAGCACAGACCGGAGACAGAATTCACACAGTCATCCGTTGTGGGAGGGTACATCTGAAGCGTAATACGCGCCAGCAGACACTCCACAGAATCTGTGACCAGGTGCGGCGGAAATGCGATGAACAGAGCACTGGTCTAACAAGCAGTCATCTGCCAGGCACACGGCAGTGGTGAGGGGCATTGCCCCCGGACACGGATTGTACCTGCCCACTAAAACTGTCCTCCCTGCGAAGTCTCCTGCAACCAAGCGACTGGCCACCATACCTTGTGCCACATTGTGGGTGACAACCCTTCTTCATCCTCTTCGGAGAGTCCGCATCGTCTGGAACTGCTTTGGAAAAGCTGTGGTCTGGGGGTGAGGCCCTGTCCGCATCAAGCCCCAAGCAGGACATCGTCAATGACACGTGGTGCCGGCTGACCCAAATGCTGTCCCTATTGTCACGCAACCAGGCAGTAGAGACGTTCTCGACTTCATACTGTGAGTGCGGAACAAGGTGTCACGTGACTGCCTCCTGTCAGAGGTAAATACTGTTCGCCCAGAAGCTAGCCATGGGACGTCTTCACACGAATGCGCAGCAGACTGCAGCGAGGGCCAGCGCCCAGGACTCAACACACGCGGGCGACGGCACAAACGTCGACACTTCGAGCGCAACGCTTGCAGCTAAGCTGGACTCGGTACTGCATGCAGTTGAAAGAATCGGGACCACATTAGACCAGACCAGAACATTCCTCGAATCTCGGATCAACAAGGTCACCTCAGACCTTACTCTATTGTGCGCTGGCCATCATACACTGTCATAGAAAGTCCAATCGCAAGATCACTCTCTGTCAGAGCTGAAACGTGTTACTCAAAGCCATGCTGCGGCCTTGCAAGATATCCTAGACTGCATGCACACAATGGAGGACAGAGTCGAGGACGCTGAAGGACGCTCTCGTCTGCAACAATGTCAGAGTTGTGGGCCTTCTGGAGGGAGAGGAGGGCCGAACCCCGGAACTCTATGTGGTACGCTGGCTTAAAGATCTCCTGCCCGGAGGAGGAGCCTAGCGCGCAACCAAGATGGCCGCGTAGGTGCGAGGCTCCCGAGGACCTCCGCGACCTCCTGCATAAATCCTGACCATATCCTGTCCTAGACGAGGGGACTGTGTTCGTGAGACCGAGCTGAGGTGCCACCCGTTTTCCGTTTCCAAATCGGACCTCGGACACCGGCGGGAGCATCGATTGAGGTTTGCGGCCTTCTCCACGCCGGCCCCCCGGATTGGAGTTGTGGGGCGATCCGGAGACAAAGTGAACAACAGCGGCGGGCGAGGCTGGGCGACTCGCGTACCCCGCACTTTCACTTTCGCTTTCGCGCCCTCCTTGCTGCCAAGCGAGATAGGGTCGCGGGGTGGCGTGCGGTGGTGTGACTTCGTCGGGGTGTCCTGCCGGCCCGCCAGCTGTGATCCGCCCTTCGGAGCTGTGGTCGCCCCCCCCCGGAGCCCGTGAACTGGTTTGTCAGCCCCTTTCAAGGAGATTGGCACGATTTGGGGACTGGAGCCATGTCCACGAAGCAAGATGGCGACCGGGCAAAGGTGAAATCGACCCGCCGTGGCGCTGCCCATCAATCCAACAGCATGGACCGCTACACCCTCCAGAAGGGATCTCCAGAGGCGCCGCGTAGGTCCCCTGTGGGCCCGACTGATGCTCCTGCTCTGCCCGCGGATCTGACCCTCCGAGACGTCATGGGCGCCATCGCCGAGATGAAGGCCTCGGTGGACCAGCGCTTTGACACTCTGGCGCAGAAGATTGACTCGGTCCTCGTGGATGTGGGCCTGGTGAGGGCCGATCTGTCCAAGACGAATGACCGGGTCGACTCTTTGGCCCACACCACCTCGGGCCTCACAACGGACGTGGCGGCCCTCCAAAAGGAGGTGCGCCGACTTGGCCTGGCGAGCGCCCTGATGGATCGTCGACTGGAGGATTCCGAGGGTCGGGCCCGGAGGAACAATGTCCGCATTGTCGGGGTGCCGGAGGGACGTGAGGAGGAGGCGGCGGATCTGTTTGTGGAGGACCTGATCCTCACCCGTCTCCAGCCCCGGGGGCTGAGTAAACTCTTTGCGGTGGAACGTGCCCACAGGGTCCCCGGAGGAAGGCCCAAGGTCGGAGCCCCTCCGAGGCCTCTCATCGCCCGGATCTTCAACTTTCGGGACAGAGACGCTATCCTGCAGACTTCTAGGCAACAAGGACCGGTCAGACTCGACAATATAGACGTAAACTTTTATCCTGATTTTACTCCGGCGGTCCAGAAGCAGAGACTGAGTTTTCTCGGAGTCAAACGTCGCCTACGGGACCTGAACCTCAAGTATGCGATGCTTTTTCCAGCGAAGTTGAGGGTAGAGGTGGATGGCCGCACGCACTTTTTTGATCGTCCCGAGGCGGCTGGGGACTGGTTGGACACTTTGCCCGGGGATCGGGGCCGGGTGGTGAGGGGGGGCGCGGTTGGTGGGGAGGGCTTGCCGGATCAGGACTGAGGGACTAATAGTAGGCCTTGCTCTGGACAACATTATTGTCATCATTGACTGATTGTGTAAGTTCCCCTCCCGTGGAGGTCGTACGGGGTCTCTTGGGGGCTTTCCCTCCTCCTCTGGGGGACTAGTTAGTTTTTTCATCTATGGGGCGACAGGCACACTGCACTTTGGGGGGGCTGTTTGGGCTCATGCAGGGGTGCAGGGAGGGGGGAGTTCTGTTGGGATGGGTGGGTTGGGGTGGGGTGTTGTTTGTTTTTACCGCAAGGCAGACCCTTTACTGTATTGGTGTTTTTGAGGTGCTCTCGGGGGGACGAATGATGGCTTCTGTATGTGATGGGGGGTAGGGACTTGACTTTGTTGTCTTGGAACGTTAATGGACTGGGGGATAGGATCAAGCGAGGTGTGGTCCTGCAGTATCTGAAACGAATTTCGCCAGATGTGGTCTTTCTGCAGGAGACACACCTTATCGGTAATTCCTTTTGTGCCATGAATCGGCGTGGCTATCGTTTGGTGGCCCACTCGGGCTTCACGTCTGGCTCGCGGGGGGTGGGCATCATGGTTAAGAACTCGCTCCCGCTGGAAATAGACGAGGTGCGCCATGATGAGAGGGGGCGCTACACTGCCTTGGTGGGGAGAATGGAGGGCAAAGTGGTTGTCTTTGTTTCAGTGTACGTCCCACCGGGGCTACAGTCTACCACTTTTGCGGACCTGGGGCGCCTCCTCCTTGACCTTCCGGGGGGGCTTCTGGTGGTTGGGGGGGATTTCAATGCGGTGGTTTCTGGGACTATGGATCGTCACCCCCCTAGGGACCTCCCCCGGGCGCAGGCGTGGCTGTCCGGCCTCTTAGATACATTGGGATTGGTGGACTGCTGGCGCTTAAAACATCCCACGCAGCTGCAATACACCTTCCATTCGGGTGCCCATGGTAGCCTCTCGCGGCTTGATCATATCCTTGTCCCTGCGGCCTATGCTGGGAGGGTGGGAGAGGTGCGCCATCTGGCGCGGGGTATTTCAGATCACTCCCCGCTCCTGTTGCACTTTGGTGTCCTCCCGAGGGGGGAGGGCAGGGTAGCTCCAATCAATGCCTGGTACCTGCGCGACCCCACCATTCGTGCTGACTTGATTAAATCCTTGCAGCGGTATTTTGAGGAGAATGTGGGGTCTGTCCCTTCGGCTCTCTCCCTTTGGGAGGCCTTCAAGACAGTTATTAGGGGGGAGGCCCTCTCCTTCATATCCCATGCCCGGAGGCGCGAGCAGGAGGAGGTGACCCGGGTGGAGGCCGAAATTACTGAATTAGAGGGTGATCTGGGGAGTGGGGTGACGGATGCTGCACTGCATGTTCTACACCTTAAGCAAGCGGCCTATAGGGCCCTCGTCACGGAGGCAGCCAAGGGCCTCAGTAGAGAGCAACAGGGGCGACTGTATGATGTGGGTGATAAGGCTGGTAAATTGATTGCGTGGTTGGATAAAAAGGAGAGGGCGAGTCGTGTGGTCCCACTGATTGAGAGGATGGATGGTGTACGTGTCACCGAGCCAGAAGACATTGTCTCTTGCTTCGCGGATTATTTCCGCGAGGTGTATTCCCCGGTCTCTCCCTGCTCGGAGGCGGATTCCCATGCCCTGCTTCGAGATATCGCGCTGCCCTCCCTTTCGGTGGAGGACAGGGAGTCGTTGGATGCTGCTCCTACCTCGGACGAAATTGCCCTCGCCATACGCTCGGTCGCATCTGGCAAGGCCATGGGCCCGAACGGCATCCCTATCGAGTTGTATAAGCTGCGACCGGACGTACTGGCACCCCACCTCCGCGCGATGTTCCTGGCGGCCCACTCGCGGGGCTCCCTCCCGCCGGACCAACGTCTGGCTACAATCGTGGTGATCCACAAGGAGGGGAGACCCCGAGACCGGGTTACCTCCTATCGGCCTATCTCGCTCTTGAATGCGGAGCCCAAAATCCTTGCCAAGGTGCTCGCCAACCGGCTGGTCGGCGTGGTAGGCGATTTGGTCCACCAAGACCAGTCTGGCTTTATTCCCCATCGCAACACGGCCCTCAATCTGCGGCGCTTGCACGGGGTGCTCGCGCGTGTTCCGTTTGTGCGGGAGCCGGCCATCTTGGCGTCCCTAGACGCCACCATGGCGTTTGACACGCTCGAATGGCCATACATTTGGGCGATGCTGGCGAAATTTGGATTTGGACCGGGATTCATCAGCTGGGTCAAATTGTTGTACTCGGGCCCATTAGCGCAGGTGGTAGTGAATGGACGAGTCTCGGCCCCATTCGCGCTGGGACGGGGCACGCGACAGGGTTGCCCCTTGTCGCCGCTCCTGTTTGCATTGGCCTTGGAACCCCTGGCGGAGTGGCTGCGGTGGCACCCTTCCATCCGTGGTCTCCGTTGGACCCCCGAGTATGAGGACCGCGTGTCCCTCTACGCTGACGATATCCTTTTGTACCTAGCCTCCCCGCGCAAATCACTGATTGTCCTGGTTGATGTCCTGCGCTCCTTTGGCCGTAACTCAGGCTTCGTCATCAACTGGGCTAAATCATGTGTCTATGTGCTTTCCGGGGAGGCTCCCGTCCTCCCGCGGGGCTGTCCGATCCAGATTGCCTCGCAGGGGTTTCGGTACCTGGGTGTCTATATCACGCTGGACCCGGAGGCCCGCTACGAGCGAAATTTGCTTCCCCCCCCTCCAGCGCTTGAAGGAGGACGTCGCGCGCTGGCGGCGCCTGCCGCTTTCGCCGCTCGGCCGGGCGGCATTGTTTAAGATGATGTCGTTGCCGCGCTTCCTGTACGCTCTCCAGAACACTATGGACCTAGTCCCGGCGCGCTACTTCCGTGAGGTGGAGAGTCTACAGCGCCGCCTGTTCTGGGACGGGAAGCCGCGTATAGCCCTGGCGAAGTTGACGCTCCCGTGGTATGACGGGGGGATTGCCCTCCCGGACATTAAGCGGTATTACTGGGCCTCCCAGCTAGCTGCAATTAATCACGGCCTCTATGGGCCCGCCTTGAACCCGGCATTTGAAATGGACAAGATGCTCCTGCCCGGTGGCGACTACAATCGAGCGCTCTACTCTGGCGCGCCGGATCCCCGCTTGACGGGGCCCACGCGTGTCATGGTGCGGGTGTGGCACGCGGCCAATGCAGCTATGGGGTGGAAGGACCGTTTGACCCGGGCGTCGCCGTTGTATGCGCCTCAGCGGTTGGGCTCCCTGTGGACCTCGAAGGGCTTCGAGAAGTGGGACACGATTGGCATCAGTAAAGTGGGGGACCTCTGGACGAGAGGGGGATTTAAAACATTCGAGACGCTGCAGACGGAGTTTCAGCTGCAGGGCAGTGAATACTTTCGGTACTTGCAGGTCCGTCACGCGCTGGGCTCCGTCTTCCCAGACGTCGCCTCCATCCCGGAGTCTTCCCCCCTGGAGGATAGAGTGCTGGATGGCCACGTTCCGGACAGCACGATTTCCCTTATTTACAAAAAATTGATTAATGACCGCTCGGGCCTGCTGATCGGCCTCCGTGAGGCTTGGGTTGCCGACGGGCTGGAGTTGGACGACGAGGACTGGATTTCCGCGGTGGCCTCTCCGAAGGAGGTGGCCATACCGGCTCGCCTTCGCTTCGTCCAGCTTAAGATACTCCACCGGGTTTACATGACGGGGCCAAGGCTTCTGCGTATGGGTTATGCTGAGGATGGGTTATGTAAGCGTGGGTGTGGTGCTTTGGCGACTTTTTTGCATATTTTGTGGGAATGCCCGAAGGTGGAGCGATTCTGGCGTAGTGTGCATGAGGTCCTGCGACTGGTTACGCATGTCGCGCTGTTGCCTGAAGCGAGGAGATGCTTGCTGAATGTGTGGGAACCAACTGATTACTCGGTTCCGCAGACGCGATGGGTAACTTTGGGATATATGATAGCTAAGCGTGACATCGCTCAACTGTGGGGATCCCAGCGGCCCCCGGCGGTGTCGGCCTGGAAAGAACACATGGATTGGTGCATGTTCCGAGAAAAGGTGGTGTATGTGGCGAGGGGTAAGCCTGGGGCGTGGGTGAAAGTATGGGGCCCCTGGAACGCCTACCGCGGGGGTATCTGCGAGCCACCACTGCTGCCTGCTGCCTCACCGGCTCCGTCCCCCTAGTTGACCCCATCCCCCAGCCCCGGGCACAGAGTTCCCCCAGTCCTGGATTTGTTTCCCTTCCCCCTCTTTAGATTCCTGTGGATGGTCGGGGTCCCTCATTTGAGGAGCACGTGCGGTTACTTTCGATTGCGGGTTGCCTTGCGGGTGTGGTTTTTCTGTGTTGTTGTGTTTGTATAAAATGAAACCGTATTGTGGGCTTAGAGTCATGTGGCCCACGTCGTTGATACCTCCTGATTTACTTCTCTGCAACGCCAAGTGCCTTTTTGTACGTTTGTCAGGTGCTCCTGTCACTCTAGCGGCCGGCCGGAAGGTTGTAGGCCCATACTTGTATATACTTGGGATTGCAATAAACGGTTTCAAAAAAAAAAAAAAAAAAAAAAAAAAAAAAAAGAGATCTCCTGCCCCAGAGACACTGTCGCCGCACTTTTTGTAGAGAGGGCACACCGCGTGCTGGCCCACAAGCCTCCTCTGGTAGCCCTCCCAAGGCCATTCCTCTTCAAACTCTTAAACTACAGGGACTGAGATGCCGTCTTATGCGAAACTCGCAAGATCGCAGACCTCCGGGTCGGCGGGAATCCAGTCATGCTATTCCTGGACTACACGGCACAGGTGCAGAAACGGAGAAGCGCCTACGCAGAGGTGAAGCGTCAATTGCGAGGCCTGGACCTCCCATTTTCTCTGCTATTCCACGCCAGACTCAAGGTGGTGGCTAACGGAGTGGCCCATTTCTTTGACTCGCCTGCAAAGGCCTGGAACTGGCTAGAAGACTCAGGTCTGTGTCCAGGGTCGCGCCCCTCCGATGCAGCAACACCCAGGCTCAACAACAGGAGGACCAGCCGTCATGGAGACTGGAAGAAGTTGGGAGGCGCATCCACAACAACTGCGGCACCGACCCATAACAGAGCCAACTGGAGCACCGAGACGCCTTGGAAGTTGTAGCGACGCTGGGGACACAGACATATCGGGAGAACCGAGACGTAAGTTCTTCTGGATCTGCCACTGCTAGTGGCTCATCCACTCCTAGGCCTGAGGATCTGGACGGAGGGCCAGTGCCGGATATCACGCTATAGACTGCAGACGGCATCATATGAACGAACTACCACCGACAGCAACAGTGGGGACTATCGTACACGCAAGTAGTGTCCCTCTTATGAAGATGGACAGTATTACTGATCGCTTCTTGTCATTATTTAATTACTGCTACTGTCTTAATCCGCCACATGTGCACACACCATAGTCCGGCCAAGACCGACGCAGCACACAAAAAGCACACGCGCACAGGTTGGGGACGTGGGTGACAACTTCGCGACACAGAGGGAAAGGTGACACTCCTAGTGAGGCACACACTGCCCATCCCCATACCAGTCTCCATACTGGAATAGTTACTGTCACTGTTGGGCAAAGTAATAGTTTGGACGAGCCGCACCATGGCGCTCGCCCTAAGCTTTAATATGGTTCAAGTACATTTTCTAGGTTTTACTTTCTCAGGATCAACCCGAAACTCCCGCACACATTGCATTTCTGTAGCTACATGGTCCACCCCGTGCTACTTGGTCTAATTCAGTAAGCAGACCTGACACAGGTTCAAGTGACCCCGTGGAATATACGTGGCATGCACACGCCCACACAACGCTATTCCATATTATTGTATCTACAGTGCCATAAGGTGGGAATAGCCCTACTTCAAGAAACGCACATGTCCAGGATAGACTTGGACCGCTTGCACAGAAGGTGGAGGGGCCAGGTATTCGGCACCACATATTCGGCGCATGCGAGGGGCACACTGGTATGGGTCAGAGCGGGAATCCCGTTTGTTAGCGAGGAAGACATAAGTGACGCAGACGGCAGGTACATTTTCGCAAAAGGGCACCTGAATGGTCAGGAGATAATATTAGGCACTCTCTATGCTCCAAATTCAGACCAGGCTTCCTTCCTGCGTGCATATCTGAGGTGGTTGCCAGATGGAGCGGGATCCCCTGGCTCCTGGGGGGAAATTTTAACTCTGTGCTGAATGTGGACCTAGACAGGTCATTCCCGCCTCTTAACAGAAGCACCCTGCATCCAAAGCACAGACCCTTTATGGCTGGCTGGCACACTGCGCCCTACATGATGTGTGGTGAATTCTTAACCCCACCGTTCGCATATACTCTCATTATTCGGCAGTAAACAGGCTGCATGTGCGCCTAGATAGGCTGGTGACCTCACAGGCTTTACTCCCACTGGTCCAGGGTGCTGACTACCTAGGGCAGACCCACTCCGATCATAATCCTCTATTGCTACAGCACAGGTGGGAAGCATATCGCTCTCCAGTCCCCGAGTGGCATCTCCAACCTAGTGCCTTGGAGGAACCGGCATTCCGGTCATCATTGGGGACAGCGATCTTAGCGTACTTTGAGCTGAATGAAGGCACAGCCAGTGATGCGCTTGTTGAATGGAAAGCATTTAAAAGGTCCATTAGAGGCCACTGCATGGGAGCCACGTGGAATGTTCGCAAACAGCTATCCGACTCCCTAACATGAATTGAAACCCAACTGCTGTGCTTTGAGCACAAGGGAGGGGGGCGGGCAGGGATTTGCGGTGTCTGGAGGCGTTGCACTCAGAGCATGCGGAGTACATAGAGCGGCTTCGCTGCCACAATTACCCTGCGCACACACCCGTACACACACTGCGGCAGACAGAGCTGGCAGATTGCTAGCCTGAATGATCTGGCAAGAGCACGTCCATGCCCTGATTGGAACACTATGTACAACGCGGGTAGATGTTAGTCACGCAGCGCGACATTCATGCGGCCCTAACACAACACTATACACACTTATACCAGTCCTGCTGAATGAAGGCATGGCCAGTGATGCACTTGTTGAATGTAAAGCATTTAAAAGGTCCATCAGAGGCCACTGCATGGGGGCCACGTGGAATGTTCGCAAACAGCTATCCGACTCCCTAACATGGATTGAAACCCAACTGCTGTGCTTTGAGCACGAGGGGGAGGGGGCGGGCAGGGATTTGCGGTACCTGGACGCGTTGCGCTCAGAACATGCGGAGTACGTAGAGCGGCTTCGCTGCCACAATTACCCTGCGCACACACCCGTACACAAACTGCGGCAGACAGAGCTGGCAGATTGCTAGCCTGAATGACCTGGCAAGAGCACGTCCATGCCCTGATTGGAACACTATGTACAATGCGGGTAGATGTTAGTCACGCAGCGCGACATTCCTGCGGCCCTAACACAACACTATACACACTTATACCAGTCCTGCTGTAGCTGCGATGAGATGGAGATGCTCAGTGAGCAGATTGGCGAAGCCTTACAATCCTTAGCGTCCAGGAAGACCCCGGGACCGGACGGGCTGCCAGCTGAGTATTATAAGGCGTTTCGCATCTCATTGGTGCAATATCTTGGTACTGTACTCACCACTGCATTGGACTCTCAGCAGCTCCCGCACTCCATGCGTGAGGCACACTTGGTATCATTGCTGAAGCCAGGCAAAGACCCAGTGGAGATGGGCTCCTATGGACCCCTGGCCCTGCTCAACACTGATTATAAAATACTTGCAAAAGTGTTGGCGGACAGGTTGGTGCGGGCAGTTCATGCAGACCAGAATGGTTTTGTGCCCGCCCGTAGTACCTCTCTCAATCTGCGGCGTTTTTACAGGGTGGCCACATACGCGGTGGAGGAGTGGCCAAGAGCGGGGTGTCTTGTGCTGGATCTAGAGAAGGCCTTCTATTCTTTAGAGTGGCCTTATCTATTTGCGGTACTTGAAAAGTTTGACCTTGGCCCAACTTTCATACAACTTACACGTCTTCTCTACACTGGCCCAACCATCAGGGTCAAAGTGGGCCCCTACGAGCGTGGTGTCTTGTGCTGGACCTAGAGAAGGCCTTTGATTCTTTAGAGTGGCCTTATCTTTTTGCGGTACTTGAAAAGTTTGTCCTTGGCCCAACTTTCATACAACTTACACGTCTTCTCTACACTGGCCCAACCATCAGGGTCAAAGTGGGCTCCTACATCTCCAATTCCCTCCCTATACAAAGAGGCACTCGTCCCCGCTCCTGTTTGCGCTTGCTATTGAGCCACTGCCGGAGCCGCTACACACTCAGTTGGGTGATTGGATACCCAGGTATCGCTCTACGCAGATGATCTCGTATACGTCAGGAATATTACCCTTGTTCCTGTCCAACTGGCCCAGTTACTGGAGGGTTTTACTGTGCTCTCCGGTTTAAAAGTAAATGTGGATAAATCCTGCCTTTACCCGTTTAAAGAGGGGCTTAGTGACCCGGGCCTCACTATGAGTGGCAAACTAGTGCAGTGGAAGCCTGACACGTTCCGCTACCTAGGAATTCAGATCGACCGCCAGTCGAATGATCTTTTTGATGGGAACCTAGAGAGGGCAGTGACGTCCATTAAGTCGCAAATGCGATTCTGGAGCACACTGCCACTGGCTGTGGCAGGTAGGATAGAGCTCACCAAAATGGTGATGCTCCCGCGGCTCCTGTAATATTTTACAAATTTGCAGACATACTTTCAAGCTTTCATTTTCACCAGATCAGAGACTTCATCTGGGACAATGCCAGGCATAGGATGGCACTAAAACAATTGTACCTGCCGACAGACCAAGGCGGACTGGCGGCTCCCTGTTTTGAACATTATTATCTAGCCTCTCAACTACAATGGATTGCGCAGTGGATGTCAAATCGGCATTGTGCAGACACTGCGACTACGCAGCCGTCCTACCTTCTGGAGCATATAATCAAATTGTTCCACCCGGGGGCACCTCCGCGACCACCAGAACCTCTGCTACTTGCTGTGGCCTACAAATGCTTCCGTAGGAGTCTATACATAACACACAGCATGATCCCCTATGTGCCAGCAATACCATTGGAGAGTACTCCCAATTGGCAAGCAGTACTGACAACACTTGCACTCAGGGAGAGGCAAGAAAAGGGCATCCACACTCTTGGAGATCTATACCATGAGGGGGCACTTACGCCATACACAATGCTCGTAGACGAAGATGGACTACCGCCTGGGCAATTCCGCACTCATCGGGCACTGGTGGCCTTACTCACAGCAAAATAGGGGGACATCACTGCAGAGCCACAGGTGCATCTCACCATGCAGTACTTACACGTAATGGGACAGGGTAGACATCTGACACACTGGTTTGCAGCCTTGCTCAGGACTCACGCAGTGATCAGCCTTGATACACTTCATCGCAAGTGGGAACCGGACCTGGGTCGCCGATAAGGAATGGGTCCAAATACTCGAGAGCCCAACACGCATCCCCAGGAACATGCGCTTTCGGCAGATACAGTTGGACATACTATATAGGACATACCTCGCGCCTGTGAAAATTAACCAAGATTTCAATCGTGGAGATGCCATATGCCCGAGGTGTGTGGAGCCTGGGCTGATTTGATCCATATGTTCTGGAGCTGCCATAGGGTGGGTGCATACTGGGGTGAAGTGGCCGCATCACTACATGCTTGTACCGGTCAGGAGCTGCCGTTCGATTGGCCCGCATATTTATTGCATAAGTTTCAAAGGACACCCAACACGAAAGTAACGTCCAGATTTCTAGATCTAGGATGGAGAGTGGCCAAGAGGCTGATTAGTAAAAGGTGGAAAGCATCAGATCCCCCCCATATACATGCTAGGCGTAATTCCATGCTCACGTGGGCCAAAGCGGAATGTTTTGCCATCAAGCGCGAAGAAACCCTGGGGCTGCGAAACATCCCTATTGCCACATACTGGGACGCCATCTACACTGAATTACAATACAATACAGACACACCACCCGCTGACCCCTCCAATGCCCAAGCAGTAGATCACTAGCATGTGTGCCGACTGAAGCAGCGTATACCCCATGTCACTCTTTTACTGGCAGGCATATACTGACTGAAATGCTATATGTATGCACATCTTGGAAATGGGGAGGCAGCTAGCAGCTATTAATTGTATGGATCACAAGTAACACCGTATATGAAACGGGGGGGGGGGGGGGGATTGTACGTTTTGTTGCACACGTTTTTGCATTTCTCTTCCTTCTCCCCTCTTCCTTTTTTGCAGTTAATATATGCAAAGTTCTACTTTTACCTTTTTATTTACCTGTGAATCTATTACTGACGCCTAACTGTATATGAGCACCAGTGCAACTGCTCGCTCTGCAAGGTTACTTGCGCACATACGCGCAGAGTTGAACATGTACCAACATTCATGCTTCAATGGACACTTAAGACTGTAAGATATGGAGTGGCTATCATGTCCCTTTGTCCCCTCTTCTCTCCCTTTTTTTCCTTCCCTTATCTACGTATTGGAGACGAACTGTTAAATGCACTTATGAGTCTTGCTGTCCCCAGCTTTTTACGATGCCTTGTGAAATCCTCTGAGAATGAATAAGCGTGCATGTGCTGTGCGCTATGTAACAACTGAAGCGCCCAACAGTGCTTGCATATGTGATATGAAAACTCAATAAAACAGATTCACACAAAAAAAATTAATACTGCACATTATCACATACATTTAAAAAAATGTTATATTAGGGGAGCGTGGCTAGCAGCCGACAAGAATGGCCGCTGCCTAAGAGTGCTCCCGTATCCCCGTAAAGTATCCTGCGTTATCCTGAGCCATCCCACCGAGAAAACCGGCTACAAACGTGCCGGAAAACGTACCTGAGCTGTGATGAAGTTTTAAAGGACATTGAAGTTTCGGAAGTTGGTCCCCGATCCCGGAGATGAAGTCAGCGGCACCGTAATGACGGCTTCCCAGGGTTTGATGTTGCCGATCGGGGCTCCATGACAGCGGAGGAACCGTTATCCCGCAATGACCAGCGGCTTGCAGCGCACCAACCCCGGGAGACGAGGGCGGACCTGGCACTGTGGGGAAGATCCGACGCAAACCAGCAGGGATCCGGAGCCGGTGAGAAGACCGTCCCGCGGTCGCGGCCCGAGACTAGAGGAGTCCCAGACTTGGGACCCGGCTGCACTAGCGATCGGGCACTAAACGGAGGCGGCGTTCGGCGGATGCGCCCTTGAGGTGAGGCGGCGATTATTTAGCGGAGGAACTCAGTGCGCGAGTCCCCGGCCTAGCGGACCTAATAGGCCTCAAGCTGAATTACTGGCACGCAGGCGTCCGTACAGGCTACAGAAGAAGGAGTAAAAGCCTGACTCGGCCAGGAGACGCCAGCGCTGACACAGCCTGTATGCGCAGTGGACACGAGGCCTATTTTGCAGGGAAGTTGGAGCAAATTGGACATTTGTGCATCTAACTATGCAGAGGCTTGCCATGTGTGCACGAGTGCATGAGATGGGCCTGAACTAGCACGCAAGTACCTAGGATTGGGAAGAAGCCGCTACTTGGGCAAAAGTGGGGCAAACAGAGGCTGCGAAGATCCTGGGTGTGGTCGGAGTTGGTGTGAGGCTGGGGATCCTGGTGGCACAGGTGTGAGAGTGCGGACTCTGGGCCTTTGGCTGAAGAGGAGAGGGTGCGCTCAGAGATAGCCCTCAGAAGAGACAAAGGTCTATCCAGGAATTATCGGAGAGGCAGTCCCGTGGGAAACCCGACAGGCCGGCAGCAAAAGTGTTCTACTTGCTGGGTAGGCGGCGGGAAATACCTGGGACCGTCCTGGATCTGTTCTTCGACACCCGAGACGCTAAAGGGCACGAGTGGCACTGGGTGGGGGACCTGGAGGTCTGGGGGAACGCGGCTGTCGGAGTGTTCTACCCTGCAATACTTGGACTCATATATGCAACGGAGTGTAGACAACCCTGGGAGAAACTCTGAATATCGTAATACCTACCGCAGGGCGGCCGGTAACTGTAGGAGAGTAGGGTCTGCTATCCTATGGTCACCCCAAATTTTTGCTTTTGCTTCACTGGTTTTATGACTTAGTGTGGCTGTGGGCCTGCTAATCAGACCCACAGCCCTGCTGCTCTCTCCCTAAATTAATGCCAATGCACACTAGGTGCATTACCAATTGGAACTGGTTCACCTTATTGGACCCTGTAACAGTGTAACCCAGGTACCCAGGGCATAGGTGTATCCAAGGCCTACCAGGGGCTGCAGCATGTATTATACCACCTCTGGCCTGGCCCCACTATTTGACACAACTGGCTGATCACTCAGCTGGGGTAAGTTGGTGTAATCACCTCTTACTTAGATATAGTATATCTATATC
Organism: Triturus cristatus; assembly: GCF_964204655.1. Taxonomy (NCBI): domain Eukaryota; kingdom Metazoa; phylum Chordata; class Amphibia; order Caudata; family Salamandridae; genus Triturus; species Triturus cristatus. The sequence continues at coordinate 53,775,362 of NC_140592.1, forward strand.
TAACATATATGGACACATGGTAACCTATCAGTCACTCCTATGGCAGGCCTTAACAATCCTGGAGGCAGAGTGCTTGGTTTCATGTGAGATGGTGCTCTGGCATGAGCTGAGCCTGTCTGCAGCTTTCGGAACAACGTCCTTTAGCTGTTTCATGATATTGCAATACCATATACTCTTAAGTGCATTATGTACCTCGCGGTCAAATGCTAACTTTGGTTTGGCTTTATCAAAACATGTCGAGTAAGGTGTCATACGATTTGGAATACTACCCCCTCACCAGTTCTGGCGACGGGGGTAGCATTCCACCTTCTAGAGGGACACGACATGTACCTAACCTGAAACCCGGGTAAAGTTAGACAGAGCCTCGGCATCACAAAATGGATGCTGCCACCACAGACACAAGTCTGCCCTCCTGCTGCTGGGAGTCCTTCCAGCTTGGGAGGTGTGGACAAAGGGTTTCCTGTCAGGGGAGATGCTTGCACCACCCCAGACAGGATTTTGTGTAGTGGGTTAGGGAGGGCTGAATAGATAGAGACATGCCTGGGGCACACAAGGTGTCCCTGTGCATATGCCAGTTCAAACCGGAGCTGGGGCTCTCCAGCCCCAGTCCTGGCGCGAAACTGGACAAAGGAAAGGGGGTGTAACCACCCCCCTTCCTGGTCCCACCCAGAGGAGGGACCTAGCAGGTAATCCGGCCCCTAGATTTGGAATAAGAGTAGGAGCTGTGTCACAAGACTTCAGATCATCCTGAAACTCGACTTTAATAAGAAGAACTACTGGACTTCGACGTTCTGCTGCACAGAAGACTGAAGAGAATCTCCCAGTGGCCAAGGAGGGACCACCCTGTGAATACAGGCACCATCCAGCAACTCCACGACTGCTTTGCCGCCGCCTCCCGCCGGAGACCGAGCCCAGAGCCCGACAAGACCCAGACTCCCAGACATCTCTGAGCCCGATTCACAGCCCCTGCAAAGAAGAGACCCGTGGAGGCACCGAGAGACGTGGGACCGGCCATCTTGAAAACGTCCACGACAAGCTGACTGCGCAGCCCCTGAGGCATCCTCAACGCTTGCTTTGGGCCCTAAGAAGCCCCAACACCGAGCAGCATTTGCACCAAAGACCAGCCCTCCAGCATCCACGAGATCTGCGTGGGGCCCTTTTGCTTTTTGCCACTCGACGCGTCATCCCGGTTACTGGCCCGTTGGCTAGTGGCCATCTTGGTGACGAAATCTACGAACAACACCGCTGGTCTGGTTGCTCCAGACTGGCCCTTGCTCCTGTGAAAAGGAGCAGCCCCTCTGACCTTGCTGGTTAGAGCACCAAGCTTTCATCGATTCCTGCGTGGCTTGCATTAGCCAAGGCTTGTTTGCTCCGATCAAGAAGCCGACACCGCCATCAGCTAGAGCCTTCGTGGGACAGCTTGTGAGTGACTCCTGGACGTCGTCGATCCCTTCACTTCCACGTGGCTGCGGAGACAAGATTCCCTTCTTCACCTGTTGGCACCCGACATCGCCTGGTTCCTTCCTGGTTCCACGCCGGTCACTGGCTAATGACTTTGAACATTGTCCCCTCTGCTTACAGGTCGTCTACTCTTCAGATCCACCCTTGGATCCACCCGAACTCTTCCTGCCTGGCCGCCTGCAGCATCTTCATCCTCAGGCTCCATAGACCTGCACGACGAAACCCGACGCACTTTGACCCCTATGCACCCGCTTCCTGTGGGTGAGGTAACGTTGGCACTCCGGTGTTCCTGGGTAGAGAAACATCTCTAGTGTCTAGGTTTCATGTTGTTAGGTTCTGGTCCATCCGGAAGACTCCTTTTTCTTTAACTTTGTGACTTTTACGCACCCATTGAAATCAATAGGTGCACGCGTGTAACTTTTCACACTGCACACGCATCCTGTGGGCCTCCTGGTCACTAACTACAGTTAGCTCCTTGTCGTCCCGGCAATTCCCAAGGCCCTAGGCCTTCCTTCCTTTCTATTCGTGGTTCTTATACCACTATTTTAGTATATGGTTTAGCTGGCCACCTGGCCCATCCATAATTGGGCAACTTTTGTATATTTTAACACTGCCTTGTTTAAACGAATGTGCTTCTGTGCTCATAAAGAGTATAGGGGATACTTTTAAGTAAATAAATACATATATATTTTGAATATATATCTGTGTGGTGTCCTTTCATTTGGTATTTCAGGAGGTTACATATGGTAAAACAGCTGGCTTCACATGCCCTCAAGAATTTAGCCTGCAGACTGCACTGTCCACGCTACCACTAGGATAGCTGGTCTATCAAGGTTGACTTCAACCACCACCATAAGGGTTGTTTGTCATGGTACAAGGTGATCACTAGAATTAGTGAGCAGCATATACCAGGCCAACTTCTCACAGTAACCCCCAGTGTTGCCCCGGATTTTCACCTGGTACGAGTGCCGTCGGCCTGCATACATGGCGACTGGAGGAAGAGGCCCTAAGGTTAACGCTCAGAAGCAATTGGCCAAATTCGCCTGGTCCAAGATGGGAGACAAAAGTGGATCACCACAGATGGAGAAGGACGAGGTAACTACTGCCCCGCACAGGGAACAGAGCCCACCCTACATGATGTTATGGCGGCGACTAACGGTGCGCGCACCTCACTAGACTCAGTTACGGTGGAAGTCTCCCTCATCAGGGCGGACTTTCGGAAGATGGATGAGAAAGTCAAGGAGCTCAAGATAGTCACCAGTGCTTTACAAACGGATACAACAGAGCTACAAACACAGATGGTGGACTTGAAAAATAAACAGGAGCGGATGGCCCAACAGCTCGATGACTATGAAGGCCGTGCACGCCGTAACAATATCTGCATCTTAGGAGTTCCGAATCGGGCTGAGGGGCTAGCAGCGGATCTGTATGTGGAGGAACTCATCACCAAGCACCTCAGGCCCAAGACTTCGTCCAGCTACTTCTCGATTGAAAGGGCCCATAGAGTGCCCGGCGGCAGGCCTAAACCTGGGGCACCCCCGAGGCCCCTCATCGCCCGAGTACTCAACTACCGGGATAGAGACATTATCCTGCCCAGACTTCACAGCCAAGGTCCAGGCCCAACGTCATAGCTTCCAGGCAGTGAAACGGGAATTGCGGGACCGCGAGCTCAAATATGCGATGTTGTTTCCAGCAAAGTTAAGAGTGGAATCGGACGGTAAAACTTGGTTTTTTGAGTCACCTGAGGAAGTGTGGGACTGGATGGAGGGTTGGAGTCACGCGGGAAGCCAAAGAAGAGATCGCACTGGCAGGTCGGGCCAGCAGTGAGGTGGCTGAACGGAAGCTCCGGGTGACGACGCAGCGGAGGTAGTTGGTCAGACGCGGAAGGACAGAGCAACGACCCCCTGAGGATGCCACGGGGGGCTGGTGCCCAGCTGAGTGAGCAAGTATAGGGGGGAGAGCTGTGTTACGGGTAACATGTCTACAAGCATTGCAGTTGGGACTTGGGGATTGGGCTATGGCATGTGGGACCATTGGATGAGACTTCAGCCGGGATTGAAACAAATGTAATAGGAGATGGCTAAACTTAAACAACTGTGATATGTAAATGCGGGGATGGGAGTTGCCTAACCCTGTGCTTTTTAAGCATTTCAGGGAGGGAGAGAGGCACTCTGCCATGTTGGGGTGTGGGTAGTTCTAAATCCACGGGCAGGGGGGCAGGGAGGGGGGGAGGGGAAGGGGGAGACGTTTACTTGTTTGTTGTTTTATTGGTATGCGATGTAGCTATGTGATCCTATTACACAAAGGGGCCATGTTGAAGAGTAGACACACACTGATGAGGTGGCTGTTACAAGCTTCTTCTCCATTTGAATTGATCCGTAGACTCGGGAGATGGTTAGTAGAAAGCTATGGGGTGGGGGGAGGGTGGAGATCGAGTACTCTCTGTACTAACCTGGAACGTCAATGGTTTAGGTGATAAGATTAAAAGGGGTATAGTGCAACAACATCTAAAGCGACATTCCCCTGACGTGGTTCTGTTACAAGAAACACACCTTGTGGGACAGAAGACCAAGGCCCTCACCAGATGGGAGTACAAACTCCTGGTTCACGCAGAATATACCACGGGCTCGCGGGGGACGGCAATCCTGGTAAAGAGAAGCATACCCCTCATTGTTCACAAGACTTGGACTGACCCGGCGGGTAGGTTCGCAGGGGCAAAGGCTCAGTGGGAGGGAAGGGACATTAACATAATCTCAGTTTACTTACTGCCCGCTCTGGGTAGGGTAGCCCTGTCGGACCTTGGACGTAAGCTGGCAGGACTTCGAGCGGGTCCATTAAACATGGGGGGAGACTATAACATGACACTAGACGACACGACTGATCGACACCTACTGAGATCAAGAGCAACATCTAGCGGGCTGATGGCTGAATTTACAAAGGCGCTAGACCTTACTGATGTGGGCCGAGTGCTCCATCCCACTAATAATACATTCACATACTTTTCCAATGTGCACCAAAGTTTATCTCGTATTGATTATTTCCTCACACACTTGACCTCTATAGAAAACTTCGCCCAGATCCGAGTTCTTCCTAGAGGTATATAGGTATACAGTTTGGGTAGACTACACACACTGGGAGAAACAGGCACGTACCACCATCATCCTACACCCATGGCTTCTACAAATACCTGACATAAGGGAGGAACTCCGTACACAAACAGAGACCTACTTTACAGAAAACGTGGGCTCTGTTGAATCCGCACAAACAATTTGGGAAGCCTATAAGGTAGTTTTGAAAGGACAAGCTCTATCTTTAAAGACAGGATATGTCACCAAGAAACGCAAGCTTCTGGCTCAGGTGGAGACGGACCTCCTTGAGCTGGTAAGGGAGTATGCACTCGATCCTTCTGCTGACACGAGTCATAGACTTTTAATGAAACAAGATGAGTATCGGATAAAATCCAGGGAACACATGATAGCTAGGTATCGCAGCACCCAACATAGACTCTATGAAATGGGGGATAGGACAGGCAGGACTCTAGCATGGTTGGAAAGGCGAGAGCAAGGTACGAAGTGGGTGCACAGACTGACAAAGTCGGGGGGTAAAATTGTTACACATCCTCTGGAGATAGCAGAGGAACTTGCAGTCCACCTGGAATGGGTGTACTCTCCCTGTACCCGATACACGGCTGATGACTCACATCAGCTCCTCTGGGACAGTGATGTGCCGAGTTTCTAAAAGCCACTGCCTCTCAAACCGTGCCGCACTTACGGGCCATGTATGAAGAAAGCCTAGAGGCGGGCTGGCTACCTGTGGACCAATGGCTAGCTACCATCGTAGTTATCCATAAGCCGGGAAAACCAGCGGATAGTTGTAGCTCCTATAGGCCAATCTCGTTGATGAACGCGGAGGCAAAAATCTTGGCAAAAGTTCTGGCAAATAGGCTTGTGACGGTCATCGCTTCCCTGATCCATTCGGATCAATCTGGATTTATGCCAGGGAGAAATACGGCCCTCAATATACTGTGGTTCCGTTAATTCTGAACCCATTCAATGAAGGTTGTCGTATCGTGATGATTTTGGTATCAGCGAACCGCGACTGACAAGTGCGGTATGCGTAAGCGTTTTCGTCATGCTACACCGATGGATTCACTGTGTATTTGACGATCTAGTCTGCACCCGTGGGTTCCATTTTGTGCATAACTGCCATTTTGTGGTTGCCCTCACATAGGCTAATGACTACAGGATGACTGTGGCCAAGCGAGCCTCTAGGGACGCATACACCCTAGTTTGAGCTCGTGTTGACTTCAGTTTGACCTGAGTCAATTGACCCTGTTGCCCGAGGCTAAACTTGTTGAGCCAGTACCTTGTTAAGCAGCTGGTCAGATAGAGATCAAAGAGCAGGACATTATTGATTCTATGGCACACGCACACACCCCTCTATCTTTCTCCTCATCTGTTTCTGCTCCTTACTTTTATGGCCTTATGGCCTAATTATTGATTTGGGTTGAGGTCTTTTATGGTGGGCCCGTCCGGCCTGTTCGAACAAGAATGCTGGATTTTTGCCTTGTCATTGGCGATGGGTTGGATAACTGAAAGTGGGTTTGTCGTTATGTGATGCCTCTGTAAATATCATCCTCTGATTGGTCAAATTTGTGAGTAATTGATGCTAGCCAGGAACGTGGTTTTTGGCATAAAAGACGATGCTCCGCTCTATTATGTTGAGCAGTCTCCTGAGAACATACACCGTGTTGTACTTCTAGGACCTCTGTTACTGGCTGCAGGTAATAAATTTGATCTTTGACTGTCAACAGAAGAATCCCGTGTCTCTGTACTCTAAGACAGGTGAACCCGAAGACTTCGGGCGTGTCCCCAGCGCTGCTGGGTTTAAATCCCGGTTCTTCAGTTGGCGCCCAACTCTGGGGCGACTTCAGCGGTACTGGTCCAAGCCTGAAGATCGTGAGGAGCTTCGTGTGAAAATTCTGGAGGGAGGCCTACCACTTCATCGACCCCTGTATGTCGTTGTGGTCCGAAAGTCTTTGCTGCGAAGTTCCCCGCATTCCGACGGCTACGAAGGACTGCTGCCCTGACTGTCGCCCTGTCTTGGAGCCCTTTGATGACTTGTAAAGCGAGACGATAGACGGGTCTTCTGGCGACGTCATCGATATTTCAGTTAAGTATGAGTGGAGCGTCTCCCAGTCCTTAGTTTGTTTTGGTATCCTTCGGGATCGCTTTGATTTGGTACCTGCAGGCCCCAAACCCGAGGGACTCGTGTATTCACGAGGCTATCGTTTTGATATTCCCTTGAAGTTTGAAGCTAGACTAGTGAGCGAAGATGCCTGGTCTTAGCAGACTTGGAAAGATATTTTGTTATGGTTGTAATAGGGATTCCCGATTGGAGGACTCGTGTCCGGTGCCTCCGATTGGAACTCCGACCTATGAGCTCTATTTAAAACACAGCGTGGGCCCCATCACGTATAATGATGTATGGATTAGGTATACTAGGAAGGATGGTGTCCTAAAGTGGCCTCAATATGGTAGTTACGACACAGAAATTTTAGATAATTTGGAAGTCAGACTCTTCAAAAAGAAAGCCCGGCCGGCAATGTTTGACTCTTTCCGCCTTAGGCGAAAGGAAGCCAAACAAAAGGAAATTAAGTTAGCGAAACGAAATAAGCGTGCACGAGGTATGTCGATGATGCAGGCTGCTATACAGTTTAAGGATAATGAGGAAGAGCAAGAAAGCGAACAGATGTTTAGGCAACGTAAATTAGCGGTAGACAAATGTTATCCAGCTTTGCCGCCTCAACAGCAAGAAGAAAAGAAAGATCTTGCGAAAGATCCTTTAATGTCGCATCTATTAAGTTCGCCACCCCCTTATGCTCAGAGTGCTACGGCACCTCCGCCACTTGTAGTTGCGCAACCCCCGGTTGTTTTACCTGCAGTGGTTCCTCAACAGCCAGCTCTCCCTCTACTGGCTACTACTGCCTCGGCGCAGCCTTCTCATGGGCCGCCGTCTTTGCTACCTCCTTCGTCTGCTACTCCTGTACCTGTGTTGTCTGTTCCCTCTGTCACTGTTCCGACTTCGGTTCCTTCTCATTCTGCTTTGTCTCCTGTTCTTTTGTCACCTTCTCCTTCTGCTCGACGGAGGATGACTGATGCGGTTGCTAGTCTTTTTTCTCCTCTAATGGGTTCATTGGGTATGTCTCCTGTTGTAGAGCGTAAGCAATTGCGTAGTCAATTGCCTGGTCCTGATGAACGGACAGTGTTAGATCACTTGGCGCGTAAATGGGTTACCTTTCCTTCGCACTATGATCTTGAGGGTGTTATGGATGTTTTCCATCAATGGGAAGCACCGAAACAGAGATACGTATTTGATATGATGTATTTTTTCCTTCGTGAACAGTGGGAAGGTAGCGAGGTAGGGCAGACTCCGCATGAGTTGTTCCGTGTGCGGTCCGAGTTTGCGAAAGGAACTATAGTGGGTCTCGATGTTGAAAGAGCAGTCGCGACATTGTTGTCGTTTAGGAGTGAGTTTCCTTCTAGGTCACTGTTTGAGCCTGATTCTTCAGTTAGGAGAAAGGCACGTCAATACCCGATGCGTGAGGTTCCTCCCGTTTGGAGACCTGGTGATGCGAATGCTAATCCACCTGTTCTGGCACATTTCCAGCGCGTTTGGGTACAAGCGTGCCGAAGTCCTAGCTCTAAAGCAGACTCTGCCTGATCCACGTAAAAATCCTGCGGGGTTTTATAAGGAGCTATCTCAAACTGCGGGTTCATGTATTATGAATCTGGCTGATATAGATATGTTATTTGGGAATGTTGTTCCACAGCCTATATGGAGTAAGATTCGTCATACGGATCATGCGCAGGAATTAGGTGATACCTGGAATAACCTTAGAACTGCAGAGGAAAGACAAATAGGTGGTGCTAAACCCGAGAATGTGATTGCTGATCTCCCTGGTAGAATTATTGATTATATGAAGACTTTGATGCCTGCTATGCGTGTCAATTGGGACCAGTTGTCTGCATGCAAGCAGAAGAAAGACGAGACTGTGTCCGACTTTTTCACTCGATTTGAAGAGACATTTGCAGACCACAGTGGTCAAGACATGAGTACAGAAGGTGGTCAAAGGTTGTTCGTTGACAAGTTTGTGCATAATCTGCTTCCCGAGTTGTGCAATAGGTTGAAGGATTCTGAAAGTGCCTGGGCTGTTTCTTCGTCAGCACAGATATTGGCTACTGCCCAGTACTATGAGAATAGAAATAAGGATGAGATAGAGAAAGCGGATAAAAAGACTAAAGAACTGAAGACTAAGGTTCTTTTGCAGCAAGCATACCCGCCTCGCAACACCCAGCGTGATTATCAGCAACCCCAACAATATCAGAGAAACTCGCAAAGGTTCGAGTCTTCTCAACAGCGTTTTTCTGTAGGCCCTAATCAGTGTGCGTATTGCAAAGAAGAGGGTCACTTCAAGAATAGTTGCCCGACTTTATTACAGCGCACGAATGGTGTCTCTGGTATGAGAGGTCGAGGTGTTCAACAAGCTCCGCGAGGTCGAGGACGTGGTATGTCTCAGATTGCGCGTTCCTTGCCTCCGCAGAATTTGATGAATTGTTTTGATCAACAGAATGGTGCGTCTGGTAGGACGGCTCAATACTATGCGGATAACTATTACGTTGAAGGTGAGAATATGGAAGGAAACAATTGCTAGGGCAGCCACAGACAAAGAGAGGGAGTCGTTTCAGTTCCAGTAGATCAGAGTGGACCTTATGTTGAAGTGATTACATCAGGTGTGTCAGAGCCTTTTCTGTTGGATACTGGTGCTGCGAAGAGTTCTATCATGCACTCTAAACTCCCTGGCGCACCTTTGTCTGGCTCAACGAATGTTTCAGTAGGTTTTTCTGGCGCCCCGGTTAAAAATCCGATTTCTAGTCCTTTGTCTCTTTCTGTCGGACCTTGTGAATTCGAAGCACCCCTCATTCTGACGACAGGTTGTGGTGAGAACTTGTTGGGATTGGATTTGTGAAGAGATTGTATGCGACGCTTTATTGTTCTCCTACAGGAGTACAGCTTACATTGGGAAAGAGAGTGATCTCTCCGATGTATTTGGCTAAAGACCAACTTCCAGCTGAATTGTCTTCTCTTCCTGATTCTCTTTGGGCTACTGGTCCTAATGATGTGGGTCTCTTGGAGATTCCGCCATATGTTGTGACATTGAAGGCGAATGCTAGATTGCCACGCATTCCACAGTATCGTATCTCAAGTGATGGTGAAAGAGCACTTTTGGCGATCATCTCTGATCTAATTGAGAAAGGTGTGATTGAGGAAATGAGAGGTAATGTGTGCAATAGTCCGGTGTTGCCTGTTCTGAAAAGAACCGATTCTTCACAACCTCCTGTATATAGGTTTGTGATCGAATTTTGGGGAGGTGAATAAGATCGTTGTTCCACAATTCCCTGTTGTGCCTGATATCACCGCTTTACTGACTTTGATTCCGGCCACAGCCACGTGGTTTTCGGTGATTGATCTGAAGAATGCTTTCTTCAGCATCCCAATTGCCGTGGAGAGTAGAGATATTTCTGGCTTCTCTATAGGAGGCCGAAGTTTCCGTTTTAAACGCGCTCCTCAAGGCTATTGTGAGAGTCCATCGATCTATAGTCAAGCCTTGAAGACGCAACTTGATTTGCTAGTTTTACCTGATGGCCCTGCCCTTATTCAGTATGTTGATGATCTTTTAGTCGCTGCTGACAATGAAGACACTTGTAGAGAGGCTACTCTGTCGTTGTTACGTCACTTGTCTGATTTCCATCATAAGGTTTCTCTTTCAAAGTTGCAATATTGCCGACAAGAAGTTACCTACTTAGGTCACCTCTTATCGAAGGAGGGAAGAAGATTGACCCCAGAAAGAATTCAAGCGATTGCGAAAATGAGTGTGCCTACGACACAGAGAGAAGTGCGTGCGTTTCTAGGTATTACATCGTACTGTAGACAGTGGATTGCTAATTTTTCGTTGCTTGCAAAACCTTTGATAGCTCTTACTGTTAAGGATACTCCGAATCCTATTCCTTGGACTGACGAATGTCAGAAGAGTTTTTCAGAATTGCGTGATGCGCTGTGTTCGGCTGCTGTGTTGGGTACTCCCGATTACAGTAAACCCTTCACATTGTATGTCCACGAGAGAGAGGGATGTGCATTGTCAGTTTTGACTCAACAGTTTGGCGATAAGCAACGTCCATGTGCTTATTTTTCGTCGACTTTGGATCCGGTAGCTAGAGCGTTGCCGAGTTGCTTGAGAGCTACAGCGGCAGCGGCTGTTTCAATCCGACAGTCTGCTGGTTTGGTGATGGACAATACACTGATCGTGATGGTTCCACATGCAGTGGATACCTTGTTGAACCGTACCAAGACACTGCACTTAACTAGTGCTCGGTTGTCAGGTTACGAATTGACCTTGTTAGCAAGTCATGTACACATAAAGAGATGCAACACGTTGAATCCAGCCACGTTGTTGCCGATCTCAACTGAGACAGATGATACCGAACAGCATGATTGTTTTCTTAGGACTGAGGAAGAAACGAAAGGGAGGATAGACCTTAGGGACACTCCTCTTGCGGAATGTGATGGTACTTTATGGGTTGATGGTTCGTGCTTCAAGCTTCCGAATGGTGATACGACTGCGGCATATGCGGTTACGACTTTGCATACGATTGTTGAAGCTGCTCGTATCCCCCATAATTCAGCCCAAGCAGCAGAGTTGATTGCATTGACAAGAGCGTGTGTGTTGTCGAAAGGGAAAAGAGTGACTGTTTACACTGACAGCCAGTATGCGTTCAGTGTTGCTCTTAGCTTTGGACGATTGTGGAAAGAACGTGGGTTTCTGACTTCGCATGGGACCAAGATCCAACATGGTCAATTGGTGAATGAACTTCTTGAATCTCTTTTTCTGCCGTTGCAAGTTGCGATCGTAAAATGCATTGCACATAAGAAAATCACGGATGATGTTGGTCGTGGTAATGCGTTTGCAGATGAAGTCGCGAAAGAGACTGCGAGAGATGTGATGAGTCGAATGTACGTTGCGGGTCTGGCGAGATGGATTCCAGATAGAAGTATGTGTGAAGATACGATTGAGAGTGTGAAATCCATCCAAGCTGAAGCTACAGAGAAAGAGTTGAATGAATGTAGAGTAAGCAAGGGTAAATTGGACTCGAATGGTTGTTGGGTTGAGTTGTCAGAGCATCAGCGATGGTTGTTGCCTGATGCGTATGTACTTCCAGTGGTTACGATGGCACATGGAATGGCCCATATCAGCGTGAAAGGAATTTGTAAGTTGTTGGCCCCAGTATGGCAAAATGCTGGAATTCCTAAGTGTGCAGAGAATTTGGTCAAGAACTGTATGGTCTGTTTGATGTACAATCCTGGTAAGGGAACTCCAACTCCAGCTGGTCATTTTGCTAGTCCCACGTATCCGTTTGAGGCTTTGCAGCTAGATTTCATCCACATGGAGAGGTGCAACAATCTGAAGTATGTCTTAGTGGTTGTTTGCTCTTTTTCTAGATGGGTGGAAGCCTACCCTTTGAAGGACAATACTGCCTTGTCCACAACTAAAGCCCTTATTAAGGAATTTTTCCCTAGGTATGGGTTGCCGAGAATGGTCTGGAGTGACAATGGGAGCGAATTTGTGGGTCAAGTGATGAAGAGAGTGTGTGATGGGTTAGGAATCGGCAGAAGTTCCACGCTGCCAATCATCCCCAGTCAGCTGGTCTAGTTGAGTGCTACAATGGCACGTTAAAATTGAAATTGGCCAAAATTCAAGCGAGCTCTGGTCTACAATGGCCTGATGCTTTGCCGTTAGCCCTTCTGTCCACAAGAATGACTGTGCATTCGCGAATGGGTCTGAGTCCTTATGAGGTTGTGTTCGGTCGCCCGGCAAATATTTGGGGAGTGCCGCGGCCGACAAAATTTAGTGAGATAGAACACCCTGTATTGCTTGACTACCTGTACGAATTGACGGCTAAATTGCGTGTTCTGCATCAACAGGTTCATGATACTTTGCCACAGGTTTCTGAAGATCCAGGGCACACCATTCAACCTGGCGCGTGGGTGCTCGTGAAGAATTTTCAGCGAACCCAGAACGAGCAGCCCCGCTGGATAGGACCGTATCTGGTGTTATTGTCCACCCGTTCTGCGGTGCGAGTGCATGGTAAAAAGAACTGGATTCACGGCGTACATTGTAAGAGGGTCCCTTTGCCTCTGCCGTACGACCGGTGGGTCCAAAAAGGAATTCCTGATTCTGAGACTGTGCCTTGTATTCTGCCTTTCAGCGATGCCCGTTTGATTGGAACAAACACTGAGCCAGAAAGCGATAATCTTCTTCAAGAAGCTGTGCCTCCATCGAACCGTTTGAACACTGTTAAACCTGAGCTACTTTTCCGAGAACAGACATTGCCTGGCAAAGCGCGTTCTAATTTGCGACCAAGAGTCGCGGGACAAATAACAAATTAAGTTCCTTCTTTGCTATTTTTTTAAGGTTAGCTCCCCTCCGAGAAACTATTTTGATTTTTGTTTTTTCGAACCACCATCCGGGTTCAGCTGTAGGGTCGCGGTGCCAAGTCCTTGGGAGTGCAAGCCGAAGACATTAGGTCGGCGGTTCTGGTTGGTCTAAGGGCGTTCCCTGGACCAACAGGCGCATTCCTTAGCACGGAACACCCATCCGCCGCGAGCAGTACGGTTAGAGGATGGAGTTTTTCGGGATGGAGAGACCTACTAAAAGAATGAGCTTCAAGAACGAAATGTGTATAATAATGAGTAGAAAACGTTTTTTAATATTATGTCTGTTTATACTGTTTAGTTTAATGATGTTTTTAATCGGATATGTGACATTCTCTATTCAAGTAACATTCATGCTCACTGCACAACCCATGCCTCCTCCTACTGTTTCTTCGCATTCTTTTCACCCTCTGCCCGAACATGAGTCCATTAGGAGAATGGAATTTGCTAATAATTCCTTTGTTCAGCTTCTGCACCAACACCAGCTAGTAGTGAACACAACTAATTGTTGGGTGTGTGGCCTTATGCCCCATACTACCGATAAAGGTATTCCTTACCTGGTCCTGCCATTTAGCTACAATGGTTCTGTGTGGGCATACAGAACAATGTTCATTTATGCCCGTGAAGTCAACCCCCTACGTTCTGTGAAGGATAATCCGAAGAATAGTGCTCTGGTCAAGGGAATAGTCGACATGATTAGAGGAATAGGTTCTTATGAGACTATCCCGAGAGATGAGACGCTAGCGTATATTGGATGGAACGTTACTGGATATGGAGCTAGTCTGAGTGGGAACCAGCGAGCGAAGAGATCCTCCCCGATTTGGATAGTACCCCATCAGGGTCATTACTGTCTGCAAGGTAATGGCAAGAATCCTAGAGCTCAGCTAGGGAAGAGTGTTTGCATTGAGACATACGTTTTTGCATCCCAGACTTCCCCACCGTTTCTAGCAGCTAAGGGTACCTACTTCATTTGCCATGACAGAGCGTATACATGGTTGCCCCCTGATTTCTCGGGCACATGTTTTGTCTCATTCTTGTTACCCCCTACATTTACAGCTGCGGCAGATTACCACAAGATGAGAGTCGTTAGAGGTGTCTTCAGAAAGGTAGATACCGCAGGACAAGAATTGGGAGATTTCTCGAAGGGTTTTCTGCCGTTCTGGGGACCTATGGTTAACAGCAGGAACATACGGCAATTGACGAGAGTAGTTGAGTCCACCATAGTCGAGACTGCCGGCGCCCTTAGTAACTTGACTGCTGAGCTCCAGTCGGATCGCCTTATGACTCTTCAGAACAGAGTTGCGTTAGATGTCATACTTGCAGATAGAGGAGGGGTCTGTAAATTGATCCAATCAAGCTGTTGTGTTTTCATTCCAGACAACGCTCCGACAGTTTTTCAAGCCATCTCCAAGCTACATAAGCTCTCCGAGTCCGTACATGTGGACGAAGGAGATTGGTCGTTAATGGGATGGTTCTGGGGATTGTTATCCACCTGGTGATGGAAGATTCTGATGGTCATTAGGATGGTATTAGCTATCCTTTTCCTGTTCTGTCTTTGTATACAGTGTGCTCCTGCTATCTGTTGCCTTTTTGCTACCTCGTGTTCGAGGAGACCTGTCCAGAGAGAGTTACTAAGTACCAGGATGATGCTACAGCAACATCTCAATGATCTGATGAATATAGACCTGGACTCAGATTGATGTGAGTTTAGGTTATTGCCTATGTAAGGGCAAAAGGAGGGTCTGTGGTTCCGTGAATTCTGAACCCATTCAATGAAGGTTGTCATTTCGTGATGATTTTGGTATCAGCGAACCGCGACTGACAAGTGCGGTATGCGTAAGCGTTTTCGTCATGCTACACCGATGGATTCACTGTGTATTTGACGATCTAGTCTGCACCCGTGGGTTCCATTTTGTGCATAACCGCCATTTTGTGGTTGCCCTCACATAGGCTAATGACTACAGGATGACTGTGGCCAAGCGATCCTCTAGGGACGCATACACCTTAGTTTGAGCTCGTGTTGACTTCAGTTTGACCTGAGTCAACTGACCCTGTTGCCCGAGGCTAAACTTGTTGAGCCAGTAACTTGTTAAGCAGCTGGTCAGATAGAGATCAAAGAGCAGGACATTATTGATTCTATAGGAACAAAAAGACGAGCCAATGCTACGTGTAGATTTACCTAAAATTTTTCTGTTCCCAGAATAAAACAAGGGCCCAGACAACCAATTATTCCGTTGGATTTAATCTTGTGACTAATTTTTAGTTCACATTTAGAAACATTTTGAGTCTTAGCAATACATATACCTTACAAAAACATGAAAAGCACATAACTTAATAATGACAATATTAGAAACAATTAGACACCACTATATTCATTCAAACAATCACCCATGAGGACAACATTCATACTACTCATACTGCTCATCCAACCAAACTAACGTACAACATGAGACAAAAAATCTTCATTCAATAAATCTTTTACAAAAAAGGGCCATCGAATCAATGCTGTGCATAATAATGAAACTTAAAGCTGTTTTTTCGCACGATTGGCCGTAGCAAACACCAGGCAAAGACCCTGGTGTTTGCTACGGCCAATCGTGCGAAAAAACAGCTTTAAGTTTCATTATTATGCACAGCATTGATTCGATGGCCCTTTTTTGTAAAAGATTTATTGAATGAAGATTTTTTGTCTCATGTTGTACGTTAGTTTGGTTGGATGAGCAGTATGAGTAGTATGAATGTTGTCCTCATGGGTGATTGTTTGAATGAATATAGTGGTGTCTAATTGTTTCTAATATTGTCATTATTAAGTTATGTGCTTTTCATGTTTTTGTAAGGTATATGTATTGCTAAGACTCAAAATGTTTCTAAATGTGAACTAAAAATTAGTCACAAGATTAAATCCAACGGAATAATTGGTTGTCTGGGCCCTTGTTTTATTCTGGGAACAGAAAAATTTTAGGTAAATCTACACGTAGCATTGGCTCGTCTTTTTGTTCCTATATTATAATTGGTTTGGCCTTGCTGCCACACGAGCCAGAACCCCCTTTTTGGTTCATTATTGATTCTATGGCACACGCACACACCCCTCTATCTTTCTCCTCATCTGTTTCTGCTCCTTACTTTTATGGCCTTATGGTCTAATTATTGATTTGGGTTGAGGTCTTTTATGGTGGGCCCGTCCGGCCTGTTCGAACAAGAATGCTGGATTTTTGCCTTGTCATTGGCGATGGGTTGGATAACTGAAAGTGGGGTTGTCGTTATGTAATGCCTCTGTAAATATCATCCTCTGATTGGTCAAATTTGTGAGTAATTGATGCTAGCCAGGAACGTGGTTTTTGGCATAAAAGACGATGCTCCGCTCTATTATGTTGAGCAGTCTCCTGAGAACATACACCGTGTTGTACTTCTAGGAACTCTGTTACTGGTTGCAGCTAATAAATTTGATCTTTGACTGTCAACAGAAGAATCCTGTGTCTCTGTACTCTAAGACAGGTGAACTTCGGGCGTGTCCCCTGCGCCGTTGGGTTTAAATCCCGGTTCTTCAATAAGACGACTACATAATGTGATGGCCGTTAGCAAATATATCGAAGAGGATGCGGCAGTGTTGTCTCTCGATGCCTCAATGGCATTCGACTCAATAGAATGGCCGTATCTGGTTGCAGTCCTAGAAAAGGTGGGACTAGGTCCTAAATTTATAGCCAGGGTGAAGCTCTTATACACTGACTTGGTGGGACAAGTAAGGGTCAACAGCTATACGTCCCGGACCTTTAGACGACAAAGAGGTACCAGACAGGGGTGTCCACTGTCCCCGTTGATATTCTCTCTCCTGTTGGAACCCCTGGTGGCTTGGGTGCGCTGTGATGGTATGGTGTGGGATTGAGATGGGCAGATGGAGTGGAGGATCGCATATCCCTGTATGCGGACGATACACTGCTATATCTCGCTTCCCCATACAAGTCTATACGAGTAGTGCTCGACATCTTCACTAACTTCGGGAAATACTCTGAATATGCGATTAACTGGCATAAGTCCACACTGTTCATGTTGCGGGGCCAGGTCCCCCGACTTCCGGTTCACTGTACCATAGCGGTGGCGGAGGAAGGGTTTCGATACTTAGGGGTCTTCGTCACTTTGGATTTGGTTCTTTTCTACAGTTCCAATTTGGCTCCCCCACTGGCGAAACTGCGCGCTGACATGAAGCACTGGAGGTCCCTACCTCTTTCACTGGTGGGTCGGGCTGCCCTCTTTAAAATGCTGGCCCTCCCCCGGTTTCTGTACATACTCCATAATTGCCCGCATAAAGTCCCAGACTCCTATTTTAAAGCAGTGGAGGGCGAACTCCGCATTTTGTTGTGGGACGGGAAGGCTCCAAGTTTGGCAATGAAGAAATTGACTAAAAGCTGGTATGATGGAGGCATAGCACTGCCTGACCTGCAACTTTATTACTGGGCGGCGCAGTTGGTGATTGTCAATCACTGGATATATCATCCCCTGATGACCCGGCATACGTTTTAGATAGGTATCAGTTGGATCGCTCCGGTTACCTAGGGGCCTTATACTCCAAAGACAGGAAGAATAAGCAGAAACCTTTTGGGCCCACCCAACATACACTCGAAATATGGCGCATAGCAAATTCTCGTTTGGGGTGGGCGGGTGTCCTCTCTAGGGCAACGCCACTATGGTATACGCAGAAGTTGGGCATGCTGTGCTACCAGCCTGGGTTTGACAAATGGGACCTGATAGGTAACTCAGCAGTAAAAGACTCACATTTGAAGACCTGCAGAGCCAATATCACCTGGCCCAGGGAGAACTATATAGATATTTGCAAATAAGACACGCAATTCACTCGGCGTTCCCGACCCTTACAGACATACCGGAATCGTCCCCACTGGAGGACCGTTTGCTGGATGGACCCCTACACTCTAAAGTGATATCTCTCACATATAAAAAGTTGATTAATAATCTGCCAGGCGCCTTCCCAAGGCTTAGAGAGAGATGGCAGGATGACCTAGGCCCGATAAGTGATGAAGATTGGCAATTGGCTCTTATGTCCCCCAGGGTGGCGGCTATCCCGCTTAAATTTAGGCTTATCCAGCTAAGGATACTTTACCGATCATACATGACCGGGATACCCTTGGCCAAAATAGGGTCTAGACCCGATGACCTTTGTTTGAGGGGATGCGGGCAACAAGCCACCTTTTACCATATCCTGTGGAGCTGCCCATCCTTGCGTGTTCTTTGGGAGGTTGCCTCGGATCATATGCAGACAGCCTTGGGAAAGGAGATTGTGTTGACACCACAACTGGGGCTGCTGAATATATGGGATGCCACTGATCTCACTGAAATAGAACAGCAATTCACTACACTGGGATACATATTAGTCAAACGGGAACTGGCAAGAGGTTGGGGGGGAGCGAGCCCGCCATCCACCATTGCATGGGTTTCAGAGCTTGACAGGTGCATGTTGGCAGAGTCAGAAGTCTTTGTGGCTAGGGGGTGCCCCCAAAGATGGGATCGGAAATGGTCTAAGTGGAACAAATACTGTGGAGATATTTGTGTGCCCCCTATGAAAGATTTAGAGATGCATAGAACGGCGGAGAGGCCGGGGAATCTTTGATATCCACCTAACTCAATGTATGCATATGCAATGTACTGATTGACTTGATAAATTGTTGTCTACTTATTTCATATGGCTGTCAATAAAACCAATAAACATATTTTTTTAAAAAAGAATAATTAATATTATAATGCACTAATTTAAACTACCATTATTTAAATAAATAAATAAAAACTTACATTTATTTTTTATTTAGGAATAACATTTCAAAATTGCAATTAATATTTTCTACTATTACATTGTTTTAACCCCTTCTGTGCCCATGACGAGATGGTCTCGTCATGGAGCACAGTCGCGCTGTGCCCATGACGAGACCATCTCGTCATGGGACCCACCCTTGGGGGAAGCGCTGGCGCTCCCCCCGTGATTCCGCGATCTTTTTTTTTTTTGCTGGGGAGGCAGGGGAAGACCTTCCCCTGCCTCCCCCCGCCCCCCCCCCGCCATCAATGACGTCAGCGCGGGAGCCGCGCTGACGTCACCGGAGGCTTCCCCTTTGCTCTCCGAGGCGCTGGAAGCCATTTGCTTCCTGCGCGTCGGAGAGTAAAGGTCAGTTTTGGGGCTGGGGAGGGGGTGTTAGTGCATCTGTGGGGTAGGTAGGGTGGGGGCACAATGTTGGGGGGTTGGAAATGTTTTTGGGAACACTCTGCTTTGTTCCTGCGCTTGGATCGTCCAAGCGCAGGTGATTTTATGTGCAATTTACAAAAAAAAACCGCTCGTTTTCGTTTCTTTGTCGTTTTCGAGCGTAGGGGTGCTGCTAGCGTGGGATGGGGGTGGGGGGCTAAATAAAGTAATTATTAGGGGTTGCAAAGTGGCCAGATTGATTGTATGTGCATTCAAATACACCAGAATTATTTTGTTTTCCAGCGTAGTGCTACATTCGTTTTCTGGGCTTCTTTTGAACAGCATTGTTTTTCCCAGGGGGCAAAATAAAGTTAGACAGAGGGATTGCAAAGTGGCCAGATTGATTTATTTTACATCTTGTGATCGGTGGGTGCTGGCAGGGGGGTGGGGGGTGAAACAAAATAGGTCAGAGGGGTTGCAAAGTGCCCTGTTTTTTTTCTTAGTATGCAAATACACCAGCATCACAGAGTTTGCCAGTGAAGTGCTACTTTAGTTTACTCGTGTAACGTTGAAGAGCATTGTTGTTCCCAGGGGGGTGAAATAAAGTGAGACAGAGGGGTTGCAAAGTGGCCAGATTGATTTTATTTGCTTCCAAGTACACCAGCATCAGAGTTTGCCAGTGAAGTGCTACTTTCGTTTACTCGTCTAACTTTGAACAGCATTGTTGTTCCCAGGGGGGGCGAAATAAAGTAAGACAGAGGGGTTGCAAAGTGGCCAGATTGATTTTATTTGCTTCCAAGTACACCAGCATCAGAGTTTGCCAGTGAAGTGCTACTTTCGTTTACTCGTCTAACTTTGAACAGCATTGTTGTTCCCAGGGGGTGCAAAATAAAGTAAGACAGAGGGGTTGCAAAGTGGCCAGATTGATTTTATTTGCATCCAAGTACACCAGCATCAGAGTTTGCCAGTGCAGTGCGACTTTCGTTTTCTCGTCTTCCTTTGAACAGCATTGTTGTTCCCAGGGGGGGGGGACGAAATAAAGTAAGACAGAGGGGTTGTAAAGTGGCCAGATTGATTTTATTTGCATCCAAGTACACCAGCATCAGAGTTTGCCAGTGAAGTGCTTCTTTCGTTTTCTTGTCTTCCTTTGAACAGTATTGTTGTTCCCAGGGGGGGCGAAATAAAGTAAGACAGAGGGGTTGCAAAGTGGCCAGATTGATTTCATTTGCATCCAAGTACACCAGCATCAGAGTTTGCCAGTGAAGTTCTACTTTCGTTTTCTCGTCTTCCTTTGAACAGTATTGTTGTTCCCAGGGGGGGCGAAATAAAGTAAGACAGAGGGGTTGCTAAGTGGCCAGATTGTTTTTATTTGCATCCAAGTACACCAGCATCAGAGTTTGCCAGTGAAGTGCTTCTTACGTTTTCTCATCTAACTTTGAACAGCATTGTTGTTCCCGGGGGGGGGGCGAAATAAAGTAAGACAGAGGGGTTGCAAAGTGGCCAGATTGATTTCATTTGCATCCAAGTACACCAGCATCAGAGTTTGCCAGTGTATTGCTAATTTCGTTTTCTCGTCTTCCTTTGAACAGCATTGTTGTTTCCAGGGTGGGAGAGTGTACTATTTCTGGAGGTACTGCAATACCTGGTTGATGGGTGAATTGGAAAACACAATGTGCACCATGGTTCTGTGTTTATGGATGTGGTCTACCATACTGCTTATGTTTTGTAAGGATGTAAGCAATGGACAGTGAAACGGTTCCCTTCAGGGCCCTCTAGTCATGTCCATAACTTTTCCAGTGAAACCACTCGCTGATTTCTGAATAGTTAGTGAGCGATCGTTTAGGTAACCATGTTGTTTCTGCTTACATTTCACATGCTTTGCATTCCCTAGGAGTGTTTTTTGTTTTTTTAGGCAGCGTATTACTCTTATCAAGTGCATAATTTGAATTGAGCCACATCCAAGTGTTTATAGCGGGCACAATTAGGTTATAGCTGAAGGCAGTGCGAGTTTCTCTCAGTGGGCAAGTATGGCGTTCAGTGGGTGTTAGAAATACACTCCCACTCTGGAAGGGTGGTGGTGCATTTCCGGACACACTGTGGTAGCTTGGCTCGAGTGGTCAGGAATCAGGCTCCGTGCTAAGCATACGACATACCCAAACAATAACCCTGCGTGCATCCGTTCCAAAAACGACTCTACACCGTAAAAATTATGAAAATATCTTTCTTTATCTTCTTTTTCTCTTAGTTGCTGATTGGATAAATAAATAACAATCACAATATACAAACTTTTCAGATAGTGCAGGTCAAATAAATACTGGCTTAATGATTCAATAAATAGGGGTGATCATAAATAATGAAGGCATAAATATAAGTGCAATACATACAGGCAATCAAATATTCTGAGGCAATAAATACTGTAAACCAATAAATATTGTGCATCAATAAATACTGTGGACCAATAAATACAGTGAAGCAATAAATAGGTTAAATACAATAAATACAGTGCCCCTAATAAATACTTAAAAGCTGACAGTGACACTCATAGAATCAGATCACTTTTGAATTCCTAAGGGCTGATTTGGCCCAGGCACAGCTTGTGGGGATGTGGAAGGCTTGAGGGTGTCTACTCCCTGGCTTGGACAAGGCTGAGGCCTAAACTGAGGTAGATCAAGGGGGGAATACCAGAGACCTGGCTCTCTTCCTCCACACAACCTCTCTAGATTAGTCCCAGCTCACCCCTGGCACAGTCAGGTTGGTTCCAGCACCTCCCTAGCCCCTTAGAGCAGTCTCTCAGGTCTCCACAGGGCCTTAGGCGCCCTCTACTCCACTTACTGCCCTTTTTCTGATGCTCCGACGCCGCTGGAGTCGTGTCGACGCCGTGAGGCGGTTCCGATTCGATGTCGGCGGCCTCGGCACAATGTCAGTTCTTGACGACGCCGGTAGGCGGCTCCGGTTCGATGTCGGCGGCCTCGGTTCGATCTCGACCTCCGATTCGATGGCGTCAGGCAGTCTTTACTCGATGTCGACTTCGGGCGGCTCCGGTCCGATGGCGACCTCAACTTCGATGACGTCGGCCGGCCTTGACTCGATGTCGACTTCCGGCGGCTCCGGAGTGCGATCCTCACTCCCGACCTCCGGTGCTCCTCTCCTCAGGTTTCCGGCGTCTCCGGAGTGCGACCTCCACTCCCGACCTCCGGCACTATTCTCTCAGGTTCCGGCGACTCCGGAGTGCGATCCTCACTCCCGACCTCCGGTACACTTCACCTCGGTCTCCGACGACTCCGGAGGGCGGACTTCACTCCTCCGATGACGCCGCTCACTCGACCTCGGGTGACTTCCTCCTCGACCTCTGGTACTCCTCACGACCTCTGACGGCGCCCTCTCTCGACCTCCGGCGGCTCCGGGTACGACGTCCGCTTTCCAGTCGGCGCCGCTTCTCCACCTCGGGCTCCAGGTCTCAGGCTACTCGACGTCGGACTCCAGGGAAACCAGTTTCCAGGTCAGGATCTTGCTGTTCTCTGTTTCTAAGGCCTGTTCCTGCTGTCCAGGTCCTTAGGATGGTTTTTCTTACTTCTTCCCACACAGGGCTCCAGGCTGGGCTCAGTCAGTAGGGACTAGTATCAAGGGTGGGTTTATGGACCCCACTCCAGGCACAAGTTTCCACCCCTGCTGCCTCACTCCTTCCTCCTTCAGGTTTCTGCTGCTCACTCTTCACCAGTCAGGTGCCAACTGCCAGCTCCAACTGCCAACTCTCTGTCTTAGCTTCCCAACATTCTAAACCGCCTCCAACTGTCACAGGGTTCTGGAATGTTCTGGAAGGTGCTGGTAGGTTCCAGTGGATGCTGGTGATGTCACAGGTGGCCACCATTTTGTGCTCCAGGCCCTCAGACAGAAGTTTCAGGGGTAGGTAAAATGGCTCCCTGAATCTGCAGCAACACGAAAAAGTCTGGTGGTTCCCAAAAAGGAAAAATTCAAACAGGGTTTGAGGCAAAAGTGGGACAAAATAAATAATGATGAGGAGGGACCACCCAAAGGGCTGACAGGTCTAACAGTGGGGATGTGGCACTATTGCCGGAGCTGTTGAATTTGGAAATGGGGAACCGGGTTCTGCATTCATGACCAGTCTACCACACCACTGTACTGAGGGAGCACATTCCCATGCTACACCGTAGAAGGCCCCACTAGACCTTAGAAGGCTTGATGTCTTAGCACAAGCAGGTGTACTGTAGTGGTGTCAACTTACAAAAGAGTACAAGTAGAGGTATAAAAGTGCAATAAATGGCAGACACGCAAAACACAGGAACACACTGGGTAGGCACTTCTACGGGCATGGAGAACAGAATTTCCTATAATGTAAAGACTTCCTTCACACAATAGAGAGGGTGTGAATTAAGTTTGGAAGTGTCTTTGCAGGAGGAGAACTTTGAGGTTAGTTTTGAAGGACTGGGAAGAGGGAGGCGGTGGTCCGGAGCTGAGGCTCAGTTCCACATTCTCGCCGCGTTGCTTGAAAAGGATTGGGCCATTGATCTTTCCTTTTTGAAAGTGGGAGGGTCAAGCAATACATTTTGCGCAGTACGTGATGGTCTAGAGCATTATATGCATATGTTACAATAAAGTTTTTTTTCTTTTTATTCTAGTCTAAAGCTTTTCGACGGTGGCTGTTCTGCAGTTTTGTGTAGTTGCATTGTGTTGGTAAGAAATTTTTTGTTGTTGTATTTACACCAAATGAGTAATAATATAATGTCTGAATGAATTTTTTTGTAAGTGATGTCATAATGGCGGCATATTTAGTTAGTGGTTTGAGCATGAAATTCTTTGTGATGTGTTTTGCATAGTCTTATGTGTAATTGCTTTTCTCTTTCTTTTTTAGTGGGATATTGTTGATCCATACTGTGTCTGTACAGAGTTGGTGGTGGTGAGTAGTTTAGCTGCCTCTGGCAAGTGAGTGGTATTGTTTTGGAGTATATTTGAGTTTTTGATAAAGGTGATTTTTGTTTTTTACTTATTTTACAGAGTTTGTTGTTGTTGACTTGTTTGACAAGTTACCTTTATTAGTAAGCAATATGGCTAGCCGTAGAATGACTGCTCAACAGGTGGTTGGTATGCTTCTTGAATCTTCCTCTGAGCATGATTATGAGACTGACAGTGCGTCTGAGGGAGAGGAGGGAGGGGAAGATTCTGGCAGTGAGTTTTCTCTCAACATGGAATCATCGGATGACGAAGGTACTCTCAGTGCAGATGAAGGTACTCTTGGTGTGGATGAAGCAACTCTCAGTGCGGATGAGGTGCCTGTCTTAGAGGAGGAAACTGCTGTGCCGATGGTGCAAGAGGCATCTGGATTGCAGTCTGAGGCTGCTAGGCTTCCTACTGGAAGTGCTGGACTTTGGGTTGATCCAAACATGGTGCAGCCGGTGTTGCCTGCCTTTAGCGGTGATGCAGGGTGTACAGTAAATTGTGAAAACTTTTTGCCTATACAGTTTTTTCAGTTGTTTATGGATGATGTATTTTTGGGTGAGATTGTTGAGCAGACGAATTTGTATGCTGAACAGTTTTTGAGGAACAACAGCGACAAACTTAGGCCCCAGTCTAGAGCTACCCGGTGGACTCCCACATATCTGGAAGAGATGAAGAAGTTTCTGGGTTTGACTTTATTGATGGGTGTGGTAAGGAAGCCAACCTTGGCTTCATATTGGTCTACTAGCCCCTTGTTGGCAACTGCCATATTTCCTGCAGTTATGACTCGTAATCGGTATTTACTTTTGCTACGTATGCTGCATTTTGTTGATAATTCTATGGCGTTGCCACGAGATCACCCTGACTGTGACCGTCTTTTTAAGATTCGGCCCGTTCTTGATCACTTAGTGGATCGATTTTCTGAGATCTATACTCCAGGGAAAGAAATATCTATTGATGAGTCTTTGGTCTTGTTCAAGGGCCGTTTGGTTTTTAGGCAGTACATCCCTAGCAAGAGGGCACGCTATGGAATTAAGCTGTATATGTTGTCTGAGAGTAGGACAGGATATGTTTTTAATTTTCGTGTGTACACTGGTAGAGATTCTGCTATTGACCCCCCAGGTTGTCCGTCCACTTTTGGAGTTGCAGAGAAAATTGTGTGGGATCTTGCTAGGTGACTGTTTAACAGAGGCCACCATTTGTACCTTGATAACTTCTATACTGCTGTGCAATTATTTAAGGAATTGTATAAAGTGGACACTTTTGCATGTGGCACAATCCGCTCTAACCGTAAGGCTTATCCGAAAGAGCTTGTTTGCAAAAAACTTCAGAGGGGGCAGTGCAGTTCCTTGCGTAGTGATGAACTACTAGCTGTAAAATTTGTGGACAGGAGGGATGTGTACATCCTGACTACCATCCATGATGAGAGAACTTCACCTGTGACTGTTTGGAGTCAGGTTGCTGAAGTGCGCAAACCTGTGTGCATTCTAGACTACAATAAGCACATGGGTGGTGTTGACAGAGTAGATCAGAGGTTGGAACCTTACTCTGCTATTCGGAAGGCTTATGTTTGGTATAAGAAGTTGGCCATCCATTTCTTCGAATTAGCAATGTTCAATGCTTTTATTGTGTTCAAGGAGTGTTCTCCTGCGTCAAAGTTGACATTTCTTCAGTTTCAGCACTCTGTGATAGCTAGCCTTGTTGTTGTGGAACAGGCAAGTGTTCCTAGATTTGGAGTGGTGGAGGATGTGGTTCGATTGAAAGATCGCCACTTTCCTGATTTCATCCCTCCCACACCGGCAAAAGATTTTCCCACTAGGAGATGCAGAGTCTGTTGGCGAAGAGGTACGCGGAAGGAGATTCGTATGTATTGCCCCGACTGTCCATCTAAACCTGGGCTGTGTGTCCCTGCTTGTTTTAGAGCGTACCATACTCAAAAGAATTTTTGGGAGCATTCATGAGTGGTAAAGTTAACTGATTGGTTTGTAGTCTTAGAAAAATTTGATTCTGTTTCAAGGTTGCCGTTAGTGCAATGTGTTTAGTTTCTGATTTTGTGTTTGTAGATTTGTATCTATTTGTGATTTGTTTGTGTTTCTATTTTTGTCTGAAAAAATCCTAAATGTGTTGGCAGTGTGTGTGGACTGGCATGTCTTTGGCGGTGTACGTGGAGTTGTGCTTGGCTGGCGGTGTGCATGGACTGGTGCTTGGCTGGTGGTGTGCGTGGACTGGTGCTTGGCTGGCGGTGTGTGTGGACTGGTGCTTGGCTGGCGGTGTGCGTGGACTGGTGCTTGGCTGGTGGTGTGCGTGGACTGGTGCTTGGCTGGCGGTGTGCGTGGACTGGTGCTTGGCTGGCGGTGTGCGTGGACTGGTGCTTGGCTGGCGGTGTGCATGGACTGGTGCTTGGCTGGCGGTGTGCGTGGACTGGTGCTTGGCTGGCGGTGTGCGTGGACTGGTGCTTGGCTGGCGGTGTGTGTGGACTGGTGCTTGGCTGGCGGTGTTGGTTGAACTGGTGCTTGGCTGGTGGTGTGCCTGGACTGGCGCTTGGCTGGTGGTGTGCCTGGACTGGCGCTTGGCAGGTGGTGTGCCTGGACTGGCGCTTGGCTAGCGGTGTGCGTGGACTGGTGTTTAGCTAGCGGTGTGCGTGGACTGGTGCTCGGCTAGCGGTGTGCGTGGACTGGCGCTCGGCTGGCTGTGTGTGAGTAGTGACTTGCTGCTGGTCACTACACACACTGCTAGCTGAGTGCCACTCCACGCAATCCATCTGCTTTAGTAGTTGCTGCGTCAGGAATGTGGGCGTGTGAAAGTGATGGGCCCTTGAATGGCGCTGTGTGCTGGTGTGAGTTTTGTTATGTGATGGGCCCGCGGCTGGCGGTGTGAATGGTTTTGTATGTCTCACGTGTATGAAAGGTGTATGAATGGCCTGTAAAGAGGTTGGTGCCTTGTCGTGGCTTTACAGCTCACGAGCTGTGAGTCAATGGTTCAGTTTCTCGCCCTTTCAATTATTAACAGTGCATTTCATTTTTGTGAAATCACTTGCTAATACAATTGTATAATCTGAACCATCACTCACCCTCGTGCCAAATCCAACCAGTATGTGTGCGTGCTTGAGGATTAGATGGCTGTGCAGTAATATTTGCCTTTCTGAAGCAGGGTGTACCTTGTCCCTTTTGTGAATTTTGTAATGTGTTGTTTTTGTGCCTGATGGTGCGAATGGTCTTGTGTGTATCACGTATGAAAGATGTGTGAATGGCCTGTAAAGCGGTTGGTGCCTTGCCGTGGCTTTACGTTACAACAAACAAATGATGGACGGAATGCTGACAATGCATACATTCTCCCCCAGTCAAGAGATCTGGGTTAAATCCATCGTTCTTTTGCCCACTACACCACCCCAGTTCAGACATGGCCATATGCAAATCAGTCTTAACCCTGTGCCTCATGGGAACAGTCCAGCCCGAACTGCCAAGCCATGTCTTCCCTGGACCGGAATCAAGCATCCTAGGACCGGTTTCTGGCTATCAGCCGTCATCAGCCAGGATAGCTTGACTCCAGTGGCGTAGTGAGCACGGGTCCCACGTCTGGGAATACCCATCCCACTTAGGGCGAAAAGCGTTACAACAAACAAATGATGGACGGAATGCTGACAATGCATACATTCTCCCCCAGTCAAGAGATCTGGGTTAAATCCATCGTTCTTTTGCCCACTACACCACCCCAGTTCAGACATGGCCATATGCAAATCAGTCTTGACCCTGTGCCTCATGAGAACAGTCCAGCCCGAACTGCCAAGCCATGTCTTCCCTGGACCGGAATCAAGCATCCTAGGACCGGTTTCTGGCTATCAGCCGTCATCAGCCAGGATAGCTTGACTCCAGTGGCGTATTGAGCACGGGTCCCACGTCTGGGAATACCCATCCCACTTAGGGCGAAAAGCGTTACAACAAACAAATGATGGACGGAATGCTGACAATGCATACATTCTCCCCCAGTCAAGAGATCTGGGTTAAATCCATCGTTCTTTTGCCCACTACACCACCCCAGTTCAGACATGGCCATATGCAAATCAGTCTTGACCCTGTGCCTCATGGCTTGGGAGTTCGGGCTGGACTGTTCCCATGAGGCACAGGGTCAAGACTGATTTGCATATGGCCATGTCTAAACTGGGGTGGTGTAGTGGGCAAAAGAACGATGGATTTAACCCAGATCTTTTGACTGGGGGAGAATGTATGCATTGTCAGCATTCCGTCCATCATTTGTTTGTTGTAACGCTTTTCGCCCTAAGTGGGATGGGTATTCCCAGACGTGGGACCCGTGCTCACTACGCCACTGGAGTCAAGCTATCCTGGCTGATGACGGCTGATAGCCAGAAACCGGTCCTAGGATGCTTGATTCCGGTCCAGGGAAGACATGGCTTGGCAGTTCGGGCTGGACTGTTCCCATGAGGCACAGGGTCAAGACTGATTTGCATATGGCCATGTCTAAACTGGGGTGGTGTAGTGGGCAAAAGAACGATGGATTTAACCCAGATCTTTTGACTGGGGGAGAATGTATGCATTGTCAGCATTCCGTCCATCATTTGTTTGTTGTAACGCTTTTCGCCCTAAGTGGGATGGGTATTCCCAGACGTGGGACCCGTGCTCACTACGCCACTGGAGTCAAGCTATCCTGGCTGATGACGGCTGATAGCCAGAAACCGGTCCTAGGATGCTTGATTCCGGTCCAGGGAAGACATGGCTTGGCAGTTCGGGCTGGACTGTTCCCATGAGGCACAGGGTCAAGACTGATTTGCATATGGCCATGTCTAAACTGGGGTGGTGTAGTGGGCAAAAGAACGATGGATTTAACCCAGATCTTTTGACTGGGGGAGAATGTATACATTGTCAGCATTCCGTCCATCATTTGTTTGTTGTAACGCTTTTCGCCCTAAGTGGGATGGGTATTCCCAGACGTGGGACCCGTGCTCACTACGCCACTGGAGTCAAGCTATCCTGGCTGATGACGGCTGATAGCCAGAAACCGGTCCTAGGATGCTTGATTCCGGTCCAGGGAAGACATGGCTTGGCAGTTCGGGCTGGACTGTTCCCATGAGGCACAGGGTCAAGACTGATTTGCATATGGCCATGTCTAAACTGGGGTGGTGTAGTGGGCAAAAGAACGATGGATTTAACCCAGATCTTTTGACTGGGGGAGAATGTATGCATTGTCAGCATTCCGTCCATCATTTGTTTGTTGTAACGCTTTTCGCCCTAAGTGGGATGGGTATTCCCAGACGTGGGACCCGTGCTCACTACGCCACTGGAGTCAAGCTATCCTGGCTGATGACGGCTGATAGCCAGAAACCGGTCCTAGGATGCTTGATTCCGGTCCAGGGAAGACATGGCTTGGCAGTTCGGGCTGGACTGTTCCCATGAGGCACAGGGTCAAGACTGATTTGCATATGGCCATGTCTAAACTGGGGTGGTGTAGGATTTAACCCAGATCTTTTGACTGGGGGAGAATGTATGCATTGTCAGCATTCCGTCCATCATTTGTTTGTTGTAACGCTTTTCGCCCTAAGTGGGATGGGTATTCCCAGACGTGGGACCCGTGCTCACTACGCCACTGGAGTCAAGCTATCCTGGCTGATGACGGCTGATAGCCAGAAACCGGTCCTAGGATGCTTGATTCCGGTCCAGGGAAGACATGGCTTGGCAGTTCGGGCTGGACTGTTCCCATGAGGCACAGGGTCAAGACTGATTTGCATATGGCCATGTCTAAACTGGGGTGGTGTAGTGGGCAAAAGAACGATGGATTTAACCCAGATCTTTTGACTGGGGGAGAATGTATGCATTGTCAGCATTCCGTCCATCATTTGTTTGTTGTAACAATTGCCGTGGCTTTACAGCTCACGAGCTGCCAGTCATTGGTTCAGTTTTTTCTCCATTGAATTATTGACAGTGCATTTCATTTTTGTGAAATCTCTTGTTAATAAAATTTATTATACTGAACCATCACTCGCCCTCGTGCCAAATCCAACCAGTATGTGTGTGCGTTTGAGGAATAGGTGGCTGTGCAGGATTCTTGGTCTTTTTAGTTTCTCTGCCAAGGTGTATGTTCCATGTATAAATAACCCACCAACTGTAGATATTGTCATAAACCCATGGGAGTTCATGGAGATGTCTCTCTTGTGCATTACAAAAAAGTTTTTTATCCTCAATGTCCTGCAAACCTCACAATATCTGTCACATTGTTCATGCAATATTGTGCCGAAATTCTCACGTTGTAGAAACAATGTCAAAACGTTCTGGTTTTGCAAGGGGGTCAACTGTCTTTTTGGCCTGTGCTCGGCGGCCATCTAGGCAAACCTACCAAACCCATACATTTCTGAAAACTAGACACCTGGGGGCTTCCAGGGAGGTATGGCTTGCGTGGATCCCCCAACGTTTCCTTACCCAGAATCCCCTGCAAACCTCAATTTTAGCTGAAAAAATCACTTTTTTCACACTTTTTTGTGTGGGAAAGTTGTGGCATCACCGGGCTCACTCAAATTTCACACCTCCCAGCGTTCCCCTGGGTCTCCCGGTAAAAATGGTGCCTCACTTGTGTGGGAGGCCCAAGTACCCGCGACAGGCAAGGGCCCCAAACGTAGTGAGGCGACATCAACATTGCCTATCTCAAAACCACCTGGTTTTGCAAGGGGGGTCTCTTGGCTTTTTGGCCCGGGGCACAGCGGCCATCTAGGGAAACCTACCAAACCCATACATTTCTGAAAACTAGACACCCGGGGGCTTCCAGGGAGGTATGGCTTGCGCGGATCCCCCAACGTTTCCTTACCCAGAATCCCCTGCAAACCTCAATTTTAGCTGAAAAAATCACTTTTTCCACACTTTTTTGTGTTGGAAAGTTGTGGCACCACCGGGCTCGCTCAAATTTCACACCTCCCAGCGTTCCCCTGGGTCTCCCGGTAAAAATGGTGCCTCACTTGTGTGGGAGGCCCAAGTACCCGCGACAGGCAAGGGCCCAAAACGTAGTGAGGCGACATCAACATTGCCTATCTCAAAACCACCTGGTTTTGCAAGGGGGGTCTCTTGGCTTTTTGGCCCGGGGCACGGCGGCCATCTAGGGAAACCTACCAAACCCATACATTTCTGAAAACTAGACACCCGGGGGCTTCCAGGGAGGTATGGCTTGCGTGGATCCCCCAACGTTTCCTTACCCAGAATCTCCTGCAAACCTCAATTTTAGCTGAAAAAATCACTTTTTTCACACTTTTTTGTGTGGGAAAGTTGTGGCATCACCGGGCTCACTCAAATTTCACACCTCCCAGCGTTCCCCTGGGTCTCCCGGTAAAAATGGTGCCTCACATGTGTGGGAGGCCCAAGTACCCGCGACAGGCAAGGGCCCAAAACGTAGTGAGGCGACATCAACATTGCCTATCTCAAAACCACCTGGTTTTGCAAGGGGGGTCTCTTGGCTTTTTGGCCCGGGGCACGGCGGCCATCTAGGGAAACCTACCAAACCCATACATTTCTGAAAACTAGACACCCGGGGGCTTCCAGGGAGGTATGGCTTGCGTGGATTCCCCAACGTTTCCTTACCCAGAATCCCCTGCAAACCTCAATTTTAGCTGGAAAAATCACTTTTTTCACACTTTTTTGTGTGGGAAAGTTGTGGCATCACCGGGCTCACTCAAATTTCACACCTCCCAGCGTTCCCCTGGGTCTCCCGGTAAAAATGGTGCCTCTCATGTGTGGGAGGCCCAAGTACCCGCGACAGGCAAGGGCCCAAAACGTAGTGAGGCGACATTAACATTGCCTATCTCAAAACCACCTGGTTTTGCAATGGGGGTCCCTTGGCTTTTTGGCCCGGGCCACGGCGGCCATCTAGGGAAACCTACCAAACCCATACATTTCTGAAAACTAGACACCCGGGGGCTTCCAGGGAGGTATGGCTTGCGTGGATCCCACAACGTTTCCTTACCCAGAATCCCCTGCAAACCTCAATTTTAGCTGGAAAAATCACTTTTTTCACCCTTTTTTGTGTGGGAAAGTTGTGGCATCACCGGGCTCACTCAAATTTCACACCTCCCAGCGTTCCCCTGGGTCTCCCGGTAAAAATGGTGCCTCACTTGTGTGGGAGGCCCAAGTACCCGCGACAGGCAAGGGCCCAAAACGTAGTGAGGCGACATCAACATTGCCTATCTCAAAACCACCTGGTTTTGCAAGGGGGGTCTCTTGGCTTTTTGGCCCGGGGCACGGCGGCCATCTAGGGAAACCTACCAAACCCGTACATTTCTGAAAACTAGACACCCGGGGGCTTCCAGGGAGGTATGGCTTGCGTGGATCCCCCAACGTTTCCTTACCCAGAATCCCCTGCAAACCCCAATTTTAGCTGGAAAAATCACTTTTTTCACACTTTTTTGTGTGGGAAAGTTGTGGCATCACCGGGCTCACTCAAATTTCACACCTCCCAGCGTTCCCCTGGGTCTCCCGGTAAAAATGGTGCCTCACTTGTGTGGGAGGCCCAAGTACCCGCGACAGGCAAGGGCCCAAAACGTAGTGAGGCGACATCAACATTGCCTATCTCAAAACCACCTGGTTTTTCAAGGGGGGTCTCTTGGCTTGTTGGCCCGGGGCACGGCGGCCATCTAGGGAAACCTACCAAACCCATACATTTCTGAAAATTAGACACCCGGGGGCTTCCAGGGAGGTATGGCTTGCGTGGATCCCCCAACGTTTCCTTACCCAGAATGCCCTGCAAACCTCAATTTTAGCTGGAAAAATCCCTTTTTCACACTTTTTTGTGTGGGAAAGTTGTGGAATCACCGGGCTCACTCAAATTTCACACCTCCCAGCGTTCCGCTGGGTCTCCCGGTAAAAATGGTGCCTCACTTGTGTGGGAGGCCCAAGTACCCGCGACAGGCAAGGGCCCAAAACGTAGTGAGGCGACATCAACATTGCCTATCTCAAAACCACCTGGTTTTGCAATGGGGGTCCCTTGGCTTTTTGGCCCGGGGCACGGCGGCCATCTAGGGAAACCTACCAAACCCATACATTTCTGAAAACTATACACCCGGGGGCTTCCAGGGAGGTATGGCTTGCGTGGATCCCCCAACGTTTCCTTACCCAGAATCCCCTGCAAACCTCAATTTTAGCTGAAAAAATCACTTTTTTCACACTTTTTTGTGTGGGAAAGTTGTGGCATCACCGGGCTCACTCAAATTTCACACCTCCCAGCGTTCCCCTGGGTCTCCCGGTAAAAATGGTGCCTCACTTGTGTGGGAGGCCCAAGTACCCGCGACAGGCAAGGGCCCAAAACGTAGTGAGGCGACATCAACATTGCCTATCTCAAAACCACCTGGTTTTGCAAGGGGGGTCTCTTGGCTTTTTGGCCCGGGGCACGGCGGCCATCTAGGGAAACCTACCAAACCCATACATTTCTGAAAACTAGACACCCGGGGGCTTCCAGGGAGGTATGGCTTGCGTGGATCCCCCAACGTTTCCTTACCCAGAATCCCCTGCAAACCTCAATTATAGCTGGAAAAATCACTTTTTTCACACTTTTTTGTGTGGGAAAGTTGTGGCATCACCGGGCTCACTCAAATTTCACACCTCCCAGCGTTCCCCTGGGTCTCCCGGTAAAAATGGTGCCTCACTTGTGTGGGAGGCCCAAGTACCCGCGACAGGCAAGGGCCCAAAACGTAGTGAGGCGACATCAACATTGCCTATCTCAAAACCACCTGGTTTTGCAATGGAGGTCCCTTGGCTTTTTGGCCCGGGGCACGGCGGCCATCTAGGGAAACCTACCAAACCCATACATTTCTGAAAACTAGACACCCGGGGGCTTCCAGGGAGGTATGGCTTGCGTGGATCCCCCAACGTTTCCTTACCCAGAATCCCCTGCAAACCTCAATTTTAGCTGAAAAAATCACTTTTTTCACACTTTTTTGTGTGGGAAAGTTGTGGCATCACCGGGCTCACTCAAATTTCACACCTCCCAGCGTTCCCCTGGGTCTCCCGGTAAAAATGGTGCCTCACTTGTGTGGGAGGCCCAAGTACCCGCGACAGGCAAGGGCCCCAAACGTAGTGAGGCGACATCAACATTGCCTATCTCAAAACCACCTGGTTTTGCAAGGGGGGTCTCTTGGCTTTTTGGCCCGGGGCACGGCGGCCATCTAGGGAAACCTACCAAACCCATACATTTCTGAAAACTAGACACCCGGGGGCTTCCAGGGAGGTATGGCTTGCGCGGATCCCCCAACGTTTCCTTACCCAGAATCCCCTGCAAACCTCACTTTTAGCTGAAAAAAATCACTTTCTTCACACTTTTTTGTGTTGGAAAGTTGTGGCATCACCGGGCTCGCTCAAATTTCACACCTCCCAGCGTTCCCCTGGGTCTCCCGGTAAAAATGGTGCCTCACTTGTGTGGGAGGCCCAAGTACCCGCGACAGGCAAGGGCCCAAAACGTAGTGAGGCGACATCAACATTGCCTATCTCAAAACCACCTGGTTTTGCAAGGGGGGTCTCTTGGCTTTTTGGCCCGGGGCACGGCGGCCATCTAGGGAAACCTACCAAACCCATACATTTCTGAAAACTAGACACCCGGGGGCTTCCAGGGAGGTATGGCTTGCGTGGATCCCCCAACGTTTCCTTACCCAGAATCTCCTGCAAACCTCAATTTTAGCTGAAAAAATCACTTTTTTCACACTTTTTTGTGTGGGAAAGTTGTGGCATCACCGGGCTCACTCAAATTTCACACCTCCCAGCGTTCCCCTGGGTCTCCCGGTAAAAATGGTGCCTCACTTGTGTGGGAGGCCCAAGTACCCACGACAGGCAAGGGCCCAAAACGTAGTGAGGCGACATCAACATTGCCTATCTCAAAACCACCTGGTTTTGCAAGGGGGGTCTCTTGGCTTTTTGGCCCGGGGCACGGCGGCCATCTAGGGAAACCTACCAAACCCATACATTTCTGAAAACTAGACACCCGGGGGCTTCCAGGGAGGTATGGCTTGCGTGGATCCCCCAACGTTTCCTTACCCAGAATCCCCTGCAAACCTCAATTTTAGCTGAAAAAATCACTTTTTTCACACTTTTTTGTGTGGGAAAGTTGTGGCATCACCGGGCTAACTCAAATTTCACACCTCCCAGCGTTCCCCTGGGTCTCCCGGTAAAAATGGTGCCTCACTTGTGTGGGAGGCCCAAGTACCCGCGACAGGCAAGGGCCCAAAACGTAGTGAGGCGACATCAACATTGCCTATCTCAAAACCACCTGGTTTTGCAAGGGGGGTCTCTTGGCTTTTTGGCCCGGGGCACGGTGGCCATCTAGGGAAACCTACCAAACCCATACATTTCTGAAAACTAGACACCCGGGGGCTTCCAGGGAGGTATGGCTTGCGTGGATCCCCCAACGTTTCCTTACCCAGAATCCCCTGCAAACCTCAATTTTAGCTGGAAAAATCACTTTTTTCACACTTTTTTGTGTGGGAAAGTTGTGGCATCACCGGGCTCACTCAAATTTCACACCTCCCAGCGTTCCCCTGGGTCTCCCGGTAAAAATGGTGCCTCACTTGTGTGGGAGGCCCAAGTACCCGCGACAGGCAAGGGCCCAAAACGTAGTGAGGCAACATCAACATTGCCTATCTCAAAACCACCTGGTTTTGCAATGGGGGTCCCTTGGCTTTTTGGCCCGGGCCACGGCGGCCATCTAGGGAAAGCTACCAAACCCATACATTTCTGAAAACTAGACACCCGGGGGCTTCCAGGGAGGTATGGCTTGCGTGGATCCCACAACGTTTCCTTACCCAGAATCCCCTGCAAACCTCAATTTTAGCTGGAAAAATCACTTTTTTCACACTTTTTTGTGTGGGAAAGTTGTGGCATCACCGGGCTCACTCAAATTTCACACCTCCCAGCGTTCCCCTGGGTCTCCCGCTAAAAATGGTGCCTCCCTTGTGTGGGAGGCCCAAGTACCCGCGACAGGCAAGGGCCCAAAACGTAGTGAGGCGACATCAACATTGCCTATCTCAAAACCACCTGGTTTTGCAAGGGGGGTCTCTTGGCTTTTTGGCCCGGGGCACGACGGCAATCTAGGGAAACCTACCAAACCCATACATTTCTGAAAACTAGACACCCGGGGGCTTCCAGGGAGGTATGGCTTGCGTGGATCCCCCAATGTTTCCTTACCCAGAATCCCCTGCAAACCTCAATTGTAGCTGAAAAAATCACTTTTTTCACACTTTTTTGTGTGGGAAAGTTGTGGCATCACCGGGCTCACTCAAATTTCACACCTCCCAGCGTTCCCCTGGGTCTCCCGGTAAAAATGGTGCCTCACTTGTGTGGGATGCCCAAGTACCCGCGACAGGCAAGGGCCCAAAACGTAGTGAGGCGACATCAACATTGCCTATCTCAAAACCACCTGGTTTTGCAAGGGGGGTCTCTTGGCTTGTTGGCCCGGGGCACTGCGGCCATCTAGGGAAACCTACCAAACCCATACATTTCTGAAAACTAGACACCCGGGGGCTTCCAGGGAGGTATGGCTTGCGTGGATCCCCCAACGTTTCCTTACCCAGAATCCCCTGCAAACCTCAATTTTAGCTGGAAAAATCCCTTTTTTCACACTTTTTTGTGTGGGAAAGTTGTGGCATCACCGGGCTCACTCAAATTTCACACCTCCCAGCGTTCCCCTGGGTCTCCCGGTAAAAATGGTGCCTCACTTGTGTGGGAGGCCCAAGTACCCGCGACAGGCAAGGGTCTAAAACGTAGTGAGGCGACATCAACATTGCCTATCTCAAAACCACCTGGTTTTGCAATGGGGGTCCCTTGGCTTTTTGGCCCGGGGCACGGTGGCCATCTAGGGAAACCTACCAAACCCATACATTTCTGAAAACTAGACACCCGGGGGCTTCCAGGGAGGTATGGCTTGCGTGGATCCCCCAACGTTTCCTTACCCAGAATCCCCTGCAAACCTCAATTTTAGCTGGAAAAATCACTTTTTCCACACTTTTTTGTGTTGGAAAGTTGTGGCATCACCGGGCTCACTCAAATTTCACACCTCCCAGCGTTCCCCTGGGTCTCCCGATAAAAATGGTGCCTCACTTGTGTGGGAGGCCCAAGTACCCGCGACAGGCAAGGGCCCCAAACGTAGTGAGGCGACATCAACATTGCCCATCTCAAATGTCGCATCACTACGTTTTGGGCCCTTGCCTGTCGCGGGTACTTGGGCCTCCCACACAAGTGAGGCACCATTTTTACCGGGAGACCCAGGCGAACGCTGGGAGGTGTGAAATTTGAGCGAGCCCGGTGATGCCACAACTTTCCAACACAAAAAAGTGTGGAAAAGGTGATTTTTTCAGCTAAAATTGAGGTTTGCGGGGGATTCTGGGTAAGGAAACGTTGGGGGATCCGCGCAAGCCATACCTCCCTGGAAGCCCCCGGGTGTCTAGTTTTCAGAAATGTATGAGTTTGGTAGGTTTCCCTAGATGGCCGCCGTGCCCCGGGCCAAAAAGCCAAGGGACCCCCATTGCATAACCAGGTGGTTTTGAGATAGGCAATGTTGATGTCGCCTCACTACGTTTTGGGCCCTTGCCTGTCGCGGGTACTTGGGCCTCCCACACAAGTGAGGCACCATTTTTACCGGGAGACCCAGGGGAACACTGGGAGGTGTGAAATTTGAGTGAGCCCAGTGATGCCACAACTTTCCCACACAAAAAAGTGTGAAAAAAGTGATTTTTCCAGCTAAAATTGAGGTTTGCAGGGCATTCTGGGTAAGGAAACGTTGGGGGATCCATGCAAGCCATACCTCCCTGGAAGCCCCCGGGTGTCTAGTTTTCAGAAATGTATGGGTTTGGTAGGTTTCCCTAGATGGCCGCCGTGCCCCGGGCCAAAAAGCCAAGAGACCCCCCTTGCAAAACCAGGTGGTTCTGAGATAGGCAATGTTGATGTCGCCTCACTACGTTTTGGGCCCTTGCCTGTCGCGGGTACTTGGGCCTCCCACACAAGTGAGGCACCATTTTTACCGGGAGACCCAGGGGAACGCTGGGAGGTGTGAAATTTGAGTGAGCCCGGTGATGCCACAACTTTCCCACACAAAAAAGTGTGGAAAAAGGGATTTTTTCAGCTAAAATTGAGGTTTGCAGGGGATTCTGGGTAAGGAAACGTTGGGGGATCCGCGCAAGCCATACCTCCCTGGAAGCCCCCGGGTATCTAGTTTTCAGAAATGTATGGGTTTGGTAGGTTTCCCTAGATGGCCGCCGTGCCCCGGGCCAAAAAGCCAAGAGACCCCCCTTGCAAAACCAGGTGGTTTTGAGATAGGCAATGTTGATGTCGCCTCACTACGTTTGGGGCCCTTGCCTGTCGCGGGTACTTGGGCCTCCCACACAAGTGAGGCACCATTTTTACCGGGAGACCCAGGGGAACGCTGGGAGGTGTGAAATTTGAGTGAGCCCGGTGATGCCACAACTTTCCCACACAAAAAAGTGTGAAAAAAGTGATTTTTTCAGCTACAATTGAGGTTTGCAGGGGATTCTGGGTAAGGAAACTTTGGGGGATCCACGCAAGCCATACCTCCCTGGAAGCCCCCGGGTGTCTAGTTTTCAGAAATGTATGGGTTTGGTAGGTTTCCCTAGATGGCCGCCGTGCCCCGGGCCAAAAAGCCAAGAGACCCCCCTTGCAAAACCAGGTGGTTTTGAGATAGGCAATGTTGATGTCGCCTCACTACGTTTTGGGCCCTTGCCTGTCGCGGGTACTTGGGCCTCCCACACAAGTGAGGCACCATTTTTACCGGGAGACCCAGGGGAACGCTGGGAGGTGTGAAATTTGAGTGAGCCCGGTGATGCCACAACTTTCCCACACAAAAAAGTGTGAAAAAGGTGATTTTTCCAGCTAAAATTGAGGTTTGCAGGGGATTCTGGGTAAGGAAACGTTGGGGGATCCACGCAAGCCATATCTCCCTGGAAGCCCCCGGGTGTCTAGTTTTCAGAAATGTATGGGTTTGGTAGGTTTCCCTAGATGGCCGCCGTGCCCCGGGCCAAAAAGCCAAGAGACCCCCTTGCAAAACCAGGTGGTTTTGAGATAGGCAATGTTGATGTCGCCTCACTACGTTTTGGGCCCTTGCCTGTCGTGGGTACTTGGGCCTCCCACACAAGTGAGGCACCATTTTTACCGGGAGACCCAGGGGAACGCTGGGAGGTGTGAAATTTGAGTGAGCCCGGTGATGCCACAACTTTTCCACACAAAAAAGTGTGAAAAAAGTGAATTTTTCAGCTAAAATTGAGGTTTACAGGGGATTCTGGGTAAGGAAACGTTAGGGGATCCACGCAAGCCATACCTCCCTGGAAGCCCCCGGGTGTCTAGTTTTCAGAAATGTATGGGTTTGGTAGGTTTCCCTAGATGGCCGCCGTGCCCCGGGCCAAAAAGCCAAGAGACCCCCCTTGCAAAACCAGGTGGTTTTGAGATAGGCAATGTTGATGTCGCCTCACTACGTTTTGGGCCCTTGCCTGTCGCGGGTACTTGGGCCTCCCACACAAGTGAGGCACCATTTTTACCGGGAGACCCAGGGGAACGCTGGGAGGTGTGAAATTTGAGTGAGCCCGGTGATGCCACAACTTTCCCACACAAAAAAGTGTGAAAAAAGTGATTTTTCCAGCTAAAATTGAGGTTTGCAGGGGATTCTGGGTAAGGAAACGTTGGGGGATCCACGCAAGCCATACCTCCCTGGAAGCCCCCGGGTGTCTAGTTTTCAGAAATGTATGGGTTTGGTAGGTTTCCCTAGATGGCCGCCGTGCCCCGGGCCAAAAAGCCAAGAGACCCCCCTTGCAAAACCAGGTGGTTTTGAGATAGGCAATGTTGATGTCGCCTCACTACGTTTTGGGCCCTTGCCTGTCGTGGGTACTTGGGCCTCCCACACAAGTGAGGCACCATTTTTACCGGGAGACCCAGGGGAACGCTGGGAGGTGTGAAATTTGAGTGAGCCCGGTGATGCCACAACTTTTCCACACAAAAAAGTGTGAAAAAAGTGATTTTTTCAGCTAAAATTGAGGTTTACAGGGGATTCTGGGTAAGGAAACGTTGGGGGATCCACGCAAGCCATACCTCCCTGGAAGCCCCCGGGTGTCTAGTTTTCAGAAATGTATGGGTTTGGTAGGTTTCCCTAGATGGCCGCCGTGCCCTGGGCCAAAAAGCCAAGAGACCCCCCTTGCAAAACCAGGTGGTTTTGAGATAGGCAATGTTGATGTCGCCTCACTACGTTTTGGGCCCTTGCCTGTCGCGGGTACTTGGGCCTCCCACACAAGTGAGGCACCATTTTTACCGGGAGACCCAGGGGAACGCTGGGAGGTGTGAAATTTGAGTGAGCCCGGTGATGCCACAACTTTCCCACACAAAAAAGTGTGGAAAAAGTGATTTTTTCAGCATAAATTGAGGTTTGCAGGGGATTCTGGGTAAGGAAACGTTGGGGGATCCGCGCAACCATACCTCCCTGGAAGCCCCCGGGTGTCTAGTTTTCAGAAATGTATGGGTTTGGTAGGTTTCCCTAGATGGCCGCCGTGCCCCAGGCCAAAAAGCCAAGAGACCCCCCTTGCAAAACCAGGTGGTTTTGAGATAGGCAATGTTGATGTCGCCTCACTACGTTTGGGGCCCTTGCCTGTCGCGGGTACTTGGGCCTCCCACACAAGTGAGGCACCATTGTTACCGGGAGACCCAGGGGAACGCTGGGAGGTGTGAAATTTGAGTGAGCCCGGTGATGCCACAACTTTCCCACACAAAAAAGTGTGGAAAAAGTGATTTTTTCAGCATAAATTGAGGTTTGCAGGGGATTCTGGGTAAGGAAACGTTGGGGGATCCACGCAAGCCATATCTCCCTGGAAGCCCCCGGGTGTCTAGTTTTTAGAAATGTATGGGTTTGGTAGGTTTCCCTAGATGGCCGCCGTGCCCCGGGCCAAAAAGCCAAGAGACCCCCCTTGCAAAACCAGGTGGTTTTGAGATAGGCAATGTTGATGTCGCCTCACTACGTTTTGGACCCTTGCCTGTCGCGGGTACTTGGGCCTCCCACACAAGTGAGGCACCATTTTTACCGGGAGACCCAGGGGAACGCTGGGAGGTGTGAAATTTGAGCGAGCCCGGTGATGCCACAACTTTCCAACACAAAAAAGTGTGGAAAAAGTGATTTTTTCAGCTAAAATTTAGGTTTGCGGGGGATTCTGGGTAAGGAAACGTTGGGGGATCCGCGCAAGCCATACCTCCCTGGAAGCCCCCGGGTGTCTAGTTTTCAGAAATGTATGGGTTTGGTAGGTTTCCCTAGATGGCCGCCGTGCCCCAGGCCAAAAAGCCAAGGGACCCCCATTGCAAAACCACGTGGTTTTGAGATAGGCAATGTTGATGTCGCATCACTACGTTTGGGGCCCTTGCCTGTCGCGGGTACTTGGGCCTCCCACACAAGTGAGGCACCATTTTTACCGGGAGACCCAGGGGAACGCTGGGAGGTGTGAAATTTGAGTGAGCCCGGTGATGCCACAACTTTCCCACACAAAAAAGTGTGAAAAAAGTGATTTTTTCAGCTAAAATTGAGGTTTGCAGGGGATTCTGGGTAAGGAAACGTTGGGGGATCCACGCAAGCCATACCTCCCTGGAAGCCCCCGGGTGTCTAGTTTTCAGAAATGTATGGGTTTGGTAGGTTTCCCTAGATGGCCGCCGTGCACCGGGCCAAAAACCCAAGAGACCCCCCTTGCAAAACCAGGTGGTTTGGAGATAGGCAATTTTGATGTCACCTCACTATGTTTTGCGCCGTTTCCTGTCGCGGGCACTAGGCCGACCCACACAAGTGAGGTACCGTTTTTCTCGGAAGACTTTGGGGAACGCGGGGTGGGTGGAAAATTGTGGATCCACGCAGATTCCAGAACTTTCCACGACAGAAATGTGTGGAAAATGTGTTTTTTTTGCCAATTTTTTAGGTTTGCAAGGGATTCTGGGTAACAGACCCTGGTGGGAGGCAGTCAAGTCACCCCATCCTGGATTCCCCTGGGTGTCTAGTTTTCAAAAATGTATAGGTTTGCTAGGTTTCCCAAGGTGCCCGCAGAGCTAGGGTTCAAAAACTACAGCTAGTCATTTTTCCAAAAAAGGGTCATTTTTCACTGCGAAATTGAGGTGTGACCAGGTTGCGTTTTGCGCCGTTTCCTGTCGCGGGCACTAGGCCGACCCACACAAGTGAGGTACCGTTTTTCTCGTAAGACGTTGGGGAACACGGGGTGGGTGGAAATTTGTGGATCCACGCAGATTCCGGAACTTTCCACCACAGAAATGTGTGGAAAATGTGTTTTTTTTGCCAATTTTTTAGATTTGCAAGGGATTCTGGGTAACAGACCCTGGTGGGAGGCAGTCAAGTCACCCCATCCTGGATTCCCCTGGTTGTCTAGTTTTCAAAAATGTATAGGTTTGCTAGGTTTCCCAAGGTGCCCGCAGAGCTAGGGTTCAAAAACTACAGCTAGTCATTTTTCCAAAAAAAGGTCATTTTTCACTGCGAAATTGAGGTGTGACCAGGTTGCGTTTTGCGCCGTTTCCTGTCGCGGGCACTAGGCCGATCCACACAAGTGAGGTACCGTTTTTCTCGTAAGACTTTGGGGAACGCGGGGTGGGTGGAAATTTGTGGATCCATGCAGATTCCGGAACTTTCCACGACAGAAATGTGTGGAAAATGTGTTTTTTTTGACAATTTTTTAGGTTTGCAAGGGATTCTGGGTAACAGACACTGGTGGGAGGCAGTCAAGTCACCCCATCCTGGATTCCCCTGGGTGTCTAGTTTTCAAAAATGTATAGGTTTGCTAGGCTTCCCAAGGTGCCCGCAGAGCTAGGGTTCAAAAACTACAGCTAGTCATTTTTCCAAAAAAGGGTCATTTTTCACTGCGAAATTGAGGTGTGATGAGGTTGCGTTTTGCGCCGTTTCCTGTCGCGGGCACTAGGCCGATCCACACAAGTGAGGTACCGTTTTTCTCGTAAGACTTTGGGGAACGCGGGGTGGGTGGAAATTTGTGGATCCACGCAGATTCCGGAACTTTCCACGACAGAAATGTGGGGAAAATGTGTTTCTTTTGCCAATTTTTTAGGTTTGCAAGGGATTCTGGGTAACAGACCCTGGTGGGAGGCAGTCAAGTCACCCCATCCTGGATTCCCCTGGGTGTCTAGTTTTCAAAAATGTATAGGTTTGCTAGGTTTCCCAAGGTGCCCGCAGAGGTAGGGTTCAAAAACTACAGCTAGTCATTTTTCCAAAAAAGGGTCATTTTTCACTGCGAAATTGAGGTGTGACCAGGTTGCGTTTTGCACCGTTTCCTGTTGCGGGCACTAGGCCGATCCACACAAGTGAGGTACCGTTTTTCTCGTAAGACTTTGGGGAACGCGGGGTGGGTGGAAATTTGTGGATCCACGCAGATTCCGGAACTTTCCACGACAGAAATGTGTGGAAAATGTGTTTTTTTTTACAATTTTTTAGGTTTGCAAGGGTTTCTGGGTAACAGACCCTGGTGGGAGGCAGTCAAGTCACCCCGTCCTAGATTCCCCTGGGTGTCTAGTTTTCAAAAATGTATAGGTTTGCTAGGTTTCCCAAGGTGCCCGCAGAGCTAGGGTTCAAAAACTACAGCTAGTCAGTTTTCCAAAAAAGGGTCATTTTTCACTGCGAAATTGAGGTGTGACCAGGTTGCGTTTTGCGCCGTTTCCTGTCGCGGGCACTAGGCCGACCCACACAAGTGAGGTACCATTTTTCTCAAAAGACTTTGGGGAACGCGGGGTGGGTGGAAATTTGTGGATCCACGCAGATTCCGGAACTTTCCACGACAGAAATGTGTGGAAAATATGGTTTTTTTGCCAATTTTTTAGGTTTGCAAGGGATTCTGGGTAACAGACCCTGGTGGGAGGCAGTCAAGTCACCCCATCCTGGATTCCCCTGGGTGTCTAGTTTTCAAAAATGTATAGGTTTGCTAGGTTTCCCAAGGTGTCCGCAGAGCTAGGGTTCAAAAACTACAGCTAGTCATTTTTCCAAAAAAGGGTCATTTTTCACTGCGAAATTGAGGTGTGACCAGGTTGCGTTTTGCGCCGTTTCCTGTTGCGGGCACTAGGCCGATCCACACAAGTGAGGTACCGTTTTTCTCGTAAGACTTTGGGGAACGCGGGGTGGGTGGAAATTTGTGGATCCACGCAGATTCCGGAACTTTCCACGACAGAAATGTGTGGAAAATGTGTTTTCTTTGCCAATTTTTTAGGTTTGCAAGGGATTCTGGGTAACAGACCCTGGTGGGAGGCAGTCAAGTCACCCCATCCTGGATTCCCCTGGGTGTCTAGTTTTCAAAAATGTATAGGTTTGCTAGGTTTCCCAAGGTGCCCGCAGAGCTAGGGTTCAAAAACTACAGCTAGTCATTTTTCCAAAAAAAGGGTAATTTTGCATTGTGAAAATGTGGTGTGACCACGTTGCGTTTTGCGCCGTTTCCTGTTGTGGGCACTATGCCTACCCACACAAGTGAGGTACCATTTTTATCGGGAGACTTAGGGTAATTCAGATTTGTAAAGGAACTGTTATTATCTATTGACTTTCCATGCATTTCTGCTTTCCAAATGAAAGATATTGTGTAAAAAAGAAGTCATTCTAAAAAATGACTGATAATTCT
This sequence comes from Triturus cristatus, assembly GCF_964204655.1. Classification (NCBI taxonomy): domain Eukaryota; kingdom Metazoa; phylum Chordata; class Amphibia; order Caudata; family Salamandridae; genus Triturus; species Triturus cristatus. The sequence goes on from NC_140592.1 coordinate 53,820,127, forward strand.
CATGCTAGTATGAGTATTCCCAATTTCAGAAATGTGCAAATATCTACTGTTTCTAAACTCTATATTTTGTTCCCATTTCAGAAATACATAGGTGTCTTTCATACCGATTTTTCCATGTACACTTTTTTACAGAATAATTACTATATACCCGGTCCATAATAAAAAAACCATTGCAAGTTACTACTCAGTTTTTGGCTCTGGGTTCGTCGGGTTCTTGGTGAACCTACAAGTCCTATATATCCCCACAACCAGTAATGTCCAGCGGATGCAACGGTATATTGCTTTCAAAGAGCTGTCATAATTAGAAGAAGTTACAGGTGAAAACGTTGACACAAAAAGCTGTTTTTTTCAACTCAATTTTAATTTATCCTACATTTAACTGTTTGTTTCTATAAAAAAACCTTGATGGATCTACACAAATGACCCCTTGCTGAATTCAGAATGTTGTCTTCTTTTCGAAAATGTATAGCTTTCCAGGATCCACTATTGCTTTTGTACCCATTTCAGACACTAACTGGAAGGAGGTCAAAAGCACAAAAAATTGCAAAAATAGCCTATGTCCCAGAAAAATGCCAAAACTGTGTAAAAAATGTTGGGTTTTTGTCAAAAGTCAAGTATCCCCGAAAAGCTGGGAAAATGGTGATTTCAACCCCACAAACCCTTTTTTGATAACATTTGCAGGGAAAAACCCAGATGCTTTCATTTGCAGCCCGTTTTTCCAATTTTTCCCCAAAAAACCAAAATGTTGCTGTATTTTGGCTCTTTTCTGTGACCCCTCCAGGGGAATCCACAAACCCTGAGTTCCTTTAGAATCCCCATGATGTTGGAAGAAAAGGACGCAAATTTGGCGTGGCTACCTAATGCGGTCAAAAAGTTACAGGGGCCTAAGTGCGCACTACCCCAAATAGCCAAAAAAAGGCCTGGCACAGGAGGGGGAAAAGGCCTGGCAGCGAAGGGGTTAAGGTACAAATAAATGTTTTCAAAAAATCAAATTTTCTCAAGCAAAATGATTAACATTTTTGACATTATAACAATCTCTTTTTTGCTTTCTAAATATTAGTTTTAAAGGTTGTAATACACTTGCAATTCAATACAAAAAATTAATAATTAACATATAAATAAATACAAAAATAAAAAATCAGAAAATTCAAAAATATTTACATATTTTTAAATATTTCATGTTTGCATTTCTAAAAAACATTATTCATTTAAAATAAAAAATTGTATTATATATTTTTTCAATCTGCACACTCTTTTCCCCTATTAACACATCATCTCGCTGCTAAAAGAAAATTGCAATTCTTAAAAAAAAAAATCAAGCAATTTAAATTTACACATTTTAACCATTTATTAAATAAAAATTATTCTAAGATTAAAATATATTAAAAAGAAATATAAACATAGAATAGAAAAATACATTACAAACTATTTTACCAAAAAATATATTATATCCAACAATAGAACAGAGCGCCCGGGCAGAGAAGCATCCAAGGTCGCCAGGCCTGATAAATCCTGCTATGGTCATCAAGACCCCCAAGATTATGACGAATGATACCTGCCCCCGTTTTTAAAATTAAACCAGACTTTTGGCCAGCAACCTCGACTCCTTTTTACAACCATATTCTCTCTACAGCCAAAACACCACTCGTGGAGGGGCTCGATATTGGTCCCCATCTTTAAAAAAGGCGACCGCAGGAAGCCTTCAAACTACAGGCTCATTGCCATTCTTGACCTTGAAGCTAATGCCTATGCCTGCCTCCTCTTGAAAGAACTGGCATCTTGGGCAGAAGAAAGAGGTATCATTCCCTTTTATCAGTCAGGCTTCAAGTCACAGTCGTCGACCCTGGACAACGTGTTGGCGTTAGCTCATCTATCAGCTCAGGCAGTAAAGAAGAATAGCCCCCCACTGATTTGCTGTTTCATTGATTACAGCACACCTTTCGACAAAGTTGATCGCAGAAGGCTGTGGTGGAAATTAAACAAATGGGGAATTCCATCTAAACTCCTGAAGGCAATCAGATCCCTTTATGAAGACACCTGGATGCGGGTTAAAACAAGCACCTGTACAGTGTCATCCAGAATGGCTACGAACACAGGGCTTAAACGGGCTGTGTGCTGGCCTCTATCATTTTTAATTTGTACACTGCGGACCTGGGGGACTTTCAGAAAGGAGCTAATCTGGTAGCCCCTAGGCTAGGCAGTGTGAGGCTGCCGGTATTACAATATACTTATGATACAGCTATATTGGACCATACAAAAGTGGGCCTACAAAGAGCCCTAAATGCACTGAACCGTTTTAACAAGGATAACTTTCTGACAGTGAATCAGGGTAAGACCAAGGTATTCATTTTCGGGAGCTACGATCTCGAAAGGAAAACACAGTGGCTATTGGGAGAGCTGCAAATCAGCACAGTGGCTTCATACAATTATCTGGGGGGTTGGCTCACAGAACGGGCCAAGGCGAACACCCATCAGAAACACCTGACCTCCAAGGACAGCAACGTCACGCATCTCTTAAAACAACTGAGCCAACACCTGATAAGCCCTTCCGCCAGACCAATTTTGACTGTCCTAAAAGCGAAACTGCTTCCAGCTATTAGTTCTGGCCACCTGGCCTTCCCAGGGTCGCTGGATACCTTTTTAAATTCAGTTCAAACTAAAACATATAAATAAGTGCTCCATATCCCGAGGTCAGTCAGGAAATCAAGGATGAGACTGGAGCTAGGCCTCGCGGGGCCTGATCGGACGTGTCAGGGGGAGCTCATTAAGTTACACCTAAGGATCTTGAGGGCTCCAGTCGACTCTTTAAGACACCAGCTGAGATCTATCTTCGAGAAGACAGGTTCGGTTTGGCAAACCGGCCTTGGCAGCGCCATCAACACACTGAAGATAGAGGAAGCAAGTCTACAGTCACTGGAAATTCCAATTATTGGTTGGAAAAAAGCGATAAATAGACAAGTGTCCAAAACATCGTTTGCTCAAGACATTGCGTCTCTCCGCTCAAGCTCCAATCTTGATCCACTAAATAATTCATACACGTCAGGCGAAGCCCAACCCTACCTAAGCGAGGCCCTTACACCACCAGCTCATAGCAAAATACTGTTCATGAGACTTACCACATTAGGTACCACTGATTTCAATCCAGCATGGGCTCGCAAGGGGAAAAACACAAAATTCAGGCTGTGTTCTTACATGAGGGAATCCTGGTTGCACCTCCTATGCTGTTGCTCCAATCTTCACAATGAACGTCAGCTACTGCTGCGCCCGATCTGTACTGTTAACGGAGCAAAGACCTGCAGTGAAGCGTCAACCATGTGCTTTTCCAAAACAAATGCTATGACCTTAGCAATAAGGGGGAAATTTACACATCGGATCAGGGTTGCCTTAAAGGCCTCGAATGAACGTAATCCAACTTTGGCGATGGGTACGCCAAACCCTGCAGAAGCACGCGGACTGGTCCCTGACAGGCACTGAGGAAAGCGTCCCCTTTTTCTACAAGTCCTTTGAAGACTGTGTTTTTACATTTCTAACAAGGTGTTTTAATCAAAAAGAGTTTTAAAGAACATTGGGGAATGCAAAAGGGTGTTTAAGGGCACATGGTCAACTACAAATCCAGGTTTGGGTTGGATCGGAAGGGTGCCGGGGAAGGGAGGGTGGTATTTTAGGCAAGTACAATTACGATCCTTTTAATGGCGTTTGTTCTTACTGTAATGATTATAATTAATCGAACAGTTAATAAATTCAAGACTTATATCCAACAATATTCACATCATCAGTATTTTTTACATCGATATTAAAAACAACACTTAAAACTATATTTTTACCTTTAATATTCTTGTCCGTGATCTAAATGAGATCCCAATATTCTTGACACAATATTTCACTCCATAATTTTTATCCGATATTTTGTCCAAACACCTAACCGATGGAGCACAAGCTGGCAGCCTGGCACCTTACTCCTCGGAAGCCTGCAAACTCATCTGTGGAGTGGCTCAAGGTTCATCGCTCAGCCCCATCCTCTTTAGCCCATAATTGATCCCTCTAGCCGTCATCCTCGCACACAACATCAATATCCTCTGCTATACTAACAACATGCAACTCATACTCTCCCTCTCAGACAAGAACTTCAACACAAGAAACAAATTCATTGCCTGCATGACTGAAACCACTAACTGGATGAAAGGCAACTGTCTCAAGCTCAACACTGACAAGACAGAAGTAGTGATCTTCAGCAAGAACCAGTGATTATTTAAGCCAGTGGTGTCCGGTGCTCGGCGCCGGCACTTAATTGTCAGAACTGGCACTAGCGACAGTCCACCACATGATGGCGCTGTCTGTCAAGTTTTGAGATAAAGGGAGAATGTTTGCATTGTTGGTATTCCGTCCATCATTTGTTTGCTGTAACACTTTTCGCCCTAAGTGGGATGGGTATGCCCAGACGTAGGTACCTTGTTCACTGTGCCACTGGATTCAAGCTAGCCTGGCTGAAGAAGAGTGATATATCCTGAAACCGGTCCCAGGATGCTTGTTCCCGGTCCAGGGAGGACCTGGCCTGGCAGTTCGGTCTGCACTGTTCCCATGGGGCACAGGGTCAAGACTGATTTGCATATGGCTGGGTCCAAACTGGGGTGGCGTTGTAGGCAAAAGAACGATGGATTTAACCCAGATCTTTTGACAGGGGGAGAATGTTTGCATTGTCAGCATTCCGTCCATCATTTGTTTGCTGTAACACTTTTCGCCCTAAGTGGGATGGGTATGCCTAGACGTAGGTACCTTGCTCACTGTGCCACTGGATTCAAGCTAGCCTGGCTGAAGAAGAGTGATATATCCTGAAACCGGTCCCAGGATGCTTGTTTCCGGTCCAGGGAGGACCTGGCCTGGCAGTTCGGTCTGCACTGTTCCCATGGGGCACAGGGTCAAGACTGATTTGCATATGGCTGGGTCCAAACTGGGGTGGCGTCGTAGGCAAAAGAACGATGGATTTAACCCAGATCTTTTGACAGGGGGAGAATGTTTGCATTGTCATCATTCCGTCCATCATTTGTTTGCTGTAACACTTTTCGCCCTAAGTGGGATGGGTATGCCCAGACGTGGGTCCCTTGCTCACTGTGCCACTGGATTCAAGCTAGCCTGGCTGAAGAAGGGTGACATACCCTGAAACCGGTCCCAGGATGCTTGTTTCCGGTCCAGGGAGGACCTGGCCTGTTAGTTAGGTCTGGACTGTTCCCATGGGGCATAGGGTCAAGACTGATTTGCATATGGCTGGGTCCAAACTGGGGTGGCGTAGTGGGCAAAAGAACGATTTAACCCAGATCTTTTGACTGGGGAAGAATGTTTGCATTGTCAGCATTCCGTCCATCATTTGTTTGCTGTAATAAGTTTTGAGATAAGCACAACAGCATTAGAAATTAATAACGTGTCGCTCACACCATTATTATAGCTTTGGGTGGCATGGGATAGTTTGAATTGTCAATCTTGTAGCAGTTCGATGGTTCGTACTTGTGTAGGTTCAGTCATTGGCAGCGCAGGCAGGGGCAATGAGTGGTGAATGCTGCAGTGGCCTCCCAAGAAGGGCCCTGGCACTTACCTTTTTACAAATTAAGCCCTGGCAAGAACACCTTACCATGGGCCTCGGTGGATCTTGAACCCACACACATTGACAGCAAACTGGACATGACCGCACAAGTCAACGCTGTCACTGAATCCTGCTTCCACACCCTGAAGATGCTGAGGAAGATCTTCGAATGGCTTCCAAGCAACACTAAAAAAACTGTTAATCATGCCCTAGTCAACAGCAAGTTGAACTACTGAAACACCCTCTACGCCGCAATCACCAAGCAACTTACTGGAACACTACAAACCACCCAGAACTTGACATTCAGATTAATTCTCAACTTCCCACACAAAACTTACATCACATCACACCTCAGGGAGCTCCACAGGTTCCCAATACACAAACATGCTCATTTCAGACTCCTCACACACACATTAAAGGCACTACACAACTAAGGCTCCGCCTACCTCAATAGTCATATCTCCTTCCACCAAACACCCAGACACCTTGGCTCCGCAGGACTCCTACTTACACACATCCCATGCGAGATCAGGAGGACGGGCATTCTCTTACATCGCTCCTGAAGCATGAAACGGCTTCCCACTCCATATTAGGGCCCTCTCCTCTCTTTGTGAATTTCACAAGCAGCCGAACACCTGGGTTTTCAGTTAGCCAACCTACCATAGGCAGTACTAGGAACACAAACGTGTTGAGAGCACTTTACAAATACACATAACATTCCAGCTGTATAACAGGCTTGTCTCGAAAGAGATGGTGGGTGGTTTTTTGCCAGAACATGGAGCACAAAAATAATGTGGGGACAAAACATAGAGGCTTAAGTATTGAGAAACCAAAATATAGTGACGGTAAGTGCATGTATGTAAGTATAGATTTACTATTCTTAAATCCACACATATAGTTCTTGCAACTATATACATTATCAAGATGCATAATTGTGAAGTTAAGTATAATCAAGCTATATACTTATGTTCACAACATATTGGTGCTCAATATTTAGACTTTGATATTTGGCCCTACAGTATTTTGTAATTGGTATTCTGGTGGAATACCATGTTAGGAGTAGCTAACGAGAGTACAGAGCCAGTAGGCAGTCAATATAATTCTGGCTAGTCCTGAGCAATGGGAATGAAGGGTTCATGTGAACCTTTGTGGCGATAGAATGCCACATTTTACGCCCAAAGCTCGAAAATGCACAGTTGCTGGTGGATGTTTTATGATACTTGAGAAGGTTAAAGCATTGGAAGGACTTCTTCATTGAGTGTTTGCTTGCACTAGCTAAGATAAGTTTGTTTGCCATGTATTATGTAGTAGTCATATGTTTACCTTGGATAAAAGGTATGTTGTACAGGTGGTCTTATGTGCTTCGTTCTTCTAAAGGCAGCCAGTGCCATGATGCCAGGACTGGAGTGAAGAGATCAGTTTTTTGGTTCTGCAGATGAGATGACAGGGGCACCACCAACAAATCTGGAAAATGTTGTGGTGGCTGTAGGATTTACAGGAGGCTCCCAGAAGTCGTTTTTGAAAACTGACCCTATGTTTAAGGTAAAACCTAGCACCTACAAGATCAAAGTGCCAACCCTTATTTTTCGATTTGACCCGGTCTTGTGCGACTAGATTTCCATGGTTGGCACTTTGATCTTTTAGGCACTAGTTTTTACCTTAAACTTTAAAAATGTATAACTCCAGTTTTACTGATTGGATTTTTGACATTGCAGTGTCAAATAATTTATTAAAATGTACTCCATTTTTCTACATTGGTATGGGATTTTTTTCTGGCATTGTGTTTTCCCTTTATCACTGTTTATGTGCAGCATAAATACTTTACACATTGCCTCCAAGTTAAGCCTGACTGCTTTGCGCGAAGCTATCAGAGGGTTAAGCACATGTTAATTTAGTGACTTAAGTGGTTCATTCTGACAGATTGTGGCTGTTGCCTGAGCAGGGTAAACACCCCACTCAACCAACAACCCAATTTTTCACACTCGGAATTTGTGAATACCAAAAAGTAGTAAATATACTCAAAAGTGTAAGTTACCTTTGGGAATCAAGTTCAGAGCAGTCACCTCAGTCATATTCTTAATACCCTAGCGGTCAAAGCTTGCTATAGGATATAATTGGTGTGTTCTATTAACCCGTTGCTCCCCGCTCAAAATGGGTAATGCACAGTTGCATCAGGAATCTTGAGGGGACCCCCTGCAAAGTAGAAGGAGGGCCCCCTCCCTTTGGAGTTAGGCAGGTGCTCTCAGGCCAGGATACTGTGCTGAGGGAGGAGGCCTGGAGCTCAGGGCCCCTCCGCAAAGAAGACGGCTGCGGGGGCCTATGTTACGCCAACTGTAATGCAGGCACACTCCCAGAGAAGACATAGTAATCCAGAATCCAGAAGTAGGAAACTAGGAGTTTGTGGTATGTTTTGTGCATATTTTAGAACTTTTTCAGTGTAGGGCGTCGGATCATACTCAAGGAAACTGCACTTAAAGACGCAGCACACTACACCCAACACAGGTGTAGAGCGTGAGAATTAGCAATGCTTACTTTTGTCACTGCTTCTAGTGTAGGAATAGGAGAAGCTATTATTATTTGTGTCCCCTGCGCCTACAGACACTCTTTCAAAATAGCTATCAGAAGCGCAGTAGGATATTTTCTCTAAGAGAGCGAAGCTGTGAAGTGCAAATGTGGTTTATAAGCAACAAGAACTCTCTGTCCTTCATTGTAAACTATGTGTAACCCAAGGATCTGGAAACAATTCTAATAACTAGAGGGCTCATTACGATAGTGTTGAATCTGCCACTGGTAGCCTGCCAGTGGCGGACTCACTGCCAACATGCGGCCATTCTCCGCCCGCCAAATTAAGATGGCGGGCAGTTTGCTGGAGCACGGTAAGTCCGTCCGAAACGGGTCTGACACAGACAATCGTTACGATTGCCTGTCGGACCCGGAAAGCATACCTACAATGGTGGCAGTCCCTAGCAGGCACTGTCTGCCATATTTGGATGCTTCATCTCCGCCAGCCTTGACTGGTAGTTCACTTGCCATTCAAAGGCTGGGGAGATTGACTTCGGGGGTCCGTTGCGGGCCCCTCTTCAGCAGGGGCACTTTCCTTCTGCACTTGGGGGGCACCCATTCCCTGCACCATGTAGCAGGCATTGCATGGTGCCTGCCACGTAGTGCAGGGAAATGCAAAACCTGCATTTTTACAAATGTGGTGACTTAGGTCCGTCTGCCATCGTAATGAGCCCCTAGGTCTGGTTTTGTTATCCGTAGTCTGTAAATATTTAGGGCCTGATTTAGATTTCGACAGATTGATTACTCTGTCTCAACGGTGATGTTTATCCCATATGCTGAAATATAAATCTTATAGGATATTATGGGATTTTTATTTTGGTTGGACGGGAAATCCGTCACCGTTGTGATGGAGTAACCCATCAGCAGAAATCTAAATCAGGTCCTTAGTCTCTAACATGTCTGCTTGTGGACAATGTAAGATAGCTGTGTGTTTTTAGTCCAATGTTTTTAAGAAAATGTGGGAGAATTTAGGGCATAAAAGGGTTTCCCTTGCTCAGCATAATATGGCAAGCAAGTCCCATCAGGTCCTGTAACTTCCTTAACATATTTGGAGGCAGCAAGGTGGCACACTTCTTCAAGAAGTTTGGTGGAAGACGACTACCCTTGTTCGATAATCAATATCTGAGGAAAATCACATTTAAGTAAGCGATATTAGATTTTATGGCATGACACGGAGGCCAAGATTATGCAAATCTCCTTTATTACGCAGCTCACAGCAGCAACAATGAAGAGATCTAGAACTTCAAAACATTCTAACAGAGTATATAGACCATGTGCACGTAGACATCTCCCTTCTTTTTTGCTGCTGCTCACAAGATAAGTACCTATATTTTGTGCTTGATATATGTTTGTTTGAACATGTTTCTTTGATTGATCTGGGTGGTTTCTGACTGGGTGAATGTACCCCCCTTTCCCCTCCCCACCCTCTGCACTACATTGAATTGAATAATCTAGTTGATTTTATTTTACTATTCTACTTATTTCCTTTAATATTGCTCGTTTGTTTTGTAGAGACTCTTTATCTCTTTTTTCCCTTATTACGCGCTTCTATTTTTGGCCTCTTTGACCTTCTTTCTTTTTCACCGCATTGCTGCTTTCGCTCACTCCCAATCGAGACGGAGCCTTTCTGCATCCGCCTTGTAATCTTTCCCCCTCAGCGAGCCGGACGGAGAAATCCTTATCTCCGTCCGACTCTCTCCAGATTCATTTCACCATTAATTCCATACCTTTCCACGGCTCTTTTAGGCCAAGGAAAGCTCTCTTCGCGCCGGACCGGCGTCTTTCAAAACGCCGGTCCCGCACTATGAGACGCACTGTTTCGTCTCTATGGTAACCCTGCGGGACTCGACGGAGATCTCCATTAGAGGTCCCGTTTCAAAAATAAAAGTCCTGCCTACATAAATTTGGGGATTTCAACCATTTAAAGACAAAACTCTTTATGGTTTCACTTTCTTACCATTTTTTCAGCGAAGCCATCATTCTCCTGGCTGTTTACCGTCATGGACTGCACTACAAATAAAAAAAATAAAATTAAAAAAGAGAACAAAGGCAAAATGGTTCCATGGAAATAGTAAGAGGACACCCATAATAATCCCTGATCACCCCAATTAAAGGAAAAAGCCTTAGCAAACAATTACATCCATTTTGTTTAATAGAAGTTACCATAACAACTCAGCAGCCATTTTCTATACTTGACATTCCTACCTTTCCTTTTGGCAGTTGGTACTTCACTATTCCTCTACCAGTTTACTGTACCTCAACCTTAGTTATGTCTTCAGATCCTTCATCTGCCTCTATGGAGGATAAATTGGAAGGACTCATTAACAAGGCCTTAGATAGGGTAATGGGGTCACTTGACGACACCATTAATAAAAAACTTGAAAACCTAGCCAAAAAAGGCTGGCCATCCACAGGACCTTTGGAGGACCCCACCAAGCCTACAACGGCACAGAGGAAAAGACAAATCAACGACAACCCTCCTAAAGGTACAAAAAAGCCCAGGATCTCCAATCCTACCCTTTTGACCTCACGATCTGGTGGTGACCATGACAGTGCCTCGGGCACAATGGATGGGCAATTCAGAGGCCCGACCCTTCCTATCTCTATTGATAGTGACGATGGACAAGGGGATGAGATTGACCTCTCCTACTCGTCTGACTTTAATTCTGAACAGGAAGGTGAAATCACAGATACTTCAGGTGAGGCATCAGGGGCCTCAGGGTCTAAAATGGGAATACTTGACCCCTTTGGGGAATATATGTTCGACCCACTCCTCATTAAACACCCCCTCTCCAGAATGGGTCCCCTCTCATCATATTGGGGAATACCTCTCCTTCTGGCTCCGTAAAGAAATACCTAAAGAAGTCAGATCTCGTCTTAGATCTGAATGTCCCCGCCCCTCCCTGCCCGATAAGATAGCTATGACCCCCGACTTGGATAGCAAAGTGGTGGCATTCATTGCCAAAACCGGAAAAGACCCTAGAAAAGGACTTGATAAGGGCCTTAAGTCCTGCCAGGATAGGCTCCTGGATATTACGGGATGTTTGAGCTAGCCGAAGAAGCTTATCTTAACAACTCTCCCATCCACCCAAAGAAGCTGCGCCACTGGGCGCAAATGGCAATTTGCCTTTTACTGCGCTCGCTAACGAGAGGCGAAAGAGTGTGCTCTTAAACATAGATCTGAAACTAGTCGAACTGGCTAGCAAAGAAGGGGGAGCATCCTCCCAGGGCCTTCTCTTCGGAGAAGAATTTATCAAGGAGATGGCCAAGTATGTAGGAGTTTTCAACTCCATTCAAATGTCTCAGAAAGATATCAAAAAAGTCTTTAACAACAGAGTTTTGGCCAGGGCCGGGAGGATGCGGGGTCGGTTCCCCGGCCGTGGAAATGTTTCCTCAAGACCCTTCGTCGCACGAGGAGGAAGAACCTCCCAATCTGGCTTTGGAGCTCAGTCATCCTTCTTTCCCCAAAGGCAGAGATTCCGCATAAGAGGCTTCAGGGGCAAAAGAAAGAGGCTTTTCTACAGGTAAGACCAACCAAAGACCTTTTAGATACCCCTATAAAGATGGGATGGAGACTAGCCCTTTTTTGTGTGAACTGGAACATGGCGAGTCAGGACCCATGGGTACTAGGCACCGTCAAAGGATACAAGATAGAATTCATAGGCTTACCTATTCAGAAGAAACTTCCTCGGGAGATTCGATTCTCAAAACGAGACCCCGCCTTGGTAACTCAGGAAATAAAAGACCTGTTTGCAAAAGGTGCAATCCGGGAGGGGCAAGAGATTGGCTTTGTCAGCAATGTCTTTCTAGTAGAAAAGAAGGACAAAAGGATGAGACCGGTCATAAATCTAAAAGACCTAAACCAATGGGAGGTTTACCGCCATTTCAAAATGGAAGGAATCCACCTTCTCAGAGATGTCTTAAGGAAAGGAGATTGGCTTACTCGACTAGATCTCAAGGATGCTTATCTGACCATCCCTATCTGGGGCCCACATCAGAAATTTCTACAATTCTTTTGGGAGGGCAAACTATGGCGGTTTTGCAGTCTCTCCTTCGGCCTTTCATCAGCCCCTTTGTGCTTCACCAAGGTCCTTCGTCCAGTAGCAAGCTGGCTGAGAAGCAAGGGAGTAAGATTAATTCTATATCTAGACCACATTTTAATAATGGCTCAGTCCAAGGAGGTTGCTTCCCAACACACTATAAAACTCCTAGAACATCTAGGTTTCATTATAAACACCAAAAAATCCTTAACAACTCCAAGCCAAGACACACAGTTCCTGGGTTTTACAGTAAATACAGTCCAAGCAGATTTGAAATTACCAGGGGAAAAACTCAGAAAGGAGTTAAGGAGAATTCTAAAGATCCATTCTTTTTCTCTAAGGACTTTAGCAAGGATACTGGGCCTGCTGTCCTCAACTATCCAAGCCATTTATCCGGGTCCCCTATACTATCGGGCTCTTCACAGACTGAAATCCAAAGCCCTCAGGAAGAATCCATCCTATTCTCAGATAGTTTGCCTGGACCCAGACTCCAGGAAAGAAATACTCTGGTGGTTGAGAAATGCAGAGGCCTGGAACGGCAGAGCAATCTTCGGGGAGGAACCGGACTTAGTAATAGACTCAGACGCGAGCCTAGAGGGATGGGGTGCCACATGTTGCAACTCTTCAACAGGGGGACTTTGGACGCCCCGAGAGAAGGAACTACACATCAACTGCCTAGAACTACTGGCAGGTTCCTTTGCAATCCACAGCTTTACCAAGGGTTTGATTAAGTGTTCAGTCATGCTTCGCATGGACAACGTATCTGCTGTTAGATACGTGAACAAAATAGGAGGCCCTCATTCCAAAGGACTCTCGGACCTAGCCAAGAATTTCTGGGCATACTGCCTCAACAAGGACATCTCAGTCATTGCTGAACATATTCCGGGATTGAACAATGGGGTAGCAAACTGGTTCTCCAGGAATTTCAAAGATTCGAGCAACTGGAAACTGAACAGGGAAGTTTGTCTAACCATCCAGTCTCTTTGGGGACCCTTTGGAATAGACCTGTTTGCAGACAGAGTCAACACTCAACTCCCAAAGTTCTTCAGCTGGAGGCCGGAACCTCTGGCCTCAGGGATAGACGCATTCTTTCAGAACTGGCTTGTTTGAAACCTTATGCATTCCCGCCTTTTGCCATGCTTCCACGTCTTCTTCTACAAGTTCGGAGAAACAAGGAAATAGTGGTAGTAATAACCCCCCTCTGGAGATCTCAGGCATGGTTCCCCATCCTGTTGGAGAGGAGTGTGGAATTCACATACCTACCTTCGAGGAAATAATCACAGATCCTCAGGGAGAGTGTCACCCCCTTGTTCTTCAGGGTCTCCTGTCATTGATGGCATGGAGGATTGCAGGAGACAGTTGCAGCTCCCGGGACTTTCGGAGAGCGCTTTCAGACTCATGTCTGAGTCCTGGGCACCTGGAACAAGGAAAGCCTATAGATTGGCTTGGCGTAAATGGGTTTGTTGGTGCCTTCGGTGGAATTACGATCCCATTTCAACTGATGTAGTTCAAGTGCTCAACTTTTTGGCTGAAATCTTTGCTTCAGGCCTGGCTTATCGAACCGTTAATGTCTATAGATTGGCCATCGCAGCAGGACACTGCTTGGTAGATGGTACCTCAGTAGGCCAGAACTTATTAACTAAAAAGCTTATGAGAAGTATGCGTGTTTTAAATCCACCTTTGCCCAAATATTCTGCACTATGGGACGTAAGGGATGTCCTTAGAATAATTACCAATTGGGGTGAGAACTCCATTCTCTCACTAAAGAAACTCTCCTATAAACTGACTGTTTTGCTGTGTCTTGTCTACTTCAGACGTACGTCGGATGTTAAAGCCTTAGATATCTCTAGCAGGCCTTATCAACCTGAGGGAGTTTGTTTTTTCCTTAAAAGACGTACTAAAACTATGGTACTATTGAGACTAACAGTGGAATCCTCTAGTTTACAGCACCTGTCCTAAAGTTACTCCCAAATTATAATCCCCAATCAATTGTTATTCACATATATTAGGGATATGTGTGCACTCTGAACAGCACCCACTGTTACAATGCTAGTTCCCTAGGGAACTTAATTTAGACAAATCAAAAAGCCAAGGTGCACAGGAGTGGACTGTTCAAATTAATAAAGAATGTTCTCCCATTACAAATAATTCAGGGGCATATACCGATTTTCAAGAAGACAGAACATGAGAGAGATGAATAGTGAGATAGAAGGTTCCTATTATCCTGGTAAGAATTATACACTATATATTTGGTGAGAACATTCTTTATTAATTTGAACAGTCCACTCCTGTACTATGGCCCTTCATGTATATATGGACTGTATGACAACTGATGTAGTATTAACCTTGTATATTCTTGGACATTTATAAATTCCAAAACCAATATCTATGTGAAAATATCTATCTTTGTGTAGGTTTCTTTTTTGTGAGTATTGACATAATGATATTTAGATTGTGACACTGTTCATTGTTGTATATACATGTTTGTAATTGTATGTCTATGTATTTTTAACAGCCCTGAAGAAGTCCTGTCTTAGGACGAAACGCGTCGGCTGTGCCGCACTGTAAATGTTTTATGAATTTGGAATAAAGAAACGAAACTAAGGAATACTTTTTCGTCTTAGAATTGGAATGAGACCATATATATTGTCTTAATTGATCATCATTGTACATATGTGGTGCACCTTGGCTTTTTGACGTACTAAAACTATGTCAACTTCTGTTTTCTACCCCTTTTTTCCTCATAACAAAAGTTTGTGTGTAGTGAAGTGCTTGTTGGAGTACGAAAAGAGAACCTAAAGGTTAAGGGGTCATGTCGATCAATTACTACTATCTCACAGGTTTCCCAATAGAACAGTTTCCTCCCCCACCTTAGCTAGATGGGTTAATGATGTTATGAAAGAAGCTGGAATTGTTATTTCAGTTTTTTGTGCTCATTCTCTTAGAGGGGCCTCGGCTTCCAAAAACTTTCTGGTGGCCTTCAAGATATCCTTAAGGCTGCGGATTGGTCAAATGAATGCATTTTCAAAAGATGTTATTTTAAACCTGTATCAAAAGTTATTGATAATGTTTTGAACACACTTTAAACTTGCATAATCTTGGCCTCCGTGTCATGCCATAAAATTTAGATTTTTCACAGCCTGCTGGGCAGAAAATCTGGATTTTATTAAGGACACAGAGGCTAAGATTATCCCTCCTCTATTGATCCCACCCTGGGAATATAATTTATTGTTGTTCTCTTGTCTTTCAGATTAGATATTTCAAGAGATCTTTCGGTTGTCTTCAGTAAAGTTTTTCAAAGAATTTCTAAAGTTATCTTGTTCGCTGCACAAAGAAGGGAGATGTCTACGTGCACATGGACTATATACTCTATTAGAATGTTTTGAAGTTCTAGATCTCTTCATTGTTGCTGCTGTAAGCTGCGCAATAAAAGAGATTTGCATAATCTTAGCCTCCGTGTCCTTAATAAAATCCAGATTTTCTGCCCAGCAGGCTGTGAAAAATGGATTAGTTACTTACCTGTAATCCTAGTTCAATTCTAGGGGTATCCTCATCGAAGTCATAAGCATTAGAATATTACCGCCCATGCGCGGGACCCCGGAAACACTATATTATATGTGCCCCACATATATATATCCATATATATATATATATATATATATATATATATATATATATATATATATATATATATATAAAAATAAGCAATTGCAACCTCATAAACACCAGAGCTGAATCATGCTGTAAGGAATTTCCACCCTACATGAAAAACATGCATTAGAAACAGGAGAAACAACAACAAAAATTGTTTAGAAATTGTTTTAATGATCAGCAAACAGTAAATTCTCATAAATCACTGAAAGCATAGGAAGCTCCCAGGCTGCATTGCAAATACCCAGTCTAACAAGACTGAAAAGCTAACCTGTAGCTGCATAGCAATAAACTGACACCGTGCCTTTAAAGCACACCTGACCCCCAGCTTCCCATCATGCCTCAGGGGTGACAGTTAGGTCAGTTGTTCTTTGCGGAGACTGAAAAAAGCCATGGTACAAAGAGTTAACAATATCTTCAAAATATAACAATCCTTTGCCCGGGGAGGCGGGAGGGTTGCTTATGACTTTGATGAGGATACCCCTGGAAGAGAACTAGGATTACAGGTAAGTAACTAATCCAGGGGATCCTCATCAATAGTCATAAGCATTAGAATAGAATAGCGAGCCTCACCTCATCTCCCTGCGGGTAAAGGAGAACACAGAAAATGTGATCAGTAAGCTTAGAATACCAAGCTCGGATAGAGCAAAAACTATCCAAACAGATTCCTCAAGGAGGTTTGGCCTACTTGAGCATCAGTCCTGGAATCAGATTCTAGGCAGTAGTGCCTCGTAAAGGTATGAACCGATTTCCAGGTTGCAGCCTTGCAAATCTCTGACATTGGGACGTCATGTAAGAAAGCAACTGTGGCTGCTTTCCCCCTAGTGGAATGCGCCTTAGGAGGCAACGGTAAGGGTCTTTTCGCCAGCTGGTAAGCTAAGGTAATGCAGGATACAATCCATCTGGAAATGGATCTCTTAGCGGCTGGGAAGCCTGTTCTCATGGCGCCATAATTGACAAATAACTGATCTGTCTTCCTTATGCCCCTGGTACTTTCTAAGTAGAACTTAAGCACCCTCTTGAGGTCTAAGGAATGAAGGGACCGCTCGGCCGGGGTCGCTGGATTTGGGACTAAAGATGGAAGGGAAATGGACTGATTGATATGAAAATCAGACACCACCTTAGGGAGAAAAGAGGGATGTGTCCTTAAAACTACTCTGTTATGGTGGAAAACAGTGTAAGGCTCATTGGTACATAGCGCTTGGATCTCGCTTACTCTGCGCGCTGATGTAATGGCTACCAGAAAAGCGGCCTTCCAAGACAAATGCTGCAAGGAAGCTCTGTGGATTGGCTCAAAAGGTGGGCCCATCAATTTAGATAACACCAGGTTCAACTCCCACGGAGGAGAAGGGTTTCGAACAGGGGGGTACACTTTCTTCAACCCCTGTAAGAAGTCCTTGACCACCTGCATTTGGGAAAAGGAGGGCTGACTAGGAGATCTCCTGTACGCCGTAATGGCAGATAAATGCACCCTGGTAGAAGCATACTTTAAACCTGATCTTGCTAAACACAGAAGGTAAGGGAGAATTACATCCTCCTGCCCCTTTGTAGGATCAAGGTGATGTTCTCTACACCAAAGAAAAAACCTCTTCCACTTAAACGCATATGACGCTCTTGTGGAGGGTCGTCTCGCTGCTTTCAAAATATGCATACAATCAGGAGGCAGATTCAAATGTCCGTATTGCAGGACCTCAGGAGCCATGCTGTCAAGTTCAGTGAGGGAAGGTTGGGATGAAGAATCCTCCCGCCCATCTTGGCCAGCAGGTCCGGCCTGCAAGGTAGCCTCCTGTGTGGAAGTACCGACAGATGAAGAAGGTCCGGGTACCACCACTGCCGTGGCCAGTCTGGAGCTATTAGAATCATCGTCATGCTGGATCTGAGTAGCTTGGACACCACCTTCGGGATCAGGGGCAGAGGAGAAAAGGCGTAGGCAAATGTCCCTGACCAGTCCATCAAAAGCGCATTCCCCCTTGTGCCTGGACGGTGGAATCTGGACACGAAGGCGTGGCATTTTGTGTTTTCATCGTCTTCGAATAGATCTATTTCCAGACGACCCCAACGATAGAAAAGGTCCGCCACCACCTTGTCGTGTAGCACCCAGTCTGGCTGATCTTGGAAGTGCCCGCTGAGTGCGTCTGCCTTGACATTTAGTTCTCCTGGTAGGTGTACTGCCACCACCGAGAGGTTCCGGGCGAGAAGCCAGTGCCAGATCGCCTGTGACTCCAGGGAAAGAGGACGCGACCGAGTTCCACCCTGCTTGTTTAGGTAGAACATGGTCGTCGTGTTGTCGGTCTGGACCAGGGCCGAAACGGACTCGATTGCCGGTAGGAAAGCTTTCAGAGCAAGGTGGACTGCTCGTAGCTCCAGCATATTGATGTGGTAGGTCTGTTCCTTCGCCGACCACCGCCCTTGTATCTGAAGGCACCCCATGTGTGCCCCCCAGCCTTGCAAAGACGCGTCTGTCACCACCGATTGCACTGGAAGTGATTGGTGAAAAAGGTACTCCCATCATCAGATTGCGCTGCTGAGTCCACCATGTGAGGGAGGATCTCGCCGCCTGGGAGAGACATATCTGATCTTCCCAGCGACCTGTTGACTGATCCCACTGGTCCTCCAGAGTCTGCTGCAAAGGCCGCATCCTCAGCCTGGCGTTGGGAATGAGAAAGATGCAGGAAGCCATGGAACCTAGCAGGGATGCCACCTCCCGGACTGTTGGATTTTGCACCAGGAGCAGAAGCCTGCACTTCTGTCTCATCGAAGACAGTCTCTCCTCCGAAGGATACGCTCTTCCCACACTTGTCTCCGGAACAGAGCCGAGGTAGTGGATGGTCTGGGTGGGCTGCTGCACTGACTTCTCCATGTTGACATGAAGGCCGAGATCGTGCAACTGTTGTAGACAGATCTGGAAGTCGTGCCTCACCTGCAGCGGGGATGGACCTTTCAGCAGCCAGTCGTCTAAGTATGGATAGACCAAGAGACCTTTTCTGTGAAGAAAAGCTGCCACCATTGCCATGCATTTGGTGAAGACTCACGGAGCCGACTTGAGTCCAAAGGGCAGGACCTTGTATTGATAATGTTTGTGGCCGACCACAAACCGTAGGTACTTGCGATGGCGTTTTGCAAGGGAAATGTGGAAGTACGCATCTTGAAGGTCCACCAAACACATCCAATCCCCTACTTGCAGATGTGGACATATTTGATGAAGGGCCAACATGCGAAACTTCTCCTTCACTATGACCTTGTTCAGTAGTCGGAGGTCCAGGATCGGTCGAAACTTGTGCTCCTGATCTTTTTTGGGGACAAGAAAGTACCTGGAATAAACTCCCTTTCCTATTTGAGAAGGTGGAACCTCTTCTATAGCCTGCTTTTGAAGAAGAGCTGTCACCTCCTTTCGAAGCAGCTTTAACTGGTGAGGACGAGACTTTTTCGGTGGTATGTCCTTTGGAAGCGCACAGAAACGTATCCATTGCGCAGTATATTCAGCACCCAGCGATCTTTTGTGATGCTGTCCCACTCTGCCAGATGTTGTGAAGCACTTCCTCCCACTGGAGTGAGTAACGGCGGCAGAGAAGCCACTGCCCATGACTTCCCTCCCGCTCTCGCCGTGGTAGAGGACTCTTGCTGGTGACCCCCTCTACCTCTGTTGGACTTTCCTCCTCGAAACTGGGACTTCCCCTGGTTTTTGTTCTGGGACCACTGAGTGGTTTGAACCCTCTGTTGAGGCCCCTTGCGCTGGTTGGGTCTGTAGCGGCGTCTAAATTCCTTCTTTTTCTTCAACCCAACTGCCTTGAGGGTGTCCAACTCGGTCTTCATTCTAATTATCTCTTCATCTGTGTGTGTGCCGAAGAGAGAAGAGCCCGAGAATGGGAGGTTCAAGATCCACTGCTGCGCATCTGGTTTTAGACCTGTCAATCTTAACCAGGACGATATGGCGCATATTCCATGCGCGTAAGAGTGCGCTGATAGCACCGCCCCCTCTGCCGCTGTGCTAATCGCTTGATTTGCCACCAAAGATCCCTCAGTGACTATCTTGTCAAAATCATTTTGGTCTTCCTTTGAGAGCTTGGTTTTGAACCGCTCCAAAGAGTCCAAGAGAGCTCTGTCATAACGGCCTAGCAACACAGCCGCGCTGGAGACCTTAAGGGATGCAGCCGCAGAAGTGCAGGCTTTGCGACCCCACGAGTCCTGAGACCTGCTCTCCTTATCCAGTGGAACAGAAGAAGAGGCAGATACAGCATGCGTCTTCTTTACTGCCGCCACGATGACTGAGTCTGCAGGAGGGTCCATCTTGACGAAGACCGGATCCGAGGTAGCCGGCTTATATTTCTTTAGAATGCGAGCCAGCACCGCTTTGATGGTTGCTGGAGTTAAAAAAGTGTCCATGACCGGGTCAAGGATCCCAGGAACCAGTGGAAGCAATGGTCGAGATGCAGTCTTCTGATGAAGAGTCTCGAAAATCACTGTCGTCGTGACTTGCGGGACAGACATCTCAATGTTGAGCTTCTGAGCACCCCTCTGCAGAACCTCATGGTATGTATTAATGTAATCTATGGGAGAGACCCTGGAAACCGGGCTGTCCGATAGTGTGGGGGAGTAATCCCTCTTGGAGGACCGGGTAGAGGAAGTCGAGGAAGTAGACGGTGTTCTTCTACTTCGCCGATGAGCATGGGGCCTCCTTTCTGGTGATCTGACTGCACGATCTTCTCGCCTGGGGGAACGCGATGCAAAGCGCCGTCTCTCAGGGGACCTCTCATGCGTATGCCTAGGAGGACTCACTCTGTCCACTTCGTCCACCAATCTCTGAAGAGGAGATCTATGAACTAGACTGGTATACTCCTGCATTCGCCTTGTCGCCCCTGAGTCCTGCCAGTGACGTCAGGGCAGCAGCCATCTTGGGGACAACTGAACAGCAGAAGGGGCCTCGATTTGTCTTGAAGGAGACTTGCGGACATGGCTAGCAGCTTCTCTATGGGAGAGAGCCTGCGGAGTGGATGACCTTGAAGAAGCCCTTTTGGAAGGGTGAGAGGACAAATGGCGCGAGGCTGACTCCATCACTAGGACCACCGATCCATCCCCAGACCTCTCTGAGGCCTGTCTCGACGTCGAGCGTGCTCTCGACGTTGAACCTGCACGCATTCCAGACGTCGATCTTGGCTCCTGACTTCTAGCTAGTTGGGCCTCCCGTCTGCTCGACGTCGAACGCCGTCTCGACGGAGACCGGTGCCGATGAGAAGTAGGTGAAGAATGCTGCCTCGACGTCGAACGGCGATGTGAAGCCGATGACGGAGGGACTCTCTCTCTCGACGCCGAGCGTCGTCTAGACGACGGTGGAGCTGTGTCCAATCTCGATGTCGAAGGTCTGCGAGACGACGGCGGAGGGGTATTTTTCGCCCTCGACGCCGAGCGTCGTCGAGACGACGACGGAGACCTCATCCTCGACGCCGATCTTCGCCGAGTTGACGACGGCGGAGGAGACTTTGCTCTCGACGTCGATCGCTGATGGGACTGCAATGACAGAAGTGAGCCTGCCCTCGACGGCGGAGGGGTGACACTCCTTGACGCTGATCGTCTCCGAGTTGACGACGGCGGAGGGTCTCTGCTCCTCGACGCCGCTCTGCTCCTCGACGCCGATCGTCACCGAGTTGACGACGGCGGAGGGGTCTTGTGTCTCGACGCCGATTGTCGCCGGGTTGACGACGGCGGAGGATCTCGAGTCTTCGACGTCGACGACGTACCTTTTCTCGACGGTGAGCCCGCTGTCGAAGGTCTTTTCTTAGATGAATGACCCACCTGAAGATCTTGTCTCAGCGCCGAGCCCGACGCTGAAGCAGAAGGACGCGAGGACTTGCTTCTAGAAGGCGCTCTAGACCTCTTGGAGCCCTTCCTTACCGGAGACCTTCCTCTAGATGATTTATCTGCCAGGCCATACAGGCAAATTCTTTCCCTGTCTTTTAAAGTTCTTCTGGACAGGTTCTGGCAGTGAGGGCAGGTCTTAGGATCATGATCCTCAGGCAGACAAAGAATACAGACCCCATGAGAGTCTGTTTTGGCCTTCTTTTTACCACAAGAAGGGCAAGGGTCAAAAAGAGATGGCATTTTAATGTTGTTAAAAAATGCCCAAACCTGTCAAAAAAGACAGCTTCTTACTTCAAAAGATGAAAGACGTCGAAGTAAGGTATAAAAGTTGTGAAAAGTGAAAATATTTTCTGACAAAAATCAGAAAAGAGTGGAGCTGTGTTGCCAGGATCCTTCCTGAAGGAGCCGGAAAGAACAACTGACCTAACTGTCACCCCTGAGGCATGATGGGAAGCTGGGGGTCAGGTGTGCCTTAAAGGCACGGTGTCAGTTTATTGCTATGCAGCTACAGGTTAGCTTTTCAGTCTTGTTAGACTGGGTATTTGCAATGCAGCCTGGGAGCTTCCTATGCTTTCAGTGATTTATGAGAATTTCTACTGTTTGCTGAGCATTAAAACAGTTTCTAAACAATTTTTGTTGTTGTTTCTCCTGTTTCTAATGCATGTTTTTCATGTAGGGTGGAAATTCCTTACAGCATGATTCAGCTCTGGTGTTTATTAGGCTGCAATTGCTTATTTTTATATATTATCTACTGGCGGTCGCCAGTAGATAGTTATAGTTAGGACCGAGTTCCCATAGGAAATCTGAAAATTCTATTTTGAATAACTTTGGCGCCGGTTGACTTATCTTCGTGAAATTTTCAAAACTAATGGGGCGCTCCGCTCAGCTCCTACCCTGAAAGTCTCGGGGTGATTCGTCAAGCGGGGGCTGAGAAAAAAGGGGGGTCCCAAAACGCGTTTTCCCCATGTATTTTCCCATAGGACCTTTAGTCGAAGGTACAGCCTGAACGGCTGAACAGAATTACTTGAAATTTGGCAAGAGGTAGTCCTCAGGTCAGGCATGTGCCTTTTGCATATATGGTGTCAATCTGTTCAGTAGTTCCTGAGAAAATCAAAAGTAAAATCACATATATAACTGGGCGGAGCCTAACTACACATCTCATCGTGAGATCTGATTGGCTGTCAGCACTTCATCCAAGAAGTGTTGGCAGCCATCTTGGGACCAATATACATGATAGCACCTCATTAAAAAGCATTGCAGTTAATAGAAGGTTTTAAGACTTTAGTTACATTATAAATCATTTGTTGATGGTACCATACTCATTTTAGGTATTGTGGTGTGTTCTAAGGGGATTTTACCATGTGAAAAAGCCTTCTGCTGTGATATCATGAATCATGTTTGAGAGAAAACTATTTTCTCATGCTTTTCCCACAGAGGTTTGGAAGGTGATCTATAAGCTAAATATATATATATATGTATATATATATGGATATATATATGTGGGGCACATATAATATAGTGTTTCCGGTGTCCTGCGCATGGGCGGGAATATTCTAATGCTTATGACTATTGATGAGGATCCCCTGGAAGAGAACTACATTTTCTAATGTTAACTTTGTAATCGTGTGTAGTCAGTCCATCCTACTGAGATGTTGTTTTAAGTCATCAACTTTTATGTAAATGTTGTCAGTATAAGATAGCGCCTTGGGATCGTCCTATAAGATCTTAATAACAAGTGCTGCAAGTAGACCAGGACTATTCTTATAGCCCATTGGAAATCGTTTGAACAGAATTTAAATCCGTTAAAGGAGAAAGTAGTTAGATACTCACTTTTGGGTGCTATATTTGAACATAACATGTGTATTTGTAAAGCAAATGTTCACCGAGAAGGGTATCTTGGCGCCGCATAATAATGTTAATTATTACCCAGCTTAATGGTACTCATTTCATCAACCTCAGAAGGATGAAAGGCTGAGTGGACCCGCTGGGATTTGAACCTGTGACAATGAGGTCAAACACAGGTCGCTACAGTGGACACATTAGTACACTAAGCCACCATTCCCAGCTGCACATGTATTGATGAAAAAAATGGGAAGTCCAGGGTTGTTTTAAATTTTATCTGGACCGGTTTTGCCAACAGTCCTGTGCTATCAGCGGTCTGTACAGCATATGTGTGTGTTTGAGTTTACATTTCTATAATATAAAACTATTCTATATGATCCCTCAGGTTTTAAAATCAGAAAAAGGGGTGTTTATTGTAGAACAATAAGGTACTATGATGCCCTGATACTGCATCTAGATAGCTTTTATTTCGAGTTTTACCAGTAGCTCAGAGGATATTAAGCCTGTATTTGGAGATCACTCCGTAATGGATCGATATGTGTAATAGATCATTTTTCCTACCCAGCTTGATTTCCATACAACACTGAAGCATGTTTTAAAGCCCTCTTGATTGCATAGGTTTCCGAGATCCTTAGGTATTTAGGATGGAAATGCTAACATTATTACCTCTTCTCCTAGGGGTGCATCCGTTATATAAGCTGGAGGCCAGTCCTCCCCTGCAAGAATGATGTCATAGGCATCTGATAAATACAGCCAGAATATTGCCTCAATTTTCCGTAGTATATCCATCTCAATCAAATATTTTTACATTGCAAATGCTGACTATAGGGTTTATCTGTATTTGTGGCCTGTATAGATTCTTCAGTCAGGTTCACCACCAGATGATCTTGAAGAGTATGGCACACTACTGTCACTTCTGCTGCGCTGTGCAGTAATGATGTAACCCAAGTCCCGTTCCGCAGGAGAATATTTGGTTTGTAGAGCATGTTTCTTAGCTAATCGGGCTACTTTTGTATTTTTAAAGTGAGTCTTGGAATCTGAACCCTTCTTTTCCTTCTTTACACTAACCTCAGCTTTACCTCCCGATTCACCTTTCTGCTTGGAATACTCCTCCTTTATGCAGTACTCGGTCCATCCAGTCCTCTCAGCCCCTTTCATTTCAGAGTCCTGAAAAGAATGGGAAGAACAGCTATCAGAATACGGATTACAATCTGGCTTTTTTTCCAATTTTATCATGGTCCCACAAATTGTAACAACCCTGCTGGATTCCTGCATTGATGAAGATCCAGTCCTTTTCTTTTGTTTTACTCTGTATTTCTTTTTACTGTTTGGTGCTGTTTCTTCTTTAGCAGACCCCTTAGTTTCATTTTTATTTTCAGATGTAGTTTGGCAGCTAGTGATCCCAGGTTCCACAGCCCACAGATGTATATGTTTCAGAGAGTATTCTAGGTAACCCTGCTTCCGCTCCTGAACAAGGAATGCTGAGAGTCTCTGCATAGCCACTGCCACTGCTCGTCAGTAGATGTTGCTCAGGATGATTAAGGAAACTGTTTCAAAATGGCTCAATTTCTGCAAAAGGTGTTCTGTCTTGTACAATGGCTTACACTGGCTTCAAAACTGGAGAGAATTTTAATTGATAATAATAAATGTTTCACTATTCTATGTTCCTACAATTCTTCCAATAAAAACGGTAGCCTACTTGCTTGGCTGGGCCTATGCACCATGACAGGCAAAGACCCAAAACACAACGAGGAAAAATCAAGATTTCACCTTGCAAATTCACCCATTCTGTTGATGCGGTTAGCCATGGACTTTGAGCCCAGGTTCAGCAGTCAGTCAGGGAAACCTACCAAATGCAACATTTCTGAAAATACACGTAGGGGAGTCCGGGATTGAGGGATATAAGTGGATCTCCTACAGTTTTAACCCAAAATGCAATAGTTTAACTTTGGCTTAAATATCTGATTCTCCTAACATTTCTGAGAGAAAGTTCTGGAATATACAGGGAGCGACAAAATTCCTACCACCCCAGTGTTCCCAGACTTCCCTTCATAAAATGGTACACTACTTTTGCGGTTGGGCATATCGTCTGTTATAGGAAAAGCACCAAAATGCAACAAGGGAACAAAAGCAAAAGTGCTGCAAATCATGCCAACTCCACCACTGTGGAGTCCCCCGGATCTCTAGGTTTATTTTAAGAAATGGCCTGAGTTGGTACGACAGGAAATAAAGATCTCTGGGATGTAGTCTTGACATATGGGCCAGAAGAGAGGGGATAAACCAGCCATTTCTGCCTTCCCCTTGGGGACAAAAATACTGCTAAGTGTGGTGGGGAGGGGGTTGATTGCAAGATGGTACAGCACACACCCCTTTCATTTTCTCACTTTTATTCTCTGGTAGTCTAGGGGGCTTGCAGCCCTCCAGGACTGGCGGCTTGAGGGTGTTTACTGACTATCTACCAACCCCAAGGGGTCATAAAACCCACCAGACCTTCAAAGAAAAAAGCAAGGAACATAATGGGGGCGCAGGTTTCCCGTTCATGGCACTCCACTGCACTGCATTTCCTATCCTCAGGCACTAGACGGTGTTTCTGCCAACCGGGAAGGCAGAATGGGCTATCAGATAACTCATATGTCAAAACTACACCCAAAATAATCCAAATGTCTTCTTGTTTGCAATGGGGCTGGGGATGTTCTAGGCTGTAGGGCCAGAAAGACTGTTGGAGCTTTAAGATTTGGTGGGGCTATCACCTGATTTCAGGACCAACCGGCTGCCATTACATTTTTTTCTTTAATTTATCACTGTCATCTAATGGAAATCATACTAAGGGTGAATCTACCCCAAGGGGGCAGAAAGACTGTTAGGGCTTTTAGAAATGGGTGCATGGCCTAGTGCCTGGGTGGGCCTATCCAATCCCATTTCTTTTCTTTATTTAACTAATTCCCTGGTTTCTAGAGTGCTGTATTCCCCTCCTCACTCCTCAGGCAGGAAGGCAGATGTGAGGCATCCCACCGTCTATTTTAACTCCCCGCCCCCAAGGGCAGGCAGAAAGACTGTTGGGCCCTTTAGGGTTCTGGTCAGGTCCCATGACTGGACAGGCCACACCCACCCCATACTTTTAAAAAAGCATTATCCCTGGCTCTATTGGCCTTGCTGCCTCCACACATCACCTGGAGAAGGCAGATTGGGAGTAAACAGGGCAGGCAGAAAGACTGTTTCGGCCTTTAGGGGTGGTGGTAAGGGATAATGCCTGTGTAGGTAACCCCCACCACATTCTTTTGTTTCTAAACAAATTTAATCCCTGGTTTCTGAGGGTTCTGAAGGTGAGTTGTCAATTTTCACCCATTGAAAACAGTTAGTGATTTAGGACCAGTTGAGAACGTGTCTCTGAAAGCCATACACTCGGACAGCAGAATAAAGATGAGGTTATGATCATTCGTATAAAATGCTGACGATACATGACGTCAAGTAACACTATGGGACATACATTTCTTTAGTTATGGAGTATGAGGGATTTACCTCAATCTTGAGGAGACTTGTTTCTGTGCTGCGTCCAGATATAAGCAAAAGTCACACAATTGATGGGCGGAATGCAGAACAAATCAAAACATTCACCCCAGTCATGAGATCGGGGTTAAATCCATCATTCTTTTGCTCACCATGCCACCCCAGTTTAGACCTGGCCATATGCAAATCAGTCTTGACCCTGTGCCTCATGGGATACAGTCCAGCCCGAACTGTCAAGCCAGGTCCTTCCTGGAACGGAAACAAGCATCCTAGGACCGGTTTCGGGGTTTCACCCCTCTCCAGCCAGGATAGCTTCATTCCAGTGGCACAGTGAGCCCAGAACCCACGTCTGGGCATACCTGGCACACTTAGGGCGAGAAAGCAAAAGACACACAATTGATGGGTGGAATGCAGAACAAATCAAAACGTTCTACCCTAGTCAAGAGATCTGGGTTAAATCCATCATTCTTTTGCTCACCATGCCACCCCAGTTTAGACCTGGCCATATGCAAATCAGTCTTGACCTGTGCCTCATGGGTACAGTCCAGCCCAAACTGCCAAGCCAGGTCCTCCTTGGACCGGAAACAAGCATCCTAGGAGTTAGGCCCACATCTCTGTACTGGGGTGAATGTATGACATTGTTCTGCATTCTGTCCATCAACTGTTGTTTTTGCATTTGTCACCCCGAGTGGGACGGGTATGCCCAGACGTGGGTCCCGTGCTCTCCATGCCACTGGAATCAAGCTATCCTGGCTGAAGAGGGGTGAAACCCCGAAACCGGTCCTAGGATGCTTGTTTCCAGTCCAGGGAGGACCTGGCTTGGCAGTTCCTGCTGGACTGTTCCCATGAGGCACAGGGTCAAGACTGATTTGCATATGGCTAGGTTCAAACAGGAATGGCATGGTGAGCAAAAAAACGATGGAGTTAGGCCCAGATCTCTGGACTGGGGTGAAAGTATGACATTGTTCTGCATTCTGCCCATCAACTGTTGTTTTTTGCATGTGTCCAGATATAAGGCCTGATTACTGAAAAGGCCCTTAACAGTGACATGTATTGATGTGCTCTTTGGCTTGGATAGCCAAACATTTTTCAAGTATTTTTGCTAGGTATTGGAGGTCAGTGATTCAAAAATATCCATTTGTGTACAGTCAACATCATTCTTCTTTATTGGCGGTTATACATGGCAGATTGTGTTTACTGTTGAACTTCTAGATCCTTTCTTGTATCTATGTGATATTTATAAAGTGCAAACACAGCTCTAAGGCAGAGGAGCACTGTGCAGGGTTAAAAGCAAAGACATAGTCAAAATGTGATTGGAGAAGTAACTGGCTTCTGAGAGGGAAAGTCGACTGTTACTGCATCCTGACAGTGTACTCTAAAGAGGTGCGTCTTCAGCTCTTCCCTACATTGGAGAAGGGTTGGGGCAGTCCTGATCAGTACAGGGACGTTGTCCCAGATCTGGATGAACAGACTGAAAGGGTAAGTTGTTTTTCTTCTTCTTTTTAGCACGTCTTCGTCTCCAGACTGATGGTATCCTGGCTGTGAGTGTGCTGAGAGCCACAGAAAATAGTGGGTGTGACAGATCAACTGACCCAGGTACTGGTTAAGGAGGCTTGTATAGGATGAGGCTGGTTTTGAAGATGGTGTGGAATGGCAAGAGAATCTAGAGGGGTTCTATTAACTTCATTTCTTTTGGCCCAGATGGGGCATGCTGCTTTATGTAGAATCCCCTTAAGGGGTGCTTCACGCTTTTCTCTTTTTTAATTCGGTAAAGGTAGCCTCGAAAGACCCATCCCAAGGGAAAAAAACAAAGGAAGTAAAAATAATGCTGTGTGTACTCTGCCATCACAAACCTATTTTCCTTCAGGTGGTGTCTCTAAGATGAAGGATGACAGCAACACACAAAGGACGACACTGGCTAAATCCAGCTAACCTTAGGAAATGTGGTAAGTGCAAGAGTAAAAACATGTTTTCTTTCTACAGAGTAGGGGACACAATTTATCTCTCCTACCAACTGCCTAATATTTATTCCATTTCCATTTCCAAGCTTTATTTCGATCATTATAGACCATAAAAGCAAAAGGTAAAATACAAACATCAATATAGTTGGACGGTAAAAGCATCAGTAAACATTACAAAATATGACCAAATACAATAAATGATCAAAATTCATAGCAGTTAAGAAAAGATATTAAAATTAAAAAAGAGGTTAAAACAGTCATTTCATGAGTTAATATGGTTAAAACAGTAGGAAATAGAGAAGGGACATTTAGCATGTGCGGGGGGAATTAAAAACCTTGCAGCGCCTATGCCACATGGAGTTGAGGAAACGGGACACAGCAAAAACAATCGGAGGATGGGTATCAGTTCTCAAAACTCTAAAGGCCTCCAGGCACTGTCTGTACCCCAGGTTCCTGCATAATGGTAAGAGCCAATACCTCCTGGCTGCATTATAGCCAGGACAAAAGAAGAAAACATGAATGGCTGACTCTTCTTGACTGTCACAAGCAGAAACATCCAACAGGAGAAGCTTTTGACCATTTGCTAGTAAATGCATGAACCGGCAGGCAACCCAATCTAAACTGGGCATAAACTTTCCTTGCCATGAACGGATGAACAACATCAAGGTAGGCCTCAAATAAATACTGGTCTTTACAATTGAGGAAGTCAGAGGTTAGTTGGCCTGGTTTTGTGCTCCCTTGGATTTCAGCCAACCTAAACAGTCTGTAAGCTTTAACTATTTCAAGCCGCGATATTGTCGGGGACACTTCCTCAGGGTGGGTCCATAGGTTCGGCCGCCCTAGTCTGAAGCACAGGTCTTTTATGTGTACAAACCAGGATAGTTTTCCCACCCCTGGGAGCCCCAAAATAGCCTTGAGTTCAGACTGGTAGGCTATTAATTCGGGGGTCGCCCATAGTCGACAACAAACAGTCAAGGGACGCAGTCCGATCTCCTCGTCTATGGATCTATTCCCGAGGTCTATACGTAGGGGGCTAAGGGGAGTGGAGTTCTTGGCGGTAGACTCAAGAGCTGCCTCATAAACTTGTTCTCAGTTTTAACCAGTCCACCTGCAGGGCGATGACCCCAAAGTTCTGCCCCATACGTTATAGCACTCCTGATTTGGACTTTGTAAATCTCGGTCATCGGACCCGGTTGTCTAGATGTTGAGTTCCTATATAATTTTACTATTCCCCCAGCCATCTGTGCTAGCCTTAAGCCTGCCTTTTCTTGCTGCGGGCCCCATCCAAATGTTTCTGTCAGCGTAACATCCAGGTAATCAAATACAGCTACCCTCTCTAGTTGGATATCATTTAGAGTGGGATTTGGGTGAGATGTTTTACTGGGGTTACAAACCATGTACTTGGTTTTTGGTGTGTTGATCTCTAGCCCCCTGTCTTTGCAAAATAGGGTGAAGCTGTCAAGGGTCCTTTGCATGCCCATGGGCGACTTGGATAGTAACAAAGTGTCGTCCGCAAACATCATTGCTGGGACCTTGTCACGTGCCAGCTTTGGGGCATCAATGTTAGCAACCCCTTTTAATTGGTCCACCAAAGCGTTGATAAAAAGATAGAACAGTTTGGGGGCCAAAACACACCCCTGCCTTACACCTCTATTCACTGGGAAGCGTGGGGTTATGTGAGAAGTTGGCCTGGCATATGCTGGTCACTAGTTAAAGTGGCCACCTTGCACCAGTCCAATTCGATTCTTATGGTAGATAGGTTTAAGACAACCTTTTAAAGAAAGCTATCCTAGTGGTAGCTGTGGAGAGTGGCCTTCAGGCTAAGTCTCTGGAGGAATGTAAAGCAGCTTGTTTTACCTTATAATCTCTTGAATTACCAAATGAAAGGACACCACACAGGTATATATATATAATATATATATATATGTATTTATTTCTAACACACTCTACTAATCTCTTTATGAGATTAGAAGTCAAGAACATATGCAAAAATCAACAGTTCACAACAAGTTAAGCACTTATATGGCTGGGGCCCTAGGGGCGTACCAGACCATATACTAAAAAAGAGATATAAGAAGATCGACTTGCGAGGGGACAAGGCCTAGGGCCTGTAGAAGCGCTGGGGCCTCACTAATCCACCCAAGGCAGGTAAGTAAAGGACCCACGGGAGACGCCTGCAGTGTGAGAACACAGCCGCGGATCCCAATAGACTTCAATGGAGCAAGTCGCGGTTGGAATTTTAAAGTTTTAGGATACTTCGGGAGAGTCTACAAGCAAGTCACTTACAGGGTAAGTAGTTCTAGAGCCAACACACACAGGAGCACCGTAGTGCTGGAGTTACCTCACCCAGGTAAGCCGGGTGCATAGGTGTCTTTTGGTGTCGGGTCGCTGCGTCGTTTTCAATGGGAGCCAAAGAAGACTTGCTGCTTGTGAAGACAGGAGAAGTGTCCGGTGGAATCCAAGGATGGATTCAGAAGAAAGAAGACCTGAAAGCAGAGGAGACAGTGTTCAAAGTCACTTGCCAGTGACCCGGGCCCAGGAAGATGGATGCCCACAGTCGTCGGGTGATTTCAGGTGATCACGGTTGTCTTGACTCTTCAGCCACGAGGTCCAGGAGGCGTCGACGACAACCAGGAGCTGGATTCAGCGTGTCCCACGAAGTCTGCAGCTTACTGAGGTTTCGGCAACCGGATTGGAGCCAACAAGCCTTGGCAACAGCAAGTCTCGTGGAAAGTGAAGAAAGTCAGCGGCGCAGACCAGCAAGGTCTGAGGGACTCACCCAGCGAGGGTAAGTCAGGGCAGGCCTGGAGCAACCAGGGGAGCCCTTTGGTTCTGTAGAAAAGTCTTCAGGGGACCCACAAGCCAGCTGGCAAGGGATCGCAAAGACGCCTTGGGAGGATTCGCTTCACAGGAGCCCACGGTCACTCGTGACGAGGTAGGCCTCTGATCTTCGGTGGAAATCCTGCTGGAGGCTTGGACCACACGTGAAGGGGTTGCACTCGAGAATAGTGCACGGTACCCAGGTATTGCTGTTCCTCATCACTCGTGGGATCCACTTGCCTCAGCGTCGCTGGGGACTCACGATGGCTGTAGAGAAGTCAGGAAATCCACTTCCGGGGCTGCAGGGACTTCGGACTCTGGCGGGAATGGGAAAGTTTGCGACTGTTAATGCAAAGTTTTGGTGCCTGCCAAGCAGGGGAGTCACTCCTTGACTCCAAGGGAGATTCTTCAGTCTTCCAAAGGTAGTGGAACGTCGAAGGTCCAGGATTCTCCTTCAGAGCGTCGTCCAGGGATATCTAGTTTGCAATGGCAAGGGTTCCCTAACTTATACTAGAAGGAAGGGAGGGACTAGCTCTATGACCCCACCTATGGGAGGGTCAGGGGAGTGGGTGGCCACACCCACTTCCCTTTGTCCAGTTTCGCACCAGAGCTGGGGCAGGTAGCCCCTGAACCGGTTTGAGCTGGCATATGCACAGAGGAGCCTACTGCTCCCCCAGTGCAGGACTTCAAAGCACTCTAGGAGTGCACCCACCCAGCCCCAATACACTAAATCCTGTCTAGAAGGTGGTTACACCTCTCTGTGACAGGATGCCTATTGTTGGGCCTCCTCCACTGCGAGTTTTGGTCAGCAGCAGGAGGGCAGCCCAGTGTCTGTGCTGGTGGCATCCATTTTGTGATGCCAGGGCTCTTTCAGGAATCTACTGTGTTTCCACAGTGGGTACATGTCTATCCCTCTAGAAGGGTGGGATCATACTGCCACACCAGTTACTGGTGTGGGGGTATGATTCCAAAGCGTTTGACACCAAACACTACATGTTTTGATGCAGTCATCCCAGAGTTAGCATTTACCGCAAGGTTATAATGCACTTAAGAGTATATGGTTTAACCGCATCCACAAACAGTCACAGAGAATAGACTCTGAGAGCTGCAGAGGGACCCTGCTCAGGCAGAGGCACCCCCTCACATGGAAACCAAGCACCCTGCCCTCAGGATTGATAGGGCCTGCCTTAGGGGTGACTGATAGGTTTATATGTGTGTGTATGGTGAGATATAGGGAACCTATATCTCTGTGAGTAGTGCTAACACTACCTCATCCAGGCTGCAGTAGCAGGCCTGTGGTGTCAGATTTAGACTGCTTCCCAGGGGTGGCATAATACATGCTTCAGCCCCTGGTAGGCCTGTGAAGTACCTATGCCCTTGGTACCTAAGGTATCATATACTAGGGGCTCATAAGGTACCACAGCATCCAATCACTAGTGCATCTAATATGCACTCAAAGTTGTTTAGAGAGAACAGAGAGGCTGGGGCCCTGATTAGCAGGGACCCAGCCAGATTACTGCCAGAACCAGTGTTAACATCAGAAAAAAAGTGGGGGCAACATAAGTGCAGATCCTACTCACCTACAGGTTAATTCCCCATATTTCCCGTATCTCACCTGGGCACAATTTCCAGTGTGCAGGCGCTTAATCAAAGACAGCAAATAGGGCAGAATGCCCATTTGCTCTAGGATCACCCAAAGTTTGTCACGAGGTACCAGATCAAAGGCTAATTTAAGGTCAACGAAGATCAAATAGAGGCTCCCAACCTCTATTGTCACCGTCTTCCAATATAATAGTTGGAGCCTAAAGATTTGGTCAATAGTGGAAATATTTTTACGGAAACCAGCCTGGTGAGCACTCAGAATCTCGCTCGTCCACCCAGGACTGAAGCCGCTCCAGGACAATCCTGGCAAACAGCTTCTGAGTTACATCAATCAGGCTGATTGGCCTGTAGTTAATGGGCAGGAGGGGTGAGCCCTTCTAGTATACTGGAAGAATTTCTGCCCCTAGCCAGGTGAAGATGTTGGTCAGGCTAGTGGTCAAATCCTCATGTGTAGCCATGAGTTGAGCGATGGTATCGGGAGAATTAAGGGTCTGGACAGCCTTCTCCATTGCCAATAAGGGTAAAATAATTAAAGGAATACAGGGCAGCAGCCTTGCCTGGTGACTGCTTCAGGGTTTCCCACCTAATTCTCCTTCTGTTATTGTCTAATGTTAAATTGGTACTGATCCAGCGCGAGAAGCCGGGGAGGAAAGGCGCAAGAATAGAAAAGGAGGCAAAATTTTCAACTATCCCTTCCTGCGTCGCAGACCCAACGTCACACTAGCTCATTCACACACGCATTCATTGGTGGGGCCCATAACACCAACACTTGCACGTCTCCACTCACGAATCTGCACACAGGATGGATGATGATCTTGCGCTGAACATGTAGGGGGTACCTTATTACCTATAGGGAAGAAAAGTTATTTTACAAAATATACATTAGCATTCACCACCTATAGATTCCTAACCCTAAACATCAAGGCACTCCACCACTTGGTCGACGGACCAATTAGTTGGATTGGTTGATGGTGATTTAGAACCAGCTAAAACACATTTAAGACACAGAATCCTTTACTCTTTTCATTGAAAAACCAGACTCGTAATTTCCGTTAATCTTATTTGTTTATCTAAATATTAATTGCAATTAATATCATTAATAATCGATCACATTTTGTATTTTGTTCGCAAAACGCATGACATTTATATTTACCTATTCTTGCTATCTGGATTTTTCTCTAATTCATTTGGCTCTGCATAACCGAATTTAGCCGTTAATTGTCCAAATAAAGCAGGCCAAAGCTCAAAGTCCGAAAGTTCTTTGCTCAGCACGTTACAGTCCCAAAGATCTCCAAAGGACCAGAAATCGTGCAAGCATCTGTCATCACCTGTGGGGTCAAAGAGGGTGTGCAGTCATCGAAACTGCAGAATGCATAGCCCCTCCCTATTCTACTACTCTATTTATAATAATTTTTGGCACAACATGAAACATTTTTAGGCGACGGAAAGTTGTGATTGGCTGATTGGAAAACGTCCGATTTTTATTCTATGAGGTTCTCATGGATTTTGCTGGTTCATTTCCGTAACTGATGCAACAATGTTTAAGGTTTGCTTGCATGTCCCAATTGTTCATTTAGACCAGTTTTTACGGACTGAAGTTTGGCAGTCCACCAAGTTCCTATCCTTGACCAGGAACACTGTGCCTTAGGCTATTTGGAGGTCTTGCGGGGCCATCCGAGTCTGCGCAGTAGGCATCGCGCTCACGAGACGGTGGCCACTTCTGAACTCCATTTCGGATGCCATTTTTAGGTAGGGCCAAATGTCAACTTAAGCAAAACAAACACAAAACTATAATTAATACAAACAAATAATGATTCTAATGTTAAACCCTCACTAATCCTTTTATGTATTAGTATTTTCCTAGCATATAGCGACATTTAAAGCGATAATATTCGCTTTTAGGATCCAAACTGGAACGCAAACATCACAAAAGCAACATAAATCATGCGATATCTATTACCACATGTACTACTATTAATATGCGTACATATTTTAGTTATTAGAGTTATTTTGCCATGCAAATAGCAATTTCCCACGTGTATTTGGTGTATGCAAATGGTTTGTTTTAGTTTCACACTGCACTCCGTTAGTAAAATTATAATCAGTAGGTTATATGGTTAGTGTTCTCATGCAAAATAGAGGAGGTATACAGAATTTTGCTCTACCTGCTCCATCAATTCCCCCTTTCGTGATTTTTAACATCACCACACTACCTTAAAATTTTGTAAAATTTGTGAATAGAAATGAATTCAGTTCTCTTAATATTTTGTTAGATCACATGACTCTTCTTCTCTTGTCTTTGTATACATATTCTCTTTCCACTGTTCTAATTCTACCTCTTCAAATTCTCTCTCTTTTCTTACAGTTTCTCTTTTTATGTTATTTCGTATTTTCTTTCTTTTGCTACGTAAACATCCTAATCTCAGAATTAATACTAGAATAATCACACATGTTACTGGAAATAATATCTTACCAATAAAGGTACTACCTAGTTTTAGTAAAAAGTCTTTAATAGTAGAAATCCTTTTTCCAATCTTTTCCCAAATTCCTTCAACCTCCAGTGGAACAATCTCCTCATGCAAATCAGTTATATTCTTTATGTACGTCTTTAAATCTTGACTTTCGTCAGGAATGTAAGTACAACAATGTTGAACTTTCAGCATTCCACAGACTCCACCCTATTTTGCCAAAATGATATCAATGGCAAGTCGATTTTGCATCACCATGGCTCGCATAGCAACCATTTCGGTGTTTACCAATAAAAATCCTCCAGCAGTGCTTGTTGACAAGCGATCTACTACTGTTGATAATTTTCTTAATTTTATGTGCATTCAGAGATATTCCAACTGCTGGTATCAACGCTCCAAAAATGTCTCCTACAATTCCTGAACAAGATTCTCTTCTTCTACGTGTTAGTTGTCTACCTATCTCATGTGCACCATCTTTTCCTCTTCCCACATGAAATATCTTTGGGAAAACCAGGCCTAGATAACATGTGCCATACCAATGGTTAGGTAAGCGATAATAAGCTTTGTTCCCGCAGATAAAATATAATCCAGGAAAAACCGGATCATTTCCTCCTTTAAATCCCCATCCACCAATGATTCTATAAGTATCATGGCAATCACTTGTACCCACAAAACAGTTATCATATGCAGTTAGATTTCTTCTAATACACAACTTCCCTTTCTGAGGCCAATCTAGAGCCATTGTTGGACTAGCTTCTCCCTTCAAATGTTTTTCTCTTTCAACATCCCAAACTGTCTTTTCTTCTTTTCCCTCAGGTACCTTCTTTTGCATTTTTAATCTCCTTTCTTCTACCATATCTGAGAAAGTATTTTCTTCTCTTTTCAGACTACAAGTTAGATTATTTCTAAATATTGACTCTAATGTTAATTTTTTAGTTTCTAAGAAAAATTCACCTAATACTTTAGCAGGTTTTACTTTATTCAGTTTATTGACTACGGGTACTTGTGAAAATATGTTATCTACATCTGAAAAATAATATTCTAGTCTCCCTATTTTGTAAAACAAACTTGCTAATACACTACATGTTATTCCATATGTTACTGGGTGGTGATGTTATGTCACTCTCTCAGACACTGATGCAGGCAACTGCATGCAGACATAACAATCCCTCACATCCATCGTCTTCACATATTGGTACAATAATTTTGAAAAAACATTGTTAGAAAAGTCAGTTATAGACCTATCCTTATGTAAATAATTTCTATCTATTTTAGTTGGATTAATCTTTTGAATCTTCTCTACATTAGTCTTATTCACACTATGACCTTCAATTGTATCTAATGTAACCTTAAATGAGACCATTAAAGCTAACGCACTCCACAGAAGCATTAATAATCCTGTACAACAACTACACATTTTGCACCATTTTCTAAGGAACACACATTTTGATTTTCTACTTTCGGTGTTTGCCATTTCGAAAAATGGTCAGTGTCTTTTGACTTAGCCTCTTCTACTTCACAACTAGTTTTGTCTAACCCAAGGCTCTAAGCACCTACTTGGTTCTTTTCTGTTTATGTCTTTTACGGTAATTTCAAGTTTCTCCTTCTGGAGCACTTTTGTCTCTTCAGTTTGGCATTTGATCGTCTTTCACTTTTCTTTCACAATCTTGATTCAGAATTTCCTGAACATCCGTCACTTTCCCGATGTCGGACAAGATAACTCTCAGGATTTCTGATTCTTTGTCTTCCTCAACCACTTCAGGTACAGTCACCTCTAGATCTCCTTGGCTGTCTGCCTCTTCTCGTACTTCAGGAAGTGCCACATACGACCATTCTGGTGACTTATACTTCTGGTTGGGCTTTCTAGTCCTTTTGCTTTCCTCTGAGGGTGTCGCTTCAATGTCTTTTGATTTCTCTTGGCTAGACACCTCATTCACTTGTTCAGCTCTGGATGAATTCACTCGTGTCAAGCTGTATCTCAATCTCTTTATTTTGTTTGGCCAAATTTCATCCTTTGCTGGCCTTTTTAGCTTACTTCCTTTTTATTTCTCTCAGTTCTCCATGCTCTTTTCCTCAGGACTCGACCTTCTGGTACTTCTTCGTCACTGTCCTCCGAGTCAGTTCCAACTTGACTCTTGCTTTCAGTAGTTCTTCTTTCCACCATTTTCTTTTTCTTATCTATTTCTGTCCCTTCTCGTGGTTCTTCCACACAATCTTCCTGCTGACTAACTGTCCCTTCCTCTACCTGG
Source organism: Triturus cristatus (assembly GCF_964204655.1). Classification (NCBI taxonomy): domain Eukaryota; kingdom Metazoa; phylum Chordata; class Amphibia; order Caudata; family Salamandridae; genus Triturus; species Triturus cristatus. Next base: position 53,858,260 of record NC_140592.1, read on the forward strand.
ATGTATGGTTTCCCTACATCTCCTCGGGGCTCTTCCGCGACAATCTTTCCCTCACTCTCTGTATCTGGTACCTTACCATCTACTTCTGTTATTTCAGGTGGAATTTCTCTTGACTTTACATACGGAACTTCTTTATTAAGAATTTCTTTGACAGTCTATTCACTGTTTTTATTTTCACTCTTATGTGCTTATACTGGTTCAGTGTCTGATTCTGAACTGGTGTCAGAAATTTGTAATTTTCTTCTTAATGGAAGATTCTCTGGTGCTATAGCTGGACTTGGTTCTGACTCCCCCCTTTCAGGAGTTTGTCTTGCTCTTATTTCTTCAGTATTTGATTCGGAACTTGTATCTGATTCTTCAAAGTATTCTCCTTCCTTGTTATCCACTGGATTTGGAATTCGCAAGGTGTGACTAGCATGAATCCAGTTCTTCACTCCTGCACATTTCACAGCTGTCGTCGTGGTCAGGATCACCTGACGTGGTTTACCCCACCTTGGGACCAAACAATTTCTTCTTCTATGCACTTTTATTCTTACCCAGTCACCTGGGCTCAGATCATGAGCTGGCTTCTTTTCAAGAGTGGTGGCATCCGATCCAACCTGAAACACAGAATGAAAATCAGTCAACCCCTTGCAATAATCCAACACCAAGCCATCAGATATAGGCAATAGCTTGTTGACTGGTATGAAAACATGTCGCATTGCTCTCCCCATCACTATTTCGTGAGGACTCAAACCTGTATTCCTATCTGGAATAGATCTAATAGTCATGAGTACCAGAGGCAAGACATCAGGCTATTCAATCCTGTGGCTAAACACATTTTTCCCAGTCTGTTTTTAATGGTGCCATTTACTTGTTCCACCACACCAGAAGCCTCTGGGCGATAGGCACAATGTAGTTTCTGTTGTACATTCAATGCTTCACAAATTAATTTCATGATTTCATCATGGAAATGTTTTCCTCTATCTGACTCGATCGTGACTGGAAAACCAAACCTGGGAATGAACTCTCTCAATAATAGCTTGGCTACTGTAATTCCATCACTCCTTCTTGTTGGGTAGGCTTCCACCCATCGAGAGAATAGACAGACCATCACTAGAACATACCTCAACCTGTTGCAGGGGGGCATTTCAATGAAGTCAATCTGCATTCTTGTGAAAGGCCCTCCTTCTCGTCCTATAGTTCCCAGACTTACCACTGTTTTTCTTCCAGGATTGAATTGCTGACATATAAGGCATCTTTGACAAAGGCTTTCAGCTACTAATCTAAATTTTGCATTATACCATGTCTGTTTGAAAAGTCTGATCATAGCATCTCTTCCTACATGTGCTTGTTCATGATACATCCGTGCCATGGCAGAAACCATGCTATCAGGCGTGACTGGTCTTCCATCCCGATAAACCCACACATGATCTGTTTCCCGTGGTGCACATCCTGCTTTTACCCACTGTCTCATTTCCTCATCTCCTGCTTCTTCCTGCAACTGCCTCACTTCTTCCCATGTATTTACAGTGTTAGTAAACAACAAGGGACATGAATTCATTTCTTTTTCTTTCCCACGATTCACTGAGTTCTGATTGCGTGCACAATACTGAGCCATATCATTGGCAAACCGATTGCCCGCTGAAACATAATTGGCGGACTTGGAATGCGCAGCACATTTCACCACTGCTAACTGTTTAGGCAGCGGTATCGCCTCAATCAACTTTCCAACCACTTCAGCATTCCTTATAGGAGTTCCACTTGATGTCAAAAACCCTCTTTGGGACCAGATTTGCCCAAAGTCATGCACTACACCGAAGCCATATTGACTATCGGTTATCACAGTCAATCTCACATTCTTTGCAACTTGCATGCTCTTGTTAACGCAAAAAGTTCAGCAACCTGGGCTGATTTTACTCCTTTCAGACAAGATGCTTCCAGTGCCGCTGCTACCGTGTATACTACATATGCTGCACTCAGAATTCCCTCATCTGTTCTCAAGCATGATCCATCCACAAACATTACATAGTCACTTTCTGTCAAAGGTACATCTTTTATATCAGGACGTGGTTTGGTACAAAAATCAAGCACTTCCAAACAGTCATGATCCACATCATCTCTGACTTCCACATTCTCAGCATCAGGCAACAATGTTGAAGGATTCACATTCAGCATCTCACAACTCACATACGTTGCCCCTAAAATGACTTTCTCGTATTTAGTCAGACGACTATGCATCATGAACTGAATGCGACTCATTGTTAAAAGGATTGCCACATCATGAGGTACAAACACTCTCACAGGATATCCAATCACAATTCCTTCACTCTGTTCCAGACTCTTACAGGTGGCTGCTACAGCTTTCAAACAACCAGGCAATGCTACAGCTACAGGGTCTAATATAGCTGAAAAATATGCAATTGGTTTCCTCAATTTTCCGTGCTTCTGTATTAAGACAGAAAGTGCACATCCATTTCTTTCGCTGCAATAGAGCTCAAATTATTTCTCATAGTCAGGCATGCCAAGAGCTGGTGCTTCACACAACCCATCTCTCAATTGTTTAAAAGCCTTCAACTCTTCTTTATTTAATTCAATGGGATCTTTTACATCACTCCTTGTCAAACGTACCAAAGGTTTTGCAAAGAGAAGTTACTAATCCACTGGCGACAATATCCAACCATTCCAAGAAACATTCTCTCCTCTCTTTGAGTCATTGGGGCTCTCATTCCTTTTATTATCCTGATTCTGTCTGCAGTTACCTTTCTTAATGCTTTTTCAATTTTGTGGCCTAAATATTGTACTTCTTTCTGACAGAATTGCAGTTTTGATGGGGATACTTTAAGTCCTCCATCTGCCAGATGATTCAACAATGCAATGGTATCTACTACACAAGCTTCTCGAGTTCTCGATGCCACAAGCAGGTCATCGATATATTGGACCAATATTGAACTTTCGGGCATTTTTAAATCTTCTAAGGACTTTTTCAGAATCTGATTAAATATCGAGGGACTCTATGTATACCCCTGTGGGATTCGGCACCATGCCAAAATACGTTCGCCAAACCGGAACGCAAAAATCTGTTGGCTGGCAGGGTGCAATGGAATTGAAAAGAAAGCATAACACAAATCAATCACCGTATACCATTCTGCATCGTGAGGAATCTGATATAAAATCACAGATGGATTTGGTACAATGGGACAACATGATACAATGATTTTATTTATTTTTCTCACGTCTTGCACTATTCTAAAAGTTCCGTTGGGCTTTTTCAGTCCCACAATTGGTGAATTACACGGACTGCTCATTATTTCCCTCAAAATACCTTGCTCAATCATTTTGTCTATTATAGGAGTGCCTCCTGCAATTATCTCGGGTGTCAATTTGTACAGTGGAATATTTGGGTAACTTACTCCTTCCTTCACAGCAATTTTTACAGGATCTACATTTTTCATTAATCCCACATCTTCTCCTGTGAAATCCCACACCTCTGTTTTTACTGTTTTCTTCAATTCTTGAGGCAATTTTTTAGGGTCAAATACAGCAAATGCCTCGGTAACTTCAGGTTCCATATTAGCTATTGTCATTTTATACAGTACGTCCTCATCAGGAGTCTCAAAAGCTATGCCATCAGGAGTACAGAATATCGTGCAGTTCATCTTGCATAGCAAATCTCTCCCTAACAAATTTACAGGGCTTGAATCGCACAAGACAAAACAGTGCATTTCTGAAAATTTCCCTATTTTGACTTTAACTGGTTCAGTGAGAAATGTTTTTATCTGTCTGTTGGATACTCCAACTACTTGGATTGTTTCATCCGAGAGAGGAAGATTTTTGACATCAGCTGACCTAACAGTTGAACGAGTAGCACCAGTATCTACTAGGAAAGTAATGTTTTCGTCATTTACCTTTCCATCCACAAAAGGGCCTGTCTGGTCTACCTCTAGAGTTGCGCCAAGTACGCACTCTTCTTCCTCCCCTCGGCACCATCAATAGCTTTCTTCTGACTCACTCTCATTGCGTTGTAGCCAATACTGCGAAACAGCACTAGCGCGCGGCAGTTTAGTTACCTGTTCTTCGTTGTAGAATCCTGTCTCATTACTGTATTTCTGAGGATTTATGCTCTGTGGAAAAGGTGGTTTTGGCACCTGACACTGTTGGGCAACAACCTGCTGCTGTCGCTGCGGTTGACAACTCACCTCATTCTGCACCTGTGGATTCAATGATGCATTATCACCATTAGCACTTGGGGGAAATTTACACTCGGTTCTCCAATGCCCTATTCTTCCGCAAATATGACATGGCCATTTCTTTTTGGCTTCATCTAGACTAATCTGTCCTTTCCCTTTCCCAAAGTTGGGTTTTTGTATAATTCCTGTACCATTTGCTTGTACAATTAATTGAGCTTCCTGTCTCTCTGCTACTTATATTTGAGCCCACATGGCTTTTTCTTTTAATTTACGCTGTTTTGCTTCAATTTCATCACTAAAATATTTTGCATGTCTCAGTACTTCATCTATCTTTTTATTGTGCCAATCCACTGTATGCTGTTTAATCATTTCACTTTTCAGGTCGTAACCCATATACAAATCGATTTACAAAATGACTCAAATCCTTCTCGCTCAAATTTTAATCTTCACTGTATTGTTTAAAAGCTAGAATCAATCTTTCGTAATATGCGTGTACAGACTCTTTCACTTCTTGATGAGTTCTATCAATTTTTGCCCAATCAGTTTCTTTAGGAGGCACTTTATTTTTCAGAAAGGTAACTACTTCTTCATATTTTCTCATTACTTCTGGATCAGGGGCACCTGTTTTTGGATCTCTAGGGTATTCTTGAGTAGACCAACCTATTGTAATTTTACATTCTGTCCATAGGTCTGCTGGTACAATTATGTCAAATAAACTATTTAAATCAATTCATAGTACTTTTGATTATTTTACAAACCTGTCTACCTGCCTGTACCATTCAACCGGCTTCTCGCGCAAGCGAGGAAAGTCATTGGTGAATGATAAAATGTCCTGTCTGGTCCAGGGGACATGCACATAACCTCCACCTGGAATTTCCCTCATGCGACATTCAGTCACGACCTTTTATTTTTCTCTTACAGGATAAGCTGCAAACGTTTTGTCTGTTGCATCGTCTCTTTTTCGAAACCATCTACTTTTCCATTTGTCTACATCGCCCCATTTTCTCAGTGAAATAATTAAGTCTTTAATCTGAGTTGTTCTTCCTGCAGTATTCAAATTTTCAATATCTTTTTCAGAAAAGTCTACTCTGTATGGTTTTAAAGACTTTACCTTTTCAAAGTCGATACCCATTTCACTTGCTACTTCTTCTAATCTTTCATGTAAATTTCTTGCTCTCCATGTTATACTTTTACATAGAAACATTAATTCTTCATCTTGATAGGCTTTTAACTTTTCTGTGGGAATAGTTTCTATTAATTCTTCTAAAACTATTTTTAATTTGGACCCATCTAGAGGTTGAGGTTCAGCATCTTTTTGCTGTAAACTCCTTAGCCATTTCACTTAATTCATCAGAAGTAGGACCTACAGGATTAATTTCATTTCGTGTTTGTTCTAAACCCTTTGGTGATCCTGGTACTGATTCTGTAGTCATTATTGCTCTATTCACTAGACTCTGATTTACTGTCAAATTTTTAGGCGTACTTTGTTCAGAAATTCCTACCGCTTGTCTCCATGGATTCTCGTTTGAACCTCTTCTTTGCATTTCGGTTTGTTTATTACTGTTATAAGGAATCGTCAGACAATGCTCACTATCCTTTTGTTTATCAAAAATAGGCATTACAGGTCCTATTATTACAGGAACGGTTACAGCTTCCAAGTTTTTAGTTAATCCCCTAATCTTTTCAGTTAACTCTAACGTTGTTTTTGCTAATTCAGCTGAATTTTCATTTGCCATTTTACCAGGTTGTGTATTTTCTGTTTCTCTAAAGGGATTAGTTCTTCCTACCTCATGTGGTATTGATTCAAACTTTATATTTTGTGGTATTTCTTTTACTGGGGCACTCGGTGTCAACAATGTGGAATTTGATTGATACAGGGGGGGATTTTTTTTAAAAATGTCATCAAGAACATCATCCTCTGACTCATGCACACCATACTTATAACCTCCTGATTCCGTATTATTTCTTTTTTCTGTACATTTTCTACTACTAATCTCTTCAGCACTTCTCATAGGAAACATACCATCAGTCATATTTGCACTTCGCCATCTTCTCATAATATCATCATGATTCTCTTGTCCACACAATCTACCAAACATGTATTTGTACCTTCCGCCACTCCGCTGTCGTTCTCTGGCATACATCTCATCTTCCCATTCTGTCAATGCTTCAAACTGAGTAGGTCTAGGTCTTGGTTCTAGTTTCATCATTTTTTCTCTTAAATTCCTCAGTACTGCTAAATTGAATGAACCATGTTCCAGAAATGCCAAAACTCCATCCATCTTTTGTATACTTTGACCAATTGTCTAACCAGATACATGTATGATAGCCATATTTCGCAACCATAAAGGATGCTGGTGATTTCGGTGGAGGAAGCAACTGTCCCTCTCTAGTCACAATCGGTTTGTCCTTCTTAAATAAACTCTTGATCTTTCCAAACCAGGACTTTTTCTCTTTCTCTGGTGGATCATAATACATCATTTTCTCTTTTCAGTATCGCTAGATTTCTCTTACAACTATTCTGTTGTTCTATCCAATCGTAGCGCGACTTACACTAACGCACCAATCCAGAGCGTCTACGTCACTTTTGCAATTCGCCAATCCCAGCGCGACTTACACTAACGCACCAATCAGGAGCGTCTACGTTTCTTACTGACTGGCCAATCCCAGCTCGGTCTTTTCTGACGTCAGCTTTTCTCACTACTCCTGCTTCTGCTGACCCCTCCTTTACAAAATGTATCCGCAAACTTTCTTACATTCACTTTTTACTCAAATTTGGTTAGTAACAACATAAAAACGCCACTATTATCTATTTCGCTAACAAAAGGAATAGTCTTGACCTTTTTCACAAGAATTCCATCTTTCCCGAGAGCAGCACTTACCTCTGCCCTACTACGGAATCATTGCACTCGCCGATAAAGCAGCACTTCCCTCTACCTTACCCTTCTAGCAAGCATTAACTAACCGTTTCTCTAGAAATAAGACACCTGTTGGAGACGCTCTGCTCCTGAGAAATAAAACCAGAGTTTCACAATTGAGTCGAATGCCGTTTCATTTACGCACTTTCATACGGAAAATGTAGTTCATTCGCACAGAATCCTGTCATTCCCGAGAGCAGCACTTACCTCTGCCCTACTACAGAATTATTACATTTGTTAATAAAGTAGCACTTCCCTCTACTTTACCCTTCTTACAAGCTTAGGGAACACCTATTACCTTCTCAGTGATAAGCGTAATCAGAGTTCACGTTACTCCTGTTACTTAAATCCAGAATTTCACAGGTGGCCTTCGCTACCCATGCACCTCTTTTACATAGAAATGTCCCTAATGATAACACACGGCGATGTTAACAAATCGAACCCAGACAATGCGTCGTGCAACTTCAATCGTCACACGTTTTACCCGTGTACCTACAGGGCACAATAATTCCGTCTTTCCCGAGAGGAGCGCTTACCTCTGCCCTACTACGGAATCATTACAAGGCATCCGACTTCCTACATCCCAGAAGTCTTCAAAACAACATAGAACGCAACACAACTCAACATATAGTGTTAATACATAAACCAATACTTATCCAAACATCCACAATCAATAATCAATATTCAAGAATAGGAAAATCAATAAGCAATAATCTATTCTATAAACAATAATCACCAAACCAATGCAATAAAACCATCACTCTGCTACCAGAAAAACTGATCCAGCGCGAGAAGCCAGGGAGAAAAGGAGCAAGAAAAGAAAAGGAGGCAAAATTTTCAACTATCCCTTCCTGCGTCGCAGACCAAACGTCACACTAGCTCATTCCCACACGCATTCATTGGTGGGGCCCATAACACCAACACTCGAACGTCTCCACTCACGACTCTGCACACAGGAGGGATGATGATCTTGCGCTGAACATGTAGGGGGTACCTTATTATCTATAGGGAAGAAAAGTTATTTTACAAAATATACATTAGCATTCACCACCTATAGATTCGTAACCCTAAACATCAAGGCACTCCACCACTTGGTCGACGGACCAATTAGTTGGATTGGTTGATGGTGATTTAGAACCAGCTAAAACACATTTAAGACACAGAATCCTTTACTTTTTTCATTGAAAAACCACAGACTCGTAATTTCCGTTAATCTTATTTGTTTATCTAAATATTATTTGCAATTAATTATCAATCAAATTTTGTATTTTGTTCGCAAAACGCATGACATTTATATTTACCTATTCTTGCTATCTGGATTTTTCTCTAATTCATTTGGCTCTGCATAATCAAATTTAGCCGTTAATTGTCCACATAAAGCAGGCCAAAGCTCAAAGTCCGAAAGTTCTTTGCTCAGCACATTACAGTCCCAAAGATCTCCAAAGGACCAGAAATCGTGCAAGCATCTGTCATCTCCTGTGGGGTCAAAGAGGGTGTGCCGTCATCGAAACCACCGAATGCATAGCCCCTCCCTATTATACTACTCTTTTTATAATAATTTTTGGGACAACATGAAACATTTTTAGGCGACGAAAAGTTGCGATTGGCTGATTGGAAAACGTCCGATTTTTATTCTATGAGGTTCCCATGGATTTTGCTGGTTCATTTCCGTAACTGATGCAACAATGTTTAAGGTTTGCTTGCATGTCCCAATTGTTCATTTAGACCAGTTTTTACTGACTGAAGTTTGGCAGTCCACCAAGTTCCTATGCTTGACCAGGAACACTGGGCCTTAGGTTATTTGAAGGTCTTGCGGAGCTATCCGAGTTTGTGCAGTAGGACCCGCGCTCACGAGACGGTGGCCACTTCTGAATGCCATTTCGGACGCCATTTTTAGGTAGGCCCAAATGTCAACTTCAGCGAAACAAACACAAAAGAATAATTAATACAAAGAAATAATGATTCTAATGTTAAACCCTCACAAATACTTTTATGTACTAGTATTTTCCTAGCATATAGCGACATTTAAAGTGATAATATTCACCTTTAGTATCCAAACTGGACCGCAAACATCACAAAAGCAACATAAATCATGCGATATCTATTACCACATGTACTACTATTAATATGCGTACATATTTGAGTTATTAGAGTGATTTTGCCATGCAAATATCAATTTCCCACGTGTATTTGGTGTATGCAAATGGTTTGTTTTAGTTTCACACTACACTCCGTTAGTAGAAGTATAATTACGGCTCCCTGTTTTCCGTTTTTACAGATTTGTACAGATAAATACAGACAGAAAACCATTTATTTTCCTGTCTGTATTTATTTTTAAATGTGGATAAAAAGGGAAATTTGTAATTTTCTTCTTAATGGAAGATTCTCTGGTGCTATAGCTGGACTTGGTTCTGACTCCCCCCTTTCAGGAGTTTGTCTTGCTCTTATTTCTTCAGTATCTGATTCGGAACTTGTATCTGATTCTTCAAAGGATTCTCCTTCCTTGTTATCCACTGGATTTGGAATTCGTAAGGTGTGACTAGTATGAATCCAGTTCTTCACTCCTGCACATTTCACAGCTGTCGTCGTGGTCAGGATCACCTGACGTGGTTTACCCACCTTGGGACCAAACAATTTCTTCTTCTATGCACTTTTATTCTTACCCAGTCACCTGGGCTCAGACTTCTTTTCAAGAGTTGTGGCATCCGATCCAACCTGAAACACAGAATGAATTGAATCAGTCAACCCCTTGCAATAATCCAACACCAAGCCATCAGATATAGGCAATAGCTTGTTGACTGGTATGAAAACATGTCGCATTGCTCTCCCCATCACTATTTTGTGAGGACTCAAACCTGTATTTCTATCTGGAATAGATCTAATAGTCATGAGTACCAGAGGCAAGACATCAGGCTATTTCAATCCTGTGGCTAAACACATTTTTCCCAGTCTGTTTTTAATGGTGCCATTTACTTGTTCCACCACACCAGAAGCCTCTGGGCGATAGGCACAATGTAGTTTCTGTTGTACATTCAATGCTTCACAAATTAATTCATGATTTCATCATGGAAATGTTTTCCTCTATCTGACACAATCGTGACTGGAAAACCAAACCTAGGAATGAACTCTTTCAATAATAGCTTCGCTACTGTAATTCCATCACTCCTTCTTGTTGGGTAGGCTTCCACCCATCGAGAGAATAGACAGACCATCACTAGAACATACCTCAACCTGTTGCAGGGGGCATTTCAATGAAGTCAATCTGCATTCTTGTGAAAGGCCCTCCTTCTCGTCCTATAGTTCCCAGACTTACCACTGTTTTTCTTCCAGGATTGAATTGCTGACATATAAGGCATCTTTGATAAAGGCTTTCAGCTACTAATCGAAATTTTGCATTATACCATGTCTGTTTGAAAAGTCTGATCATAGCATCTCTTCCTACATGTGCTTGTTCATGATACATCCGTGCCATGGCAGAAACCATGCTATCAGGCGTGACTGGTCTTCCATCCCGATAAACCCACACATGATCTGTTTCCCGTGGTGCACATCCTGCTTTTACCCACTGTCTCATTTCCTCATCTCCTGCTTCTTCCTGCAACTGCCTCACTTCTTCCCATGTATTCACAGTGTTAGTAAACAACAAGGGACATGAATTCATTTCTTTTTCTTTCCCACGATTCACTGAGTTCTGATTGCGTGCACAATACTGAGCCATATCATTGGCAAACCGATTGCCCGCTGAAACATAATTGGCGGACTTGGAATGCGCAGCACATTTCACCACTGCTAACTGCTTAGGCAGCTGTATCGCCTCAAGCAACTTTCCAACCACTTCAGCATTCCTTATAGGAGTTCCACTTGATGTCAAAAACCCTCTTTGGGACCAGATTTGCCCAAAGTCATGCACTACACCGAAGCCATATTGACTATCGGTTATCACAGTCACTCTCACATTCTTTCCCAACTTGCATGCTCTTGTTAACGCAAAAAGTTCAGCAACCTGGGCTGATTTTACTCCTTTCAGACAAGATGCTTCCAGTACCGCTGCTACCGTGCATACTACATATGCTGCACTCAGAATTCCCTCATCTGTTCTCAAGCATGATCCATCCACAAACATTACATAGTCACTTTCTGTCAAAGGTACATCTTTTATATCAGGACGTGGTTTGGTACAAAAATCAAGCACTTCCAAACAGTCATGATCCACATCACCTCTGACTTCCACATTCTCAGCATCAGGCAACAATGTTGAAGGATTCACATTCAGACATCTCACAACTCACATTCGTTGCCCCTAAAATGACTTTCCCGTATTTAGTCAGACGACTATGCATCATGAACTGAGTGCGACTCATTGTTAAAAGGATTGCCACATCATGAGGTACAAACACTCTCACAGGATATCCCATCACAATTCCTTCACTCTGTTCCAGACTCTTACAGGTGGCTGCTACAGCTTTCAAACAACCAGGCAATGCTACAGCTACAGGGTCTAATATAGCTGAAAAATATGCAATTGGTTTCCTCAATTTTCCGTGTTTCTGTATTAAGACAGAAAGTGCACATCCATTTCTTTCGCTGCAATAGAGCTCAAATTCTTTCTCATAGTCAGGCATGCCAAGAGCTGGTGCTTCACACAACCCATCTCTCAATTGTTTAAAAGCCTTCAACTCTTCTTTATTTAATTCAATGGGATCTTTTACATCACTCCTTGTCAAACGTACCAAAGGTTTTGCAAAGAGAAGTCACTAATCCACTGGCGACAATATCCAATCATTCCAAGAAACATTCTCCCCTCTCTTTGAGCCATTGGGGCTCTCATTCCTTTTATTATCCTGATTCTGTCTGCAGTTACTTTTCTTAATCCTTTTTCAATTTTGTGGCCTAAATATTGTACTTCTTTCTGACAGAATTGCAGTTTTGATGGGGATACTTTAAGTCCTCCATCTGCCTGATGATTCAACAATGCAATGGTATCTACTACACAAGCTTCTCGAGTTCTCGATGCCACAAGCAGGTCATCGATATATTGGACCAATATCGAACTTTCGGGCATTTTTAAATCTTCTAAGGACTTTTTCAGAATCTGATTAAATATCGAGGGACTCTATGTATACCCCTGTGGGATTCGGCACCATGCCAAAATACGTTCGCCAAACCGGAACGCAAAAATCTGTTGGCTGTCAGGGTGCAATGGAATGGAAAAGAAAGCATGACACAAATCAATCACCGTATACCATTCTGCATCGTGAAGAATCTGATATAAAATCACAGATGGATTTGGTACAATGGGACAACATGATACAATGATTTTATTTATTTTTCTCACGTCTTCTCTATTTTCTAAAAGTTCCGTTGGGCTTTTTCAGTCCCACAAATGGTGAATTAGACAGACTGCTTATTATTTCCCTCAAAATACCTTGCTCAATCATTTTGTCTATTATAGGAGTGACTCCTGCAATTATCTCGGGTGTCAATTTGTACAGTGGAATATTTGGGTAACTTACTCCTTCCTTCACAGAAATTTTTACAGGATCTACATTTTTCATTAATCCCACATCTTCTCCTGTGAAATCCCACACCTCTGTTTTTACTGTTTTCTTCAATTCTTGAGGCAATTTTTTGGGGTCAAATACAGCAAATGCCTCGGTAACTTCAGGTTCCATATTAGCTATTGTCATTTTATACAGTACGTCCTCATCAGGAGTCTCAAAAGCTATGCCATCAGGAGTACAGAATATCGTGCAGTTCATCTTGCATAGCAAATCTCTCCCTAACAAATTTACAGGGCTTGAATCGCACAAGACAAAACGGTGCATTTCAGAAAATTTCCCTATTTTGACTTTAACTGGTTCAGTGAGAAATGTTTTTATCTGTCTGTTGGATACTCCAACTACTTGGATTGTTTCATCCGAGAGAGGAAGATTTTTGACATCAGCTGACCTAACAGTTGAACGAGTAGCACCAGTATCTACTAGGAAAGTAATGTTTTCGTCATTTACCTTTCCATCCACAAAAGGGCCTGTCTGGTCTACCTCTAGAGTTGCGCCAAGTACGCACTCTTCTTCCTCCCCTCGGCACCATCAATAGCTTTCTTCTGACTCACTCTCATTGCGTTGTAGCCAATACTGCGAAACAGCACTAGCGCGCGGCAGCTTAGTTACCTGTTCTTCGTTGTAGAAACCTGTCTCATTACTGTATTTCTGAGGATTTACGCTCTGTGGAAAAGGCGGTTTTGGCACCTGACACTGTTGGGCAACAACCTGCTGCTGTCGCTGCGGTTGACAGCTCACCTCATTCTGCACCTGTGGATTCAATGCTGCATTATCACCATTAGCACTTGGGGGAAATTTACACTCGGTTCTCCAATGCCCTATTCTTCCGCAAATATGACATGGCCATTTCTTTTTGGCTTCATCTAGACTAATCTGTCCTTTCCCTTTCCCAAAGTTGGGATTTTGTATAATTCCTGTACCATTTGCTTGTTCAATTAATTGAGCTTCCTGTCTCTCTGCTACTTATATTTGAGCCCACATGGCTTTTTCTTTTAATTTACGCTGTTTTGCTTCAATTTCATCACTAAAATATTTTGCATGTCTCAGTACTTCATCTATCTTTTTATTTTGCCAATCCACTGTATGCTGTTTAATCATTTCACTTTTCAGGTCGTAACCCATATACAAATCGATTTACAAAATGACTCAAATCCTTCTCGCTCAAATTTTAATCTTCACTGTATTGTTTAAAAGCTAGAATCAATCTTTCGTAATATGCGTGTACAGACTCTTTCACTTTTTGATGAGTTCTATCAATTTTTGCCCAATCAGTTTCTTTAGGAGGCACTTTATTTTTCAGAAAGGTAACTACTTCTTCATATTTTCTCATTACTTCTGGATCAGGGGCACCTGTTTTTGGATCTCTAGGGTATTCTTGAGTAGGCCAACCTATTGTAATTTTACATTCTGTCCATAGGTCTGCTGGTACAATTATGTCAAATAAACTATTTAAATCAATCCATAGTACTTTTGATTATTTTACAAACCTGTCTACCTGCCTGTACCATTCAACCGGCTTCTCGCGCAAGCGAGGAAAGTCATTGGTGAATGATAAAATGTCCTGTCTGGTCCAGGGGACATGCACATAACCTCCACCTGGAATTTCCCTCATGCGACATTCAGTCACGATCTTTTCTTTTTCTCTTACAGGATAAGCTGCAAACGTTATGTCTGTTGCATCGTCTCTTTTTCAAAACCATCTACTTTTCCATTTGTCTACATCGCCCCATTTTCTCAGTAAAATAATTAAGTCTTTAATCTGAGTTGTTCTTCCTGCAGTATTCAAATTTTCAATATCTTTTTCAGAAAAGTCTACTCTGTATGGTTTTAAAGACTTTACCTTTTCAAAGTCGATACCCATTTCACTTGCTACTTCTTCTAATCTTTCATGTAAATTTCTTGCTCTCCATGTTATACTTTTACATAGAAACATGAATTCTTCATCTTGATAGGCTTTTAACTTTTCTGTGGGAATAGTTTCTATTAATTCTTCTAAAACTATTTTTAATTTGGACCCATCTAGAGGTTGAGGTTCAGCATCTTTTTGCTGTAAACTCCTTAGCCATTTCACTCAATTCATCAGAAGTAGGACCTACAGGATTAGCTTCATTTCGTGTTTGTTCTAAACCCTTTGGTGATCCTGGTACTGATTCTGTCGTCATTATTGCTCTATTCACTAGACTCTGATTTACTGTCAAATTTTTAGGCGTACTTTGTTCAGAAATTCCTACCGCTTGTCTCCATGGATTCTCGTTTGAACCTCTTCTTTGCATTTCGGTTTGTTTATTACTGTTATAAGGAATCGTCAGACAATGCTCACTATCCTTTTGTTTATCAAAAATAGGCATTACAGGTCCTATTATTACAGGAACGGTTACAGCTTCCAAGTTTTTAGTTAATCCCCTAATCTTTTCAGTTAACTCTAACGTTGTTTTTGCTAATTCAGCTGAATTTTCATTTGCCATTTTACCAGGTTGTGTATTTTCTGTTTCTCTAAAGGGATTAGTTCTTCCTACCTCATGTGCTATTGATTCAAACTTTATATTTTGTGGTATTTCTTTTACTGGGGCACTCGGTGTCAGCAATGTGGAATTTGATTGATACGGGGGGGGATTTTTATAAACAATGTCATCAAGAACATCATCCTCTGACTCATGCACACCATACTTATAACCTCCTGATTCCATATTATTTCTTTTTTCTGTACATTTTCTACTACTAATCTCTTCAGCACTTCTCATAGGGAACATACCATCAGTCATATTTGCACTTCGCCATCTTCTCATAATATCATCATGATTCTCTTGTCCACACAATCTACCAAACATATATTTGTACCTTCCGCCACTCCGCTGTCGTTCTCTGTCATACATCTCATCTTCCCATTCTGTCAATGCTTCAAACTGAGTAGGTCTAGGTCTTGGTTCTAGTTTCATGATTTTTTCTCTTAAATTCCTCAGTACTGCTAAATTGAATGAACAATGTTCCGGAAATGCCAAAACTCCATCCATCTTTTGTATACTTTGACCAATTGTCTAACCAGATACATGTATGATAGCCATATTTCGCAACCATAAAGGATGCTGGTGATTTCGGTGGAGGAAGCAACTGCCCTCTCTAGTCACAATCGGTTTGTCCTTCTTAAATAAACTCTTGATCTTTCCAAACCAGGACTTTTTCTCTTTCTCTGGTGGATCGTAATACATCATTTTCTCTTTTCAGTATCGCTAGATTTCTCTTACGACTATTCTGTTGTTTTATCCAATCGTAGCGCGACTTACACTAACGCACCAATCCGGAGCGTCTACGTCACTTTTGCAATTCGCCAATCCCAGTGCGACTTACACTAACGCACCAATCAGGAGCGTCTACGTTTCTTACTGACTGGCCAATCCCAGCGCGGTCTTTTCTGACGTCAGCTTTTCTCACTACTCCTGCTTCTGCTGACCCCTCCTTTACAAAATGTATCCGCAAACTTTCTTACATTCACTTTTTACTCAAATTCGGTTAGTAACAACATAAAAACGCCACTATTATCTATTTCGCTAACAAAAGGAATAGTCTTGACCTTTTTCATAAGAATTCCATCTTTCCCGAGAGCAGCACTTACCTCTGCCCTACTACGGAATCATTGCACTCGACGATAAAGCAGCACTTCCCTCTACTTTACCCTTCTAGCAAGCATTAACTAACCGTTTCTCTAGAAATAAGACACCTGTTGGAGACGCTCTGCTCCTGAGAAATAAAACCAGAGTTTCACAATTGAGTCGAATGCCGTTTCATTTACGCACTTTCATACAGAAAATGTAGTTCATTCGCACAGAATCCTGTCATTCCCGAGAGCAGCACTTACCTCTGCCCTACTACAGAATTATTACATTTGTTAATAAAGTAGCACTTCCCTCTACTTTATCCTTCTTACAAGCTTAGGGAACACCTATTACCTTCTCAGTGATAAGCGTAATCAGCGTTCACGTGGACTCCTGTTACTTAAAACCAGAATTTCACAGGTGGCCTTCGCTACCCATGCACCTCTTTTACATCGAAATGTCCCTAATGATAACACACGACGATGTTAACAAATCGAACCCTGACAATGCGTCGTGCAACTTTAATCGTCACACGTTTTCCCCGTGTACCTACAGGGCACAATAATTCCGTCTTTCCCGAGAGGAGCGCTTACCTCTGCCCTACTATGGAATCATTACAAGGCATCCGACTTCCTACATCCCAGAAATCTTCAAAACAACATAGAACGCAACACAACTCAACATATAGTGTTAATACATAAACCAATACTTATCCAAACATCCACAATCAATAATCAATATTCAAGAATAGGAAAATCAATAAGCAATAATCTATTCTATAAGCAATAATCACCAAACCAATGCACTAAAACCATCACTCTGCTACCAGAAAAACTGATCCAGCGCGAGAAGCCAGGGAGAAAAGGAGCAAGAAAAGAAAAGGAGGCAAAATTTTCAACTATCCCTTCCTGCGTCGCAGACCCAACGTCACACTAGCTCATTCACACACGCATTCATTGGTGGGGCCCATAACACCAACACTCGAACGTCTCCACTCACGAATCTGCACACAGGAGGGATGATGATCTCGCTCTGAACATGTAGGGGTACCTTATTATCTATAGGGAAGAAAAGTTATTTTACAAAATATACATTAGCATTCACCACCTATAGATTCGTAACCCTAAACATCAAGGCACTCCACCACTTGGTCGACGGACCAATTAGTTGGATTGGTTGATGGTGATTTAGAACCAGCTAAAACACATTTAAGACACAGAATCCTTTACTCTTTTCATTGAAAAACCACAGACTCGTAATTTCCGTTAATCTTATTTGTTTATCTAAATATTATTTGCAATTAATTATCAATCAAATTTTGTATTTTGTTCGCAAAACGCATGACATTTATATTTACCTATTCTTGCTATCTGGATTTTCTCTAATTCATTTGGCTCTGCATAATCGAATTTAGCCGTTAATTGTCCACATAAAGCAGGCCAAAGCTCAAAGTCCGAAAGTTCTTTGCTCAGCACATTACAGTCCCAAAGGTCTCCAAAGGACCAGAAATCGTGCAAGCATATGTCATCGCCTGTGGGGTCAAAGAGGGTGTGCCGTCATCGAAACCACCGAATGCATAGCCCCTCCCTATTATACTACTCTTTTTATAATAATTTTTGGGACAACATGAAACATTTTTAGGCGACGAAAAGTTGCGATTGGCTGATTGGAAAACGTCCGATTTTTATTCTATGAGGTTCCCATGGATTTTGCTGGTTCATTTCCGTAACTGATGCAACAATGTTTAAGGTTTGCTTGCATGTCCCAATTGTTCATTTAGACCAGTTTTTACTGACTGAAGTTTGGCAGTCCACCAAGTTCCTATCCTTGACCAGGAACACTGGGCCTTAGGTTATTTGAAGGTCTTGCGGAGCCATCCGAGTTTGCGCAGTAGGCACCGCGCTCACGAGACGGTGGCCACTTCAGAATGCCATTTCGGACGCCATTTTTAGGTAGGCCCAAATGTCAACTTCAGCGAAACAAACACAAAAGAATAATTAATACAAAGAAATAATGATTCTAATGTTAAACCCTCACTAATACTTTTATGTACTAGTATTTTCCTAGCATATAGCGACATTTAAAGTGATAATATTCACCTTTAGTATCCAAACTGGACCGCAAACATCACAAAAGCAACATAAATCATGCGATATCTATTACCACATGTACTACAATTAATATGCGTACATATTTGAGTTATTAGAGTGATTTTGCCATGCAAATATCAATTTCCCACGTGTATTTGGTGTATGCAAATGGTTTGTTTTAATTTCACACTGCACTCCGTTAGTAGAAGTATAATTACGGCTCCCTGTTTTCCGTTTTTACAGATTTGTACAGATAAATACAGACGAAAACAATTTATTTTCCTGTCTGTATTTATTTTTAAATGTGGATAAAAATGGAAATTGGGTTGTTATTTAATGATTCTGAATGCTGTCAATCATGACTACCAAGCCAAAAGCTGTGCGCATTGACAGGCAAGGGATTAAACAAATAAAGGAACTTTAGTAAAGAGCCTTAAACAGCACTAGATTTGCACAATCTTGATAGTAAAATGTGCAAGTTTTTTTATAAGTGAGTAGTTTATCATCTGAGTGTGTATATTTCATTGAAACCTGTCAGGCGTTCAGCCACGAGTGTACATCAACTGGTTAAATAAATGCAGAAATATACACATTTTAGCCTCATTTTTTCACAAATCCTACAATAAATATGGATAAATACAGATAAAATTAACAAAAAATAAATATGGATAAATACAGACGGAAATGACAAATATAAATACCATAAAACCGGGAGCCCTAATTATAATCAGTAGGTTATATGGTTAGTGTTCTCATGCAAAATAGAGGAGGTATACAAAATGTTGCTCTACCTGCTCCATCAGTACCTGGGGAGGAGCTAGTGATAGGGGGACTATAAAGTTCCGGAAGCTTAAGGTCGAGTGCCAAAGCATTATGGTCACTGTGGTGTCTTGGCCAGACAATGTTTATTATTTTCAAGAGCCATGCAGGCAGCAAGCTTGAAACATTTGTTTGAACAATTCTTGCAGATTTCTAGCTGGTCAAGGGGTGGCGCTGTGGGTTTGCTAATCGATACAAAGCTCAATTAGGTTTACAATAGCACACAAAACCATCTTTGCCGATATAGATAAATGGGTAATACACCCTGCAGGGTAACTGTCTGGGAAAAAATAACTGAACGTTTCGTCAGTTGCTAATCACGAGTTTTATTTTTTTATTACTTAGGTTTGCCATTTTCTCGGAAATAAAAGCGTTCCGGGGCTCGACTCTTTTGTGGAAACTGAAAAGGCACATAAAAAATTGGATGTACATGGATTCTAAATATCTCAGGTTGTGTGACTTTGTGTTTGACCTTAGCAGAAGATGAACTAATCCTGCAATATAATAGACTTTCATAGAGATATGGAAAATGGCTGCTTTTTATCTGTGTTGCCATGGGAACCATCAGAAAGGACCCAGCCGAGATGCAAGGCAGGTTATTAAATGTGGCTTGTGTATATTGGAAAAATACAGCCTTTTTGTCATCCCGTGTCACTCAAAGGTCTTTAATACGCAACGTTTACGTTATTAATAAACGAACACGTGTCCCTTTTCAGGAGCAGCGCCGAATGAGGCTGTAAAAATGAGTTGAAGTAGAAGAACTGCAAATATTATAAATATAAGCAAGCGCGGTCTGGTGTTCGTCCCGTCCCTATTTTCTATTCCTGATCGTAGCAAGGAAAGAATCCGCCTTTTAATAAAAATAAACGTACTAAAAGGCCGTATATTTGGAGAATATAAGATCTACCCTTGGACATTCCCTACATGGTGTAATTGTACACTCATTACAAAATAAGCGGACAGTCAAGTTTCATCCGCTCCAGACTGAGGGCAGAGAAGCATGGCTGCCTTTAAATGTTCATCGTCTGGAGCACCGCAAAATGTTTGATTTTCTCCCCCTCTAGATCGGAATGATGGATATTTTTTTCGCAAAATAATTTATAGCCAAGTAATATTAAAATAATACCGTGCTGTATTACAAAAGCCAAGCGCTTACAACTTTTTATATTTTTTGCAGCGCGAACTCGACCCGAAGGTATTCGAGCGCCAGTTACATTACACAAGGGCAAATTCATTTTTTCTGTAGTCAGGGGGCGATTAAATAATTTGCCCAGAATCACAGGATGTTGAGCCGACGCCGCGACTGGAACCTGGTTCCCCAGCTCCAAAGTCGGCAGCTGTGGCCGTTAGACCACATCCACTCCTGCGTCCCAAACCCCGTGGAATTTATACCTGTTTAGGATTGGGGCCGCTGGATAAACTTGTCTAAATTTTTTGTCACGTGGTGCCTAAACTATGAATCAAGTGTGAAACAACATGTTCCTAGTTGGTACACGTTTTACAAAGCTTGGGATCCTACAGCGCCGGGGCTCCTCAAACAAAAACAGAAGCTCGACCATAGGGCCGAAAACTATTTCATGCTACTCTGCATATAAAAGATTCGGCAAGCCCATGTGTGAGGGGGAATGCGCAATGCATGCTACTGTATTTCGGAGTCCCAGTGTGCGAATGCGCATGCCTCTGTATTTCCGTGTCTCCCAGTGTGTAGAATGCACATGCTACTGTATGTCCATGTCTCCCAGTGTGTAGAATGTGCATGCTACTGTATTTTTGTGTCTCCCAGTGTGTAGAATGCAACATGCTACCGTATTTCAGAGTCCCAGTGTGCGAATGCGCATGCCTCTGTATTTCTGTCTCCCAGTGTGTAGAATGCACATGCTACTGTATTTCCATGTCTCCCAGTGTGTAGAATGTGCATGCTACTGTATTTTTGTGTCTCCCAGTGTGCGAATGCCATACTACTATATTTCTGTGTCTCCCAGTGTGTAGAATGCGCATGCTACTGTATTTCTGAGTCTGTGTGCGAATGCGCATGCTGCTCTATTTCTGTGTCCCCCAGTGTGTACCATGCACATGCTACAGAATTTCCGTGTCTCCCAGTGTGTGGAATGTGCATGCTACTGTATTCCTGTGTCTCCAAGTGTGCGAATGTGCTGCCCCTCTGTCGTTGTGTACTTACCAGTATATGTGTTTGCCGGAATCTTTGTATACGTTTGTGTTGCAATGTGCATGACTAGTTCATGTGTGTGCCTACTGTTTCAGAAAGTACAAGGGGCCGATTACGATCTCGCTAGGAAAGCCCTCCATACAACTCTGATCCGGAGGGCTTTCCTAGCGAATCGCGATGTGCGAGTTCGACCGAATGAGTACGATGCAGCCATATGATGACAGACTTGTTTGGCTCGGACTCCCATTGAACTCTATGGGAACCTGTGTACCGACGCGTACACTGCCTCCCAGAGCAAAAAAAGGGTGGGTGGGGAAAAGCGTACCCTGTGGCAGGCACCCCATGTTGCCCGCCATACTGTGCATGCTTGGATCAGGGGGACCCATGCGCACCACCTCGCGACCGATTCAGAGTGCTCCGGGTGAAGGGGGGCCTGCTACGGTCCCCTGAAGTGCGATTCCGACAGCCGTTTCATCTCGCTGAGACCGAGTCAAAACAGCTGTCCGAATCACGCATCGTACTCACTCGTTCGGAATAACTCCATTGCTCAGCATGATTCAGCTCTGAATGAGTCGGACGGACAGGATCTGGTTCGGAAACAATTCGGTCGACACGGACAAGATCTTCGCATCGTACTTGGTCGTTCGGAGCAGGGGACGACTTGTTTGGAAACATGGGCTCCGGATCAGATGTACTCATTCCGGAACCTGTCTGAAGGCCTTCCTATTGAGATCAAAATCGGCCCCTAAGTAGTGTGGGTCGGAGTATGCGACAATAAGAGTTGTGTATTTGCAGGCGACACTGGAGCTGAAGATTATGCGCAATGAGCTCTACATTGCAGATGCCTACGTGTGCAAACTGGAACATGCACAGAATTTTGTGTGTGTATGACAAGGACATAACGTGAGCATAGCAAGGGGCACGAGTACATATATGCTGGCGTGTCTAAAGATGACGAGGAGTGTGCGCATTGCCCTGTGTTGCCACTCTCCTCGTATGCTTGCCCTCTATGTGCTCAGGTTACAGATGCACCTGTGTGATGACGTTCCTGTGTGCTTGCATGCCGCCCGTGGTGCACACATACGCCATGTGAGTTGCTATGGTTTTGAACTGTGCACAGTGCCCCCTTCTCTCCCGCTGTGTCTTTGTTGGACTGATGTGGGGAGAAGAAGTGGCGGTGCGGGCCTGACTGTATGTACCTGCCCCGAAGACAGACAAGTAACTATTTGAAGAACATGGGGGCGGGAGATGCCGTCAGATTTCGATAGCGCCTTCTCTGCGCCACCAAGGCCTCAGGCTCTGAGCCGCCCGAGGGAGGGTGGTGGCTCAGACCCTCGCCAGTATATCCGCTGTTTGTATCCCGACGTGCACGCATGTACTGTCACACCACGCGCCTGTACTGAAGGGTGCAGGCGTGTATCTTTCAAGTGCACGCTGTTCGGTCACACCACGCGCCTGTGCGTGAGGAGGAGTGCAGGCAATGCCTGCCTTGTTTCACGTGCACGCTGTACTGTCACACCACGCGCCTGTGCGTGAGGAGGAGTGCAGGCAATGCGTATATCTTTCACGTGCACGCTGTACTGTCACACCACGCGCCTGTACGTGAAGGAGGGTGAGGAAATGCGTGTATCTTTCCTCTGCAGTAATATCTAGAACAGGCAGAAGCGCACAACGGGCACAGATGGACTACAAGCAGAAAGGCCGCGGTATGGATGAATGTATGGGTGCATCGCTGAAAGGAGCTGGGCGGGACACAGTGACAGGCAGATGCAGCATGACAGGCAACCG
Source organism: Triturus cristatus (assembly GCF_964204655.1). Taxonomy (NCBI): domain Eukaryota; kingdom Metazoa; phylum Chordata; class Amphibia; order Caudata; family Salamandridae; genus Triturus; species Triturus cristatus. Next base: position 53,881,362 of record NC_140592.1, read on the forward strand.
GAAAGATGAATAAATGGATAGACGTCAGGGTCAATGATTGCATGGGTAGATGATGACATGCAGGAAGGAGGGCGAATGAATGGCTAGCAGGGTGGCAGGGAGCACTATCGGCCAATGTGAAAAGTGCTTGATGAAAGCATAGAGTGAATGAAGCGATAGCTGGATACAAGGCAGATAGGCAGCACGGTGAATGATTGAATAAACAGGAGCGACGGATAATAAACAGTGTGAACACACGATTGGAACGATGGGTGAGCTGTAGGCGAGCAGTTGTAAGGGGACAGGCACACACTAAAAAGACCCGTTTTAACATGGAAAATTGATTTTATTGTGAGAAAATATTAGTAAAACACCATTGTCTCTGGTAATATGTACATTAGGTGTAACAATTCTGCGTAGGGTTTTGAGTGATGAGGAAAAATGGCGCTCTAAACAGTAAGCGCAAGGTGAAAATGTACGTGATAGATAGGGTGCTAACCAGGTCAGGGGGAACCCAAACAACCCCTGAAAGTGAGGGCACGGCCCGCACTGTATCATTTTAAACCAAGTCCTGGGCACACGTTAAAGGAAAAGTGAAAGTGTCAATCCACTCAAATCGTTTGCAAGCAAAATCAATTTCTTCGGATAGTAACATCATAGGAAAAACCTACCGTTTTAACATGGAAAATGGATTTTATTGTGTGCAATTATTAGTAAAACACCATTGTCTCTGGTAATATGTACATTAGGTGTATTTCTAGCATACATAATGTATATATTAGAGCATGGTTGTGCAATGTAGAAATATTACAGGCATATGATACTCGACATTGTTACTAAAATTCACGTGTTCACTGTTCATACGTGTCTGTTGTGCATGTGTAAATTAAAATGTAGCCAGTAGAACTGTGCACTGCGGCCCCTTTTAACTGTGCACATCCTGCAGTGTGCAGTGCACAGCGTTTATAGTGCACACGTCACCTCTCAGCGGAGCCTCGTCCATTCCGTTCACCCAGCCTTATGTACAGCTGCGTGCCAGCTCTGGGGGTGGGGGAGGCTGGGGCATGAAACAATCGAGGGGTCATGTCTTTGCCACCTGTCACTAAAAACTTCCGCCCCGAACCCAAAAGGAAATAACACCGAGACACACTTGTGGGCAACGCCGACCCAGGAATTGCCTTACTTTCTGAGGGGATGTTAACCCCTGAGCGTCCGTTAACGGCCACCAGGCAGTGATCACCAGGAGACAGTGGCTACTGGACATGTGACCACTGAGGTGGCAAGCAGTGTCCTACAGTGCCAGTCGCACCCGTCCCCTCGGGCTAGGGCGTCATTTGCCTTGATGGGGCGTGCACATATCCGAGTGAGTGAGTGAGTGAGTGAGTGAGTGAGTGAGTGTAATCAAACCGACAAAACGCAGAAATTGAAAAGTCACGACCTGTTAATTAAAAATATATTTTCATTATTTACAGTTTACAATAATGTTGTTTCTATCATCCAATTGCTGAGGAAACTTCTATTTATTTATGGTACAAATATAATTAAAAGTTAACCATTAATGAGCGAACCATACATAAAAAGATAGGAACCATCAGGAACCACGCACAAGAGATCGATGTATACAATACATTAAGCTACATGGCTGCTTGCTGCACAGGCGCGTGTGACCTGTGATCTGCTTGAGTACACACACACAACCTTGCCGCTTGGTGCACAAGTAGCTACGACTGTTGTGTGTAATATGTTATAGAACACACACATAATCGTTTCGCTTACTGCACAAGTACATGAGTGTTGTGTACAGTATGCTCGAGAGCACACACGCGCACGGTAGAAGAACGTATGACTTTTCTGTAGAAATATGTTCGAGTGTACAGAAACACATCCATGCCGCTTGCTGTACGAGTACATCAGCGTTGTGTACAGTATGTTCGAGTACACAGACACACACCCTCGCCGCTTAAAGTGCATCCGCGTTGTGTACAGTATGTTCGAGTGCACAGACACACACCCTCGCCGCTTGAAGCACATCAGCGTTGTGTACAGTATGTTCGAGTGCACAGACACACACACCCTCGCCGCTTGAAGCACATCAGGGTCATGTACAGTATGTTCGAGTACACACACCCTCGCCGCTTGAAGCACATCAGCGTTGTGTACAGTATGCTCGAGTGCACAGACACACACCCTCGCCGCTTGAAGCGCATCAGCGTTGTGTACAGTATGCTCGAGTGCACAGACACACACCCTCGCCGCTTGAAGCACATCAGCGTTGTGTACAGTATGCTCGAGTGCACAGACTCACACCTTCGCTGTGTGCTGCACAGGCGCGCTGCACATACATTCGAGCGTTCACGGAGGTGCGCTGCTGCTGTGAAGTAAATACGATCGGACGGTTTTCCACGAGACGAAGGGCTGCCTGTGCCAGTGTTTGTTACATACTTTTTGTTACTTTCGAAAGTTCCTGTCCTTACTCGTTTTCGCTATTTTGAGAAGTGCGCCGGAACCACAATGCCGGGAGACTCTCTCGCTCTGTTTTCTGTCTATGCAAGTACGCATTTTCTGTTATACATTACGATGTTATACCCGTAATTTGCTTATAAATACAGGAGCAGAGTATTCTGAGGTTGAGTTTATATATAGCGTGTGTGAATGTGTGCGAGTACACACACACACACACTCGTGTGTGTAGACCTGCAGAGTGTAATGTGATATTCATCACAGTGTTGGGGACGTGACTCGAGTGAGGATTGCGGCCCCGTGCTCTCAACACTGGAATCAATAAATAGCACAGTCATCGCTACACATCCCCGTACATGGTTTCTGCCGCGTATCTCTTCGTGTGCATTTGTTTCAAGAAAGGGATTGGACCACACCTGGGATGCCAGGATTCCTCGTGTGGTGTGCAGGAAGATGACATCACAATAAGTGACCTCATGCGCGTGGCCCTCGCTCTTCACCTCTGTAGCTTGGTTCCAGGATGAACTCTTTGGTGCATTAATCAAGCAACATATCCTCTACTATGGTAATAAAACATGTTCAATGTGATAATGAACATGCGGATCTAGGATTAATATCACACTAGTTACAAATACTGCCTGTTATTGGGTTAGGCGGCTTCGTTTCCGATGGTAGGTGTGTGTGTGGTTGTGTGTGATGGCTTATCAGTGACAGTGTAATAATAAACTCAATAATACCGGCAACAAACACATTTTAGACCCTGTGCATCGCGTCCCCTGGCTTCTTTCGGCACAAATGCGGCAGTTTAAAAGCCCATATTTCGAACGAAGAGTGAACTATGGAAAGTAATGTAAAACTCCCTTGGAGCATAGGTTTCTTCGTCGTCATGGCAGCCCCAGCCCCAAACCTGTTGTTCAGCCAACATTATGTTCAAAAGTAAGCAGAAATATAAAAAATATATACAATAGGAAATGTGTAACATTATATGGCGATCCCAGGGTACTGGTGACACAAACCACTGACTGCCCTGGGCCTTGTGGGTGAATTTTCCACCACCGCCCACTGATGGCAATGCAGGTCACTAGTACACATGTAACTGTTGTGTAATATATAGTGCGTGTGAGAGAAAGAGAGAGAGAGATAAGGAGCGAGAGGTGAACTTTGTGAGAAGGTGGGTAGTAAATGTGTGTCTGGGGTGTGAGAACGAGATCATATTTGTGTGAGACATGCACGTACGTGACAGGATGTGTATGCTTGAGGAAGCATTTGTGTGTGACAAAGAGGGTGTGTGGGCGTGGTGTTGTTATGCGTGAGGAAGAGAGTGAGCCAGATAATGTGTGTGAGGTTAAGGTGTGTGCATGTGTGGGGGGTATTCATGGTTGTGTGGGTGGGTGGGTGTGTGACAGCGTGAAATAGGGTGTGTGTGTTGTGCATGAGCTAATATGCATGTGTGGTGTGCCCCTGTGTGAGGGAGAGCATGTCACTGGCTGTGTAATAATGCGTGTTAGAGCGTTCGCACTACTGTGTGTGTTTGAATGAGATGCGTGTGTTCTGTGGGAGGATTTATGGAAAGACCCGTGTAAGTGTGTGTAGAGAATGCGTGAGCGCGAGTGTGTGTGAGCGCGCGGGCCAGTGTGTATGTGTGAAGAGAAGGTGGGTGGTGTGCTAGGGCGCGAGTGTGTGTGTGTGAGGAGAAGGCGCGTGGATGCGTGGGCACGAATGTGTGGGAGAGCTGTGCATGAGAGCCAGTGTGTATGTGTGTGAGAGAGGGGGCCAGGCCTGCATACTAAGCGCGGCGCAGCGCACGGCGCGCGCTATCTGCCGATCAAAGGCCGGATCCGGGTAAATGATGCATTCGATGCGCGGGGTGTATTTGTTGTGTGAGTTTGAAAAGGCGCTGATAATCTGGGAGGCAGAGATAAGAAACGCCATTTATTCGGCAGCTCTTCGGAGCCAATTCCCAACCCTGCTCGCCCCCATTCTCTCGCAGCCTCCAGGAGCTGCGCAGATAAGGATTGGGCTATTTATTATCTTCACACCGAACAAAGATTAGGCGGCAGAGATGAAAAATGACCCCCGGATGGCAATAATAACGAGGGGAACCTCGGGACTGCGCGAGCCTGCGCCCCGCCCCCTCTTATTTTTAAATCAATATCGGAAAAGTGGGGGTGCGCGGGAAAAAAGGGCTGTGAACAAATTGTCTGATATATTTTTCAATATAGAAATGAATATACCAATGGGCTTCAGAGGCCATGGTTAGCGCGAAGGTCTCAATCAGCCGTGATTCTGCCGTGATATTTAATTTAAAGAGGTGGGGGCTGCTGATGGCTGGGGTGCAGAGCACCCAGGCGCTAATACGCCTTGTTGTATTTTATATTGATCACTTTACGTGGGAGATGGGGAGGTAGCTGCATCAGTTGATGGAACATAAGTGACCTGCAAGCGAATAAGCATTTTTAAAACCCAAAAATGTGACGAGTTTTGTGCAAAATCTTGGAAACGTGAGGTCAATTCGATAAAAAAGTAACGTTGGCATTGCTCAGTAAATGACATCAGGTGACCCCTGACCCCTCCAGAACACGCCCTTCGACGGATTATTCCAACAATAATAATAATTTAGAAAGTAGCAGGGGGCTGCTCTCGCATTTGGTGTCGGCTCGACAGGGCCTGCGTGCTGCGCGCCTCCGATAAGGCTTATCTGAAGCCCATCACCCCTCGGAGCCGGTGACAGGGACCCTCCGCCCCACTTTAAAGGGGCCGCTGCCCTCGCGTGCGGGGGATTACTGGCCCCCCTGGTGTTTATTACTGAGGGGGCCCTGCAGCGCACGTGGCTCTGCGTGACCCCGCAGGAGGGCCCCTCTGCACGGATTCTGTGTGGAGCCGCATACAGTCCGTGTGCAGAGGTGCACGACCCCGAGGGTCTAACATGCCGTCCGCCTCTCCAGCTTTTCTGTGGGGCTTTAGCACGAGCTCTGATTACAAAACTGCTAAGGAGAAGAAAGGGGGTGCATTGTCTATGAGGAGACCGCCCTAAACTATGAGACGCACCAAACGGATGAGAGACAGGCACTTCTGCCTGTGCTAAACAGTGACTGCAAAAACCGATACCGCAGGGAAGGCAGGCTCTGTTATCTTATATAGCGAACTGCTCCGAGGCATGCATACATACATATATATATATATATATATATATACACAGAGAGAGAGAGAGAGGTTAATGGGTAATCCTACAATAGGGTCCAATAGTGAGGTCGAGGGACGCTGGTGCTCTCGCGATCCACGTGGGTGATGCCCGGGGTCTTCATAAATGTCCCCCAAGCTTTACATTGCCAGTACAGGACCACCTTATATTTTACCCGTTATGTACTTTCATTTACACATTTATTTTCAGGAAGCTAGTTTAAAAGCTTAAAGCTTTTTTTCTCATTATTGAAAATGGTGAACTTCTGGACTATTTTGTTCCACTGTCTGTTTTAAAAAGAAGAGAACAACAGTTAACGATGTTGTTAACAGTACAAAATTTAAAAAAGACAATTTGCCTTCTTAAAAATAGTGTCCGAAAAAATGTTGTTTCTAGCTCGAATAAGAGATATATAAAGCCACATAATTCGTCTTTTTTGTCGCATAATATAGATATCCCTGCTACACAGCTGGTTCTTGCTTTGCCACATAACTCTCATGGCCTAGGCAGCGGTAAAGCTCTGCAGTAGGGCTCTCAGTAAGGTGATGAAATCAATAGTTCGCAAAGACCGTTAAAATCGTTTTTATATTTCACACTCCTTGCAAATAATTTATTTTATACCATATACTACAGCATGTGGTACAATAAAAATAGCCAAACGCGCAGTGTGCGTGCTGACGAGCCAGACCGCGGCCATTAGGTGGTAAGCACGAGTGGGCATGAAACCTATGTGTGAATCTACTGTACACGCGAGCGCCTGCGCGCGCCTTCTGGCAGAGCAGGTGGAGTAAGGCGAGAGGATAAAAGCGGGAGTCCTTCTGAGGGGCGAAGGTTGGCCAGTGGGCGGTACCCCGCTTTTCTATGCTGCGGTAATATCCGTTTGTTGAAGTCGGAGACGGGAAGAGGGAACAAAAGGTGCGCGGCTGAGGGCGCTGCGTGCGCGCACAGATGCTGCACTGGAGTGAACGGAGGCGAGGGGACCGCTCCTGTGTGCTGGGCATAAATACACCGAGGCGAGGGGCGGGCAGGGGAGGGGGAGAGGGAGCCCTCCTAGCAGCGACACTGCGCGGGGGAGGGAAGGGCCAGGGTGTGCCGAGATCCAGATGTGCCGGCGCCGCCGCTGCAGCTCACTCTGGCACTGGGAGAGCAGGGAAGCAGGCAAACCCCAGGAGGCAGGTAAGACTGCAGGCAGCCATCGCTGCATCACAGCTGTGATTACTGCGAGTGATGCCGACGGTCGGAGCTGACCGGAAGCTCACTCTGGCACTGGGAGAGTAGGGGAGGCACAGGTAAGGGTGCACAGCAGCCCCCCTGTATCACCACTGTGAATCCAGTTAGCAGTGTTGATGGCATGTGTTGGCACCCTCCAGCTGAGGATAGCAGACTGGTTCAGCGCGTACACAAGTCTTGATGTGTTACAGGATGGGTGGTCTATGTTTCACTTTTGACTCTTTTCTGGGAGAACAACACACAGGCACCTTTTTTTCTGGGAGAGGGCGCTCCTGGTTTCCGAATGGGAACCTTAGGTTTTATGTAACAAGGCGACGATTCAGTCTATTGCTTCCGATAGTTGCTTTTCTCCGCACGATAGTCTGGGGAGAACCACTGTCTGGATGTCCCTGCAATAACCATGCCCCTCAAGCAATAATGCACCTTATTGTATTTGCACTCTGCATGCCCATGCCAGGAAGCGATGTCTGTGCTCTACGTGCCACTCCTCTAATACGAGCTCCCAAAAGGAGGCTTTTGAGCGATTGCAAAGGTTGGATGATGAGAACATGTGCCTGGCAGTGGGACATTGTGTCCGCCTTTCACTGGGGTTACAAATATGGCTCAACATAACTACCCCGCATGGCTCAGCATAACTACCCCGCATGGCTCAACATAACTACCCCGCATGGCTCAGCATAACTACCCCGCATGGCTCAGCATAACTACCCCGCATGGCTCAGCATAACTACCCCGCATGGCTCAGCATAACTACCCCGCATGGCTCAGCATAACTACCCCGCATGGCTCAGCATAACTACCCCGCATGGCTCAGCATAACTACCCCGCATGGCTCAGCATAACTACCCGCATGGCTCAGCATAACTACCCCGCATGGCTCAGCATAACTACCCCGCATGGCTCAGCATAACTGCCCCGCATGGCTCAGCATAACTACCCCGCATGGCTCAGCATAACTACCCCGCATGGCTCAGCATAACTACCCGCCCTCATCGTATTCGTCTGTTAGGAACTGATTTCATTTTTGAACTCTTACATTTTTTAGTTTTTAGTCTAAGACACGCATTTTTTTCTAATGTTTTCGGTATGTTATCATTGGCATACATCCTATGAAGTATCTTTCTTGAAAATAACTGATTTACCCCTGGATGTGCCCTGAAACTTGTAATGCCCTCTATTTATGAAATACTTTTTATCATCTGTACTTTTATGGCCGCATTCGCCTGAATAAAGTCTTGAAACTGATTGACTGAGAGGGCACTCATTTCAAAAGATATTGGCATCGTCACCGGCTCTTTATTTTTTGTCCTTTGCATTATATTTGAAGAGCGGATTTGTGAATGGGCCCGTCTGATGTCCTCATTGGTGCCCAGAGGGTATGGTTTCAGAGAGTCCAACATACAGCCCTCTCTGGAAGGCTAGGCATGTGCTGGTACATGTTTCCTGATCTTTAGGGCTAACCAGAAGGTGTGGGCCCTCGGTTGTTGTACCCATCAGTCTGCTGAGTCCATGGATAGAATCCCTCCAGTTGTTTTGGAGTTTAACAGAATTCTTTAGGTCTTGGGGATTCTTTGATGTATCCTTCTGGATTGCCTCTCGCCACTGCCTCCTTTCCGCTTTTCTTTTATCATCCCCAACTTAAAATCCTCAACATAATATTATTTTTCCAAGGAGGCTTCTATTCGCATTATGTGGCCGAAATACTTACGCTTATTTTTTTTAATGATAAACGATTCTAGTGAAAGTTCTGCCTTGATCAGGTGTTGAAAGGTCCCTTCCTCTTTCTAGCAGTCCATGGGAATGCAAAGCCGTCCTGAGCACCGGGAGTTTGAAGGGCTAATGCACCTCACGTCCCTGGAAAGGTGCCCGTTTCCATACCTCCTTGGGTGCTGTCTCGAGTACAGAATGTCTCCCTTGTTACATGTCGAACACAAACTGACAGGTGAAATCTGTCCGTCAAGGGCAGCAGCCCCGGGAGGTACTCTCTGAATTTACATTTTCTTCGGCCGCTTCTGCCCTGTGAGATGTGCAGAATGAGTGCGCGCTGGCGCACGGTGGCACCGCGGCCGGTAGCGACAGCTGCCGGTAGCGACAGCTGCCACAAGCCCGTACTCTGCTGCCTGCTTCTGTGTACAGCTCCTGGCACAGCCCCGCCGTGTTTGCGCCTCTTCCTGATGCCCCCTGGCAGGCGCCAGCTTCCACCGCACACAGTTAACGCAGGGCCTGGTGTGCCGAGCCCTCTCCCTGGCAGTCAACACCAGCACCACTACTGGTGTTATTGGTAAGGGGGCGGGAGGGGGGTGGTGGTGGTGGGGGGGGGGGGGGGGGGTAATACGTGTTTTCTGTGTGTCTTGCAATCGTTGGGGGGGGGGGGGGGCATTGCTTTCCTTGCTCGTGCAGGTACCGCCACGGGTTTCGTGGAATACTTCGATGCTTCCAGTTATTCCACGGACTCCAGGCTGGCACCAGGGGCCCTCGAACCTCTGCAGACCCCTATCCACGGAATGCTGTCTAGTAACAGAGGCAGTAGTGCGGTTCAGTCTCCCCCGACAACCACCGGGCGAACGCTATGAAATGCCGCAACGCGCAGATTCCCAGCCAGCCGCTGCCGGGTAGAGCTCCGGTAGCGCCGTGGTGGATTTTACGATATTTGCGCTCCAAAGTCTTCACGACGCAGAATACTGTATTTCAAATGTTAACCATCCTCTCCCTCCTACATTTACATGTAAACTCCTCTCCTAATGAGCAGCCCCCGCCGCCAATGCCCCCGCGGTAACATTTTGGACGGCGCAGAGCATTCCTTGGGTGTTCCGGTCGCTGCATCAGCTCCCGGCCCTAGGTATGTTTTTAAAAAGAGATGAGAAGAGTATGTAATAATGGCGTGGATGGGAGGGCTGGGGATGCTGGACCATCACCCTCCCGCCCAGAGATTCCGTTTGGGTGATGGGGGTCCTGCTGGCAGACACGCAGCTCCTGCCCCCGAATCGGAGCTCAGCCGATGGACGGGGGCCTTTGCTGGCATCCCCCACCCCAGCACACACGGTGCACCTGCCCTGTGCCCGAGCCGCTTTAAAAAGCTTAGCGTGTTAAGCTCCGCAGCCTTTTGTAGGGAGAAGGGCGCAGGCACCGCCGGGCCCTCTCAGCGCTGCCTTTTATTTACATTTATTCACAAGCGCCTGAAGTATCAACGGCTGGTCAAAGGCAGCCTTACGGCCATTTTAATATGACACCGTGTAGGTAGCTTCGGCATAACATAAACAGGCAGACAGACAGAGAGAAAGAGATAGATAGATAGATTACCCTATCGCACTGCCAGACAGACAGATATAGATTATCCTTGTATCTCACGCAGCCAGACATAGATATATAGATTACCCTAATTCACTGCCAGACAGACAGATTATCATTGCATCTCACCCCGCAAGACAGAGATAGATAGATAGATAGATAGATAGATAGATAGATAGATAGATAGATAGATAGATAGATAGATAGATAGATAGATAGATAGATAGATAGATAGATAGATAGATAGATAGATAGATAGATAGATAGATAGATAGATAGATAGATGTTGCATCCCATGCCGCCGGACACATAGATAGATGGATAGATAGATATCGTTGCATCTCATGCCGCCATACAGAGATAGATAGATAGATAGATAGATAGATAGATAGACAGATAGATAGATAGATAGATAGATAGATAGATAGATGGATGGATGGATGGATGGATGGATGGATGGATGGATGGATGGATGGATGGATGGATGGATGGATGGATGGATGGATGGATGGATGGATAGATAGATAGATAGATAGATAGATGTTGCATCCCATGCCGCCGGACACATAGATAGATGGATAGATAGATATCGTTGCATCTCATGCCGCCATACAGAGATAGATAGATAGATAGATAGATAGATAGATAGATAGATAGATAGATAGATAGATAGATAGATAGATAGATAGATAGATAGGATAGATAGATAGATAGATAGATAATGGTTGCATCCCATGCCGCCAGACACCTAGATAGATGGATAGATAGATATCGTTGCATCTCATGCCACCATACAGAGATAGATAGATAGATAGATAGATAGATAGATAGATAGATAGATAGATAGATAGATAGATAGATAGATAGATAGATAGATAGATAGATAGATAGATCGATAGGATAGACAGACAGACAGATATCGTTGCATCTCACTCCGTTGTATGACCAGTACACATATTGCCTATACGCGTTTTGTCATTTCGGAAACGGTAGTGGATTCCAAATCTGCAATTCGCTGGGCTGCCATCATTTCCAGGAGTGATGCTTTTAACTAATGGAAGGATAGACATGTGTGTCGCAGATTTTGAATGATATATAACACGGTGGTCCAACAATGCCATCTCCGAGGCAGATACAATGGGTCCCCTATATATGTAATAGGGGCATCTTATACATAGAGCGTTGACACACGCCAGACATAGGATTGAAGAGATACAAAAAACATTATTGGTACGGTTATTAATCTCGTTCAAAAAGCAATTGCTGTGGGTGGGACATCCAGGCGGGGGGCACTGGGACAGAGTAGCGCCCAGTGAAGGAGGTGAGGGCGGGAGGCACTGGGACAGAGTAGCGCCCAGTGAAGGAGGTAAGGGCGGGAGGCACTGGGACAGAGTAGCGGCCAGTGAAGGAGGGGAGGGCGGTTGGCACTGGGACAGAGTAGCGGCCAGTGAAGGAGGGGAGGGCGGTTGGCACTGGGACAGAGTAGCGGCCCGTGAAGGAGGTGAGGGCGGGAGGCACTGGGACAGAGTAGCGCCCAGTGAAGGCGGTGAGGGCGGGAGGCACTGGGACAGAGTAGAGCTCATTGAAGGAGGAGAGGGCGGGAGGCACTGGGGCAGAGTAGAGCCCAGTGAAGGAGGTGAAGGCGGGAGGCACTGGGACAGAGTAGCGCCCAGTGAAGGAGGTGAGGGCGGGAGGCACTGGGACAGAGTAGCGCCCAGGAAAAGACGTGTAGGCAGGAGGCACTGGGATAGAGTAGCCCACCGTAAAGGATGTGTGGGCGATGAGCACTGGAACATAGTAGCGCCCAGTGAAGGATGTGTAGGCAGGAGGCACTGGGATAGTGTAGCCTACCGTAGAGTTGTGGGTTGTGTGCACTGGGACACAGCATCAAATAGTAAAGGATATACCGATGGTGCGCCCTAAGAAACCAGCCCACAGTAAAGGAGACGTGGGTGGTGTGCAGTGGGAGAGGAGCACACGGTAAAGTAAGCGTTGTATAGTGAGGTTCCACTAGAACTATGCGGTAGGGAAGCAGCAAATTATGCGGCAGTGTTGACAACATTATTTGCATGCATGTCATTGTCATGCAATTCGCTCATCTGCACTTCCGTTTGACAACAACTTCATCACAGACGCCTCATCGTTGTCATTTCACTGCATTATTTACAGTGTTGGGTGTAAGGGACACGGGTTACGGATAGGTTAAATGTCAGTTGTGAAGACTTGGGTGTGGGGGCGAAGGGGGCGGGATCAGAATGCTGGTTAAGAGGCGAAGGGTACATTTAAAAAAGGAAAACTGTTGAGGAAATGTTAAAGAGGTAAACAGCCGCCGGTGCGGACGGCTGTGTATCCCTGAGGATAGCGATTGGTGCGACAGCACACCTCACTTGTGGGGCGGGAGAGAGAGCAGCGCACGGTAAAACAAAGCATGTGTGTGTGTGTGTGTGTGTGTGCGTGTCGGCTCTTCCAGACTGTAGACCTCGCACAGAGCAGCCAGCTCCTGCCTCCTGCCTCGGCGCAGATTCGTGACTGGAAACTGGTCAGGCGACGAGCAGCCACGGACAATGATAAATTACCTGCAGTGACAAATTGCAAGCAAATTGCAGGTTACCAAAACGGATTTGCAAGTTGTCAGCCTCTTATTTGTAAAACCGCGCTCAGAGACAACCCGGGAAAGCTCCTTCTGGGCGCCATCACCAACAGCGCACTCACTCAATAGTGCCAGCGCCGGGGCCTTCCTTGGCAGATGTGCTGTTTGGTGGCATGGTTTCAACTCGTTCTTTTTAGACCTTCTAAATAGACGATCGGGTGTGGGTGGCAGTCGCCCATTAATGGGCGGCTGCCCACTAAAGTGCATCACTGTGCTTTACTGTACACAGAGACAGCATTTTTCTGCCCTTCGGGTGAAGTGTAAAAGGAGACAGCATACTCACAGGTTCGTATTTGCCCACATGGGGATTGTTTGTGTGCGTGTGTGTTTGTCTGGTGCATAACTGTAGTGTGAGTGTAGTATGTGTGCGGTGCAAATGTATTGTTTATGTGTATGTGCGCGCAGTGTAATTTGTGTGGGGTGTGCAATGTGTATATGTATGTGGTGTGTATGTGTGTTCACTATGGTGTGTGTACCGATAGGTGGAGGTGACTGTGGGGGAGTGGGTCATAATGTAAAAGCGTATACTGTAAAGCAGCGAGCCATAAGGACGCGGCCGCCGGGATCCCGGCCACATCCTCGTGGCTCCTGGCTGAGGGATTGGTCGCCGCGAACAACGTTTAGAACTTCCGGGGCGAGACTGACGTCATTTCCTGCCGGGGCCGGTAATGGGGGAGAAGGAGAGGGCTAGGGGCCTATTTAGGGCCCATTGCCCAGGCCCTCATCCTTTTTTCCTTACAGTGCCGGCCCCGTGTGCATTGGACTTCGTGAATCTCCCACCCACCCATCCCTAGAGTTAGAGCTTGAGAAGGTGTTGGAAGTTGAATTAAGAGTGGCGGTAACGAGGTCACATAAATTGCCTTACATTGTTAAGGGGAGTCCTCCTGCATATCCCTAGTCCAGCACCGAGTGGGAGATACGGTAAGCTCACCCCAGGGAGAATGAGACACCCGCTGGGGGCAAGGGTGCCAGTTTACAAACTAGGGCATGGGGCATCATCCCCTGGTTATTCCCATTGAGCCCGATGGGCCGCCTGGTGGTGGAGGGGGGGGGGCCCTCAGGTGGCGGACAAGGACCAGATGGCAGGGGCTCACATCTCAAGGACGCAGGTGGGTTGCGCCTTGTGTGGTTCTCCGTTGGGGGGCGCGAGCCAGAAGGCACCTTAGTGCTGGAGCGATAGAGAACATTCTTTGTCGATAATTTAAGTTCTGTCATTTCTGCTGATAGATTATGAAGTTATGATCAACGTAAATGAAAATATCGTTCAGTGATCAAAGTTGATAAATATATGTCGTATGAAATTTGAATTTTATTGATGATATACTGTCATGTATATATGTGATGGTTTATAATAAATATGGCCTCCTTTACCCACAGCTCTGATTGTCAAGCCTTGATTTGTGGGTTCTGGTGGGGGCGGGGCTGGTAACAACCTGGGGGGTCAGGGTCCTAGTTGCAGAAGTGTTTATGTTTCCTTCTGGGTCTCGGGATGCGGTGCCAGGGAGCAGGCTACAGGATGGCGGAGTTAAACTTAAACAAAACTTGTCTAACAGTAGCACTTGTCATGCAAAATGCTAGGTGTCCCAGCATTCTCCTGTTCTTTTTTCTGTCATGCAGATGGTCATCTCCATTTTCTAAGGAATGGGAAGGAGACTGGAGGGACCGGGAGGTAATGTCGTGTGAAGCGCTACATAAAAACTAGGGGGCAGATTTACAAGCCCCTTGTGTCATTTTTGCCCCACTGTTGCGTCACTTTTTGTGACGCAGCGGCGGTGTAAAGATGCGGCCCATTTACAACGTGACGCATCTAAGGACATGCGTCACGTTGTCAAGTCCTGTGTCACATTATACCTGCATTAGTGATAATGTATGCAGGGTGGGAGTTCTCATGCAGGAAAGCCACGTAAAAGTGATGCAGTGAAATCTACTAGATTTCACTGCGCCACTTCTAGGACTCCACTGCGTCAAAACCTTACGCCAGCTTGAAGCAGGCATAAGGAGTGACGCAGCACAATAGGAATAGGCCTTCGATGCATTGCTGGAGTTGCGTCGTGCTTGCGTGACACAACAGCAGCAATGCATCACTTTTGGATCAACAGATGCGTAAGAATTTCTGACGCATCTGTTAATCCTTGCGCCACGGTGGGCTGTATTGTAAATATGGCGCATCCATGCTGGCGCAAGGGTTTCTCAGGGTGGCGCAGCGAAAGTGACGCATCTTTACAGATGCATCACTTTCTTGTTAATCTGCCCCTAGGAGTTACTGGCAGGCAGGAGAGAGCTCCGATTAACAAGTAGAACACGCTGTGGACCGACAGAGAATGGGGACACCGAGGATTACCGAGAGAAACTACGATATATGTGAAAACTGGCACATATTGATTAAACATCCAATTTGTACCGATTTTATTAAATCATACGCACAAATGTATGAATTTAAAACTGACATCTCCAAATAGGTGGAGAAATCCAAAACCTAACAGCATGCCATCAACATTCGCATCCCAAGCAACCTGCATCTGAAATTGTGCTCAAGTCCTAAGTACACTGCCCCTTTGAAATGACGAAGTCCACGGCTGCAAAAGTAGGCAAATTATTAATGCTCCATAATTTCAACCTACAAAACAAGAGAATGCATAAAAGATTGGTACAGGGCAGGTGCTGGAACACCATGTTCACATACAGGCGGGGCAGGTGAGGAGCAAAAGTGGACATTACCTGCCGCAGAGGGTTTTACAGGGCATCACTAGGGGTGGGCACAAGTCGCTAAGTTTCACTCCGTGGATTTCCGTGGAGTTACATAAAAACTGTGAGATTTAGCTGAGTTCCAAAAGCGGGTGGAACAGCCGCGACCCGTGCAGGTAAGAGTGGTGGGGCCGGATTGGGGGGAGGGGGGATTTCGACAGACTACCACAAGGGAAAATTTTCCCTTGTGGTCATCTGTCAAACTCCCCCCCTATCTGGCCCCACCGCTCTTACCTGCACAGGCCGCAGCTGGCGGTGGTATCAGCATTTTGCGCTGATTTTTAGCGCCGGGTGCTTGTTCCACACTGCAAAATCAGCACGAACAGCACAACACGGCGCACCGCAGGACGTTGCTTCTTTGCTGCTGCTAGACTAAATTTTGGACTCAAGTTGCTGCTTTCTCACAGCAAATGGTTGCAACTACCCGCAACCTCCACATTGAGAAAATCTCGCAGGGTGCCATCCTAGTGCCCAAAAATTGCACTAGGAGACAGCAATTTCCATTTGCCAACTTAACGTTGGCAAGCCGGATGTGAGAAAAATCTATTTATCGCCCACTCATAGCCATCACTCGTCTTGATCCACCAGGAAGAAGCAACTCAATCTAAGTCGCTTCTGCCCCTTCAGTCACTTTTCTGCTGGTGACCGGTAGGCAGAGGCAATGCTCCATGCATTTAGGCTAGACTAGTGAGTCACCCACCTATCCAGTCAAGTTATGCTGCTCTCTAGATGGGAGCTCACTTCAACTGTAGAAGGTGTGCCCTGGTGTAACCAGGTTCTCTTTTCATCTCTTCCTTGTACACAATGCATGTGTGCCTCCTGATGGTGGTGGGCTCCAGTCTGCATGCCCAGGCCTGAAAGCAAATACAGGGTTACATTATGTTGAGGGTATCTGAATGCATACCTACTAAAGGGAGGGAAACAGGTCTGTTTTCTGCTGGGGTAGGTCTGTATCTGCCTCTCTCAACCCTAGACCACCAGACAGCGATGGACTGGCTTACCTCTTTTTTGGTAGATCGATCCTACCAAGTGATGGAAAGTAACTGGTTTTCTGAGCACCTGCCAATTAAATGTGGGGTACCACTGGGTTCCTCCCTTAGCCCTATGTTATTTAATATATACGTGAGACAGTTTGCCACTATCGCGCAAGAGTTTGGCATTTCAGTGGTATCTTACGCAGATGACACCCAGTTGATTGTCTCTCTATCCAATGGCCCCAGCCATGGAAACCAACAAATGGCTTCCTGCTTGGATAAACTGTCTCACTGGATGTGGAATTGTTGCCAAAAATTGAACGGAGAGAAGACAGAACTAATGATACACGGCAACATGGCCATACCGAGGCCACGGTATAGTTGGCCTTCTTGTATGGGTAATCCACCAGACCCTAAACCAGTTATAAAACACCAAGGTATATGTATGGATAGAACCCTGGCAATGAACCACCAGGCAAACAAACTGTCTGGAATATGCGTCAGGTTTTTAAGAATGCTCAGAAAGAAAATGGCCCTCATCCCAGAGCAGCTAAGAAAAACTGCCATGCAGTCACTTATAGTCTCCCACCTGGACTATGGCAACTCCTTTACCTTGGCTCACCAAATTTTGTGATCAAGAGACTTCAGGTTGTGCAGAACGCGGCAGCAAGGGTCCTGCTCAAGCTCCCCAGCCACGTATTGTATTTTATTGTATTGTATATAATATTTATAGAGCGCGACAAACACCCTACGGGTACCCCGGCGCTTAAGATACGTGAACACGGACCAACAAGGAGCAAGACGAAAAGAGAGATAAATAAAAAAAGAGCCTAAAATGAGCATTACTCAAATATAACAGGATCAATTTCTAGGAAACAGACACGTTTTGATCCTTTTCCTGAACAGGGACAAGGTACTACATTGTCTGATAGCGAGTGGAAGTTCATTCCAGAGTTTTGCAACAGCATAACGAAAAGATCTTCCTCCCAGTCTGGCCCTGTAGAATCTGGGTATCTTTGCCAGATACGCGGAAGAGGAACGGAGACTTGGGGCAGGAGTGTACCAGACCAGTTTCTTCTGTAGTGGCTTAGGACCTAGTCCATGCAGCGCCCTGAACCCAATGCACAGGGATTTAAAATATATCCTTTGCTGCACAGGAAGCCAGTGTAACTCGGCTAGGCACATTGAGGCAGAAGAACCTCGTGGTCTGGACAGTGCTAGTTTCGCTGCTGTGTTCTGAACACGTTGTATTCTCTGGATTAAATACTTGGGGGACTCCAACAGTAAGGCGTTACAGTAGTCAAGTCTACTTAAGATAGCGCCTTGGATAATCAAGGCTCTGGCCGGAACTGGAAGCAATGGAAGGATCTTTCTTAGAGCTCTCATAAGGCCAAAACAGCACCCCACCGTCTTGTTCACTTGCGTCTCCGATGACAGGTTGGCATTGAACATGACTCCCAGGTTTCGCACCGTCGTAGATGGCGCCAAGGGAGTGGAAGTGCCGAGAGGCCAGAAGTCACCCGGAAGAGGCAAAGGAACCTTCCCAACTGTGCAGTGCAGAATTTCGGTCTTATCCGAATTGAATTGTAGGGAGTTATTTCGTAACCACTGCGCTGTGTCATGCATGCACGCATGAAACTCCTCCAGGGCATTAGGTTGGGTTCCATCAAGGGCTAAAATAATCTGGGTGTCATCAACATAGTTTACCAATTTTACATTGTGAGCCAGATTGGTGTTAATCAATGGGCTCAAATAAATGTTGAATAAAATTGGGCTGATGGCAGATCCTTGTGGAACCCCATGATAGATATTAGTGAAGGCTGACTGGAACGGTGGAAGAGCCACGGCCTGACACCTGCCAGATAGATAGGATCGAAAACAATTTAGGGCAGTGCCCACTACTCCCACCTCCTCTAGCCAAATATCGTGGTTGACCATGTCGAAAGCGGCAGACAGGTCAAGCAAAATGAGTATTGCTGATTGTCCCCTGTCTGCCAGCTGACATAGGTCATCCATCACGGTCACTAGAGCTGACTCTGTTCCGTGTTCTAGACGGAAGCCAAATTGTACATCAGCCAGGCAACTAGTGCGTTCTAAAAATGCTGACAAAGATTTGCTGACCAGGCGTTCGAGAATTTTCACTGGGTATGGGAGGAGAGAGATGGGCCGATAGTTACCCGGACAGGTTGAATCAAGAGTGGCCTTCTTCAAGATTGGTGTAACTACAGCCTGTTTTCAGCCAGATGGTACCACTCCACTAGAAAGTGATTGATTACAAATCTGTCGAAGCCTGGGGAAAAGTTCTGAGGCAAATTCCTTCCAAATTTTCTGTGGGAGAGGGTCCAAGGGAGAGCCTGAGGAGACACCTAGGGCGAGCCTACTGAATTCCTCCTCCGAGAGGGGCTCAAAATGGTCCAAGAGACTCAGCTTACCGGGCCCTTCCCCAGTCTGTATACCTACATAGGGCACTCGGCCCACACTATCAATTGAGGTAGCTACTTTAGGAGTCATACATCCTTCCCCCCCAGAGATCTTATTATTAAGCCCCATGATGATATTACTGATTTTTTCATAAAAGAAGGTTGCTAAACTATTGCAGAGATCTTGAGTAGGCTGAATCTGATTCTGTGAGCACTGAGGATTAGTGAGATCATGAACTAATTTAAAAACGCATTTGGACTTATTCGACGAGTTCAGCATGAGCTCTGCGAAGTAATCCTGTTTAGCGGCAAAGATTTCTTTTTTATAAAGAGATATAGCCACTTTCCAGGCAGACTTATCCTCATCTGCATAGTACGTTCTCCATTTTCGTTCTGCCTGTTTACATTTTGATTTCAAGTCTTTAAGTTTTTCATTGAACGACCTAGCAGAGGGTCTGCCTCTATTTTTGCAGCATTTCAAAGGGGCAGTATGATTAACAGTGGAAGTAATATGACTACAAAAAACGGTATAGTTCTCCTCCACTGATCTATGTACATAAAAATCCCCTTTAAAAGGGAACATTGGTGCCTGTGTCAGAGAATCCCTTAAACAACTCCACTGGCTGCCAATCGCTGCAAGAGTCAAGTTCAAATCCCTATGTATCACTCGCAGGGCAATAAACAATGAAGGCCCTGAAAAACTCAGAAACTTGATATCCACCAATGCGCCCTCTAGATTATTAAGATCCTCCCATCTACACCTTCTCCGCACAACCAGAGTCAAAAGATCAAGCTGGGGAGGAAGATCCTTTGCACACTTGATGGGCTCCGTCCTTAATACAGCTCTCTACTCTAACGCTGGGAAGCCCTCGGGCAGCCATGCGCTTTACAAATCCAGAAACTAGAACAGTAATGCATGCTGCTGGGGGGGCATCCACATCTGCATCGCCACCCTGGAGCTGAACAAATGCCTGCATCCTGTTGGGAATAGCTCTCTGTTTTAATACCCCATTCCTAGACCCTATTACAGACCGGCATCCTACTTGAACTGACTGACTGCTCTTAAAGCAAAAAACAGGCCTACATCCTCATTGGTGTGGGTCCCTGCCAGCACATCGCACCCTAGAGCACACTACATTCCTGTATCCTTCCCGGGGTGAGTCCATGTGCATTCACCACCCTAGAGCGGTGTACAGGTTTACATCCTCCTATGTGCGGGTCATTCTGCACACCTCAGCCTAGAGCAGAATACAGCCCTACATTCTGATGGGGCTGGGTGTCTGTCTATATATATATATCTCATCTTAGAGTAGACTACAGGCCTGCATCTTACTAGGGTGGGTCCCTTTCTGCACACTCTAGCCTAGAGCAGACTGCTGTCCTGCATCCTCCCGGGGGTGGATTCCTGTTTGCACACCCCACCCTAGAGCAGACTACAGGCCTGCATTCTCCCAGGGGTGGGTACCTGTCTGCACAACCCTCCCTAGAGCAGACTACATTCCTGCATGTAATGTAGGGTGGATTCGTAGAGCGCTGCTCGTCACCCTGAGGGTATCCATATGCTGAGTATGTGAGTGTAGACGTGCAGTGAGGCTGGGCTTTAATACAGGCAGGTTCGATGGTCCCACAAGAAGACTATTTGAATAGCCAGGTCTTCAGATTCTTGTGGAATTCAAGAAGTGAGTAGGAGGCCCTGGTGTGTTGGGGGGAGGTTGTTCCAGGATTTGGTGGCTTGGTAGGAGAATAATCGACCTCTCGTTCTGCTTCTGTGAATACGGGGTGTGTGCGAGCAATGCTGAGCAAACCTGTCTGGTGGGTTAGTAGAAGTAAAGCCGGTGATTGAGATATGCTGGTCCATGTGTGTGTGAGAAGGTTGAACTAGCAGCGCTTCTGGCTGGGGAGCCAGTGGAGCTCTCTGAGGAGTGACGTGGCGCGTGTTAAGCACGGGAAGTCGAGGACGAGTTTGGCTGTGGCGTTTTGGATGGTTTAAAGTCTGTGAAGCAGATGGGTTGGGATGTCAGCGTAGAGTGCATTGTCATAGTCCAATCTGCTTGTAGTTAAGGTCTGCATGATGATATGTCTGGTGTCCAGTGGTAGCCACATGAAGATTTTACATAACATACAGAGGATGCAGAAGCTCGAGGAGGTGATGGCATTGACCTGAGTCTTTATGTTGAGGTTGTTGTGGAGGTTTGTGTCCAGGATGAGTTCTATGATGCTAGCGCTGTAAGTTGGGGTGGGCGTGGATCCAAGATGGGCCGGCCACCAGTTGGAGTCCCAAGGTGAGCTCTTATTCCCAAATATCGTCACTTCAGTTTTGTTTGTGTTAAGCTTGAGGTAGTTTACATCCAATTAAAGACAATGGTCACGCATTGTCTGAAGTTTGCCTTGGTGGTCGCAGTGGCGTCTGAGAGGGAAAAAATGAGCTGGGTGTTGTCGGAGTTAGAGATTATGTTGATTCTGTGGGATCTGATGATGTCTGCCAGAGGAGTCATGCATATGTTCGAAAAGTGTGGGGCTGAGTGATGATCCCTGCGAGACTCCACACATGAGGTCCTTTCATCTACACACTCCAGCCTACAGACCTGTATCCTCCCATGGGTGAGTCCCTGTCTGCACACTCCACTCTAGAGCAGACTACAGTGCTGCATCCTCTGGAGTGGGTCCCTGTCTGCACAACCCACCCTAGAGCCAAGTACAGACCTGTATCCTCCCAGGGGTGAGTCCCTGTCTGCACACTCCACTCTAGAGCAGACTACAGTCCTGCATCCTCTGGAGTGGGCTCCTGTCTGCACAACCCACCCTAGATCCAAGTACAGACCTGTATCCTCCCAGGGGTGGGTCCCTGTCTGCACAATCCACTCTAGAGCAGACTACAGTCCTGCATCCTCTGGAGTGGGTCCCTGTCTGCACAACCCACCCTAGAGCCAAGTACAGATCTGTATCCTCCCAGGGATGGTCTGCACACTCCACTCTAGAGCAGACTACAGTCCTGCATCCTCTGGAGTGGGTCCCTGTCTGCACAACCCACCCTAGAGCCAAGTACAGACCTGTATCCTCCCAGGGGCGAGTCCCTGTCTGCACAATCCACTCTAGAGCAGACTACCGTCCTGCATCCTCTGGAGTGGGTCCCTGTCTGCACAACCCACCCTAGAGCCAAGTACAGACCTGTATCCTCCCAGGGGTGGGTCCCTGTCTGCACACTCCACTCTAGAGCAGACTACAGTCCTGCATCCTCTGGAGTGGGCTCCTGTCTGCACAACCCACCCTAGATCCAAGTACAGACCTGTATCCTCCCAGGGGTGGGTCCCTGTCTGCACAATCCACTCTAGAGCAGACTACCGTCCTGCATCCTCTGGAGTGGGTCCCTGTCTGCACAACCCACCCTAGAGCCAAGTACAGACCTGTATCCTCCCTGGGGTGGGTCCCTGTCTGCACAATCCACTCTAGAGCAGACTACAGTCCTGCATCCTCTGGAGTGGGTCCCTGTCTGCACAACCCACCCTAGATCCAAGTACAGACCTGTATCCTCCCAGGGGTGGGTCCCTGTCTGCACAATCCACTCTAGAGCAGACTACAGTCCTGGAACCTCTGGAGTGGGTCCCTGTCTGCACAACCCACCCTAGAGCCAAGTACAGACCTGTATCCTCCCTGGGGTGGGTCCCTGTCTGCACACCCCACCTTAGAGCCAAGTACAGACCTGTATCCTCCCTGGGGTGGGTCCCTGTCTGCACAACCCACCCTAGAGCCAAGTACAGACCTGTATCCTTCCAGGGGTGGGTCCCTGTCTGCACAACCCACCCTAGAGCCAAGTACAGACCTGTATCCTCCCAGGGGTGGGTCCCTGTCTGCACAACCCACCCTAGAGCCAAGTACAGACCTGCATACTCTGGAGTGGGTGCCTGTCTGCACAACCCACCCTAGAGCCAAGTACAGACCTGTATCCTCCCTGGGGTGGGTCCCTGTCTGCACAACCCACCCTAGAGTCAAGTACAGACCTGTATCCTCCATGGGGTGGGTCCCAGTCTGCACAACCCACCCTAGAGCCAAGTACAGACCTGTATCCTCCCAGGCGTGAGTCCCTGTCTGCACACCCCACCCTAGAGCAGACTACAGGCCCGCATCCTTCTGGGGGTTTAGGGTGGGTTTGGGTTTTTGGGTGGGAATGGCAATTTTAGGGTTTAGGGTGGATTTGGGATTTTGGGTGGGAATGGCAATTTTAGGGTTTATGGGGGGTTAAAAATATTTGGGGCTAAAAAATATATTAAAAAAAATATATATATACACATATATATTATCTACGGGCGGTCGCCAGTAGATAGTTATAGTTAAGACCGTGTTTCCATAGGAAATCTCAAAATTCTATTTTGAATAACTTTGGCACCGGTTGACGAATCTTCGCAACATTTTCAAAACTAATGGGGCGCTCCGCTCAGCTCCTACCCTGAAATTCTCGGGGGGATTCATCAAGCGGGGGCCGAGAAAAAAGGGGGGTCCCAAAACGCGTTTTCCCCATGCATTTTCCCATAGGACCTTTAGTCGAAGGTACAGCCCGAACGGCTGAACAGAATTACTTGAAGTTTGGCAGAGAGGTAGTCCTCAGGTCAGGGATGTGCCTTTTGCATATATGGAGTCAATCTGTTCAGTAGTTCCTGAGAAAATTGCAGTTAAAAGCACATACATATCTATAGCCGCGCACCGTGCACGCACCGTGCGCGCACCGTGCGCGCACCCTAACGTGCGCGAGCGTAATTCTGATTGGTTGTTACATGTCAGTCAACGTTCGAATCGGTCAAAATCAGGAAGTGTCGGCCGCCATTATGTTTATTTTCAGTGCGAGAGTGGAAAAGGAAGGTGGCGAACGTGAAAAGGGGGCAGGGTAGAGAGTTCCTGACCCCCCTAGCCTTTGTCAGGGGGTCCCTGAAGGACCCCGAAGGCAGAAAAAAACATTTACTTTTTTTTTTTAAATCGCGGGGGTGCACGCACCGTGCGCGCACGGTGAAAACCATAAAAAAAAAAAAATAATGTTTATACATAGTTTATTGAAAAATAAATATATATAAAAAATAATAATACATACATAATTTAGCATTTAAAAAAACGTACAAATTCACTGAAAAAACCATAGGTTTCACACACGTTATAGTTAGGAATTAGCATTTAAAAAACCTTGCAAATTCACTTAAAAAACCATAGGTTTCACACATGTTATAGTTAGGTGGATATTTCACTCGTAAAAAAACAATGAAATTCCACCGTTATAGTTAGTTCAGATATCTATAACTCGCGCGACCGCCACTCTATCACAAGGATGATGTCATCAGTGATGTCAAGAGTGATGCCACTGACCATGTCATCAGTGATGTAATATGTGACGTCATGAGCAGAGGATTGCGGGCGCGCGAGTTATAGTTATCTGAACTAACTATAAAGGTGGAATTTCATTGGTTTTTACGAGTGAAATATCCACCTAACTATAACATGTGTGAAACCTATGGTTTTTTAAGTTAATATATATATATATATATATATACACACAAATATGTGTATAAAAACATATATATATACACCCTCACACAAACACACACATATATATATATATATATATATATATAGTCATTTAACTACCGTCAACACTTTTACCAAGTGCATGTCTTTATCACGCATGCCTTTGCATTGTAATGGAATGCATGGTAAAGGCATATGCGTGGTAAAAGTTTCTGTTGTAATGGTAGGTCATTGTAAACGCATTGGCGTGGTAATACTCGCGTTGTAATGGCACGCATGGTATTAGTACGCGTTAAAATGTCATGCATTCCACTGCACCTTGTACCACACATTGCCCCTGCCAGCGCCGCCAATGATAGTAACAACACAAGTACTAACATTCAGATTCCTACAAGTGTGAAAGTTCAGACTATGTCAGGCCCCAAAAGCTAAAAGAATGGCTTGGGTGGAAGATAATATTATTTTTTAATGTATATTGAGTTAACAATTAACTGTTGTTGTGGTCCTCTCTAAATTAGCCAGACAGTGCCACCTTGTGGCAGACTGTCACAGGCCCCGGTCCTGACAATTAAGTGCGGGTGCCAAGCACCGCCTCAAATTAAGCACTGCTGCATACCTTTCCCTAGAGCAGGCAACAGGCCTGCATCCTCCTGGGGTGGGTTTGTGTATGCACTCCCCACCCTAGAGCAGACTACAGGCCTGCATCTTCCTTGGGATGGGTCCTTGTCTGTACAACCCACCCTAGAGCAGACTACAGGTTGCATACTCCTGGAGTGGGTGCCTTTCTGCATACCCCAGCCTAGACCAGAGAACAGTCCTGCATCCTCTTGGGGTGGGTCCTTGTCTGCACATTGCCACCGGGAACAGAGTACAGGCCTGTATCTTCCGGGGGTGGGTCCCTGTCTGCACACCCCACCCTACAGCAAAAGACAGGCCTGAGTCCTCCTGGGATGGCTCCTGCACATCACACCCTGTCTGCACATGCATCCTACTGTGGGAGGGATCCTGTTTATAGAATTAGGAGGCGTCAGTTGGGTCCCCCATGCCCCCCCCCCCATTTATTCTGCCGAGACATGACCTGTTTACTCAGGTTTGGATTACACAATGGTCGCATTAATTATTAAAAATACAATATTAAAACCAAACATTTCTAACCCACTAACAGAATAAGCATTTTAAAAACAATATGTACACCGTTTTGATTGTTTCAAATTAAGCTAAGCTAATTCCAACACCCGGTGTTTATAGAGTAGTCACTTTCATAATTATTAGTGACATACTCGAAGATAATCAACATCTTTGACTGATCACAGAGCCTCGTTTTCCCATCACCACTGGTAGCAGCCACTGTTGTTGCTCCACCTGAAGGCCACCTGTATGTGGTTTAAGGGCGGGCTTGCTCTGGTGTAACTGTTATATTTGTAACCCTTTTTCAGTCTGTCACAGGTTGCTGCTTTTACCTTAGACTCAGTTTCAGTTCAGTTTAACACTTTATTCGGAAGGTTATCCATCCATAAAAGTAACATACATTTAACAGTTAACATTTCATCCGGTTAAAAAACATAAATAAAATATTGTCGAAAGGGAAATAAAATATTGTGAAAGGGAGATACAGAATAGCAGCAGTTTGTTAAAATAATAAATTGCCACGTGCCCTCACAGTGTGTCTTAAAAAAGAGCCTACATGTAAACATGTTTCACTGTCGGACAATTGGATACCTTAGGCTCATCCGCACTGAAGTCTAGGGAGCGCTGGTGATTTCATGTGCTCTCCCCCCTCTTGGCTGTAGAGCATGGTCGCTTGTAAGGCTTTTGCTACTGAACACTGACTGGGTCTGCCAGGTCTAGGCTAGACACACGATGCTTTTGTTTTTCAAGGATATTCCCCCAGTGGATGGGAAGAGGGCTACATATTTTTAGAAATACAGGAAATTAAGTAAAGTATGAATTGATGAGTATAATAACGCCATACTTTTCTTGCCTGCATATGCCTATATACACTAATATCAAGTCACTTTAATAAGTAATCGAATTTCTGCCATTATATTGGAAACTCAGTAACTCCTTGTTTATTCTGGGTGAGGTGGGCACAAGACTGACTAGGCTACTTACATTGGTGCCCTAGCGGCACCACCTAGATAGAAGGGTATCCATTAGGAAACCCTATGAGTTACATTTCATCCTATTAGAGACAGTAATCATCAAGCAGGTTCGATGATTTGGCCGCATATTGTAACTTAATGTAGCATTATAGCTGCTGCCGACGACTATACTGGTTGTTAAAGGCCCTGAACCCGAGTTATTGACCCGTGAGAGGGTGAGAGTGGCACCAGCACAAGAAAGGAGAGGGATGAACAATAGTCGTTGTGGTGTAGGGATTCACATCTTTGGTCATATTTAATTACAACGTGTTGCTTTTTACACAAGACATCCTAGCATTCTTGAACCAAGACATCAACAATTTCATGTAAATACATCATGATAATTCATACAATTATTTTAAACTCATTTTCAACGCTGTCTACTTCCCTCATCCAACACACACATCGTAACCCATGAGGCCGCCCCCGAGGGATCAACCCAACAATTCCAAATGTGCCAAAGACAGAAGATGGTCTCCTGCGAGACCTCCCCCAGCCACCCTTCTGGGAGATAACCCTGGGTGGCTGGAGTTGAACACAGGGGATGCTGAGGGAAAGAAGCAGGCCAAGCTTGGAAGAACTGAGATGTGAGGGGTGTGGTCTCAAACAGTGAAACCTGTGCATAAGAGGCCAACATCACATGCCCAGGGAGGATAGGTGAAGCACTCGGGCTTCCCTTTCTCATACAGAGGTTCCCATCACTAAATACATCAACACAGACATTTCAGCTAACCCCTCCTCCCCGGTTTTAATCAATAATAGTAACTCTAATACTTACTACTCTACCTGGCTTTCTATAGACTCCACAAGCATTTGGCTCCAGTCGAAGTCCTGTTAAGTCTAGGACTGCTGCTATTAATACTTTATCACTCTTACCCTGCTCGTTGCCTGATGGAACTCTAATTCCCTTGTAAATATAATCATGCACCTTATGTAGTATTCCTTTTCTATTGTAAAGCACTCTAACACCTTTGGGTAATGTCCGCCTTATATAAAAATGCACAGATAAATAACAGAAAAAATACAATGAACACATATCATGCTCATGAATGAACACGTCAACACAGCATAAACATGGCTTTTTTACCGAATGTTACACATAAATGTAGACAAAGAACATTCTGATTCCACCTGTATTTATTATTAAAAGTGGAAAAGGATACATTATCTAATTGTCGAGTGTCTCTTCGTGCTGTCAGTTGTCACCAGCAGGCAAACAGCTATGCATATTCAAATCATAGGAAGTTACATAAGGAATACAATTCCTTAATGAAGCTTTTCAGGTGAGAGTAGTTATTCTTTTATCACATGGGAGTGAGAGTGTGTGCATTTATCAGTTACATTTTGGAAAACTACTGGTTGCAATTTAATTATTTCAACGCTTAATAGACATCAATGAAATGAGAACAAATAAATATGAATAAATACAGACGGATATGCCATATACCATAAGTGGGAACACTGGCCATGTGCAGAAGTCCCTGTGCTACTCCGGGCACCACATCTGGGTTACTATGATCACAAGTGTGTATTTTGTAATTCTTGTGTCACAATTAAATACACGTACTTGCAACATCTTCTTAAGTATTAGTTATTAGTAATTAGGACCACCGACAAAACTTCTACTGGGTTCACAAAACAATAAACTGGTTACAAATGGATGGGTCCGCTAATCATTTCTGGTTTTAAAGCAAGGTTTCCATCCGTGTGTCAGATGGCTAAATGAACAAACTATAGGCCAAAATGTTTTGCGTTGTATTGTAGCATTTATATAGCTCTTTCTACCCATATGTGGGGCACTGAAGCACTTCCCTGCATAGGTAGCACACACCACCTTGTTGGGTGTGTGGTTGGAAGGGATTTTGTTTTTGTTTTGGTCCTGTGTGAAAAGTGTTTCTGTGTCCTGTGTGAGGATCACCGAGATTCGGTTTTACTGTAATGGGACAGAGCACATAGCAGCGCGATGAAGTAGTTTGAGAGCCAGCATGCAGTTTATGGTTTTCAGTAAGCTAGAAGCTTTGAGCAGTTCTGCCGGTCCCTTTATGGTATTTTTTATGGTAACAGGCCAATAAGCGAGTTACTTCCCAGGTTTGTGAATTGTGAGATGCTTTGTTTAAATTGTTTAAGCATACTAAATATCCCAGTCCAGGAGGTTACTGGATCAAAGTGTCTGATGAGTCTTTGACCCTAATTCTAAGACAGGTGGAGAGACATTACCACATGGAATTTCACTAGACTGAATTCATAGTAAGTTTTTTAACACCCGTTTTTTCAGGATGTGGGAGAAAGATGCCTGATTTTTTCCAACCAGCAATTCGGGAACATAAAAATCGCACGAGGCTTTGGCAGCAGCAACAGACAAGCCTCATGATTTTTACAGGGGGCGCATACTATGCAAAGATATTTTAAAAAATAAAAAAAATCCTCCCCTTCCCATCACACCTTCCCCATTCCTGCCCCACCCACAGGTCTCATGCTCCGAGGAAGTGGTAAACATACATTAAAACCCCCAAAATTGGGAATTCCATGTGGTTTACATCTGGGAAATCAGTCCCACTCTGCAGTTCCAATTTACTAGTAATCGCACTGGTGCAGATTTACTGCAAGGTAACACTGAACATTGTGTATGACCTTACTGTTACCACAGTACAAATGGCTCCCACCCACACAAGACACCCGGTCACCCATGCCCTCATAACCAGAAGACTCGACTATGGCAACGCACTCTAAGCCGGCATCTCCAACCAGCTCACGCAAAGACTCCAGACCATCTGAAACACCGCCGCCAGACTCCACCAGAAGCATTCAACTAACTCCCTACCTTGCTGAACTACACTTGCAAGCCATACTGCAACGCTACAAATTGAACCTGCTCATCCACACCTAGAAAGCCCTCCACAACACCGGACTAGCATACCTCAACGACCGACATCAACTCTACCAAGCTCCACCTCCCTCTGCGCTTCACGAATCCCCCGCATCCGCAGAAGCAAGTCAGGAGGGCGCGCTTTCTCCTTCATCTCTGCCAAGAACTGGAACAAACTTCCTCAACACAACAGGACTGCTTTCTCTACTTCTCAATTTCTGCAAGAAACTGAAGACCTGGCAGTTCAAGTAGGAGCACCGCCTGGCCTACATTCCTGCCCAAACGTCTCGATACCCTCACGGGTGATAAGCTGCGCCATACAAATCGACATAACATAACATCCATGAGTGAGGGAAGGGCGCTCATCGGTGGCCAAAAAGCGCTATAACAGTTGCTATGAAGGGAGGGCCTAGTTTCCCGTGAACTAGGTAACTACATTGCAAGGAAAATGTGCTCCAACACCACACTTTCCTCCCACACAACGTTGTGTCAATCCAATGTGTTATGTAATTGCGTGTATCATAATCATTGATAGGATAAAACCACATCATTGGGATGAGCTGATGCCTGTAGAAACCTGTGCAATACTGACAAATTTATACAAGAGTGACCCATCTCTTTAATAAAAACAACCTGAACCCAATAAGGGCCGTTACTTCCCACACCAGCATTATGCCCCAACACAGACCCGCCGCCCTACTACCACAGACCGTTGCCCGGGGCATGAGTGTCCCTGTGGTAGACAAGATCCGAAGCCCCACCCACAAACCCACATAAAATATTACAAGAATTTCTTAGCCACGAAATGACAATTTTCAGTGATGACAAGCAGTCCATTGCACCAAGAATGGTTGAAAAACAAAAGAGAACCCTGCAGCACGGATTTTATGAGCAAGAGGTCCGAGGAGCAGAGAGGCATAGCACCCCACCCAACGTGACTCTGCGTGCTTTGCACGCAGGGTATTGGTGCTCACTGCTCAGGAAATGACGTCACCGGCAGCTCTCATCAGACGTTCTCTCCATGCTGGGAGGCAGCCAGGGAAAGAGGGATCAATATGTGTACCTGACGGCCTACAGCACCGCTGTTCCGCAGTGCTTTAAATGGGCAAGTAGCACAAGCACATGCAACCCTTTAATCTGTACCAGCACTGACGCAATACTTTCAATCGATGAGTTCCGCCCCTTCTCAATACCTACAGTGCTGGATTAAGCCCTGTGGAGGACCCTGAGTAATCGAAATTTCGGGGTACCCCTCGTAAATTATCTCCTAATACGTTTTTAATTTTACCAGGCAACTAGTTTAATAAATCAATTTTATTATACAAAACTAAACATTAACAATTATAAATGTTATTGAACACAAATTACATTTTTAAACCAACAAAACTTTAAATATTCACTTTCCTCAATTTCTTTGTGGTGAAATCTTTCAGGCGATCTTGGAAGTCTACATTGTGCAAGATGTCATATTCAGTGGCCATAATGTCAAGTGGGTTCAGTCGTTCTTGCGTCGATGACAATTTTTCAGTCGTTTTAACCTTGATAAGGTTCGTTCACCAGTAGCATCCGTGATCACGAGACACCACCTATACATTCTTAACGCCGTCATTACATCTGGGACACTGATTGCAACACATCTTTAATGATGAGTTTGTACGATTGCGGTGCTGCGGCCCATAGGCCATTGCCTACTTTCCTATTAGGTAATCTGGCTCGGAGTACCTAACAGGTACTTTGGTATGGAGAGTACTTGCACTGGTAGACTCCCTGTCCAGGGAGGTTGAGCACCATACATTCTTGGTGCCTACATACACTGTGGCTGGCTGACACATGACTACACCACCATATGCCACTGGTCTGTGATCTACACATTCAGGGAATGAAGGATGCTCAGATGGGCGGATCTGTTAGTGGAAGGAAGAGAGGCTGGATGAAAGGATGGATTGGGGGCATGAGTGCACACACTGATGGATGAATGGTTGGATGAATCGATTTTGGGGCAGCCATATGGTGGTGGGGTAGCCTGAAGGGGCAGGACGGCTTCTCGATGCTCTAGTAAGTTGGTAGGGGTGCAGGATGGATACATTTACTAAATGGAGGATGGGTATATAAACATATGGATTGACGGATGGATACTGATACATAACAGTTGATGGGTGCTTTGACTGATAAATGGGTGGGTTAGGTGGACGGGTTAAACCCCCAGAACCCCCTTTTCATCGAGTTGTGGTAAGCTCATGGGGAGGGGGGGGGGCTACGATCCGATGTGGACACGACGTGTATCTCACAGTTGTGTAGTGTGGCAGACGTGTCTGCAAGGTTGTGGAGAGGGCCGCTGAGTGACCCTTGTCTCAGTGGCGAATCCTGCTTGCTCTCTGGAACACGTTTATTGAATAGAACAGGCCCGAATCCGATGGGCCGTTCTATCAAACGCAGCACTAAACACACAGGATGAATTAAAGGGAAGGCCTGTGTGTTGTTGCAAAGGTCACAGCGCCGAGCTAGGTCCGTCGGCGAGAAGGTGTCATGGACAACATTTTGCATACAAATATTTCCAGCACAGTGTGTCCTATAAGAGTCACGTGGCGTTGATAAGGGGTAATTTCACTTCAGAATCAGGAAGGCGGTGTTTCCGCAGCCGCGTACATGGAAACGTAATACACGTTTCTCTTTCAGAAACAAGCAGACGCCAAGCCACACATGAGCCTTGGTTTGACCCTAAGAGACAGATGAAAGGTAAGAGACACAAATACGGCAGGAGAGCAGAGGATACATGGATGGGTGGACAGAAAGTCAGAACCATGGATGGCTCAGTGTAGAGTACTGTAGACAGTCAGATGGTGGCTGTCCAGCCAGCCAGAGCCGTGGACGGGTCTGTACACAGACAGAGGAACACTTGGATGGATGGGTGAAAAGGCAGCCAAAAACTACGAGGAGTGGGTGCCAGCCTGGCAGGCTAGAGACACAAGTAGATTGTGGTGGTTTTGATGACATAGCAATGCCACTGAAAAAATGCGTATTCCTTCGATTTACATCATCTCTGAAACATACCTTTTTCTATTATTCACTTTAAAACTGTTTTTCCAATCACTAATGCTTTCGTTTGAGCGAATACGCATTTAAGATGTAGTAACATCTAGCATTTGATTGAATTAATTACCGACTTTCTACCGTAAATGGGTAATAAAAATAATTCGAGTGCAACTTTTCAAGGCGGAAATACTGCGGACGTGGGTCTCTGTTTCTTGTTTTTCTTTTATGTGAGACAGACAGACAGATAGACAGAGACCGGGTTCGAGTCTCCACACTTTAATCTCGCCCTACCCTAGAGTTCGCGCTATATAAACCTGCCCAGGTAGATGGATGTTTGTGCATGGGAGCGCGACTTTGATGGCGCAAACTTGCTTCAATTAACAAGGAGCGTTAATATGTTTTCGTTTGACTGAGCAGGAGTGTGCGCGCCAATATATGAAGTCATGCAAGTGTATTTACATACATAAATCCCCCACTTTCTCCCTCGTCGAGTGTGTGTGACTGCGCCTGGAATGCACTAGGTATTCATGACTCTAAGTCTAAGCACTATACCAGCAGACTAACAGAGGTGGTTATGGACTACACCCCCTCATCTGCACCCAGTTTTATTATTCTAAACGCTCACTGCCTCCCAGGGCGAGTTAAGAGTGTTCTCTGCTGGGAGGTGTTGGGCGACAGATTACAACCTTGAGAGAATACTGTCACATTCGCACCCGTCGCCTCGCTGAGGGCACGAGGCGCATTAAGTGTGTCGTCGTTTACATGGGGTTCACTAAACAGCGTGGTAACCCACGGGGAGCACTGGGGGCAGCGCCTTAATGCACTGGGTGGTCTGAGCGCTGCCTGTTTAACCACGCGGTGCAACGGGTTAATACACTGGGTGCAGCTAGGGCAGCGTGAGTGACATAGGGGGTGCACTGAGCGCTGCGTGTTCAACTCACAAGGTGCACTGAAAGCGAGAGTTTAGCACACTGAGCGGGGCATGGTTAACACAGGGGTGCACTGGGCGTGGCTTGTTAAAAATACGGGTGCACTGCGTGGTTAGAACACGGCATGCACCGAGCACTGAGTGTTTGACAGGGGAGCTCTGGGCGCTGCGTGTTCAACTCACAAGGTGCACTGAAAGCGAGAGTTTAACACACTGAGCGGGGCATGGTTAACACAGGGGTGCACTGAGCGTGGCTTGTTAAAAATACGGGTGCACTGCGTGGTTAGCACACGGCGTGCACCGAGCGCTGCGTGTTTGACAGGGGAGCTCTGGGCGCTGCGTGTTCAACTCACAAGGTGCACTGGAAGCGAGAGTTTAACACACTGAGCGGGGCATGGTTAACACAGGGGTGCACTGAGCGTGGCTTGTTAAAAATACGGGTGCACTGCGTGGTTAGCACACGGCGTGCACCGAGCGCTGCGTGTTTGACACAAGGATGCTCTGGGCGCGATGTGCTTAACGTCACGAAGTCCATTGAGCGGGGATGTGTTTATGTATCCAGAAATCTGCATGTCTCAAGACAAAAAGTGTGGGTTGTGGATAACTGCATTATTTATCTAGCGGTAATGCGAGTGGTAAAGAAAGTATACGTATATTTTAGAGATTGGTGTAACTGATAGGGTGTTTATTAGCGTAGATGTATTCTAATGCCCATTTGCGGTACTGCTTTTGTAAAAGCGCAGCAAAACATAATAGTATAACTGGTATGTATTCCAATGAACACGCGCCTACAAAGAATGCATATGGGCACACAACGAAAACTACGGTGGTATATACTACTAGACACGCGTTCAACGGGGCTTCTGGGGACAGGCCAGCTTCTTTCTTCTGGGGTAAAGTGAGCGTAACAAGGAAACTTAAAGGCAGCAAGCAGCCATTTCTCAAATTAATCTGTACTATGATGAGGTATGGAAGACGTGTTTTCCGCTGCAGTCATAAATTGCGTAACTTTAAATTGCACTGGCTTCACTAGTCACGCATAGACACACGCGAATTGTGTTGATATCGCACACACAGACACACAGTTGCGTGTGTAAACCTTACTGATTTAGCATGTTTAAGTTATATAGCTATATTTTGCCTACACGAGTTTATGGTATATACACACGTACTGACTTCCTTCATGACGATACAGCGATGGGCCAATGAAGGACGGGGGGGGGGGGGGGGTTCTGCACACCGCCTGCCTTCCTAACATTACACAACGCATCATCAGACCAGCCCTTTAACGCCTTGGTTGTCAATCAATGGCCACAAGTTCTCTGTTGCCCCCCCCCCCCCTTCGTAGGCGCTGGGATGATGAAATGTTGCACCAGCGCTATCTGTCAGGGAGTGTGTGCTGTGTGGCGGGCTATATTCAGCAGGGGGCGCAAGAGCCCGCCGAGGGCTGGACGGGCCAGGCCAAGGGGGCACACGTGAGAGGGAAGGGCCACTGTGTGCCCTGTCCCCGAAAACGAGCCATTACCCAAGGGATTGATAACTGCTACGGTGATCACACCCCGCACCAAAAGGCAGGCGCCCCCCTCACCTGGAGAATAGATGGGGCACTCGCCCTCACCGTCCGTATCCTAAAGTCGTGCGGCAAGCACATGGCCTGCTCCTTTTGGAGGGTCTCCCTTGGACCCTTACAGTGTGCTTGGGATGCCCAGAGCCCCGGTGGCGTGGGGATCAGTACGCATGGTGCAGCCCGAGGTGAGGATGAAGAGGGAAGCTTAGCTCCGTCCAGGCTCTCCCGGCCAGGGAGGGGGCACTGTGAGCCTCGAGCTGCCGGGGGAGTGCGGAGTCAGGATGAAGAGGGAAGCCTAGCTCCGGCCGTGTGTGTGTGGGGGGGGGGGGGGGAGGGGCATCAAGCCCTAAGCTGCAGGAGAGCGCGGGGACAAGTGAATGAAGCCCCTCGCAGGCCATCACTACAGCCCACATTGCTCTTCCCCAGAGCACCTACATTAAAGGCTCCCGGGTACTTAGTATGCCACCTACTTACTTACAAGGCCCTGCCGTGCCCTAGCGCTAAAGTAGGATATGGACCTTTCTAGAAGCCACACGTTTGTCCAGCTTCCGAGTACCATAGATCCCAAGCGAGTACATGTATATACCATTTCCGAGTGAACTTGCGTATACTGCAAAGCTATGGATAGATCAAGGCCACGCCCAAGCACTACAGTTCCTCACTCTCCCAGCCCAAGACACTAGATATCGTGCCCAGCTGCAAGCCTCACCCACTCCCCCGCGACGTAATGTAAAGCGGATCTTTGTAAACGCCCAACGGAACCCTTGCCCTGTTGGGAATCAGACTCTGGCGGATCTATATAGCGCCGACCTCAGAGAATAATCGACTCCTGAGCACTATACTATGGCTTCAGTTGACGGGAGCCCCTGGCCTGCCACGATTGTCAGGTTGTTGTCATGCACCGCAGTGACGGTAGGGCAGGGGTGGGGGCAGAGGTCGGTCTGCAAGTATGCCCCCCCCCCCCCCACCTTTTGCCTACAGCCTGCACCCCTCCTCCCTGTGAAGGACAACGTAGCGAGAAGTTATCCCTCTCCTGTCTCTTGACTGTACCCCCACCCCTTTGTTTCTGCTCAGTGCGATGGTAACTTTCGTAACCTCTGAATCACGACCCGAATTCCCGTTAAGAATTGCTCTTGCACCGTCCCTCGGACTCCCCTCTCTAGATGTATGCTAGGGTTTCTCACCTGGCCCGTACCCACAGACACCGCTCTCGATGCATGCTGCAGCAGGGTGGTGTCTCCCTTGTCCCCTGTACCCACAGACCCCGCTCTAGATGCATGCTGCAGAAGGGTGGTGTCTCCCTTGTCCCCTGTACCCACAGACCCCGCTCTAGATGCATGCTGCAGAAGGGTGGTGTCTCTACTGCCCTCTGTACCCACAGACGCCTTTCTTTAGATGTATCCTGCTGTAGGGTGGTGTCTCTCCTAGCCCCTATACCCACAGACGCCTCTATAGATGCATGCTGCAGTAGGGTGGTCTCTCTCCGGCCCCTTGTACCCACAGACCTATCTCTAGATGCAGGCAGTACAGTGGCCCCTCTCCCGCCCCTTTGTACCCACAGACCTCTCTTCTCTCTCTAGATGCAGGGCAGTACAGTGTCTTCTCTCCTGCCCCCTGTACCCACAGATCTCTCTCCTCTCTTAGATGCTGGGTACTACAGTGGCTTCTCTCCGTCCTCCTGTACTCACAGACCTCTCTCTCCTCTCTAAGATGCAGAGCAGTACAATGGCCTCTCTCCTGACCCATGTACCCACAGACCGCTCCTCTCTCTAGATGCAGGCAGTACAGTGCCCCCTCTCCTGTCCCTTTGTACCCACAGACCTCTCTCCTCCTCTCTTAGATGCAGGGCAGTACAGTGGTTTCTCTCCTGTCCCCTGTACCCACAGACCACTCTCCTCCTCTCTTAGATTCAGGGCAGTACAGTGGCCTGGCCTCTCTCCTGCCCCTTGTACCCAGAAACCTCTCTAGATGCAGGCAGTACAGTGGTCTCTCATTTGCTCCCTGTACCCAAAGACCTCTCTCTAGATGCAGGCTGCACATTGGTCTACCGCCTGCCGCTTGTACCCTTATACCCCTCTCCTCTCTGGAGATGGAGGCTGCATTTTGGTCTCTCTCCCATCGCCCCTCTCTAGATGCATGGAATACAGTGGCATCTCTCCTGCCCCCACATACCTCTCTCCTCTCTGTAGATGCAGCCTGTACAGTGGCATCTCTCCTGGCCCTGTGCTCGCAGACCCATCGCCCCTCTCTAGATGCATGGAATGCAGTGTCCTCTCTCCTGCCCCTTGTAACCACAGACCTCTCTCCTGACTCTAGATGCAGCCGGTGCTGTGGCCTCTCTCCTTCACCCAGTACTGGTCCTCTCTAGATGCATGGAATGCAGTGGCCTCTCTCCTGCCCCTTGTAACCACAGACCTCTCGAGATGCATGCCGGACAGTGGGATCTCGCCTGGCCACTGTACTCACAGACCCATCGCCACTCTCTAGAAGCTTGTTGCAGGAGAGGAACTCCGCTAGACCCTGGCATGTCTCTGGGTGTATGCTGCAGTTGCGTAGTCTCTCTCATGTCCCCACGGCTCCAGATCTCCGTCTCCTCAGTTGGCGCTCAGCACGAATCTCGCTGGTATATCAGTACCTGCCAGGGCAGAGCCCTCGGTCTGCCGCGGGCTCCGACCCCTGGAGCGCAGCCCGCTCTCTCCGCTCACTTTTCCAGACTACACAGGGCCGCCCGGTGCCGCCAGTCCGCAGCCCTCCTCCGACTAATTCCCACTTAACTTCCCCGGTCTGCCTCCCCCTCTCCTGCCCTCCCACTAGCAGGAAACGTGGACAAGATCTAGTCACTTGGGGGCGGGAGAGGGACAGGACATGAAGTCAGCCCTGCGGACTGGTGCTGACCCAGGAGAGAGGGGCAAAAGAATGCGCAGTGTGTGTGTGTGTGTGTGTGGAGGGGGCGTGGGGGTGGAGGCGGTGTGTGTAGAGGGGCGGTGTGTGTTTGTCTCTCTCTTTCCATGCCACTGTCTCCCGAGACAGTCAGCCGACATGTCTGTTTATTCATCACTGTCACTCTGCCCCCCTTCTTTGTGTATTTATGGGATTTTCTTGTGCAGTTTAATTATTATCGGACTTCTACGTTAATACGTTCTATACACATTCACGTCTTCCCTTGTGTTAAAATTGACACACCTTAATATACAACATTACGTGCGCGCCTGTGTTTGCCATTTATTATCACAAATAAATAAATATTTCCTGGAGTTAGGGCTAAAGGTAAATAAATAGAGCGACGAGTGCATTCCAGGGATTCTCCCCCATGTGTTC
This sequence comes from Triturus cristatus, assembly GCF_964204655.1. NCBI lineage: Eukaryota > Metazoa > Chordata > Amphibia > Caudata > Salamandridae > Triturus > Triturus cristatus. The sequence continues at coordinate 53,919,650 of NC_140592.1, forward strand.
CCTGCGCAGACCACAGAGGGGAGAAATGCTGTTAAAAGTTCATTTCCTGGTGAGTTTGGCTGCAGGCTGTGACGTCAGTGAGCCGGCGTCGGCGTGGCTAGGCCGCCTGGCCTGGGAGAGCCGGCATCAAAAGCTCAATTACTGACTGTCACTCTCAGTGCCCTCTCCCGCTCCGAGCTATGGGGCTGGAAGAGAGGGGGCCTAGAGTCTGACCCTCCACTCCGAGTGCAGCCCCCACCGAGAAGCAAAACAGCACCCACCAAACCGAAAAACAGTCATCAAGCCCACACCATATCAAATGCACCACCAGTACACCCCAGTCTTGCCCATGCTGTAAAACAACACACCCCTTATTTAGAGCGATAAACACGTCACAAAACAAAAAGTGGACACTACTAACTCAAAAGGCCCCCAGTATCGGAGCAAAAAGAACAACTTCTCTATTCCGAGCCCACACCGTTCAAAATACCAACAACGAACCCCAGAGGCAGTGTCCCAGCACATCGAAAATAACAAAAAACCCCACCATATTATGAAACCACAAACCCTGAGCCCCACCGTATCACAGCCCAATCCTATCTGGAGCAGACACCGTCCAACAAATCCAAGCCAGGAGTGTAACAAGCAGAAAGAGCACACACCAAGCCTCCACCATATCAGAACACTATCAAACCCTCATACTGACAAACCCAAGCCAGGAGTGTAACAAGCAGAAAGAGCACACACCAAGCCTCCACCATATCAGAACACTATCAAACCCTCATACTGACAAACCCAAGCCAGGAGTGTAACAAGCAGAAAGAGCACACACCAAGCCTCCACCATATCAGAACACTATCAAACCCTCATACTGACAAACCCAAGCCAGGAGTGTAACAAGCAGAAAGAGCACACACCAAGCCTCCACCATATCAGAACACTATCAAACTCTCATACTGACAAACCCAAGCCAGGAGTGTAACAAGCAGAAAGAGCACACACCAAGCCTCCACCATATCAGAACACTATCAAACCCTCATACTGACAAACCCAAGCCAGGAGTGTAACAAGCAGAAAGAGCACACACCACGCCTCCACCATATCAGAACACTATCAAACCCTCATACTGACAAACCCAAGCCAGGAGTGTAACAAGCAGAAAGAGCACACACCAAGCCTCCACCATATCAGAACACTATCAAACCCTCATACTGACAAACCCAAGCCAGGAGTGTAACAAGCAGAAAGAGCACACACCAAGCCTCCACCATATCAGAACACTATCAAACCCTCATACTGACAAACCCAAGCCAGGAGTGTAACAAACAGAAAGAGCACACACCAAGCCTCCACCATATCAGAACACTATCAAACCCTCATACTGACAAACCCAAACCAGGAGTGTAACAAGCAGAAAGAGCACACACCAAGCCTCCACCACATCAGAACACTATCAAACCCTCATACTGACAAACCCAAGCCAGGAGTGTAACAAGCAGAAAGAGCACACACCAAGCCTCCACCATATCAGAACACTATCTAACCCTCATACTGACAAACCCAAGCCAGGAGTGTAACAAGCAGAAAGAGCACACACCAAGCCTCCTCCATATCAGAACACTATCAAACCCTCATACTGACAAACCCAAGCCAGGAGTGTAACAAGCAGAAAGAGCACACACCAAGCCTCCACCACATCAGAACACTATCAAACCCTCATACTGACAAACCCAAGCCAGGAGTGTAACAAACAGAAAGAGCACACACCAAGCCTCCACCATATCAGAACACTATCTAACCCTCATACTGACAAACCCAAGCCAGGAGTGTAACAAGCAGAAAGAGCACACACGCAGTCTCCTCCTCAGAACACTATCACACACCTCATACCGTGAGACACAAGCCAGGAGTGTAACAAGCAGAAAGAGCACACACACAGCCTCCTCATCAGAACACTATCACACACCTCATACCGTGAGACACAAGCCAGGAGTGTAACAAGCAGAAAGAGCACACACACAGCCTCCTCATCAGAACACTATCACACACCTCATACCGTGAGACACAAGCCAGGAGTGTAACAAGCAGAAAGAGCACACACCAAGCCTCCACCATATCAGAACACTATCACACACCTCATACCGTGAGACACAAGCCAGGAGTGTAACAAGCAGAAAGAGCACACACCAAGCCTCCTCCATATCAGAACACTATCTAACCCTCATACTGACAAACCCAAGCCAGGAGTGTAACAAGCAGAAAGAGCACACACCAAGCCTCCTCCATATCAGAACACTATCAAACCCTCATACTGACAAACCCAAGCCAGGAGTGTAACAAGCAGAAAGAGCACACACCAAGCCTCCACCACATCAGAACACTATCAAACCCTCATACTGACAAACCCAAGCCAGGAGTGTAACAAGCAGAAAGAGCACACACCAAGCCTCCACCATATCAGAACACTATCTAACCCTCATACTGACAAACCCAAGCCAGGAGTGTAACAAGCAGAAAGAGCACACACGCAGTCTCCTCCTCAGAACACTATCACACACCTCATACCGTGAGACACAAGCCAGGAGTGTAACAAGCAGAAAGAGCACACACACAGCCTCCTCCTCAGAACACTATCACACACCTCATACCGTGAGACACAAGCCAGGAGTGTAACAAGCAGAAAGAGCACACACACAGCCTCTTCATCAGAACACTATCACACACCTCATACCGTGAGACACAAGCCAGGAGTGTAACAAGCAGAAAGAGCACACACACAGCCTCCTCATCAGAACACTATCACACACCTCATACCGTGAGACACAAGCCAGGAGTGTAACAACCAGAAAGAGCACACACCAAGCCTCCACCATATCAGAACACTATCACACACCTCATACTGCGAGCTCATCACGGTCACAAACACCAACTTCTCTGCGGCTTCTACATGAAAAACTCCAAAACTAATAATGTAGCAGTATTATAGGTCTCGTGGTTTAAGTAGCCTTTACAATATTTGTAGAAATTGGACTAAAAACATTTTTTACTTAAGGTCATTTGGTTGTTCGTAGTATTTCTTATGATGATGTAATACTCTCAGAATGCCACGGGGGGGGGGGGCAGGGAAAGGGGGATCGATCAATGCATATTAGTTCGACAGACATTGTTAGGCACTGAGAGCGGCGTATACCGCAGGTGAATAGGTGTGAACTGAAGATGTTATTCAGCATTATTCAGCCAGGCTGCTGGCGTGTGACGGTGACTCGTTTTTACAGACAGCGTCACTATTTATTTTCAGTTTTTCTCTTTTTTTTTATTATTTGAAAACAACTTTGCCCATACCATCAGTGTTTCTGTGCATAGTCGTTCCTCCTTGGCAGACATGGGGATGGGTGTGCGCGTTAGTTGGTGATGCGCCACCTGCAAAAGGCCTCCATCCAGCGGCCGCCGGTGTGCCCATGGCATGTTCTTTGGCGTCTAGGTACACAGGTGGGCAGGCAATGTTGACAATGCCTGAATGGGAAGGTGTGTTCTAATTACTGTTGTCTGCCCCTCCATGCCTAAGTTCACAAACAGCGAGAGGCGTAGGGGTGCCGGCTCCACGGACATTCCTGAGGTTTGTAGGCGCCGGGCCCTCAAATCTGCTCGGGGACGTTTGTGCCCCTTTTGTCTGCCCCGCGTAGCAAACAAAAGCAAACAATCAGCGGGCCCCAGCCCTGGACAGGGGCTGCCTAATTAAGGCGTGGTGCTGCGGGGGTTCAAGTCCTCAGATGTTTGGAGTCACCGGGGCTGGCAGCCAATGGCGAGGCGGGCCGGGCGGGCCCCTGATTGGCTGGGCGGGGGCTTCTTAGGGCTGCGCCTCGCTGCCTTGGTTCATGTCTGCTGCTAGGAGTCCAGCTGGCGCCAGCGCTCGCACTGCAGCTCCTGCCATTGGGTGCCTATGGGGATAAGAGCTGGGAGGGCCGAGCCAGGAAGCTGACACCCTGTCTGCGCGCACCGCTGGGCACTGACGGGGACCACTGCCGCCACCATCAGCTCTGCACTGCAGCCCGACAACCCCTCTTGTTGCCGCCGGGTGTCACCACGAACTCCAGCCTGTGCCACTCACTCCCGGCAGCGGATACCCCTGCGTGCAGCCGCCGGCAGGAGTCCGCTCATTCACCGCAGCCCAACAGCCCCTCTTCCCACGAGCGCAGCCTGGTGCCTACTCTCCCGCCCGGGCAGGACCAGGGCGCACTTGGGCCCGCAGCAGTTCTCTCTGTAAGTACACAGCACTCGGTACCCTTTCTCTGGATTCCGTCCTGCGCGGACGCTTTAATTCACAACCGTCGAACCTCTTTAGTTTGGAGTGTCCCTTTTCTTGTCACTAACTGCACTTTTCCTTCCGCTTCGGGCAGTGTGGGGGCCTTACGACCGAAGCGAATTTAATTTTCTATGCGTCAAATGGACCTCTCCCGTATGTTGTTATGTACGAAGTACACCGGACTCCGTTCTCTGGAAGTGCCGGGGGTGTCTGTCCTCAGGAAACAACGCAATTGCACCCCGTGATCAGATAGAGGTTCGGCGCTATGTCTGTGGTGATCGGATAGAGGCTTGGCGCTACCTATGTCTGGACTGCAGCGCTAGGGGTACGACGCTCTTGTACCCCGTGATCGGACAGGGGTCTCGGTGCTATTTCTGTGGTGATCGGATAGGAGGCTTAGCGCTACCTATGTCTGGACTGCAGCGCTAGGGGTACGACGCTCTTGTACCCCGTGATCGGACAGGGGGTTCGGCGCTATGTCTGTGGTTATCGGATAGGAGGCTTGGCGCTAACCTACGTCTTGTCAGCCCGGGGGACACAGCGCTCTTGGGCCGGCTGCGGCGCTGCTCTGCCCTGTGTGATCGGGGAGGGGGCGCTGCGGTGTTTGTGTGTGCCGGATCGCCGCAGCCCGTTTGTCACTGACAGCCGGGGGAGTATCTTGTTTGCTTTGTCAAAGAGCGCTTTAGAGCTCGCGTGTCCAAATAAATCAGGCGGGCAATGCATCAGGCGAGGGGGCTTTCTTGTCAGCAATCCGTTTCCAAAGGGGCTCTGTTTCAGAGTCACTGGAGCTTTTTAATAGCTCTCTTGTTAGTTTGAAGCGATTATTTGAATGCCCTATTCTTGTATTTTTTGTGTGTGTACGGCGCTGTTTTACAAAATATTCATAAAAATCCCAATGTTTCCGGTCTGTGCCTCCATTATTCAAAAATATAACTTGGGCACACTAGTCTTGTCGTTTATTTTGCAAATATTGTTACCCGGGAAAACCACCCAGCCTCCTTTCGTAGTGACTGCCAATTTAAAGCAAGTATATATGCGTGTGTGTATATTTATAGCGCTTAATATTAACCTTCGGCAGTGCCCTGTCGGCCACAGAGGTGTTACCATTAACAGTTTGAGTCGTGTTTGCGAGTGCATACCTGCTGTGTTTGTGTAGATAATCAGACAGACTGCTCCTGGGCCCTTGTGTTTGTACAGAAGTGGTACTTTTGAGCAGGCGATCATCCCACTGCCATGTCCTTACTATGCGTGTCAGATTCAGCACTATGCGTGTCAGATTCAGCGCTTGTACAGGCGATCACACGGCTCTGTGCAGTAAGTCCAGAGTGAGTATGAAGCTAATTTGTCTCCTTTCCTTGTTGCAGGCGGTGCTAGCAGCTTCACTCCCCTGGATGGGCCTCGGACATCTGCCCCAGTACTGAGAGAAACATCTCCCTAGCGCCTGGAACAACTCTATGCGCTGAGGGGCAGAGGCAGCGCGTCAGAGAGCAGCCGACAGACCGCACAGGGGAGATGATGGAGGTAGCCCCCGACCAGCCCCGCTGGGTGACCCACCATGCCGTGCTCAACGGCCAGCACCCGGACTCCCACCACCTGGGCCACAACTACATGGAGCCGACGCAGTTGCTGCCGCCCGACGAAGTGGACGTGTTTTTTAACCACCTGGACTCGCAGGGCAACCCTTACTATGCCAATTCGGCCCACGCACGGGCCCGGGTCTCCTACAGTCAGGCCCACGGTAAGTGCCTCGACCCAGTACAGATTTGGGCCGTCGAAATAAAGCAGTGTGTGGGGGGAAGGGGCAAAGGGGTTAGCAACACTAAAAGGTGCCCACACATGATCAGCGCTCGCGACACTGGGAGTGGACACCGTGGCCGGCCTTCCGCCTGCAAAACAGTCAACTCTGCACCTATCTACAGCCCAGGGGCCTGGTGGAACGGACTTACGGCACACCCTCTCGCTCTGGCCTATCCTACTACACCGCACAACTCCGTGACGAACACTACAATATAGGGGCCTCACTCCCCAACTCAGCTGCAGCCGAACGCGCCGCTGCTCCTCGCGGGCTAGGCCCCTACTGGCAGGTCATCCGGCTATTATTAAAAACCTGTAGCCTGCCCCTTGCTGCCTGGTTCTGTAACCCCTACCGACTCGGCCAAAAACCGCCACTGCATGGGTGAAGAACCCGCCTTCCAAACTCCAAGACGCACCACATTATCTCAAATCCAATCTGTATTGTTTTCAGCCGTAACGGCCCACACCAATTGACAGCGCAGTGTAACACAACTTTATCAATACAGTTCACAGGTGACTGGTTGTAAGATCACATAAAATAAAAATACAGATGGTCCATTGAATTCTGCGATTTAAAAAGTTGTAAATGGTGATATGTCCAAGTGGGAGCCTACGTTTCCGTGTTAGAAGTCCTCAGCTAATCATTAAGCCAAACCTATATACTACTCATATAGTGCATAAAAGGGTTGGTAAAGAGCATTTAAGTGCTATTAGTTTTATGATTGTAAAGTGCAAACGCGTATTCTGTGCTTCAAAGTTAACCCCTCCAGCAGTCAAACTCTAGTTTAACTTTACTGCCAGCAAAGGCGACTTCCTCGTTAGAATATCCAGGAAGGACCGCTTGACGTATCGTACAATGTCATCTATGAGGAGGTTTATTTGGTTCAAACCATTAAGAACGTTTTGGAACCTATGGTCAAACTGCTTTTATACCATCTTACGTTTGTCGGTCATTAGCAGGTTCTCAACACCTGCTCCACTTCTTGGAGGAAAAAAAACCTTCTCCCTAGCACAATAAACCCCTCCTGCTTGGTCCAATAACCCCTCCAACCTGTCAGTAACACCCTACTGCCCGGATCAGTAACCCTCCAACCTGTCAGTAACACTCTACTACCGGACTCAGTAACCTTTCCAGCCTCCCAGTAACACCCTACTGCCTGGCTCAGTAACCCCCTCCAGCCAGTCAGTAACATCCTACTACCTGGCTCAGTAACCCATCCAGGAGGTAACACCCCACTGCCTGGCTCAGTAACCCCTCCAGCCAGTCGGTAACACCCTACTGCCTGACTCAGTAGCCCCTCCAGTCAGTAACACCCTACTGCCTGGCTCAGTAACCCCCCTCCAGCCAGTCAGTAACACCCTACTGCCTGGCTCAGTAGCCCCTCCAGCCAGTAAGACACAACTGCCCGGATCAGTAACCCCTCCAGTCAGTCAGTAGCTCCTTCCTACCCGGCCCGCTGCTTGGCTCCACAGCCCCTACTGTAAAGAGGCCCGTGACGTGCCAGTTCCTGCTTTGAGTTTCTTTCTACCCAGCGTGCATCACCCGATGGGTTAAGATCTGGCTGGAGTGTAGGTTTTCCATGAGAGTGAGCATGGGGGTGACCGGGTCACACTGCCGAGCTCCTGATGCGCCTTGCCAGCTCTCCATGGCCCTTGCACCGGTGTACGTGTCACTGGTCTACTCTGGAAGCCTTTGCCCACAGTGGGATGAAGGCGCTCCTGGGTCAAATCACTGGTTTCACCTGGAAATACGCTCACGGGCCCCGATTGGTTCACTGCATGCACCAGGCCACCCCTGGCCCACACTGCAGTGCTCGACTTCTGGCCTTACTGTTTTGCCATCATTTTCTCTGCATTTGTTTCTAATGTGCTCGGTTTTCTTAAAAGCTTTGTCTCTCCGATCCTTTGCTCTTCTGGATGTTTATGACAGAAACTTTGCCTCAGGACCAGTCCATCTGCAATATTATTGCTGCTTGGGTGACAGGATCTGGCTTAAGCAGTGTCTGCATGAAGGCAAAACACCGACTAAACAGATGTGCTCTTGTGCCCTGTTTCAGAGTAGCAAAAAAGTAACACGTTTGTTTGTTTGTTTTAATTACAAATATATTTATATGAAAATGTAGATTAGTGATCTTGGAAAAAAATCCCGCCATATATGGAAGTGGCCCGACAATCTATTTTCATTTTTATCGTAGCGAATAAATACTCTATACTATAGATAAAGACACAATATCATGCCTCATGTTATATTACACAAGGAGAAAAGTGTGCAAAGTGAATTTGTTTGTTTTGCTCAGGGCGGTTTTTCTATTACTGTTGTGATGTTTGCCTTCTGGTCCTCAGTTTACTGGTGTTGCCCCTGCCCCTTTACTCTTCTAGTATTTTGCCGATTTGTCTTGTTGCCCTTTTCTCGCTCCACTGTAATTGTTCTTACAATCTTCTCTTTCTTTCAACAGCCTGTAATGTTTTAACCCTCTTGACGTTTCTCTGATCTTTTACTTGCTTTGCCTTTGCTCGTTTCCTTTTCTTCTGTCTGCTCTATTGTCACTCTGCACCGTTTGCTCGTCCTCTCTTTGCGGCTTTGCTTCTCCTGCCCTTTTGTTATTGCTGCTCCCCATCTCTTACTCTACCTCCCTTTCCTCTTCTTTCCCTTTGCTCTGTTGCCTCTTATTCCCTTCTTGTGTATGCTCCTTTGCTCCTCTTGCATTTAAACTTGCTTGTGGCACTTTTCAGTTTTACCTCTTTTGCTCTTCTGCCAGTTTCTCTCCTTTCTTTTGCTGCCCTTTACTCCCACCCCCATTGTTATTCTTGTCACTGTCTTATTTTACCAATGCCTGCCTTGCTTTTCTTGTGCTTTACTCTCCTGTCTCTTAGCCTCTGACCCTTTTGCTTACCATACACTCCTCTGGCCCTTTTGCTCTGCTTGTCCTCTGATCTAGGCTTCACCTTCCCTGCTCCCTCTCCTCCACCTTGCTCGCATGGGATCTTGTGCTCCTCCACCCTTCCTGCTGCCACCCTTTGCCCTTATTGTGCCTCTGATCTTTTTGCTTTCATCTGTAGTATGGTTGCCATTTTCTCGAATCCCTTCAGCTCCGAGTGCCCTTTTCCTTTATGGAGCTTTGGTTCTAGCTCGACTTCCATTTTCTCTGTCCTCTCGCCATCCACCCACCCTCTTTGCTCCGTTGCCAATAGTCTTTCATCTTCTCCTTGGCACTTGCCCATTGTCCAAGCTCTTGGGACTTGCTGTCCTGTTCTCTACTTTTTGCTCTCCTGGCTCTATGCGCTTTATGCCATTTCCTCAACCCTGTTTTCGTCTCGCCTTTCCCTTTTCTCTGCTCCTCGGACCTTCTGGTCCGTTTTCTTATTTCCATTTCTACTCATAGTTTTCAGAGATCATGAGGTTAAATCCATGTTTCGTGCTTTATTCACAGCCCGTCTGACCGGAAGCCAGATGTGTCGGCCTCACCTCCTGCACAGCCCTGGAATCCCGTGGCTGGACAGCGGGAAGGCCGCTCTCTCCCACCACCATAACCCCTGGACAGTGAGCCCCTTCGCCAAGGGGCCTCTGCACCCCGGTGGAGGGCCGGGCTCCCTGTACGGAGGAGGCAGCGGGGGTTCCGCCTCGGCCCCGGCGTCACACTCCAGCTCGCACCTCTTTGGTTTCCCGCCTACCCCTCCCAAGGACGTGTCTCCGGACCCCAGCTCGGCCAGCGCCTCCTCCCCCTCTGGGACTCGGCCCGAAGACAAGGAGGCCCTGAAGTACCAGGTTCACCTGTCGGACGGGGGCATGAAGATGGAAAGCGCCAGCCCCTTGCGGAGCAGCCTGGCTTCGATGGGCGCCCAGGCCGGCACCCACCATCCCATACCAACCTACCCGTCCTACGTGCCTGGCCCCCACGACTACAGCGGCAGCCTCTTCCACCCGGGCAGCCTCCTGGGAGGCCCGGCCTCCAGCTTCACCCCCAAGCAGAGGAGCAAGAGCCGATCCTGTTCAGGTGAGACATTCACACACCTGCTCTCCAGTGCCTGGCTGCAGTTCAGTGTCACCCGGACATTTGTCATAGAGCGCTTTATGATGGCAGGGGTCACCCATTCATAATCACTTGATCGTATCGACAGGCAATGCCACCCAAAGTATTGTTGATAGAGCGCTTTCTAATAGCAGGGTGCCACCCATCGAAAGAGTATTTTTCGTAATGGTTTCATATCGACTGGCAATGCCACCCAGAGTATTTGCCATCATCGCGTTATAGCTCCATGCATGCAGTATTGTTCAGGAGTTCGTTTTAAGTTAGAGGCGTGCCACGCCACCCAAGAGTTATTATAAAGTGCTTTATGGCAGCCTTAGAAAAGCCCTTCTAAACAGTATTGTTAATAATGGCGCTAAGGGACATCAAAGAGCGATCACAATGTGTGTTATGATATGGGGCCATACCATGATATTGGTTCTTGTACAGAAACAAATCCATTGATTGTTACTAATAAGCCGCCTTGTAATATGAAAACATGTAACTGAATGAACGTCAATCGCAAATCTCTTCATTCTAGTAACGTTCATCTTCTAGTGATTATTCATAAAGCAGACTTGCATGCAAAGATCGTTATTTACGAAATTCTTTAAATATGAAACTCTGTATTCAAGTATTTGTTCTAATAAGGTTAGCTATAAGAAATTTGCATAGTTTAAAAGTTACAATTCACTTCTTGGTTTAACTGTAATTGTCATGTTTTAGCCCGTTGTTAAAAAGGTGTTATTTATACAGCGCTTCCTGTTTAAACGCACATGATTCAAGAATTGTTATTGATAAAGTGCTTCGTGTTCGCGTCCCACATCAATCAATGCTTTTTGTTTACCTCACTGGGCACATTTTATTCAGCGACTGGCGGTCACAGCGCTCCTTGTAATATAAAACCTTATTATTCAATTACTGCTGTCCATAATGCACTTTAGGTTAGAACCCCATTTCAATCAATCACAGCGTTGTGCCTTTATAGCAAAACGCGCTTAGTAGTAAACCACGCTATTCGTGAACTACTCGCCAGTTATTCGGCGGCTGCTATCAGGGGGTTCAGCCTGGAGAGAAGCTGTGACAAGAGCCCGGGGAAGCATGGATGGGCTGACACTGGATTAGGGGGTGTAGGAGTTAGAAATGACGGGATGGTCGCAGGGTGAATGTTACCCACAAGGGTTCAATCTGGACCCGAGCGCACACGCCGCACCGTCACTCCCGGACGAGCAGCAGCGTCGAACAGACCAGGCACTTACCGGCAGATACAACATCCTGCCCGGTCTGGACGTGGCCCGATGTGGACACCGTTTCACGCCTCTTCTGGGAGCCGCTGGGGTTGGGCAGTCACCTGCCACTCAGATCCCTCGACCCCCTCTGTATTTTTTCCCCGGCTGCAGGGTTTGCATTGGAAAGTATCAATGTGCCAACAATACCCCATGTTGGATTATCTACGCACATTTGGTCTACTAGTGAATTTCCGAGACGTGTGCAGGTTCGTTGCCTTTCTCTCCAAGGGGACCCATGGCAGCATCCACCATTAACAATAAATGCACTTCATTTCCTAGCGTGCGCAAGATTTTTGTAGAACTGCAGATAGCTTCAGTAAGTAGCCACCCATGATGTGCTTCACATAGCATGGATGCACAGTACTTTAGAAGAGAGCGGGCTTTGTTTTAATACGTCCACACACAAAAATACTCTTTGTGCAATTTGTTAAAAACTGATTACGGTTGGCGGACAGGGTGAATAGCAGATGCTTTCTGGCTTTTTAGCGATCCTAAAACACAATGATGCGGCGCTGGGCTTTGTGTACCTTTGTTAACACGACGAAGCTCGGCTGCAAGGGGCGAGACTGTATTTGGTCGTTTCGCACCGGGCTCAAGTGACAGGGGTGGGGGGTATCAGACGACCTCCGAGCAGAGGCTAAGAGAGGAGAGGAGCTCGTGACCGGGCTCGTGTTATTGAAGGTAAACAAAGCTCCCGACACTGAGGCTGTAGTAGCGGCTTCATGCGAGCCTCGGCTGTTGAAACTCTCGGCTTCATTGCCATCCCCAAACCCTGACCTCTGCCCTGTCCGGACACCCTTCGGGGACATTAATGGATTCATTAGGAGAGTAAAGGAATCAGTGGCGTGAGCCGGAGTAGGGAAACTCGCCATCCGAAACATGTACCCCATTATCTGTGCTGGGCCCCTCTCACGCGCGCAGAGTAATGCCGGATTTGACAACTACTAGCGCGCGCGTATGCAAGCTTTTTGCACCATCTTTCACCATAAAAATAAGGCGGTGTAAAATGCAAGTATCAATAGGTCTTGGAAGTCCGCACGTCTAAAAAGCAGCACAAAAGAATAAAAACACAGCCCTAAAGAATTACATCCACACTCTGGTCCTAGGGCAATTAATTGTTATTTTTGCAAAATCCCAAACAACTCTGAACTGGTTGGTGTGTGTTGTCAAAACTGCAGTATGAATGTTCTTGCAGTAGCGCGAAGCTGCACGAGTAACAGATTTACGTGGAATCTATAGTTTGCCCATTAGGATTTTTTTTTTAAAAATACAGTGATCACCTGGCAGGATAGCCGTAGCAGAGCCTTGGAGCCCGGCCATGTTTTATAAAATCAGGCCCTGCTTATGTTTAATACGTTGAAGTAAAAAGAAACTATAGCAACACTTTATGAAATGTATAAAAAAAAAACCTGTACACACTTTTTCTCTCAATTCTTTTGTGGTAGTTGACGCCGATATATTGTCTAAAAATGCACATTCTAATTTGTTTTCAATTAATATGTCAACTCGCATGTCCATGAAAGTTGTGTAACTGTCTTGTTTATACCGTGCTTTTGTTGTCTAAACTGTATATTAACCCTCCTGCCTGAAGGACACCGCAAAACGATTTTGTGAATTTGTTTTAAAGAAAGAAACCCGGTTTCTTCGTGTTTCCATTTAGAAGGCAGAGAGTGTGTGAACTGCGGAGCGACGGCCACCCCTCTCTGGCGAAGGGACGGCACCGGTCATTATCTGTGTAACGCCTGTGGCCTCTACCACAAAATGAATGGTCAAAACCGACCTCTCATTAAACCAAAGCGAAGACTGGTAGGTGGCACTCACTGAATGCTTCTATAATGCAACCGTTCTGTCTGGCCTGTCTCATGGTGTCTGCTTTTCATTCCTCATTCTGCTGTCACTGCTTGTGTCCAACCATCAGGGCTTGCCTTCTGTCAGCGCAGCGCACTCTTGTCTTGTGTACTTAGAATTCGCTTTGTGATTAGTGTTTTCACAATGCCTGAGTCACTGTCTATTTCTGAACATATAACACAATTGTTGCGTGTGCATGTTGTGCTTTTACACAGGAGGAGACCAGACAGTGATGTGTTTTTTTTGGTGTGAGGATTACACCGGGCTGGCACGTTTCTTCTGCCCAGTTTGGACAGAAAAAAGAAATCGGTAGTTCTTGCCCAAGGGAGGGGTGTGTGCACACTCGTCTACTCACGGCTAATATTCGAGAGCTGCTTTATCGGCGCGGAGAGGGGGGGGGGGTGTTGCACACTCGTGCTGTCACTGCTGGTATGCACACGTGCACTAACTGCTGGTATTCGAGGGCTGATTCTCGGTGCAGGGAGGGCGTGTGCACACTCGTGCACTCACCGTTGGTGTCCGAGAGCAGTTTTTTCGGCGCAGGGAGGACGTGTGCACTCATTGCTGGTTTTCGACAGCAGTTTTTTCGGCGCAGGGAGGACGTGTGCTCACTCTGCAGCGCTGCCCTACCGTTGGAAGGCAGTGGAAGGGTTCCTGGCATCGGTGTCACGCCGAGGTCACACCGCGGCCTGCAGCGCTTTCCGCATTCCTCACCCACGGTGGCTAACACGCCCTGGTTGGTACATGAAACCTTCGCCTGAAGAACGCGCGCTCTCTTGATAGCAGATTGTCCATGTACGGGATGCATCTGACAGCTGTCGATCATTCACACTTGGGGATAGGCTGCACCCTAGCCCCCTCTTTCGAACACAGCCACCTATATGCACACAAACATCCTTTCTCACACGCACCCACACAGTGGCACATTGGCCCACGCACACGCATACATTAACATATACCAGAGTTTGCCTGACTTCGGCATAATTTATTGAACTGGACACTAAATCGTACTGTCCGATTCTATTACGCACAAGACACAACCCCACGTGTACACACACAACTCATGCTATCCATTTTATAAACTGGAATACTGTCCTTTATTAACATGCCTTAATTATGCACAAATAGAAAGAAATCGACCCGCTTGCCCCATTGGGTGAGCAACGTTTTCCATATCTATCCGACAGTTGAAGAGAAAAGGACAGTAAAACGTGATCCCTCTGGGAGTCCCGCTACTGAAAGGGTTAACCTAGCCAGCTACAGCGACCAAGGGTTGAGAAACGAACACAAGTCAAGAAGTCACCCACCGACCCAACATCCATTTTGTGTGATTGTGTCAAGGGCAGGGAGCCGTTCCAATTGTGAAGTGTGCGCGATGGAGCCGAGTTGGGCTGCCTCCTCGCACTGCCCGGCTCCCTTCCTTTGAAAGCACTCATTTTCCATGGAGTCACCTCCAGCCAGTGTTTTCATTGCAAACCTTCTGGCTGCCTGTGCCCTTTCGGAGGCCGCGCTAGGAGTTTCCTATCCGGATATCTGCGCTGCAAAGATAAGGAGACTTTGTGTTTCTGTTTCCGGACTCGAAAAGGTTTAGTTTTTTTTTCTTCCCTCGAAGCCAGGCATGCCAGCTAATGCCGGTTGTTTTAACATTTCCAATACACTACAAATAAAGTTGACCATGCTAAGAATAATACATATATGCGTGTTTCCATTTAAGCCGGGGCCAGTTTAAAATGCAGCAGTCTAGGAGGTGGGGGTGCGGGAAAACGGGTTGCAGTTCATTTTTTTTGGGAAAGAATCAGGGGGATTTTTGCTATGAGTCATAATTTCAACTTTAGCGGCCCTGCTTAATGACTGGCTGTACTTGAGGAATGTGACCGACACGTCTAAAAACGCTCAAATAAGAGTGTAACCGTATCGGCTCCCAGGCCCAAAAGCGTTCTGGGCTGGAAAGCAAAAGAAACAGCAACTGTAACACAGAAGTGCCTCAGCCCGGAGCAGTCAGCACACAGAAACCGTTGAAGAAATGTAAACAGCCAGCTCCTGTCCTGCGTGGCAGGGGGCACGAACCCTAGCGTGCTTGTGCACAGGGCCTTTTTAAAATCGTGTTGTGTGGCTCTTATTTCGGTTTTCAATAAAAGGACTCCCACCCCTTCACCTACTAAGGCAAAGGTCATGCCTTGTTGTATTCCCAGGGAAGCCTGCATGGGTGCCGGCGTTGTTGGTGTTCGATGTCTAGGGCCTTTGGGACATTTTCGAACCATCGCATAGTCAGGGATACTTGCGTCCCTCCCATTTTAAAATGTAATGTTTTCTCGGGCCTGAGATTAACTTACTGTTCAAACCCGGAGAAGGGTATTTTTTCTGAAGGATGCCAGGCATTTTGGTAGAAGCACCCAACATGTGGGCACTGCTGCGGATGAGTGTTAATCCCTATTTAAACCTTTACACTTCACCACAACCAGTTATGAGAAAAACACGGCAAGCGCATGTAGCTGCTCTCAAATATTATCTGCATGAAAGCCTCCTTTCTCCCTGCCCCAGCACCCTAACACAGTGCCCCAATCTCTCCTCGAGCTCTTTAAACGGTCTTTGAATTCCACTGTTGTCTATCTGGGTGTAGGGTGTATTTTAAAATACTTGCTATTTGTTTATTTTTTTAGTCGGCTGCCAGACGAGCAGGGACTTGTTGTGCCAACTGCCAGACAACCACCACCACGTTATGGCGACGCAATGCGAACGGAGACCCAGTGTGCAACGCCTGCGGCCTGTACTATAAACTGCACAACGTGAGTATGACTGCGGCGGTTGGCTCGGAGGGGAATGCACTGGGTAAAGCAGCATTAACAGCTGGGAGGATGGGCGCACACCCCGTCCCTACTAAAGACGCGCGCATCCATCAGCGCCTCGGAGCCAGACCTTACTGGTTTCAGTTTCTGTTCCCTACCCCCTGGGAGCCGAAGCTATTCTTCTCCCGGCAGAGTGATGCGACCTTCATTGACACGAAAAGGCATTTGCTTGGCTTCTACAGCTGGTCCAATAAAGCGACCTCACTGGCTGCTGGACATCATTTAAAAATACACAAATGCGAGAATACTACCCGGGGCCTGTAAAACCCACCAAATATGCGCAGGGTAAAGCTAACCGGCAACAGAGCCCACGCAATGTTTCATCCATACGAAAAAATGAGGAGGGTATAACATTTGGGGATGTGAGCGTTGTAACACGAAGCAGACTTTAAAACCACAAAAGAATAAAAACCAATCCAATGCAGAAAGCGAATACCGATATATTCAAGCATTGTCATTGTAGTATAATACATTTTAATTTGTAGAACCTCCTGCTATGATCTTGGGGCTTAATAGCCCTTTAGCTTGCAAGCTATATCATTGGCCAATCTAAGGGAACGCATTTTACCGCCCCACAAAGCTGCGGTTATTCCTTGAGTCAGTACTCTAGGCTAGACACCCGCGGAATGGAAAGGGCACACAAGATTTTGGCAGCACATAAAGAACCCACCGAGCTATCATACTGGCTATGTATTTGTGAAACAGGGTGAATGACTAAAAACAAGAGCCTCATATTGCCATATCAGAAAGGCTAGCATGCTAAAACATGTCCACCAGATCAGAACTGCCCCTCTTAAGATCAGTGGTTCTGAAACGATTTCTGAGTGGGGGATGCTGCCAACAACGGTGCAGCAATGAAGCCATAGGCCCCGCGAACAACCCAGGCGTTTCATAAAGGAGAATTGTAGCAAATACGCCACGTCCCTTCAGGAGACTGGTCAAGGTGTGGTATGGAGCACCGGGCGAATTATGAAGAACAGGTTATTAAAAGCATCGTGTGGTATAGCACACTCATTTACAGGCATCATGCTTTGCATAGGTAAGGCTGCAAATATTGCACTGATGCAGTTTTACTGATAGAACTATATAGCTCACATACAATAGTGTGTACAAATCTGGTTTCAACAAATCTTGTACTCATCCCAAGTAAATAGTCTTCATTCGTTTTTAGTCCTATTGAATATGTTTTCATCACACTTCAGGTGTGCTTTCAAAACCGCTGCTGTTTCAAAAATGTGTACAATTGATTTACAGGGATTTACATTTTGTTGAGTGGAAAACAATGACGTCCTTACTTTTCACACTCCCTGTATCCCAGCAAGATTGCCAGAGAGTTCACATTACAAAATCCTCTAACCTTGAAGTCAGAGAAAGAAAAGTAAACCCCAATCTCCACGTGAAAAAGGAATAAGCAGCGTTTTGCCAGAGGATATAGTCTGGCATTTGACTTCTCTTTCAAACGCACAGGAAATGTGACCAGATAAAAACACAATTTAAAGGCATATTTATTGCTCATTCACCTTATGAATTCCAGCATGGTTATTTTGGGGGTGCTGCGGCACCCCTACACCCGTACTTCCAGCGCCTGTGCTTGAATAAAATACCAGGAGAAAATAATATGGGCTCTCTTCAGACCTCCACCCAAAAACCATGGTCCCGCCTATCATAACATCTCACTAGGATTACAATGATGCTCTGTATTTGGGCATTGCAAAAGAATCATTAAGGCAACTTCAAATCCTGCAAAACACTGCAGTACGATATTCTGGAGATATTCCAAAGTGTCACTTTGTCATTGTATATAATGGGTCTTCACTGTCTGCCGGTGAGCAAGTATGACATTCAAAACCCTCTTCTTGACATACCAGGCAGTTGATAACTGTGGGCCTCTTGATCTTAGTCATCTGATTCAGCCATAGTTTCCCCCAGGACCTTAACATCCAATCTGATGCTAGACCATCATCGTGCCAGGCTTGGGGGCCAGTTCCTGGCACCTCAACTTTGCAATACTTTACTACTGTATTTGAGCCAGAGCCCAAGTGCAGAGATATTTCGGAAACAGTTGAAGACATTGCTTTTTTCTAACTTGTCAGCCCTGCTTAGTGGTTTCTGTAGCAGGCGGATTCTTTCTTTTTTTTTTTTTAGAGCTTTGGAGCCCTGTTGGGGGTGGGGAGGGGTCACGAGTTATATAGAGTAATAGAGTAAAGCTGCTGTATATTCAAGCCAATGAAGTACTTTAAAACTGGTTTGCCTCATCTTACAGGAAGATAAGTAGACCAGCTGTTTGTGTGCTTCATGACAGCCAGTTCTTAAAAACGTACAGAATGGATATTTTATTGCTGATATTGAGTTAATGAATTGTACCCCAGTTTTACATGTGTTAACTGAAATCTAAATAATTGTAATATAGAATATGTTTTTATATATAAGAAGATTTTTATATTGGATTTGGTGTTTTATACGGGTATTGTATAGCTCTTAGCCTAAGATGTTTTTTTAAATCGAGATTTTTGGTTTTTATGTCTGTATATGTTGAAGGACCTATGGTCTAAATAAACAACTTTTAGGGTGTTAATAATCCACAAGGAGCTGCTATGGACAGGTTGTGCCGAATTGGAGTTTATTAGTTAAGCACAAATAAATAGCTTCTTGTTTTCCTTCAAACAGGCAAGAAATAGCTTCCCATGCCATAATAATGCCTAGAGGCAAAAACGGACAACTCTTGCTTTTCCCCACTATTAAGGGTCACCTCAAGAATAACACATTCAGTCGATATTATTTACTTCAATACCTGATATTTGCACTTGTTTTCATCACTATAACCCAATACAGGCTAGGAGCATACTGACGGCCATGTACCTACCTTCTGCCCCAAAATGTACATATGCTACTCCTAAAACCAGCGTGTATACTTTCATGCATACTGTTCCATATGCGTACCGCCCAATGGTATTTTCTACAGAATGCACTCAGAAGATTCCACTTTGAGGCATATTTAGGGATACACAATTTCTCCAAATTAATTATAAGCCTTCATTTGTGAGACCATGGCATTCACTATTCCCCTTGAAGAATTCACCCACCCAAACCTCCATGTGATATACAGAACAAATATGCCTTGTTTTTGAGTCTATAAAAAGAGCACTACTGACAAATATAAGGGAGCAAAAAAAGCCGCTGGACCCAATCCACTCACAGGCCACTTCCAATGAGTACTATAGTGCCTAGCACCCATCTCCGGTTAATTCTTGTGGCACAGCACTCCTTTTCAAATAGTTTCCATTTTATCTGCGAGTGTAAAGGGGCCCTTTTCAGAGCAGGGCATTCCTGGGTCGAGTGCCTAGAGTTTCTGTGACACTATGTCATGCGTTGGAAAGCTCTCATGTATTTGGCTAGGTTGATGTTAAGAGAGGCGTTTGGGCCATATAAATAGTGCCCGTGGCAGCTTTTCTTCGGATATTTATTTAATTTATTCGCTTTGGTTATTTTCTGTAGAATAACCTGCAGCTATGGGGCGCCAAAGTGTTCTGCAAAAGGAGCCACGATGCAAAGAGTAGAAAGTGTCAATATTACATAGTAAACCCACAATAAAACCAACCGATATTAAACAAGGGCTAAACAGTGGTATACGCAAGCTAAATGATAATGGTAAAGTAAGGGCAGGATTTACGTACATCTGACTGAAGCAATTTCAGCAAATGTTTGAGGACTGACTACAACACAGTAAATTTAGGAAATGTGAATCAAACTACAGCTGGAATTAGCGTTGAAATAGGAGCTTTTAAAAATCTTTTGTGAACCTGCCATGGGATGGGATCCTTTGAATCTTTATGAAAATAGAATTCCAGACCAAGCTACAAATACAATAAAGTTCCACACCAAAATTTAAAGATTCGCCATTCTGAAAAAATGAAGGCAACAATGTGTACCCCAAAATGTATGAACATTTTATGTAGGTTAACTTCTTTCTGCATGAGCCTGATTTTCTTATTTCTTGCAGGTGAACAGGCCTCTGACGATGAAAAAGGAGGGCATCCAGACCAGGAACAGGAAGATGTCCAATAAATCCAAAAAATGCAAGAAAGGCTCTGAATGCTTTGAGGAACTGTCCAAATGCATGCAGGAGAAATCTTCACCCTTCAGTGCTGCGGCCCTGGCTGGTCACATTGCTCCCATGGGACACCTACCCCCCTTTAGCCACTCCGGACACATTCTGCAGACACCCACTCCCATTCATCCATCTTCCAGCATATCTTTTGGACATCCGCATCACTCCAGCATGGTTACAGCCATGGGATAGTTTTGATCACTGACATGCCTACCCAGTGGACTGAAGCAGACAGGGTACTGCCAGAAATAGCACCATGGAATGAGCCATTCTGCTATACTGAACTCAGAAGGGATCTGACATCCATGGAAAAGTCGCATATAAGCCAACTGGTATGTGGCAAACTGACTACGTTTGGGTCTGTTTGGAATTCAGCACCCGAGGACTGAAGAAAGAAGAAAGATTCACTTGTTTCACACTTCTTGGTCAACGTAAACCCAAAGTGTCAAAAGACGAACCTCGTGTTTCTTTCTTTTTTTTGTTACTGTGAATATTGTAAATCTATTGGCCGTCTCCAAGCGCAGCACAGGCCCAGCAGTAGCCTTTGCTGGATTTCTATTGTGGACCATTGTTTGCAAAAGGACAACTTTATAACATTTATAAAGCTTAATTTTAAAAAGAGGAGTAATTATTTATTTTGCTCTTGCTTTTGTAAAGAGCCCCATTCCTTTCTGACCTGCATGCTTTAAGCTATTTTGCAACGGGAATTCTTTCTCTATTCAGCTAGAGTTCTAGCTGAACACCATACAGCCCCTTAATTTAATATTTGTAAACACCTGCTATGAAAATAATATATAGTGTAATATAACTGTACTAGTGATTGTATCTGGACCGAAGTTGTGCTTTATTTGGACATGGACCTTTAATTCACATCTAGAACCGTATAAACAAAAGTATGCCATCCCACTGAAAAAAAATAAAAAAAAAGTTGACAACACACAAATACTAATTTATGACAAGATAAGTTCCAGATTGTGTTTTTCATTTTGGGTAGGTTTAACGACTTCTAAGATGTCGAAGTTTGGGCTGGCTCTTTTGCACATAGCTGCAGAAATTCAGAACTAGCGAATGTGGACAGGTCATACTGTTTTGCCACATGGAAATGAGGAAGGACAAGAGGGTGAAAAAATGGTTGGGGAAAGGGAAGCACACCAAATAACCTCATTTATTACTTTCAACATCAAACGCAGTGATAAGCTGCAGGCCTCACAAAATAACGACGCGTTTCCCATTGATTTCATCAGAGCACATTTTTTAAACCCTTTTGCCTCGCATTACAGAACCACAGTCTTCGTAAATAACAGATAAGAAAGATATTGCCAATACTATGTGTAATCTATTCACTTATTAGTCGATAATCACCGTCCAGATGAAGTTCCAGTAATTATAACATGTGATGTACAATGCTTCTGATGGAAAGCCCTACAGAAACGAGCAGTCGATAGTATACACAGGATAAGCCTAATGTTTGTGACAAGCTTTGGACCAAGCCCGTGGTTTCCCAATCAGAATTTCTTAGCAAGCACACCGGGTTTCATGTATGTTCACCATCGTAATATATTTCAAAAATTGCATACAAAAATTCATTGCGGACTAAGAAGTTTTCTGGTGTGTGTGGCATAGCTGTACTTTGTAAAGTAGCGCCCAAAAACGAAAAGGGACCACCGCTGAAGAGGAAATATAACAAGTTTAAGTATATTTTAGTAAAAAAAAACATTATTTTCTTTGAATCTCTCAACATGGTACAGTTGTACATTATCACAATTACTTTAGGGAGGGAATGATTTCCTGCCTTAAAATGACAAAGTGCAATATATTGTCAGTCACTGCAGTATATAGGCAGCAGCCGTCCAAACTTAAATTATTTTGTAGTTGTACCCGCAAAATTCTGCAGTATTTTAATTTTGGCTTGTTTATTTTGATTAGTGAACTAAATTATTGTTTATTGTGAACAACATGTTTATATATTGTCTGTAAAAAGTGTATGCTATTCTCATATTCCTTGAAGGTGAACATTGCTAAGAATAATAAATAACTTTTGTGAGAACTTTTGGCATCCTTTTAGACGACAATGCAGCCGAATTATACATGTGCTTACAAAGAAGTCAAGAAAGCAACAAATATTTTGTGTCACCTGATCTTGCTATTCCGTGTTTTAGAGTGCCATGGAAAGGAGCAGGTAAATGCATTGAAAACATTTATTTTATTGCCGGGGGCAGGGGGGCAATGTTTGCTTTCTTGCCCTAGCGAGATTAGACGGATTGCCGTCACCATCATACTCTTCCTTCTTGCGTTCGAAAACATACCGTTCTCAGGCAGAGCTTTTTAACAGACCATAAGCACAACATTAAAATTCAAGTCACATTATTTACAACATGTGCATCAATGTGGACAGTTGCATGGTAAGAAAAAACGAATATATGAAATCTCCTAAATTCACTATTTCAATTGGCTTCGGCCAAGGGAAAACCCGTGAGTCCCTCCATAATTGTCCTTCACAAAGTGAACTCACCGGTTCCTTCAAGATGGAGGGAAGCTTGGACCAGCATGAAATCTTGTCCCCCTAAGAAACATGCCAAAGGCAACCCAATAATAAAACAAGCATTGGCATAGCCAATAGGTCTCATTTTTGGGACCTTGTAAGTATTTAGTTATGCAGCACAATACCCTTGGTGAAACACCATTAACTGTTGCATGGTTAAACACTTATAAGGTCCCAAAGGCGAGACCTATTGGCTATGCCTATGCTTGTCTTAAACAGCTAACAACCAGACGGGTGGTACCCTAGGGGATTCACAGACATTTAGTCCACCTGTTTAAGCCAAGCCCCCTAAATACACAAGCCATGTCATTTTCATACCATTAAATCCCTGGTTACAAATCAAAATATTATGCCCCCCACATATTCTTCGGCGTGGTGTAGCCGAGGGTACTGACAATTGGGATGTTTGGGCAGAGGTTAAACAATAAATTAACAGAGCTTGAAGGCGGCCAGTGGGGTTCTGGTCTTTCAGTTGATGCTGATGTCTCTAACGAGTAGTTTACGGACATTTGGGTATTTTATTTCCTCACCTCGGCGCTCTCCATCTGCCCGGTCACCATTAACAAGAACACACTGGGACTTGCTGCGCCGCTCATTGTTCATGTTGGGTCAGTACAAGGCCGCCGTGGCTCTGACTGGATCACACATAGCAACAAAGCCACAGCCCTTGGTAACGGAGGTCGCGAGGAGTCAAAACTACTCTTTCGCAGCGGAAATTAGAGAACGGCTGAATCTGGCTGGCGAGGTTTACATAGAAACAAACAGACAGGAATGAGGCTTTCCCAACAGGCAACAAGCACGTGAGTGGTGCATGCGTGAAAAGAAGCCCGGGAGTTTTGTGCTTGCGGCGAAAGTGATCACGTTCGGATTCACGCGATAAAGCCAGATGGCAGCTGTGCACGTCGTGCACGCTTGTGCACTTAACAGCAAGCTGGTGGCCGGAAAAAGCATGTGGGTAGCACTTTAAAAACCCGCTTACTAAATGTCTCGCCAGAGCAGCGCATGGGCTGGCTCAGGCGAGACCTAAAAAAGGACACACTCTGTTACCAATTGGGGGATGGCATGAGCAACCGGGCAATACCTTGGTTTCCAGAAGCAGCCACCATCCCCCAGCATCCGCACCCCAAGGGGCGTATAATAGAGTACCCTGGAAGGTTGACAATAGCTGTAGCGGATGTCTTAAGGCCCTCACTAGAGACTGCAGTACTGCTGCCCCAGCTTGAGCTAAAGGTTTAAAAAAAAGATTAAAACAGGAATTCGCCTACATTTATACTCCGGATTTAACCTGTCATGTTGCCAATCGCCCAGCAACCAATGGCTGCGAAAAATTCAAAAGAGGTTCGATCCGGCCTACACCGGTCCCCAAGGATTGCCATCTTGTGGGCTAGCCCCTAGTCCACAGGTGGGGGACCGTAGTGAGACCAGCCATAATATAATCACCCACCCCCAAATTATACTCTCCTAAAATATAAAGACGATCCCACACAAAATGACAAAAGACTAACTAGCCATCATTCTTGCATTCGAGAACACATCATTCTCAGGCCATATTTATTACCACCCCAAACATGAGATTAAAATTCAATTCACATTATGTACAACATGTACATCATCAAGAACTATTGCATGGCAATAAAAAAATGAATAAATGAAATCATCCAAATTCACTATAGGCCCTGTCTTGGCTACGTTTTCAAAAACCCAATTCTAGCTGGAATTCACCTGCCTTTATATTCCTGATGTCAAAGTTGTCTACCTGTTTTCTTGTCACACACAACTCCTCTGCCACAGGCCTAGGAAGTTGATGCTACCTGTGGAAATATCTGCACAACTTTATACACTGAGGTTACTGAACACCATGGGAATCTACCAGCTCACCGTAAGAGTGCCCTTTTACCTAACTGATCCGTCATAGAGCACGCTATTCTGTGTACTAGGTTCTCTCACTGCCAAGAGATCTGGCTGATTAAAGTCCCCTTATGAACGTTTTGCTTTGATCTTCCTATGATCTCAAAGATCCTACATGTCCTGTACATGGTGAGAGAGAAGGCTGCCATGTACAATGCTGCCTCATAGTCTGACTTCCATACCATTAGTAAGACCCCTATGATTTCTCCAAACATTCATGAAGATACGGCTCCTATGATCTGGGATCGCCCCTTCCAAAGTCTCTTGCCAGGCCTAAATCATACCTTTTTATACATAGAAGTCACCCCTAAGGTAGGCCCTGTATAACCCACAGGGCAGGTTGCAGTGTATTTAAAAGGCCGGACATGTACTTTTAAACTTTACATGTCTTGGTACTGAAAAATTCCCAATTTCGTTCTTCACTACTGCAAAGCCTATCTCTCCCATAGGTTAACACTGTGATTACCTTCTTACATTTTATAAGTGACATTTTCAATTGCGACAGATATTTTGAGTTTGGGGTCCCTGGTCTCAAAATTTCAAATCACAACTGATAGTGAAGTTGGATTTTAAATTGAAAGTCTAAGAATGCCACTTTTAGAAAGTGTACCACCTGTAACAGGGGTTGGTCCCTTATAAGTCAGCAAAGCTAGGCCACTGATAGTTCAAATATCTCACAACTGCCAATACTGACACTACTTCTACACACCCTTAGTTTCCTTCATGACCACTGTATTCAAAAGCAGTGATCAACATTTATTTTAGGTCATGAATCATTGCTCTTTTGCAATAAAAATTGACATACACAAAAGTTAATATGAATGTATCATAAATTAACATTACAATATCTATTTTACGCCCACCCCACATCACAACAAAGACATTTCATACAAACATAACATTTAATGCAACAAACAAATTACAGTTAGCTGTCCAAAATGAGAGGCTACTATATACACAATGTACAAATGACTGAACTCCTTGCTTAATGGGCCAAGACAACCAAATCAGTGCTGCGGTATTTGAAGCAAAGGATCCAACTTTCTTCACGTTAGGTCGTTTCCACCCTGATTACTAGCGCCTAATGTTTAATGCTCTAGTTGGTTACACACTTGTCAACGCGTTTCAAACCCATAACCTTTTTCATATCTGGTTCTCCTCAGGACTCAAACTATTGATCACTCATGTCCACTCAATGTTCTCTGAGAATACTATGGGGAAACCTTCCACACATGAGTTAACCGTAATCCATGGTGGTCACCGCTTGACGTCCCAAGTCTATTGATAACCAAATTCTTACTCTGGCTCAAAACAAATAAAATGTTTCCATGTTGCACTGAATTTATTCAATGGAATCGTGCGTGGTGTCCCTGTCCGCCTGTGTCTGGCTTCTTTGAAGCTTCAGCTTGAGCGTGACATGAAAAAAAGCCCTGTCTGTTTTGTGACAGAGTAGGAATTCAGTTCAGTTGTCCAAGGGCTTGCCTCCTGTAGCCTAAGTCTTAGGAACACAAAAGATTTAGACCCCTCCTGTTCTAACCTTTTTGCTCACCTGCCTGCGAGTCTGTCCTGCCAAGTGTTGCCACCCCAGTCCTGGACCCTTGGAAGGGGACCTAGGGGTTTACTCCAGTGGAACAGATGTATCCTCTGCTGTAAGAGCAGAACTGACGCATCGCCGCTGTTGCACGAACCGGGCTGGTGCATCGCACTTAGAACTGCAGCTTTGGAACCAATGCATCACCTTCACTACGTAGAGAAGATCGACGCATCGCCCCTCCAGCTCGGATAAGCCCAGTGCATTGTATTCGGACCTGCAGCACTCAGAACCGGTGCTTCACTCAACAGATGAGACGCATCGTCGCAGTTGTGAGGAGAACTCTGGCGCAACACCCCAACTGTGTGGGGATCATTGATGTATCTCATGCTGCAAAATGGATTAAGGTACTTTAGCTCAGCGGTCCCTGTGTGGGTACTGCATCCAGTCTGCCCTCCATCACGGGTGGCCTTAAACCTTGAGTTTGACCTTATCTAGCATGACCAATTAGCTGCTAAGCACTTTACTTACATTTAATCTTTAAAAATTCATATCTCTACTTCTAATGGATGGATTTTTGTCGTTTTGTTCTTTTTTTATATTAAGATCATAATCTATTTGTCTAACCTGGTGTAGAATCTTTTTGTGGTGTTTTCACCTTGTTAATGGTTTAAGTGTTGCACTAATACCTTACACATTGCCTCTTAAGTTAAACCTTACTGCTCTGTGCTAAGCTACCAGAGGGTTGGCACATGATATTTTAGGGTGTGTTGTGACTTACCCTAACTAGGTCTGTGGTCCCCACTTGGACAGGGTGCATACCTCTGTCAACTAGAGACCAAATTTCTAAAATTGGTGATCAGTGGTAAGGGTAGGACATGTGTTTGTGCAGTGCCTAGCAGTAATTTGTTGTATACTACCATCCACTTCACAGACCATTTCGAGTTATTTTTCCCAGTTCTCCCCGATTGCATTTTTTAACTTTTCTCTACATCTCTGCCTGCTGGGTTTGGCCAATTTTGATAACTACACAGTTGTCCACCTTGAAGACAGGAGATGGGAGTTCCTGCCAAGATGCCACGAAGAAGGTGGAATTTCAAAAGGCGCTGAGGGCCTGGGCAGAAGCCCGCTCCAAGGAGAATGATGGTTTGGGGGAAGCCTAAGAATGGATCTTCTGAGGAATCAACTGCAGTGGCTGAGGGTGATATCCCTGAATTTGTGCTTCCTGTGAAAGAAGGAAGCAGTGTCTACTCTTGTGGCCTATCTCCAGAGATAGGAAGGAAGGAGAGAGAATTTAAACTGCAGATAGCCAAGTTAAAAATAAAAGCTGAGGAAAAAACGGCTGAAAGGGAGGCTACAAAAAAGAAGACTGAAAGGGCCTTGGATGAAAATACATTGTTATTAGCTCACGAGAGGAGCTTAAAGGAGATATAAACCAGCAGTGATGGTGGCAGCTACATACGGTGCCTGATGGAGATTAGGTTTGTATACCCAAGTACTTGGTGTCCAGTAATGTGGTGGGAGATGACATTGCTAAGTGGTTTTCTGCTTATGAAAAATTGCACTGAAGATACAGTGGGTTCCTGAGGAGTATGGGGAGGGGGTCTCTCTGAAAAGACATGCCTACAGTGGGGAGGGACACACGTCTGACATTAGTTGGGGACCAAACCAAGTATACCCCCATGAAGGCCATTTTGCTTCCCATGTTTGGGCTGACCACTGAGATGCATCGCCAAAGATTCAGGGACAGTCAGGAGATACCCAATCAGATCTGGGTAGATTATGTTGATTAGTCCAGTGAGACACTGAATGGCTGGGCGAGGGGCAGCAAAGTCCGTAATTTAAGTGATTGTACCATTTGATCATGAGGGAGCACATCTTATGGTACGTTACTAGCATTTATAAAGCATGCATAAACCAGACAGGTTCTTGACGCTATAGTAACAGAACCATTACATACTTCTTGCACTTTCAGTCCTATGCTTGTTTGAAAAGCCATGTTTTTAAAAGTTGTCCAAATCTAACATAACAAGGAGTCACCGTAATACCAAGTGGGAAGGAGTTCCAGATATGGAGAGGGGGGTACAGAAAATCAGGAGCCGCCAAGACTCTTCTTTTTAAAGGAGGAAATAGTGAGAAGACTCAAGCTACGGGTGGGTATGTATTTTTGGATACAGGCAGAGATAAAGGCTGGGCTGCTACCATATTCTATTCTGTAAAACTTATACAGTGCATGGTTACCCAAGGGTCTCCCAGCGCTAGAACAGTCTACAATCCCAACAGCTCACCTACACTACCTAACGAAAAGTCAGGTCTTCAAGGCCTTGCGAAGGAAAGTTCATAAGGAAGCTGACGCAGCTCAAGGGGAAGGGTGTTCCAAAGTTTAGGGGCCAGATGTGAAAAAGAGAGGCCACCCCAGCAAGATCTACTGAACTTGGAGACCTGTAGCAGGTGGGTTGGGGAGGATCTAAGTGACCTTCCTGGGATGTAAGGAATGGCGAAAGGACTCAGCAAAGTGGGACCTTTCTTGTGGAGTGACCTGTGCAGAATGCACTAAGCTTTCAACTAGACCGGTTGTTCCACTAGGAGACAGTGGGGATCCTTCAAGGCTTTTTTTTACAGAGTGATGACTGGGGAGGTTCATGAGAAATCTCAAGGCTGCGTTCTGGGTGGTCTGTAACCTTTGGTTCACAACCTGGTGTACCAAGGTACAGAACATTGCCATAATCGAGATGAGAGATAAGAGCTTGGGCGATTAGTCTTCTGGCTAAGAAAGGGAGAAGGTTTAAGACTTTTCTAAGTAATCTCAGGACAAAGCAACTGGTCGTAAGCTTTTTTGCTTGGTGCTCCATGGTAATGAAGAAAATGAGTTTTCACTAGGTTCTATTAATTTCCTTACATTCCTCCATTCCTTGCCATCTCGTCACAAAACCCTGCCTACAGCCTCCATTTCTGCTGACGCTCAAAACAATTGCATACCCAAGTCCCCCTGTTCTTTGCAGTTAGCCAATTCATCAACAGAAAGCCATGAGACACCTACGCCGTGTGTTAACATCCTTGACACCTTGATCAGGTTATCTGGACAATGGTCTGACTGACCGAGCCTTGATCAAGCTGATTGAACAATGATCTGAATGCTGAGCCTTGATCAAGCTGATTGAACAATGGTCTGAATGCCGAGCCTTGATCAGGTCATCAACTACAAACATCGCCTTGATCAGGTTATCATCTGCAAACACCGCCCTGATTGAACAATGGACTGAATGCCAAAAGAGTGGAGTAAAAATGTATATAAGGCTTGTTCGCTGTGGAGTAAAGCAGCAGCCTCCTGGGTTTTGTCTCTGACTAGCTTGGGACTCTGTTCCATAGCCCGGGCTATAGTAATAAAGGTGGTTCTCTCTGCAGACAAATGTTTCCGGGTCCACTTTATTATATAAGGAGGGTAAGAGTAGACTCGGGTGATTCCCGCACCGCCAAGCCCCCACTCCTCCTTGAGGTGGGCTTTTCTTGGTTCTACAAATGGCGCCTGAACAGGGACACCACGGAGATGTAGGTCTGGCCCGGTGGTCGTGAGGGGGCCCGTGGTGGAAGTCCGACAGAGGTACCCTACCCGAGGGACCATTATGAGTCCGGTAGACCAGAAGTCTTGCACACGGTCTTCCCCACCCGGTCTGGGTCACCTGACTGCGTCCCGCTGGTGTCCCCTTTAGTGCGGTCTCTGTCTGGATCTGGACTCGTGCCTACGTCTGCAGAAGAGAACAACATTTTCGGGTAAGGGTGGACTGATCATCCACCACTTGTGCTCTGTTTTCTGTCTGTATTGAATTTTGCAAAAGTCAAGCCAGTGAGGTGAGTGTTTTTCTCCCACTATTGTCTGCCTGAAGTAAAAATATGCCAGTCAGTAGTAAGTTTCGAAAGTTATGTTGTTGCGTATGTACAGAGGACTCCCTTCTGGAGGCAGCCTGCCCGCTTCTTCCAGAAGGAACTCCAAGTTATGAGATGTATGTTAAATATGGGCCATCTGCTATCATGTTTTCTTCCTTATGGATAAAATATACGAAACAAAGCAATGTTGAATTACACTGGCCAGTTTGGCTCCTTTGATCTCCAGGCCCTTTCGAGCCTGGAGGAGCAGCTGCTCCGCAAACTGTCTCATCAAGCCATGTTTGACGCCACCGTGTTGTGGAGGAAAGAAATAGATCGAAGAATGAGAAAAAAGCAAGCGTTGAATAAAAAGAAAGAGGATGTCTGCAGCTGATCATGCGAAAGCGCATTTAGAAAATAAGGTTCAGGAAGGGGTTGAAATGGCAAATAGGCATCATAGGGCTAAGGCGACAAAATGTTACCCTGCTCGTTCTCCCAGGGACCTTGAGGTTGAAGGAGAAGAGGGGGACTCGTTGTTGAATGCTATTCTTGAAGGTCCACCTCCTGCCTATGCTCCAGCTCCTATGTATCCCGCTCTTCCTCAAAATGTTCCTAACGCCCCACCCCCACCAGTGGTGGTTCAGGCTGCCCCACCCATTGTACCACTGCCTGATCCTTTGACTCCCGTCATCCTGCCAGCACCCCTCCCTCCAACAGTTCATACCGCCCCACCTATTGACCCAACCCCGACCATACATTCCCGTCTGCTTGATAATCAGTCCATTGGTACCCCTGTTGGTGACCCTTATGCCACTCCGAACTGAACGAGATGCTCCTCTCTTATGCCCAATGCCCTGTTTGGATTCTTCGGTACCCCTAGAAAGGAGTCTTTGAGGTCTGCTGAACTCGCTGGGGGGTAGTGAAAGGGACACTATACAAAAACAATGTGCATTTTGGGTAAATAATGGTAATATTTATGGCGTTAAAGATATCTGGTCGACGTTTACACAATGGACGGCCATACAACAAACAGACATGGCCGAGTATATGTGCACATTTATAATGAAAAGATACGAAGCATTGTTCATAGATACTCCCCGGGGATTGATTGATTTAAAACTAACTATTGCCAAGGGTCATGTTCAGGGAAATGATATGCATGAAGCCCTTGTTACCATGATTGCGTTCAGAGACACAACGGCTTTTCCGCCACCTCCAAATGACAAAGCTATGCCTACGAGAGAGACAGCTCCAGTCTTTATCCCTGCAGTGCTCGCCAATAACCAGGGTGTTGGAGCAGCCCCAGCCCACTGGCGTAGGATGTGGGTGCATGTCCCATGGAAAAGAGCGGATGTTCTTCAATTGAAATCCCAATTACCAGACCCCCGCGGATGTTCTTCAATTGAAATCCCAATTACCAGACCCCCGTAAGAATCCGGCTCTTTACTATCAGGAATTAGGTC
Source organism: Triturus cristatus (assembly GCF_964204655.1). Classification (NCBI taxonomy): domain Eukaryota; kingdom Metazoa; phylum Chordata; class Amphibia; order Caudata; family Salamandridae; genus Triturus; species Triturus cristatus. Next base: position 53,951,132 of record NC_140592.1, read on the forward strand.
AGATTGTTTCCTCTGGTGTCCTTACCTTAGAGGATATTGACTTATTGTTCGGGTCAGTAGTACCACCCGACATATGGGACAAAATACGCCATGCCAACCATAATGCCGCTTTGCATGGTGACTGGACCGACTTTGAGAGGATGGAGAATGACAGAGAGGGAGGGACTAAGCTTGATCCGGCTATTCTGGCTCTCCCAAGCCATCTGTTGCAACTCACGAAGACCCTTTTGCCCGAAATAGCTGTTAATTGGGATAAGATAAATGCATGTAAACAACGTAAGGATGAGTCTGTTGCTGATTTTTTCACCCGCTTCGAAACTGAGTACAAAAGTCACAGTGGTTTAGACCCTAGAGCCCCTGACTCGGGTTCAGTGTTTATTGATAAATTTGTATCTAATTTATTACCGGATCTCTCTGCCCGCCTTAAGAAGGTTGAGAGTACGTGGTCAGCTCAGACTATGGCAGGCATCCTTGCCATGGCCCAATATCAAGAGAATAGAGAGAATGAAGATAAAGACAAAGAGGTTAGGAAGAACCAGGATCTTAAAACGGAAGTTTTGTTACAACAAGCTTATCCACCCCGGGGACAAAATGCTGTAGGCCAAGGTCCGCCTTCGGACCAGTTCCAGAGGCTGCCCCAGCGCCCCCTTCAGTTTCCTTTACAGAAGTCCATCAGTTCGGCAGGTCCCGCCGTGATTAAGACCAGTGTGCCTACTGTAAGGCTTATGACCACTGGGTTAGTGAATGCCTGGTATTAGCCCAGAATATTCAGTCAGGAAAAACTAGGCCCGAAACCAAAGGGAAGGAAATATGGGACCTCCTAGGCAGAGGTGTGCAGCAGATCCTAATGTTCGACCCCGTATGGGTCCGCCCTAGGGTACAGTTAACAGATTTGACAACGGGTATGAGGCCACTAGGACCTACGTTAACGATGATTATGATGAGACCGATGAGACCGGTTTCTACCAGCCATAGGAAAGCCAGGAAAGGGGTAATGTAAGAGTGCCAATTCCTGTGGATCAGCGAGGTCCTTAAGTCCGGATGTCAGTTGCAGGGTATAAAAAGAAGTTTCTCCTAGACACCGGGGCTACTAGATCCTCTGTTGCGCACACCTTGATACCGGAGGCACCCCTTTCTGGCTCTCTCAATGTCTCCGTGGGTTTTTCTGGGGTCCCTGTCACCAACCACGTGCCTAAGCCTCTCCCGCTGGATCTCGGTCCAGCTCATATGGATGCTCCTTTGATTCTCACGACTGGATGTAGTGAAAATTTGCTGGGTATGGATTTGTTAAAGGCTTTACATGCTACCATTTCTTGTAATCTTGATTGCGTGTCCCTTACCATTTCACCAGATTCCTCCGCCACTATGTTCCTCTCTGGACCCCTCCCTCCCATTCTGCAGGCCTCACCCTCATCCCTTTGGGCCACTTCTGACACTGATGTAGGACTTCGACATTTCTCCACATACTGTCCGTATCCAGCAAGGTGCCCAACTGCCCCGGCTTCGCCAGTATCGCCTTCCCCAGGAAGGTGAGACTGCCCTATTATCTATAATATCAGATCTCGTGAAGACGGGAGTAGTTGAGGACACGTGGTAATGAGTGTAACAGCCCAATTATTCCAGTTCTTAAAAAATGTATTGATCCCTCTCCCTCGGTCTCCAAAATCCATTGGTTTGTCATCGATCTGCGGGCTCTCAACAAAATTACGATCTCACAGTATTCCGTTGTCCCTGATATCACAGCCCTCTTGACCATGGTCCCAGCGACCGCCACTCATTTTTCTGTTATTGACCTAAAGAATGCGTTTTTCAGCATTCCCATACATCCAGACAGTAGACATCTTTTTGGTTTCTCCCTTGGAGGGCGGAGTTTCCGGTTCTGCCGCACCCCCCAAGGTTTTACTGAAAGCCCCAGCATCTATAGTCAGGCTCTCAAGAATCAGTTGGACTCCCTGACGCTCCCAGTAGGAGCCACTCTGTTGCAATATGTAGATGATCTCTTAATTGCAGCCACTTCTGCTCCACTTTGTGAACAAGCAACAGTACGTCTACTTCCCCACCTTACCTCCCACAATCATAAGGTTTCCTTGAACAAATTGCAATTTTGTCGAGAGAAAGTGACCTACCTCGGCCACCTCCTCTCGAAGGAGGGAAGACAACTTACCACTGACCGAGTGTCCTTTATTACCTCCATGCCTCCCCCTTTGACACAGAAACAAGTACGTGCCTTTATAGGCATCACTTCCTATTTCAGACAATGGATCCCTAACTTCTCGGCCATTGTCAAACCTCTTTTAGCTCTCACTACTAAAGATATGCCAGAGAGCGGTTTTCCATGGACAACTGAGCATGTGGCTGCCTTTCAGACACTCAATGATGCCTTATGTACAGCTCCAGTGTTAGGCACCCCAGATAATGGCAAACAATTTTTTATTTTTGTCCATGAAACACTTGGCTGCGCTTGCGCGGTCTTAACTCAGATTTTTGGAGACAAACATTGCCCTTGTGCTTATTTCTCGGCTACACTTGACCCAGTAGCCCGAGCACCCCCTGGATGTTTACGCGCAACTGCTGCTGCTGCACTTATGGCCCACCAGAGCGCAGGTATTGTTATGTCTTCACCCTTGACCTTAATGGTCCCACATGCAGTAGATACCTTGCTCAACAACACCAAGACACAACACCTTACCAGTGCACGACTTACAGGTTATGAGCTCACTCTTTTTGCCAGTCACATTGACATTAGGAGATGTAATATTTTAACCCAGCTAAACTACTCCCTACTGAGACACAAGGGAAAAATTCTGACCCTCATGACTGCATATTACGGACTGAAGAAGAAACAAAGGGTCGTGTGGACCTACAAGACACCCCCCTAACAGACGCTGAAGAAACACTATACATAGATGGTTTGTGTCTTAAAAGATCGTATGGAACTACATCTGCTGCATATGGTCTCACCACTCTTGTTACGGTAGTCGAGACAGCACAAATTCCACAGGCATCGGCCCAAGCAGCTGAATTAATGGCCTTGACATGAGCTTGTGAAATCAGTAAAAACATGACTGTTAATATCTATACGGACAGTCAATACGCCTTTGGGGTGGCTCCCAATTTTGGCAGAATCTGGAAGGAAAGAAATGTTCTCACCTCACATGGGACTAGAATACAACATGGTCCCCTGATACACAGACTTCTAGATGCCTTGACATTACCTAGGAAAGTTGCAGTGATTAAATGTAAAGCCCACCAGAAAGTGACTGATGATGTAGGGGAAAGCAATGCCCTTGCAGACCAAACAGCAAGTCAGACTGCTCTAAGTAAATCAGATGGAATGTTTGTGACAGGACCAGCCAGATGGGTGGTGGAAGGAGGAATGTTGGAAAATACTAGTCAGAGTGTGGTCGAGATTCAATCTCATGCCACTGCAAAAGAACTGCACAGATGGGAGGAACATCTGGCAGAGAAAGAGATAGAGGGATGTTGGGTGCGTATATCCGAAGGGAGGCAATGGATGTTACAAGACAGTCATGTCCCCCGGTTGTCACTATGGCCCATAGCCCTGTCCATATCAGTGCGAAGGGAATATGCAAGTTACTAGAGCCAACGTGGTATAATGAAAAAATACCCCTATATGCTGACCGAGTGGTTAAATCATGTATGATCTGCCTTATACACAATCCAGGAAAAAGTACAGTTAGCCCCGCTGGTGGCTTCTCCCCTCCTACGTTTGCTTTTGATGCCATCCAGATGTATTATATCCACATGGACAGGTGTGCGAATTTGAAATATGTCCTTGTAGTGGTCTGTGCCTTCAGCAGATGGGTGGAGGCCTACCCCCTCCAAGGATTGCACAGCTATTACAACGGCTAAAGTTTTGTAGAAAGAATACTTTCCCTGATTTGGGTTGCCCCGTTTGATTTGGAGTGACAATGGGCAACATTTTACAGCCAATGTGGTCCAGTTTGTGTGTTCCGGGCTTGGTGTCAGACAAAAGTTTCATGCTGCTAATCACCCCCAGTCAGCCGGGTTGGTGGAGAAATACAATGGGGTACTTAAATTAAAATTGGCCAAAATAGTGGCGGAAACAGGTGTTACCTGGGTAGATGCCCTACCCCTTGCTCTCTTGTCAGTAAGGACGACTACCCACTCAAGGATAGGATTATCTCCCTACAAATTGGTATTTGGTAGACCAGCTAACGTATGGGGCGTACCAAGGCCAAAGAAATTGTCTGATGTTGAGTTCCCAGTATTGACCGATTACCTATACCAGTTAACTGATTCCTTTCGTACTCTTTATCATCAGGTACACGCTGCTATCCCCGACAAGAGCGAAGGCCCGGGTCACACCATCCAGCCAGGTGACTGGGTGGTAATCCGCAATTTCCAGCGTACCAAGTGTCTGGAGCCCCGCTGGTCGCACCCCCGACAGGTTCTTCTGGCCACCCGCACTGCTGTAAAAGTCGAAGGGAGAAAGAACTGGACACATGCTACCCCTCCCGTACGACCAATGGGTGAAAGAAGGACTGCCGAATTGCGACACAGAAGTAGTACCGACTTTTGTCCCTTTCAGTGATGCTCAGCTTCATTACACCACTACGGAAGCCGAAACTGATCGAATCTTAGGAGGTCCAGTCATCCCTCCTCTGCAGGATCAGAGGAAGGAACAAGAAGATCTCTTTCCAGACCACTTCATACCTTCCTCCACTCGCTACAACTTGAGACCAAGAAAAGGGGCTGGCCCTAGACTCTGTCTGGTGTCTAATAGGCTGTAGGGCTGTGATATCCCGGTTGAGACCGGTGCTGGTATGCTGGACCAATGGGAAGTCCGTAGGACTCTTGGTATTCACATCCAGTGAAGCAACCACCAATCACAGACAGCCGCTAGTGACAACAGGCTGAGCACAATGGCAGAAGTCCAAGGATCTGAAGCACACAAGAAATATGTCAAACTTGTGAACAATACATGTTTCCTTTCCACAATAGTTATACTTTTTGCTCTCCTCATCCTGCTGGTTGTGGGATGGCTTCTGTTACTGACCACATCCCCAGCTCCTCTGGTTACGACACCGACACCTGCGGAACCTCTCCACGCCACCTTGTCACCTCATGAAGTTTGAACTACCACGATGCCTGGAATTCATGAACAATACTTTTGTACAATTATTGCACCAGCATCAGCTTGTGATTAATACTTCGAACTGTTGGGTATGTGGGCTCATGCTACTCTCAATGACACACACTGTCCCCTATTTTGTCTATCCGTTTTCTGTTTTTGGGTCCTGTCTGGCTTGGAGAATGCTCGTCACCGATGCATATACAATCAATGGAACAACGAGCTCCATCATTGGCGATTTTTATGACACTTTCACCCGAAACAGAACAGGCAATGTCAGTAATCCTTTCTGCCCTCCTACGACATCTGACATCTTAAACATTTCTCATGCTGAACGCAATGAGATGGTTGTGTTCAACACCTCTAGAATCATCTTTTCTCGCTTCCGGTCCAGACGCAAAGTTCCCACCAAATTGCAGGCTTTCAATGTGATCAGCACGCATGGCCAGGTGTGCCTGAAAGGATTGGGGACCCGGGAGGTAGGAGTCAGTGACTGCGCAATAGTCAGTACCCTGAATATTACCTCACCACCACTCCTAATCGCTTCTCCAAATACATATTTTGTTTGTGGACAGTCTGCTTATACCTGGCTTCCCGGAAATTGGTCAGGTGTGTGTTATTTGGCCTTTCTACTCCCCCCTACCTTTACTGCTGTTGGGACGCATCACTTGACCAATCCCCACCTCCACCATCGCATGCCTAGGGGAGTAATTGAAGCCGATGACACTGCAGAACAGGAGGCGGGGAACTTCTTCAAAGGTTTCCTGCCGTTCTTGGGTCCTATGGTCAACAGCCGCAACATACGACACCTTACCCGAGTGGTGGAGGCAACCATTAATGAAACAGCAGGAGCATTGGGCAACATCACCGCGGAGCTTCATGCGGACCGCCTGATGAAACTACAACATCGAATGGTACTTGACATCATCCTTGCTGACCGTGGTGGTGTATGTAAACTGATCGGCTCCAGCTGCTGCATTTACATACCTGATAACGCTCCATCAGTCTATCAAGCTATCCAATGTCTGCATAAACTTTCCTCTGAGATTCATCAACACCAAGACGACTGGTTCCTCATGGGCTGGATTTGGGGCCTCCTTTCCAGATGTGAGATCCTTATTTTTCTTGCCTTGGGAATAGCAGTCATCATCTCATGCTGCCTGTGTATCCAGTGCTTGCCTATGCTTTGTGCTATGTGTACACAGGTCCTTAAAAGTTCCCTGGTCAGTACGCGTGCCACCAACGTAAGGATAATGCTTCAACAAGAGATTGGTGACCTAATGCAGATAGACATTTCCTAAGAAACATGTTTTGCCACTCAATGGCAAAAGGAGGGTCTGAAGAAAATTAGTTTACTAGGTTCTATTAATTTCCTTACATTCCTCCATTCCTTGCCATCTCGTGACAAAACCCTGCCTACAGCCTCCAGTTTTGCTGACGCTCAAAACTATTGCATACCCAAGTCCCCCTGTTCTTTGCAGTTAGCCAATTCATCAACAAAGCCATGAGACACCGTCGCCCTGTGTAAACAAGCTTGTTTTTCATCTTCCGCTTCCTGCTTGGTAAACATCCTTGACACCTTGATCAGGTTATCCGGACAATGGTCTGACTGACCGAGCCTTGATCAAGCTGATTGAACAATGATCTGAATGCCGAGCCTTGATCAAGCTGATTGAACAATGATCTGAATGGCGAGCCTTGATCAAGCTGATTGAACAATGGTCTGAATGCCGAGCCTTGATCAGGTCATCAACTACAAACACCGCCTTGATCAGGTCATCAACTACAAACATCGCCTCGATCAGGTTATCAACTGCAAACACCGCCCTGATTGAACAATGGACTGAATGCCAACAGAGTGGAGTAAAAATGTATATAAGGCTTGTTCGCTGTGGAGTAAAGCAGCAGCCTCCTGGGTTTCGTCTCTGACTAGCTTGGGACTCTGTTCCATAGCCCAGGCTATTGTAATAAAGGTGGTTTTCTCTGCAGACGAAGGTTTCCGGGTCCACTTTATTATATAAGGATGGTAAGAGTAGACTCGGGTGATTCCCGCACCGCCAAGTCCCCACTCCTCCTTGAGGTGGGCTTTTCTTGGTTCTACAGTAAGACTGGACTCTAACCACAATCCAAGTTTCTTTATCACAACTTTAGGATTGGGCAGTCTCTCCAGACAATGAGGCACAGGAGTTGAGACTTTCTTGCTGAGGTTATGGCCCAGTAGCATAACCTCCGTCTTGTCTTTGTTTAGCTTAAGTTCACAGTTGGCCATCCAACTGGCCACCTCCTGAAAACGGGGGCCAAGAGTTGTGATGGTTAGAAGAGCGATCAGGAGAAATAGATAACACCAACTGGGTGACATCCGCATAAGAGACCACTGACAACCCGAAGCAACGGACAATGTCAGAAACGGGACACATATAAAGATTAATAAGGGTGGGACTAAGGAATACCCCCTGCGGTACACCACAACTCAGGGGAAGACTGAGAGTACCAGCAGTGGTCAAGAACTTAGAAAGTTCTGTCCTTCAAGAAGGAGGAAAGCCATTTCAGGGCACGGCCAATGACCCATGATATCCTATAGATAAGTGTGGCGTTTTCTGCCGTGTCAAAGGCCGCGCCAAGGTTGAATAGAATGGCTGCTGACCCTCCTTTGTGTAACTGCAACTGTCCAACAAAGATCCCAATTCCTCGACCACAGCCAGCAAGGACTCGTTGGACTCAAGAAGGCAGAAAGATGATAATTGACATGCTTTTCCAGGAGCTTAGATAAACCTGGTAATAGGGAGATTAGCCTATAGTTACTCAGGCAATGAGTCTCTAACCCTGATTTTTTAGAAAGTGGTTTGACCACCACATGTCTCGATTGTGGAGGAACCTGTCTGCTGGTGGGAGAAATGATTCAGCAGATCCACCTAAGTGGGAAAAATACTGTTGAAACCTTGACACAAAACATGAATGGGGGCAGGGTCCAAGGGGAGCTTGATTTTACTCCCTTTAGAATATCTAGAAGACTTCTTGAAGTAAGGTCAGGAAACGCCTAAAGGGTTCCTTTCAACTGCATTAGATATAGCTCCCGTCCTAAGGACTCCTCAATGACTGGGCCATCAGGAAAGGCGGAACAGATAGCTAGTATCTTCTTTTGAGCGAAGAGTGCCAAATCATTGCTACGCTAAGCTGATGCCTCTAAAACAGGATCAGCATACATGGGCTCTGTAATGTCCTTGAGAATCCAAAAGATCTCCTTAGGAGAATTGCTCAATTTTGGTTGAAAAATAGGCAGATTGAGAGGCTTTAATCCCCATATGGTAGTGCCTGATTGTACTCCTGTGCTTCGCTTTACTGATGTCATCATAGGACTTGTAGAGAGATTTAAAAATGATGCATCCAATCTTTAATACAGTTGGGCAAGTTGCTTACTTTCGGTAATGCCTTATCTGGTAAACACATGATCTAGCCGCAGATTCATCAGCTTTGAATATCCAGGCATCAGGCTGGATCCGGAAGAATTTTCTTCGCAGTAACCCTGCGCGCAAATAGGCGGCGTCGGTTGACTTCACGTGACATCGCCGGCGTCGTGTTGGTCATCATCATGACGTCCGTGTCGTCAATATAACCACCACTACGGCGCGCTGACATCAGTTCTTTTCTTTCCGCACCAGCCATCGCCGATCCATTAAGAGAGGTACCCCTTGTCAATTTTTGACAGACTTTTTTCAACCTTTTTGTCGACTTCTTTTGCTATGTAGGATGTCAAGTAAGAAGACCTCGGGGTTCAAGCCTGTCACCGCGCCATGTCAGTCATGGACCCGCACTTAGTGTATGTCTGGTGCCTGGAGCGTGACCATGATTCAAAGTCGTGCTCCGACTGCCAGGCCATGGCACCGAAGCCTTTGAGGGAGTGGTCCCTAAAGCTGCTCGCTGCCCGGCGTCCGACACTGCGGAGGTCGCCCTGTCGGTCTTCATACCGGTCCAGGTCTTGGTCGAGAGGAAGGTCCGAGCACTGCTCCAGTGAATCGAAGTCCTCTTCGTCGAAGTCAGGTAAGAGGCACCACAAAAATAACAAGAAGTCAAAGCGTGCTTCGACTTGACCCCACCAGTCTCAACACAACCTTGGGGTTTGAGGTCCCGCTCTGTGGAGCGGGTGACTGGGTTGGCTCCGCATATCCCTGCCTGTCCGGGAGCGGCTCCCACCCAGCTTAAGGAGCTCTATGACGCCATTTGCCATATTTGGGTGGCCTGACCCTGCCGGCGCGCCTTCGCTCCCGCAGGCTCAGATGATGGAGGAGTCCCCGTGGGTCCTGCACCTGCGGCTCCGGCACCACGGCCTCTGATAGGACCCGTTCCCGTGTCCAGACCGGTGCCAGTCGCACCTCCACAGCGACCTTCCTGGTGCCGCGTCCAGCGTCTAGGTCCTCGGTGTTGTCGGCGCCCACCTGCGGCACCTCCCTGATCCTCATTCCCAACGACACGGAGCCGGTCGGGCATCCTCCTACATAGAGGCCGACGGAGCAGTACCGCTCCATGCCGTTCAACCTGCCCTATTCTGAAGGGTTAGGGATGGATAAAGTGAATTGGGAGGGGGAGCAGGATACCTTAGAAATCCCGCACCCACAAGATTATGGACTGGTACAAGGAACTGGGTGATGCCAGTGGTTTGGACACCTCCCCAGACTCTGGCATCCTGTCTCCACCTACCCTGGCTATGGAGGAGGGGGCATAATTTGCTATGCTGGTGTGTAGGGCTGCGTAGGTCCTGGATCTGCAGCTCACTACGGTCACAGTCAAGAATAACGTCTTGACAGAGGTCCTGCAGCCGGGGGTCTCCAGCTCTGGACCCATACTGTCTTTTAATGAGTCTTAACCGACATCCTTCTGGGCACTTGGTCCAAACCCAGCACAGGGGCTCCTGTGAATAGGTCGCCATCGACCTGGACCGGGCGACCCAGTTTTCATCACCACCCACCCCACCCCACAAACCTTGGTGGGCCTGGCTTCCACTTTCCATGGCACGTTTTCCTGCTGCACCCCCGGACAGGGAATCCAAGAGACTTGAAAGTTTTGGAAATAAATATTTTTCTTCCGCCAGTCTCGCATTGGGCCGTATCCCCATTCGATATGGGACATGGTTGCGCAGGTGTTGCCCAGGGTCTCAAAGGAGGACTCGGCTCTACTCTCCCAAGCTATTTCAGATGGGAGAGATGTAGCAAAGTTCGCCATCAGATGTAGCTTGGGCACGACAGACTCGCTGGGCAGGGTGATTTCCACGAAGGTGGCCATACATTGCTACGCCTGGCTGAGAAAGGGGGATTTCCAAGCTAACCTTATGGACATGCCCTACAATGGCGCCCGTCTCTTCAGAGACAAAGCAGATGCTGCCCTTGAGAACTGCAAGGACTTGCAGGCCACGGCCACGGCCAAGTCCTTGGGCCTCAGCACAACTCCCTGGCCAGCATCTACTTTTCATTTCTTTGTGGCTACGGAAGAGGCTACCAACCACGCCAAACTTATTCCGGCCAGGGGGCACCACAAGCTCAGCCACCTCTGTGGGGCCATGGACGCGGCTCATCCCGACCCCATGGGTCGGGAGCCCAGAAGTCAAGCCAAGCCACGATCCCCTCCTCAAACGCAAAACCTTCCTAGTACGATCCTCCAAGATCATTCACAGCCAGTCGGTGGCAGAGTAAGCCATCATCTCCACCACTGGCAGAACATCACATCGGACAGGTGGGTGTTGCAAATAGTCCGAAGGGGTTCCTCCCTCCCCTTTGAGACTAACCCTCCATCTATGCCTCCAGCGTACGATCGGCCTATGGCGGTTCACCTTGCTCCCCTCCATGAGGAAGTCAAGAATCTCTTGGCCACGGGAGCTATACAGAAGGTTCCTAGACCAGAAACAGGCTGTGGTTGTTATTCCAGCTATTTTCTGGTCACAAAGAAGGACAGCAGCCTTCATCCTATCCTAGAGCTCAGAGCCCGAACTACTTCCTCAAAAAGGAGAAGTTCAAGATACTCACCCTAGCTCAGGTCCTGTCTGTCTTGGACCGTGGAGATTGTACGGTAGTACTGGACTTGCAGGTTGCCCATTTTCATATCCCTATAGCTACCTGCAGTTTATGGTGGGCCACAAGCACTTTCAATTTGCAGTGCTCCCCTTCGGCCTCACCAGTGCCCCTCGGGTGTTTACATAATGGAGGTGGTTGCAGCCCATCTGCAGAGATCAGGGGGTTCTAGTCTTCCCCTATCTCGACAAATGGTTGTTGAAGGCAGGCTTGTCCCAAACAGTTGTCTCCCACCTCCAAACTATGGCGAACCTCCTGCATTCGCTGAGGTACACTATCAACGTGCAGAAGTCACACCTGACTCCGTCTGCGACGCTCACTTTCATTCGAGCAGTTCTGGACACGGGGCAGTTTCAGGCTTATCCTCCTGAATGGAGAGTCCGGGATATTCAGGCTATGATGCCAATGTTTGGGCCACTATCCAGGGATTTTGGTGAGGATGACTCTGAGGCTGTTGGACTTCATGGCCTCCTGCTAGTGAACCAAGCACGGTGGCATATGTGGGCTCTGAAAGGGGACCTGAAATTCCTACGGGCACAGCATCAAGGAAATCTCACCGACCTGGTTCAGATTTCGGAGGGCACTGCGAAAGACCTGCAGTGGTGGCTAACAGACTGCAATTGGATCAAGGGAAGACCCCTCACCTTTCCCCACCCAGATCTTACAGAAGTGATAGACGCGTATTTTCTGGGATGGGGTGGCCATCTGGGAGAGGTGGATATCAGAGGACTCTGGTCTTCGGTGGAAGCCAAGCTCCATGTCAATCACGAGTGGCGTCTCCATTCGGAGGTTGCACAGGGTCTCTTTTATCGGTGGGGAGAGCCATGGTTACATCTGTTCCCTTCCAAAGAGCACGCACGATGTCAGCAGTTTTGAGCATTCGAGTTTCCAAGGCAGCTCTTGCTCGGCGACGCTTTTCGCTGAGTGTGGAGCTCAGGCTTCCTATACGCCTTTCCGCTCATACCACTCCTGTTCAGAGTGCTCAAGAAGATAATGAGAGACCAGGCACAAGTTATTCTTGTGGCTCCGGACTGGACACAGAGTTTGGTATCCAAAGCTTCTAGACATGAACATCTATTCAGATCCTCCGATCAGGTTGCCCCTTTGATGGGATCTTCTGTCACAGCAGCAGGGGAGGGTCCTCCACCCGAATCTGTCCATTCTGTCTCCTTGCGTGAAAACTGAGCGGCGACAGTTAACAGCTTTTTCCCTCCCTCCTGCAGCTTTTTTCCTCCCTCCTGAAGTCTGTGAGGTTATTATTCTGGCAGCCATTCGTCTCTCCACAAAATCGGTATACGCCTGCCGATGGAACACATTTTGTAAATATTGTAAGAAAGGTCCATTGACCCCTTGTCTTCCTCCCTGGCAAATATCCTTTTGTTTATCCTTTCCTTGGCCCAGCAGGGTTCTGCATTGGGCACTTTGAAGGGCTATATTTTGGCCTTCTCAGCTTTTCTTCGGCTACCAGATCAGCCTTCACTTTTCAAGTCCCCACTGCTGCAGCGATTTTTGAAGGGGTTAGCCCACTTGTTTCTCGTTTCTCATTTTCTTATGCCAGAATGGCAGCTTAATTTGGTGATCACCTTCTTGATGTGCGCACCGTTTGAGCCGATGCACAACTGCCCATTACAGTTGCTCAGCATCAAAACAGAATTCTTGGTGGCATTACTGCTGCTAGGAGGGCAAGTGAACTGCAGGCACTGTCATCACAGCCTCCTTACCCGACGGGTTTTCCGGAAAAAGTGGTGCTGAGAACTAGGGCATACTTTTTGCCCAAGGTTGCAACTCCGTCTCATCTGTGACAGTCAGTTACTTTGCCCACTTTCTATGCATCACCACATCCTTCCAAGGAAGAGGAGCCTCTCCACCGTCTGGGCCCAAAAAGAGCATTATCATTCTATCTCAACTGCACTAAAGAGATCCGGGTGGGTGACCACCACTTTATAGGATACTTGGGAGCAAAGAAGGGGCGTGCTATTCAAAAGAGCATTAGCTCTCGTTGGGTCATCCTCTGTATAAAAAAAATATTACACCTTGGCAAAGAAGCAGCCTCCTGAAGGCCTTAGGGCCAATTCCACCAGGGCAAAGGCAGCCAACACAGCCCTCCAGCAGCAGGGTTCCGATAGCCGATATCTGTCAAGCTGCCACGTGGGCATCTCTGCACACATTTGCCAGACATTATTGCCTGTTTCCTCAGATTCCCAGAGAAGGCTTGTTTGGCCGCTCTGTTCTGGAGGATTTTGTGCTCTAAAATATTCCGTAGTCCCTCCTAACGGGAAGATATTTCTTGGGTATCTGTTCAAAGGTAAGGAATCTACGGCTAGATGTCTCCATCAGATGGACAAGTTACTTACCTTCGGTAACGCCTTATTTGGTAAAGACATGATCTTACCACAGATTCCTTAACAACCAAAGCATCCTCCCCGCACTGCGGAATTGTTTTTAGTGTCAAGGATGTTCCCTTTCAGACCCTAGCTGTTATTATTTAACGCACCATGGGTCAGTCATTTCATGGCTCCGCACTTATGTCATGGAAAGTCGTGAAAAGTGCTTACATCAGTACGCCGGAGTGGTGCTTATGTTCACAACACCATGACCAACACGACACCGCCAACGTCATGCAGAGTTGACTGACGCCACCTATCGGCACGCAGGAGTACTGCTAAGAAGAATCATCCAGCTTGAAGCCTGGAAGATCAAAGGAAAAGAATCTGCGGCTAGATGTCTATCAGATCACTCTATTACCGCCACCCATGTAGTTTCCTCATCAGGAGGGTGATGAGGCACGTTCTTGGCTGCTGGTAAATTAATCTGGCTGCCTGATTTTGTGCCTATTGTGATCTATGGTTGAGACCTTCGCGGAGGTCCAGGTAAAGAGAATTTGCATAATTTATCCTCGAGATAACTAAGCGATGATGACCTAGATAAGAGCTTCAAAGGTAAGGAATTTACCTATTTTTCAAATTTTTCTAAGCTGGAAAAAACAGGACGAGGTCACTGCCCTTAATTGGGGTGTCAGAGAAGTTTTTATCAATAAGGCTGCGGGGGGAGTGGTACCAATTGCGGCTGGCCAGGATGGGGAGTTCCACAAGTCATGCTTACTACCGGTTAATCTCGGTCTTGTTGGAGTTTGAATTGATTACTAGTCATCCAATCGGGGATGAATAACATCGTATTTTGGAAGGTCACTATGGATTCTCGCGAGTTGTCAATAGCTAAATATCGTTCGCATATTTGTAAATTCTCACCTTCATTTTTTTCAGAGAGTGCACAAGGGGGCGTATGTACAAATTATAGAGGTGGGAAGACAAAGTGGAGCCCTGAGGTACGCCACAAGTGAGCAGGACCTTAGAAGAGCTGAGGGGAGATAGACAGACCACTGAGAGCAGTCATACAAGAAGGAAACAATCCAATCAAGCGACATGCCCGCAAGCCTGAGGCTCTGATACGGTTGACCAGAAGTTCATGGCTGACCATATCGACGGACGTCAAAAGATCAAGAAGCGGCAGTGCCTGAGCAGCTTCCCTCTCAGCTTATTCCCTCATGTCATCTACGGCTGAAAAAGATGCCTGTTTCGGTAGAGTGGAACAGCTGAAAGCCTGCTTGATGGGGGTAAAAAAAAGTGGGTTTCCTCTAGGAAAGAGCATAAACATCTGGCAACATGCATCTCTAAAACCATTGCTAAATAAGGAAGCAGAGATTTAGACTGTCGTTCTTCAAAATATGCGGGTTATCATCAGCTTTAACAATGGGACCACTATCGCCTACTTAAAATAACTCGGTGTATGTTTTCCAGAGGTGTGCACCTCGTGGACAGTAAGCTGTCTGATCCCAGGAAGCCTGATGAGGAGGCGGTCCTCTGGACTAGAGTGTCCAAAAAGGTATGGGGAGGGTGGAGGGGACTTCCACAAGGGCGGACAAGGTTCCCAACAAGAAAGAGTGGGGAGAAAAACTTAAAAATATGGAGTTCTCTAAAGACCCCAACAATTATTCCCAAGGGGATAACAGTGGTAACCAGTCCATGTATGATTCCAAAAAGAAAGGATTCTATGGACCATGCCACTCTCTACCCAGAGGCAATTACTCTGCGGACAGTGACTGCGCCTTTGGTGACTAGAGCTCTGATAGGGATCTTTACCCATGTTGGGTTCCCTAAAGAGATAGTGTCTGACAGAGGCACTGACTTCATGTCTGCATACATGAAGTCGCTGTGGGATGAGTGTGGTGTAACTTACAAGTTAACCGCACCCTATTACCCCCCAACTAACAGTCTGATTGAAAGATTTAACAAGACTGTGTAAACAAGCTTGTTTTTCATCTTCCGCTTCCTGCTTGGTAAACATCCTTGACACCTTGATCAGGTTATCCGGACAATGGTCTGACTGACCGAGCCTTGATCAAGCTGATTGAACAATGATCTGAATGCCGAGCCTTGATCAAGCTGATTGAACAATGATCTGAATGGCGAGCCTTGATCAAGCTGATTGAACAATGGTCTGAATGCCGAGCCTTGATCAGGTCATCAACTACAAACACCGCCTTGATCAGGTCATCAACTACAAACATCGCCTTGATCAGGTTATCAACTGCAAACACCGCCCTGATTGAACAATGGACTGAATGCCAACAGAGTGGAGTAAAAATGTATATAAGGCTTGTTCGCTGTGGAGTAAAGCAGCAGCCTCCTGGGTTTCGTCTCTGACTAGCTTGGGACTCTGTTCCATAGCCCAGGCTATTGTAATAAAGGTGGTTTTCTCTGCAGACGAAGGTTTCCGGGTCCACTTTATTATATAAGGATGGTAAGAGTAGACTCGGGTGATTCCCGCACCGCCAAGTCCCCACTCCTCCTTGAGGTGGGCTTTTCTTGGTTCTACAGTAAGACTGGACTCTAACCACAATCCAAGTTTCTTTATCACAACTTTAGGATTGGGCAGTCTCTCCAGACAATGAGGCACAGGAGTTGAGACTTTCTTGCTGAGGTTATGGCCCAGTAGCATAACCTCCGTCTTGTCTTTGTTTAGCTTAAGTTCACAGTTGGCCATCCAACTGGCCACCTCCTGAAAACGGGGGCCAAGAGTTGTGATGGTTAGAAGAGCGATCAGGAGAAATAGATAACACCAACTGGGTGACATCCGCACCCAGTTGGTGGACCCATACTGTCTTTTAATGAGTCTTAACCGACATCCTTCTGGGCACTTGGTCCAAACCCAGCACAGGGGCTCCTGTGAATAGGTCGCCATCGACCTGGACCGGGCGACCCAGTTTTCATCACCACCCACCCCACCCCACAAACCTTGGTGGGCCTGGCTTCCACTTTCCATGGCACGTTTTCCTGCTGCACCCCCGGACAGGGAATCCAAGAGACTTGAAAGTTTTGGAAATAAATATTTTTCTTCCGCCAGTCTCGCATTGGGCCGTATCCCCATTCGATATGGGACATGGTTGCGCAGGTGTTGCCCAGGGTCTCAAAGGAGGACTCGGCTCTACTCTCCCAAGCTATTTCAGATGGGAGAGATGTAGCAAAGTTCGCCATCAGATGTAGCTTGGGCACGACAGACTCGCTGGGCAGGGTGATTTCCACGAAGGTGGCCATACATTGCTACGCCTGGCTGAGAAAGGGGGATTTCCAAGCTAACCTTATGGACATGCCCTACAATGGCGCCCGTCTCTTCAGAGACAAAGCAGATGCTGCCCTTGAGAACTGCAAGGACTTGCAGGCCACGGCCACGGCCAAGTCCTTGGGCCTCAGCACAACTCCCTGGCCAGCATCTACTTTTCATTTCTTTGTGGCTACTGAAGAGGCTACCAACCACGCCAAACTTATTCCGGCCAGGGGGCACCACAAGCTCAGCCACCTCTGTGGGGCCATGGACGCGGCTCATCCCGACCCCATGGGTCGGGAGCCCAGAAGTCAAGCCAAGCCACGATCCCCTCCTCAAACGCAAAACCTTCCTAGTACGATCCTCCAAGATCATTCACAGCCAGTCGGTGGCAGAGTAAGCCATCATCTCCACCACTGGCAGAACATCACATCGGACAGGTGGGTGTTGCAAATAGTCCGAAGGGGTTCCTCCCTCCCCTTTGAGACTAACCCTCCATCTATGCCTCCAGCGTACGATCGGCCTATGGCGGTTCACCTTGCTCCCCTCCATGAGGAAGTCAAGAATCTCTTGGCCACGGGAGCTATACAGAAGGTTCCTAGACCAGAAACAGGCTGTGGTTGTTATTCCAGCTATTTTCTGGTCACAAAGAAGGACAGCAGCCTTCATCCTATCCTAGAGCTCAGAGCCCGAACTACTTCCTCAAAAAGGAGAAGTTCAAGATACTCACCCTAGCTCAGGTCCTGTCTGTCTTGGACCGTGGAGATTGTACGGTAGTACTGGACTTGCAGGTTGCCCATTTTCATATCCCTATAGCTACCTGCAGTTTATGGTGGGCCACAAGCACTTTCAATTTGCAGTGCTCCCCTTCGGCCTCACCAGTGCCCCTCGGGTGTTTACATAATGGAGGTGGTTGCAGCCCATCTGCAGAGATCAGGGGGTTCTAGTCTTCCCCTATCTCGACAAATGGTTGTTGAAGGCAGGCTTGTCCCAAACAGTTGTCTCCCACCTCCAAACTATGGCGAACCTCCTGCATTCGCTGAGGTACACTATCAACGTGCAGAAGTCACACCTGACTCCGTCTGCGACGCTCACTTTCATTCGAGCAGTTCTGGACACGGGGCAGTTTCAGGCTTATCCTCCTGAATGGAGAGTCCGGGATATTCAGGCTATGATGCCAATGTTTGGGCCACTATCCAGGGATTTTGGTGAGGATGACTCTGAGGCTGTTGGACTTCATGGCCTCCTGCTAGTGAACCAAGCACGGTGGCATATGTGGGCTCTGAAAGGGGACCTGAAATTCCTACGGGCACAGCATCAAGGAAATCTCACCGACCTGGTTCAGATTTCGGAGGGCACTGCGAAAGACCTGCAGTGGTGGCTAACAGACTGCAATTGGATCAAGGGAAGACCCCTCACCTTTCCCCACCCAGATCTTACAGAAGTGATAGACGCGTATTTTCTGGGATGGGGTGGCCATCTGGGAGAGGTGGATATCAGAGGACTCTGGTCTTCGGTGGAAGCCAAGCTCCATGTCAATCACGAGTGGCGTCTCCATTCGGAGGTTGCACAGGGTCTCTTTTATCGGTGGGGAGAGCCATGGTTACATCTGTTCCCTTCCAAAGAGCACGCACGATGTCAGCAGTTTTGAGCATTCGAGTTTCCAAGGCAGCTCTTGCTCGGCGACGCTTTTCGCTGAGTGTGGAGCTCAGGCTTCCTATACGCCTTTCCGCTCATACCACTCCTGTTCAGAGTGCTCAAGAAGATAATGAGAGACCAGGCACAAGTTATTCTTGTGGCTCCGGACTGGACACAGAGTTTGGTATCCAAAGCTTCTAGACATGAACATCTATTCAGATCCTCCGATCAGGTTGCCCCTTTGATGGGATCTTCTGTCACAGCAGCAGGGGAGGGTCCTCCACCCGAATCTGTCCATTCTGTCTCCTTGCGTGAAAACTGAGCGGCGACAGTTAACAGCTTTTTCCCTCCCTCCTGCAGCTTTTTTCCTCCCTCCTGAAGTCTGTGAGGTTATTATTCTGGCAGCCATTCGTCTCTCCACAAAATCGGTATACGCCTGCCGATGGAACACATTTTGTAAATATTGTAAGAAAGGTCCATTGACCCCTTGTCTTCCTCCCTGGCAAATATCCTTTTGTTTATCCTTTCCTTGGCCCAGCAGGGTTCTGCATTGGGCACTTTGAAGGGCTATATTTTGGCCTTCTCAGCTTTTCTTCGGCTACCAGATCAGCCTTCACTTTTCAAGTCCCCACTGCTGCAGCGATTTTTGAAGGGGTTAGCCCACTTGTTTCTCGTTTCTCATTTTCTTATGCCAGAATGGCAGCTTAATTTGGTGATCACCTTCTTGATGTGCGCACCGTTTGAGCCGATGCACAACTGCCCATTACAGTTGCTCAGCATCAAAACAGAATTCTTGGTGGCATTACTGCTGCTAGGAGGGCAAGTGAACTGCAGGCACTGTCATCACAGCCTCCTTACCCGACGGGTTTTCCGGAAAAAGTGGTGCTGAGAACTAGGGCATACTTTTTGCCCAAGGTTGCAACTCCGTCTCATCTGTGACAGTCAGTTACTTTGCCCACTTTCTATGCATCACCACATCCTTCCAAGGAAGAGGAGCCTCTCCACCGTCTGGGCCCAAAAAGAGCATTATCATTCTATCTCAACTGCACTAAAGAGATCCGGGTGGGTGACCACCACTTTATAGGATACTTGGGAGCAAAGAAGGGGCGTGCTATTCAAAAGAGCATTAGCTCTCGTTGGGTCATCCTCTGTATAAAAAAAATATTACACCTTGGCAAAGAAGCAGCCTCCTGAAGGCCTTAGGGCCAATTCCACCAGGGCAAAGGCAGCCAACACAGCCCTCCAGCAGCAGGGTTCCGATAGCCGATATCTGTCAAGCTGCCACGTGGGCATCTCTGCACACATTTGCCAGACATTATTGCCTGTTTCCTCAGATTCCCAGAGAAGGCTTGTTTGGCCGCTCTGTTCTGGAGGATTTTGTGCTCTAAAATATTCCGTAGTCCCTCCTAACGGGAAGATATTTCTTGGGTATCTGTTCAAAGGTAAGGAATCTACGGCTAGATGTCTCCATCAGATGGACAAGTTACTTACCTTCGGTAACGCCTTATTTGGTAAAGACATGATCTTACCACAGATTCCTTAACAACCAAAGCATCCTCCCCGCACTGCGGAATTGTTTTTAGTGTCAAGGATGTTCCCTTTCAGACCCTAGCTGTTATTATTTAACGCACCATGGGTCAGTCATTTCATGGCTCCGCACTTATGTCATGGAAAGTCGTGAAAAGTGCTTACATCAGTACGCCGGAGTGGTGCTTATGTTCACAACACCATGACCAACACGACACCGCCAACGTCATGCAGAGTTGACTGACGCCACCTATCGGCACGCAGGAGTACTGCTAAGAAGAATCATCCAGCTTGAAGCCTGGAAGATCAAAGGAAAAGAATCTGCGGCTAGATGTCTATCAGATCACTCTATTACCGCCACCCATGTAGTTTCCTCATCAGGAGGGTGATGAGGCACGTTCTTGGCTGCTGGTAAATTAATCTGGCTGCCTGATTTTGTGCCTATTGTGATCTATGGTTGAGACCTTCGCGGAGGTCCAGGTAAAGAGAATTTGCATAATTTATCCTCGAGATAACTAAGCGATGATGACCTAGATAAGAGCTTCAAAGGTAAGGAATTTACCTATTTTTCAAATTTTTCTAAGCTGGAAAAAACAGGACGAGGTCACTGCCCTTAATTGGGGTGTCAGAGAAGTTTTTATCAATAAGGCTGCGGGGGGAGTGGTACCAATTGCGGCTGGCCAGGATGGGGAGTTCCACAAGTCATGCTTACTACCGGTTAATCTCGGTCTTGTTGGAGTTTGAATTGATTACTAGTCATCCAATCGGGGATGAATAACATCGTATTTTGGAAGGTCACTATGGATTCTCGCGAGTTGTCAATAGCTAAATATCGTTCGCATATTTGTAAATTCTCACCTTCATTTTTTTCAGAGAGTGCACAAGGGGGCGTATGTACAAATTATAGAGGTGGGAAGACAAAGTGGAGCCCTGAGGTACGCCACAAGTGAGCAGGACCTTAGAAGAGCTGAGGGGAGATAGACAGACCACTGAGAGCAGTCATACAAGAAGGAAACAATCCAATCAAGCGACATGCCCGCAAGCCTGAGGCTCTGATACGGTTGACCAGAAGTTCATGGCTGACCATATCGACGGACGTCAAAAGATCAAGAAGCGGCAGTGCCTGAGCAGCTTCCCTCTCAGCTTATTCCCTCATGTCATCTACGGCTGAAAAAGATGCCTGTTTCGGTAGAGTGGAACAGCTGAAAGCCTGCTTGATGGGGGTAAAAAAAAGTGGGTTTCCTCTAGGAAAGAGCATAAACATCTGGCAACATGCATCTCTAAAACCATTGCTAAATAAGGAAGCAGAGATTTAGACTGTCGTTCTTCAAAATATGCGGGTTATCATCAGCTTTAACAATGGGACCACTATCGCCTACTTAAAATAACTCGGTGTATGTTTTCCAGAGGTGTGCACCTCGTGGACAGTAAGCTGTCTGATCCCAGGAAGCCTGATGAGGAGGCGGTCCTCTGGACTAGAGTGTCCAAAAAGGTATGGGGAGGGTGGAGGGGACTTCCACAAGGGCGGACAAGGTTCCCAACAAGAAAGAGTGGGGAGAAAAACTTAAAAATATGGAGTTCTCTAAAGACCCCAACAATTATTCCCAAGGGGATAACAGTGGTAACCAGTCCATGTATGATTCCAAAAAGAAAGGATTCTATGGACCATGCCACTCTCTACCCAGAGGCAATTACTCTGCGGACAGTGACTGCGCCTTTGGTGACTAGAGCTCTGATAGGGATCTTTACCCATGTTGGGTTCCCTAAAGAGATAGTGTCTGACAGAGGCACTGACTTCATGTCTGCATACATGAAGTCGCTGTGGGATGAGTGTGGTGTAACTTACAAGTTAACCGCACCCTATTACCCCCCAACTAACAGTCTGATTGAAAGATTTAACAAGACTTTGAAGGGCATGATTATGGGCATACCTGAGCCCATGAGGCATAATAGGGACGTTCTCTTGCCATGAATTCTCTTTCCCTACAGGGAAGAGCCACAGAAAGGAGTAAGTTCAGTCCCTTTGAACTCCTCTATGGCCACCCTTTTGGGGGACCTATGAGCATAGTAAAGGAGAGGTGGGAGAAATCACTCGGGAACCCCCCCCCAGGACATGGTCAGCTACATGCTGGTCCTCTGCAACCAGATGCACAGCTTATGGAAGAAGGCCAAGAGCAATCTCAAGATCAGCCAGGATGTAATCACACACTGGTATGACCAGAAGGCCACTCTAGCAGAGTTTCAACCTGGCCAGACAGTATGGGTCATGGAGCCAGTAGAGCCCAGAGCTATTCAGGACTGCTGGACTGGCCCATACATAGTCAAGAAGGGTAAGGGGAGACCACCTACTTAGTGTACCTCAAAATCTCTAGAAATCCCCTAAGGATCAAGCCTCCCTTTGAGAGGTCCAAAGTGAGCAAGCTCCTTGTGACAGATGAGGGAGTGGAGGAGGAGACTGAACCTCTCCTTGTCCTCCACTCTGCACAGGTACACAATGGGTCAGTGTAGGGTGTCAGCCTCTCTTCCACCCTGACCCTGGTGTAGCAGAGGGACTGCTACCAATTGCTGGGAGTTTGCCTCACTGTTCTCTCTCGCCCCTGTACTCAAACATCTGGGCACTCATGATATAGACACTGGGCACAACCGCTCTGTAAAGAACAACATTTACAGGTTGTCCAACAGGGTGAGAGCCAGCATCAAGGAGGAAGTCTCTAAAATGTTGGCCATAGCGGTGATTGAGAGAGTCATTTATTTGTTGATTAATTAAAATCATTATAATAATGTGCACACACACAAAAATAAAATAAAAACACCTTTGAATAGAACCACTACTTGTAAGTTAGTAATTAAACATTTTTCAACCTAACGTTAAAACCTTTACATAAAACAGTAATTAAAAAGCTTTATAATCCGTAGAGAACATTATACTTCCAATAATTTCCATTTAAAATGCAACAAAATAAAACAACATATATTAGCAGTAGTTTTTGTAATTTGCAATTATTTCACTATTATCGTTTCATGTTAAATGAAAAAAAAAAAAAGAAAAAAGCATTATGCTTACCATAATACCTTTTACTAACCGCAAAAAATATTTTAGCAACATCTTTCTAAGGTAACATATATTAGCAGCAGATATTACAGTTGAGATCCTTTTACTATTATCCATTTATAAACTACTATAAAGTGCATTGTGCTTACTAAGGTGCTTTATGTTAGCAGCAAAATTATTTTAACTACATCTAATTAGAGTAACATGTTTTAACGTCAGATATTTTAGCAGTAACACAGTTGATATAATATGACCTGTGAGCGACAGCAACTTCTAATGATAACACATTTCATAATTTCAATAAGTAGACATTAAGAGATCATACCAACTAAAAAAAGAATGTTATCGCTAATAATGGTCTACAAACTCCTAAATTATATAAGTTGCTGGTACTCTATAGTCGTATGATATTATTCTTCAAGCAGCTATTTTTTGCAATTTCTTTTCCACAATAGTGATGAACTTATTAAACAGATCGACAAATTTAATATCATCACCACTTAAACAGGCAATAACTGCATTCCTACATGTTCTAACTCCCGATTCGTTAAAAATCGGTTTAAGGATAGACTTTCGAGCATCAGTTAGCCCTGGGCATATTGTTACAATATGCATTAAGGTTTCTTCAGTTAACCCACAGAGCCTGCAGACATTAGATGACCATTTACTTTCCCATTTTGGTATTCCATCCTTTGTTGGATATCTACCCAACCTTAAATGAATAAATTTGTTCTTAATCAAAGGTCTCAAATGGTATGACAAATAAAGTTGAGGGGACAACCTACCAAAAGAGTTAGCTATAGTCCAAAAATGAGTTTTTTTTCTCAGGTCATCCTTGTCCACTATAGTGCTAAGCAAAGCAGCCATTTGATTCATTTCTTTCTTAAATACAGTTTTACTCCTCACTTCGTCTTCTAATTTTAAGCATTTATAATTGCTTAAACAATCATTTAAATATGACTGCCAACTTCTCGAGTATTCACCTTCTGAAATTTCGAGCCAACACAACTTCGCTAAAGATCCTTCCTCTGATCGGACTAATGATAATCAAGATTTTAAAAATACAGATTGGCGTGTCAATAATTGGTTCTTCAAACCAAATTCTAATCTTATATTGGCGCGACTAATATATTTAGGTATCTTAAAAACAGATTTGTATGTCCTAATTTCTATATCATCAAGCAATCATAGCGGTGATTGATCCCTTCAACAGTCCCTGTTCCAGCCCTTTGGTGTTGGTGACCCAGGACTGATGCACATACCATCCCTCAAGCAGATGAGCTCATTGACAGGCTGTGCACTGCGAAGTTCCTCAGTACCTCTGATGTGACTTCAGGGTACTGGTAGATTGCTCTGACTGAGGGGGTCCAAAGAGAGGTCAGCATTTTCAAAACCAGAAGGCCAATTCCAGTTTCAGGTAATGTCCTTTGGATTACAAAATTCCCTTGCTACCGTCCAGAGGTTGGCTAACAGAGTCCTGACTCGAAGGAGGCCTTTCATGCCACCTACCTAGATGAGACTGCTGTCTATAACACCGCCTGGGAAGAACACCTCCATCACCTCCAATAGGTGCTCCAGGCCCTGCAACAGGTAGGCCTGACCATCAAGGTGAAAAACTGCCAGATTGGGCAGGGTTTCGTGGTGTACCTCGGACACCTGGTAGGTGGGAGCAAGGTGCAGCCCCTCCAAGCCAAGATTGCAACTATTTTGGCCTAGCACCCTCCCAGACAGAAGTTAGAGCCTTCTTTGGCCTCACTGACTATTACAGAAGATTTGTTAAGGGCTATGGCACCATTGTTGCCCCCCCCTTAAAGGAGCTGAATTCTAGGAAGCAGCCCAGATTGGTGATCTAAAAAAAAGGCTTGACAGAAAGCCTGATACCCTCAAAGAAACCATGTGCACAGCACCATACTCAAGGCACCTGATTTCTCCAAACAGTTCATTGTACAAACCAACACTTCAGAGCATAGCCTGGGGCAGTCTTAGAACAGCTAAATGAAGAGGGCCTAGATGAACCAGTAGCCTTTATTAGCAGAAGGCTACTTCCACAGTAACAGAGGTTGAGTGCCATTAAAAGAGAAGCTTTCATTGTGGTGTGGGCACTGTTTGGGACTCACTTCTTGGTTCAGACTGACCACAGGCCCCTCAAATGGCACATGCAGAAGAGGGGAAGAATCCCAAAATGTTGTGCTAGTCCATCTCCCTACAGGTCAGACAACTTCAATGCTGATGGTCTCTCCAGGGTTTTCTGACTTAGTGAAGAGAACTCCCAAGGGGTTGGGTAGCTCTCCCCACTTTCAGCTGGGGGAACATGTGTTAGACCTGACAGCCTTAGAGTGGTCTTCCCCCCAACATTATGCCTAACTCCTCCAATTTTTTCTGATCATGTTTTTGCTGACTTTAGGACTCTTAGCACATTAGCAGTGCAAAAGTGCATGTGCTCTCTCTCTAAAACATGGTAACATTGGCTCATATCCAATTGAAGTATTTAATTTACTTAAAAGTCCCTAGAAAAGAGCACTACATCTGCCCAGGGCCTGTAAATTAAATTCTACTAGTAGGTCTGCGGCACTGACTGTGCCACCCACATAAGTAGGCCATTAAATATGTGCCACCCACATAAGTAGGCCCTTAACCATGTCTCAGGCCTGTCACTGCAAAGCCTGTGTGTGCAGTTTCACACTGTCATGTCGAACTAGCAAGTAAAACCTCTTGCTAGGTCTAAACCTTATCTTTTTATACATATAAATCACCCCTAAGGTAGGCCGTGTATTGCACAGAGGGCAAGGTGCAGTGTATTTAAAAGGCAGTACACATACTTTTAATCTGTATCTGTCTTGGTAGTGAAAAACACCCAATTACTATTTTCACTACTGCAAGGCCCATCTCTCCCGTAGGTTAACATTGGGATTAACTTATTTCATTTTATAAACCTTATTTCCAATTGGGACAAGATGGACATTTAGAGATTGGCATCCCTCGACTCCAAATTTAAAATCACAACTTATGGTAAAGTTGGATTTTAAGTTGCAAGTCTAAATATGCCACTTTTAGAAAGTAAAATACACACAATTGATGGACAGAAAGCAGAACAAATCAAAACATTCACCCCCAATCAAAAGATCTAGAAAGTGGGCATTTTCTTTACTTAAGCAATTCTGCGCCTTCTGTCGGTCTCCAATACACATCTGTGCTTTGTGCATTCCCTCTAGACAGCCATGTGAGAAGTTGGCCTGATGTATGATGTCACTAGTTATAGTGTACACCTTATATCAGTCCAAATACCCTTATGGTGATTGGTTGTAAAGTCAACCTTATAGACCAGCTATCCTAGTGGTAGCATGGACAAGAGCAGTCTTAGGCTAAACTCTGAATGGCATGTGAAGCCAGCTGTGATACCATATATAATCCCTTGAATACCAAATGAAAGGACACCACAACAGATATATATATAAAATAAAGTGTATTTATTCTAAGCAAACCCTCAGCACTCTTTATGAGATTAGAGGTAAGTACAACACAGTATTATTAATGCATACAGTAAGTCACACAGGTAAGTAATACAGTTAGGCCCTAGGGGCCACGCAAACCATATACTAAGTAAGTGGTATAAGAACCACTGTCACGGAAATAGGATAGGCCTAGGCCTAGGGAATCGCTGGGGCTACACTACACTAGCGTTAGTTAGGAAGTGGGAGGCCCACGGGATTCGTGTGCAGAGTGGAAACACTCACGCGTAATGCGTAAAAGTCAATAGCAATGTTACAGTTTAGAAATAGATAGATTTAGGACACTTCCGGAGTAGCTAGGAAGTTGAGACTTGAAAACTAGACACTAGGATAGTCACTATCCTGATGAGCACCGGAGTACCCAAGTTACCTAGCCCACAGGCTGCGGGTGCATAGGGGTGAAGATGCGTCGTTTTCGTCGTCGACTCCTATGGATGCCTGAAGAAAGATGCTGACAGGCAGTCAGGGGAGAGTGTCCGGTGGATCCCAAGGCTGGGATCAAGAAGAGAAGAAACCTGCAAGCAGAGGGGACAGAGTCAAGGTCACTAGCCAGTGACCACGTGGAACCAGGAAGGAACCAGGCGATGTCGTGAAGAGTTGCAGGTGAAGGTGAAGCTTGTCGCTGCAGCCAGGAGGACCAGGAAGCGTCGAGGACGACCAGGACCAGGAGGCGAGCTGTCCCACGAAGGCTCTTGCTGTCGGCGGCGTCGAAGTTGGACTAGGACTCACCAAGCCTTGGCAAGCGGAACCCACGAAGAACAAAGGACTTGCTTCTGGTGCAGACCAGGAAGGTCTGGGGTGCTTCTTCTTTGCAGAGAAGCGGGAGCCAGTCTGGAGGAGCCAAACCAGCGCAGAAGATTTCAGGGAGCGTCGTCACAGAGGCCACTAGCCAGCGGGCAAGCAACCGGACAGACGCGGCAAGCAGGAAAATGCTGAAGGGCCCCACGCAGGACTCGTGGAGTGTGGGGGGGCTGATCTTCGGTGCAGATGGTGCTTGGGGTTGGGGCTTCTCAATCCCCGGTGCACAACTTCGAGGGTACCTCAGAAGCTGCGCTGTAAGTTACTAGCCACTTTTCCCAGGTAGCCGGTCCCACGTCGCTAGTCGCCTCCCCGGATCTCAGCTCTGCTGCAGATGTGGATGAGGGTCGGAGAAGTCTGGAAGTCAAGGCTCTGGTCGGGCTCTGCAGTCGGTTCCTCGTAGAACGGTCGCAAAGCAAAGGGTAGTCTCTTGATGGTGCCTGTTTGCACAGGGTAGCCACTCCTTGGCTACAAGGGAGATTCTTCAGTCTTCTTTCGTCGAATGTCGAAGGTCCAGAGTTTCTGTTCAGTTTTGCAGGTTCAGGATAATCTAAAGTCTTGAGGCCCAACTCCCACTCTTATACTAATCTGGGGGGCTGGGATACCTGCTAGGTCACGCCTTATGGGTGAGACCTGGGAGGGGGTGGTTACACCCACTTCCCTTTGTCCAGTTTCGCGCCAGAGCTGGGGCTGGAGTGCCCCAGCGCCGGTTTGAACTGGACTATGCAAGGAACACCTTGTGTGCCCCAGGCATGTCTCATTCCTTTCAGCCCACCCTGCCCCAATACACTAAAGGCTGTCTGGAGAGGTGCTAGCACCTCCCCAAGCAGGAAACCTATTGTCCAGGCCTCCCTGGCTGGGATCACTCCCAGCTGCAGGAGGTCAGACTTGTGTCGTGGCAGCAGCATCCATTTTGTGATGCTGAGGCTTTGGTCAGAGGCTAACAGTTGAAGTATGATTTTAACATGTCTTTCCCTCTAGAAGGGGGGAATAATATTCTCATGTCCAGAAATGGCATGGGGGTATTATTCCCTAGTGTTAGACACCTTACTCGACATGTTTTGATAAAGCCAAACCATAGTTACCATAACCGTCTAAGATTATAAGGCACTTTAAGAGTATATGGTAGGCTATATCATAGAACAGCTATAAGGACATGGTTCCGAAAGCTGCAGACAGGCTCAGCTCATGCTAGAGCACCATCTCACATGTTACCAAGCACTCTGCCTCCAGGATTGTTAAGCCCTGCCATAGGAGTGACTGATAGGTACACATGTGTCTATATATAAGGTAGGTATAGGAATACTACACCTAAGCAAGGGGTGATTACACGACCTTGCCCCAGCTGAGTGATCAGTCAGTTGTGTCTGATTGGAAGGCCAGACCAGGGGTGGCATAATACATGCTGCAGCCCCTGGGAGGCCTAGGGTACACCTATGCCCTGGGTACCTAGGGTACACTGTACAGGGTCCAATAAGGTGATCCTTACCAATTGTGTATGTACCTAGGGTACATGGAGTCCATTTTACAGAGAGAGCAGACAGCCTGAGACCCTGAATGGCAGGATCTCAGGCCAACTAAGTCGAAAAACCAGCTAGACACTAGGCAAAAAGTTGGGGGTAACCATAGTCAGATATCCACCTTCCTACACAACCCCCCCCCCCCCCCCCCCAAACGAAAGGAGATAAGGCTGGCCTTGACAAGGTAAGCCTCTATTGCCTGAGTGGCCATATAAGGAAGAACCAGCACTGGCATGGTTACCCCCTGTTTCATGGTCCACTAAGCAATCCCTCATCCTAAAGATATCATAGGGTCTCCACCATAGGGAATCTCTACCTTTGGTGTGTCTTTGCAAAGTAAAAGGCTGGTGTTGAGATGGAGTACTGAAGTGAGTGTCCCCAAAGTGAGGCCTCAGCTTCCTCCAATCATCCTCCACCATGGATGCCTTTCTTTCTCTAACTGAGTGGCACTGTGCTCTCAGGGTCAGCCTCTGGCTACCTAAAGCTGGAGGCTGGGTCCCTTTTGTGGGCTTACTGGAGGGACAGGTCAGGTTTGGGGCCCTAAGGTCCCATGTTTGCCTGTGCCCAACAGAATCCCTCTGGGGGAGGTCCCTAACTACCTGTGAAGGGGATCCCTCAGGAATGTTTTTACCCATCACCTGGCTAGGGCTACTAGCCAGGCAATCCTCATTCTTTTGATGGGGGGGTTCTTGTGGACAGGGGCCCTCTTGGGGTCCACTGGCCTCCCTGACCTCTGCAGCCCTGGGCTGACTGAGGCAGGGTAGAGAGAGGCAGGCTACCTGCACCAGACTGGGTCCCACCTTGGAAGGGGCCACTGACATCAGAGGCTCTGCCAGGCCAGGCCTGGCTACCTCTGGGGCAGTTCCTTCACAAGGGGTGATGTCAGATCCCTGAGGAGGCTGACCTTTTCCTAATGTCTGGGGGGAGGGAGACTCTTCTTCCTCCCCACTACTCTCTGTTTGTGTGGAGTGATCCATAGTTTCAGGCTTCACTACACCTATATCAGTCTGAGTGTGGGCTGAGACCATTACAGCCTTGCCAACCTTTTCAGGAATGAAAAGGAAAAAATTGGTTCTGTTGGGAGTGAACTTGATTTAAGGAACACTGAATGTGTACAAGAGATTATTACAAAAAAGTGTACCCAATCACGAGCAAACACACACACACACCAATTATTGCTCTGAACCAACGTAAAGTGATTTTCGTTCTCAATGTATTTTTAAATGTATTTATAAATGTACATGATTATTATTGCAACATAAGACTGACCCAAAAGACAATACATAAACACATTTGGTGAACGATAGTGTACAATCACATAAACAATCAACATGGACTTGACATCATGAACATATATTTAGACAAAAACATTAAAAGAATGATGATCCGTGGTTCGTAGCATAGAACACCACAATATGTATTATTCAATATTCCAATGGTGAAATTGCATGGATCAATCAAATAGATAACGTCGACGTTTCGACCCTAGGAATACGTGTGAATTTATACGCATCAAAGTCGGGTCTTCATCAGGACAACGACAACCAGTCAGTCTGGGGACTAGGAAACGATTTGTATATATATCCTTTTGTCGCATACGGTGAAAGCAATCCAAATTATCCCTGCGACATGGCAAAATTCCTTACGATGCTCCTGCGTAGGGCAGACAAATACCATCAAGGCGATCAGCCCAGACTGACTGGTTGTCGTTGTCCTGATGAAGACCCGACTTTGATGCGTATAAATTCACACGTATTCCTAGGGTCGAAACGTCGACGTTATCTATTTGATTGATCCATGCAATTTCACCATTGGAATATTGAATAATACATATTGTGGTGTTCTATGCTACGAACCACGGATCATCATTCTTTTAATGTTTTTGTCTAAATATATGTTCATGATGTCAAGTCCATGTTGATTGTTTATGTGATTGTACACTATCGTTCACCAAATGTGTTTATGTATTGTCTTTTGGGTCAGTCTTATGTTGCAATAATAATCATGTACATTTATAAATACATTTAAAAATACATTGAGAACGAAAATCACTTTACGTTGGTTCAGAGCAATAATTGGTGTGTGTGTGTGTTTGCTCGTGATTGGGTACACTTTTTTGTAATAATCTCTTGTACACATTCAGTGTTCCTTAAATCAAGTTCACTCCCAACAGAACCAATTTTTTCCTTTTCATATACGTACCCAGGTTCTGAGGGTTACTGGGTTACCCCATTAAATCTAATGGGTAACCTTTTCAGGAAGGCACTCAGTTTGTGTTTGAGCTGTGACTGTCACAGCTCTGCCAATTTCTACAGGGAAGTCTGTCTGTGCCTGGGCTGTGGCTACCACTGCCCTTCCAACCTTTTCAGGGAGGAAAGCTACTTGGACAGGGGTTGTGACTGGCACAACCCCACTACCCTTTTTGGAAAGGCCTACCATTTTAGAATGGGTGTCTTGTTCAACTCCAGCCCAAGCTGAGAGTTCTAAGTCATTCCCCAGCAAGCAGTCCACAGGCAAGGTTGGAGACACTGCCACCCTTTTAGGGCCAGTGACACCTCCCCAGCTGAGACATACCTCTGCCATGGGATGACTGTTCTGGTTGCCATCAATGTTAGTTACCTGGTATGAGAAACCAGGCAAAAGCTGCTCAGAGGGAACTAGCCTATGGGCCACCATAGTGATGCTAGCTCCAGTGTCTCTGTAGGCCTCAGCTTTTCTACCATTGATGTAGGGTTCCTGTCTGTACCTACCCAAAGTGTTGGGACAGGTAGTGAAGTTGGCAAACCCCATGCCACCATCACAGACAAGAGTAGCTGCTGCAGGGGAATTGGCTAAGCCAGGATCCCCCTGTGTTCCCCAAGAAAACCCAACCAAATTTTTGGGGGCACTCCCACCACCTGGGGGATTACTGCTGACAGTAATAGGTGGTGTGACAGGAGTAGTTGGAGGAACAGTTTTGTTTTTAGCCTGTGGACAACTGCTGTCAGTTTTCCAATGCCCAGGTGTTTTACACACATGGCAGTAAGGCTTTTTAACTGTGGTAGAGGAGGGAGCTTGGGACCCACCACCCTGTGTGGAGTTTTGGGGCCCTGAAGAAGATTTCTCTTTTGCTTTATCCCCACCCTTCTCTTGAGGCTTGGTGGTATCTTTCTTTTGGTCACCACCCTGATTTTTAGGCCTAATCCTGGTCCTGACCCATTTATCTGCCCTCTTTCCCAATTCTTGGGGAGAGGTCAAATCTGAGTCTACCAGGTGTTGATGGAGAAGCTGGTTCTGACAATTATTAAGGATCTGCTCCCTCATAATCAAGTTGTACAATCCTGTATAGTCCTGCACCTTGCTGCCATTTAACCAACCTTCCAAAGCCTTAGTGGCACAATCCACAAAATCAGACCAGTCCTGTGTCTGTGTCTTCTGGGTGTCTCTGAACAACAACCTATATTGCTCAGTGGTTAAGCCAAACCCATCTATCAGAGCACTCTTCAGGACTTTGTAATTGTTTGCATCCTCATCACTGACTGTGAGGAGCTTGTCTCTACCTTTGTCAGAAAAGGAGAGCCACAAGATAGCTGCCCACTGACTTTGGGGTACCTGCTGTACTTTGCAGGCCCTCTCCAAAGCAGTCATCCATTTGTGGATGTCATCCCCATTCTGATATGGGGGGACTATCTTGCTTAGGTTTCTATGGTCATAAGACCTATCCCTATTTCTAGGAATGTTGCTGCCACCAGTGGGTTCTGACCCACACAATTTTTGCTCTCTAGCCAGAGCAAGCTTCTCTTTGGCAAGGGCAATTTCTTCCCTCTGAATCCTCAGATTAGCTTCCCTCATTCTGGCTTTATGCTCCTTTCTCTCAGGTGAAGTCATTCCCCTGTGAGA
The DNA here is from genome assembly GCF_964204655.1 of Triturus cristatus. Taxonomy (NCBI): domain Eukaryota; kingdom Metazoa; phylum Chordata; class Amphibia; order Caudata; family Salamandridae; genus Triturus; species Triturus cristatus. Next base: position 53,983,831 of record NC_140592.1, read on the forward strand.
GGAAGCATTAGAGATGCTAGAGACATGGGAGTGGATGGATTCCCTTGAAGGGGATCTGTCCCTCCTGCTTCTCTGTGAATGCCTACTTGTGGGTCTGTATGGGGGGACCCCATGCAAACTCCCATGTAAACTTACGTTAGCCTGGCTAAGTCTCCTTACTTGGCTCTGGCTATCTACCTCCCCATCTGAAGCCCCATCTGACTCCTCTGTGGTGGGTAGACCCTCCTCTGTGCCTAGGGCACCTTCCTGAGATGCCCTCTGAGCATCATACTCCTCTAGGAGTTGTCTTAACTGAAGGAGGGTAGGGTTTGCACCCTGTTTTATTCCTCTGGAGGTACACAACTGTCTCATCTCCTGGAATGTTAAGGTATCATATCTAGAGGGGATCTTTTGCAGACCTGATCCTCCTGAGAGAGCATCTACTTGATCTACTCTCAGAGACATGATCTAGTGAGGGTGTGGTGTGTGCACCTACCTACACTAGTTGTATCTACTAAACCTTTCTAGTAGTTGTAGTCAGGGTGTGTTACTCCCTTCAACCTACAACTACAAAGTCCAGTAGGACTTAAGTATAATAATCTATGTTATATGTACCTAGACAATATCTGTGTGATCTTTCAATTTAGTATCTCAAGATTACAATGGTATTACAACAGCAAGCTCAGATCCCAACCGCTGCTCACCAATGTGAGAAGTTGGCCTGATGTATGATGTCACTAGTTATAGTGTACACCTTATATCAGTCCAAATACCCTTATGGTGATTGGTTGTAAAGTCAACCTTATAGACCAGCTATCCTAGTGGTAGCATGGACAAGAGCAGTCTTAGGCTAAACTCTGAATGGCATGTGAAGCCAGCTGTGATACCATATATAATCCCTTGAATACCAAATGAAAGGACACCACAACAGATATATATATAAAATAAAGTGTATTTATTCTAAGCAAACCCTCAGCACTCTTTATGAGATTAGAGGTAAGTACAACACAGTCTTATTAATGCATACAGTAAGTCACACAGGTAAGTAATACAGTTAGGCCCTAGGGGCCACGCAAACCATATACTAAGTAAGTGGTATAAGAACCACTGTCACGGAAATAGGATAGGCCTAGGCCTAGGGAATCGCTGGGGCTACACTACACTAGCGTTAGTTAGGAAGTGGGAGGCCCACGGGATTCGTGTGCAGAGTGGAAACACTCACGCGTAATGCGTAAAAGTCAATAGCAATGTTACAGTTTAGAAATAGATAGATTTAGGACACTTCCGGAGTAGCTAGGAAGTTGAGACTTGAAAACTAGACACTAGGATAGTCACTATCCTGATGAGCACCGGAGTACCCAAGTTACCTAGCCCACAGGCTGCGGGTGCATAGGGGTGAAGATGCGTCGTTTTCGTCGTCGACTCCTATGGATGCCTGAAGAAAGATGCTGACAGGCAGTCAGGGGAGAGTGTCCGGTGGATCTCAAGGCTGGGATCAAGAAGAGAAGAAACCTGCAAGCAGAGGGGACAGAGTCAAGGTCACTAGCCAGTGACCACGTGGAACCAGGAAGGAACCAGGCGATGTCGTGAAGAGTTGCAGGTGAAGGTGAAGCTTGTCGCTGCAGCCAGGAGGACCAGGAAGCGTCGAGGACGACCAGGACCAGGAGGCGAGCTGTCCCACGAAGGCTCTTGCTGTCGGCGGCGTCGAAGTTGGACTAGGACTCACCAAGCCTTGGCAAGCGGAACCCACGAAGAACAAAGGACTTGCTTCTGGTGCAGACCAGGAAGGTCTGGGGTGCTTCTTCTTTGCAGAGAAGTGGGAGCCAGTCTGGAGGAGCCAAACCAGCGCAGAAGATTTCAGGGAGCGTCGTCACAGAGGCCACTAGCCAGCGGGCAAGCAACCGGACAGACGCGGCAAGCAGGAAAATGCTGAAGGGCCCCACGCAGGACTCGTGGAGTGTGGGGGGCTGATCTTCGGTGCAGATGGTGCTTGGGGTTGGGGCTTCTCAATCCCCGGTGCACAACTTCGAGGGTACCTCAGAAGCTGCGCTGTAAGTTACTAGCCACTTTTCCCAGGTAGCCGGTCCCACGTCGCTCGTCGCCTCCCCGGATCTCAGCTCTGCTGCAGATGTGGATGAGGGTCGGAGAAGTCTGGAAGTCAAGGCTCTGGTCGGGCTCTGCAGTCGGTTCCTCGTAGAACGGTCGCAAAGCAAAGGGTAGTCTCTTGATGGTGCCTGTTTGCACAGGGTAGCCACTCCTTGGCTACAAGGGAGATTCTTCAGTCTTCTTCTTTCGTCGAATGTCGAAGGTCCAGAGTTTCTGTTCAGTTTTGCAGGTTCAGGATAATCTAAAGTCTTGAGGCCCAACTCCCACTCTTATACTAATCTGGGGGGCTGGGATACCTGCTAGGTCACGCCTTATGGGTGGGACCTGGGAGGGGGTGGTTACACCCACTTCCCTTTGTCCAGTTTCGCGCCAGAGCTGGGGCTGGAGTGCCCCAGCGCCGGTTTGAACTGGACTATGCAAGGAACACCTTGTGTGCCCCAGGCATGTCTCATTCCTTTCAGCCCACCCTGCCCCAATACACTAAAGGCTGTCTGGAGAGGTGCTAGCACCTCCCCAAGCAGGAAACCTATTGTCCAGGCCTCCCTGGCTGGGATCACTCCCAGCTGCAGGAGGTCAGACTTGTGTCGTGGCAGCAGCATCCATTTTGTGATGCTGAGGCTTTGGTCAGAGGCTAACAGTTGAAGTATGATTTTAACATGTCTTTCCCTCTAGAAGGGGGGAATAATATTCTCATGTCCAGAAATGGCATGGGGGTATTATTCCCTAGAGTTAGACACCTTACTCGACATGTTTTGATAAAGCCAAACCATAGTTACCATAACCGTCTAAGATTATAAGGCACTTTAAGAGTATATGGTAGGCTATATCATAGAACAGCTATAAGGACATGGTTCCGAAAGCTGCAGACAGGCTCAGCTCATGCTAGAGCACCATCTCACATGTTACCAAGCACTCTGCCTCCAGGATTGTTAAGGCCTGCCATAGGAGTGACTGATAGGTACACATGTGTCTATATATAAGGTAGGTATAGGAATACTACACCTAAGCAAGGGGTGATTACACGACCTTGCCCCAGCTGAGTGATCAGCCAGTTGTGTCTGATTAGTGCCAGACCAGGGGTGGCATAATACATGCTGCAGCCCCTGGGAGGCCTAGGGTACACCTATGCCCTGGGTACCTAGGGTACACTGTACAGGGTCCAATAAGGTGATCCTTACCAATTGTGTATGTACCTAGGGTACATGGAGTCCATTTTACAGAGAGAGCAGACAGCCTGAGACCCTGAATGGCAGGATCTCAGGCCAACTAAGTCGAAAAACCAGCTAGACACTAGGCAAAAAGTTGGGGGTAACCATAGTCAGATATCCACCTTCCTACAAGCCACACAAAGGGAGGTTAGGCGTGCCTGATGGATCATTCACTTCCTACTAGCCCATCACCTGGCTGATGGGTATTCCTGGGCTGGATGGGAGGAAGGAGCTGACACTGGCACCGAAAAGGGCTGTGCCTGTGACCACACAAAGAGCGGCATACCCCCTGTAGTGAGTCTGAAGCCAGGGCAGCAAGGACAGGGACCTTGTGAAGTTCAAAGCTTTTCTTTGAAGTCTCCCCAAGTTCAAAGGCACAATTAGGTATAAGTACTGGACCTCTGATACACCCAACACAGTACACTTCTGGAACTGTGACTACTCTACTAGGAAGAAAAACTGCTGGGCTGCTGAAAGGATTGCCACACTGCGGGACTGCTGCTTTGCCGAACTCTGCCTTGCTGTGCTCTTGCTGAGCTGCCCTGCTACCTACTGTTCCCCTGCTTGGTAAGAAGGACTAGACCTGTATCATCTGAACACAGAGTAACTCCAAGGGCTTGCTGGCTTGCTTCCTGTTGCATAAGTCTCAGGGATACAAGAGACACAGTCACATGCATCAACCCATTTTACTTTTGCAAACGGTGGGAATCACTAAATCTGACCATTTGCAAATGCAAAATAGCCTTTCAAGATGAATGAAAGGCTTTGGCAGTGCATTTTAGGTAATCAAAATATTTGGTGATTACCCATACTTGCGACCCAAAAATGAGAATCCTAATCTGTGATTCCCCAAGCACATCTATCAATGCTTCCCTAAATGCAATCTGGGCATTTAGGAAATGCTATTACCATCAACTCCAAGTCAATGTTAACTATGTGCAATTTTTTTAAATGCACGTGTGCGCTTTACAGCAACACATTATTTTGGGGTGCTTCAGGAGGGGCCTTAGACCCCAAAGGTACACTTGGTTTTCCATTTCCTAATTTGCGATTACCAATTAGGTAATCGCAAATTAGGTAATGCAAAACCATTTGCACCTATAGGCCATAGCAACGAATGGTGTAGCATTTCTGAACATCTATTCCCTAATCGCAATTGCGACTCTAGGAATCGCTATTAAGGGAATATAAAATGTCCTAGCTATCGTGAAGGAAAGTTTAAATTCTATTGAGGACGCGAAGGCAAGCATTATTATGAATTACTCTTCCTTTATTTTATTGCTCAGCAGCATTAAAACCATGTAACAATCTAAGACTACAAATCCCATGAGTCTTTGTAAGAAACAGCAAACAACCACAGAGGCAGTCCCATATAAACAACATCAAGGAACAGCACTTACTCTTTCTTCGGGCAAAACATCTGGTCCAGTTTCTCCATTAATAATCTTGGGCCCGATTCAAAAAAGTATTCTGAGACAAAATCCTAACTTTACGACTTTCAGTATTCACAAAAGGCATTTAGGAGTAGAAAAGTTAGGATTCCTAACTTTACTACTTCTACCTGAGAAAAATACTAACTTTACGACTATCAGTATTCACAAAAGGCATTTAGGAGTAGTAAAGTTTCCTAACTTTTGATGGAATTTGTTAGAGGGAGAAGCTGCTGTTGTCATTCTTCTACAGGATACGCCTTTAAGCATACTGGGTCTACCTTGTATCCTTGAAAAACAATTGTTTGCGAAGGGTTCTGTCTGGATTTCTGTAGATTGAGAGTAAGAGCCAACCGCCGGAAAAGAGTTGTGCAGGCCTTCATGGACGCTTTCACTGCTGTCTTGGAAGGTGCCTTAATCAGTCAGCCGTCCAGATATGGAAAGACTTGATGTTGGTGTTGTCTGAGAAATGCTGCGATCAGAGCAAGGCACTTTGTAAAAATTCTGGGTGCGGACTTGAGACCAAAAGGGAGCACCCTGAATAGGTAGTGGCGTCCAGCAACCATAAACCTCAGGTATTTCTTGTGTCTTGGGTGAATGGGTATGTGGAAATAGGCATCTTGGAGGTCATGAAATCACGCTGGTTTAGGAGCTTTAGTACTTCCTGCAATGTGACCATTTGAAACGATGTTTTTTTTTAGTAGATGTTGAGGTTTCAGAGGTCTAAAATTGGTCACCCCTGCCTTAACTTCTTTCTGATCAAAAAGAAACGGTAGTAGAAACCTTTGCCCCTGTTGGAGATTGGGACCTTTTCTATCGCTCCTTTGCGAAGCATGACTTTGACCCCTTGTTGATGAGCCTTGAGATGCCTCTGGAGGGAGGCTTGTGGGGGTGTTATCTGTAGTTTTTGGATAAACTCTAGTGTGTGTCCAAACTGTACCAGGCATAGAACCCACCGATCTGTGGTAATAGTTCACCATTGGTGGAGGTAGTTGGGAATGTTGCCTCCAAGGTAGGAAGGTGGGGACTGAAAAGAATGAGGAGAATGTAGGAGAGGAGATGGCGCCGGAGCCAGTATAATATAATTGTCAGCGGTTAGCATCTTTGCCAACCTGTGGTGTTTTCCCCCTATTAGATCTGACATAGGATATCTAAGGTGGTGGTCTCTGCTGGAATTAGGGTCGGTAAGACTGAGTATTTGAGGAATAGGAAGGGTATCCGTGTGGCTGATGCCCCTCTCTATAGGAAGGTTGCCTTCTTCCTCAAGATCCTCGAAAAGGAGTTTCCCAGAACTGCAGCATCCGCGAAGACGTGTCTGCCTTGATTGTTTTGAGGGCGCCCTCCATATGACTTCCAAAAAGAGCTTCTCTGTCATACGGGGGCCCAAGATTTTATTTTGAACTTCCGGACGGTATGAGGTGGCTTTGAGCCATCCCTGTCTTCTTAGAACTGCAACCCCTGCTAACTGCCTGAATCCTGCGATAGCGACGTCCACAGCCGAATCGATGATCTCATTGGAAGCTCTCCTTCGTGTAAGATCTTTTTTGCTTCGTACTTGGCATCCTCCAGCAGTTGGTCAATGTAGAAAGCAATGTCGGACCACATCTGGCGATCATAGCGCCCTAAGATTGCCAAAGAATTCGCTGCCCTTATTGTCAGTACTGACATTGCCGAAAACCATTTGCCGATGGAATCTAGATGTCTACCGTCCTTATCAGAAGGCACAGAAAGAGGTTCAGCAGGATTTTTTGAGCAGCGTTGACCAGCTTGCATGACCACGGAATCTGGTTTTGGGTGACCTGTGAGAATCACTGGTGCGTTATCTGTGGTCTTGTTTTTTTTGTCCAGGTGTGAAAGTATGGTAGGAGTAATCATTTGAACTGGTGACCACACCGGTGGAGGTGGAGATTTAGTAAAACGCACTGAAGATGATAGGCGCCGGCGGTAATCTTCTAGCATAACCTGCTGGTCTGAGAGTAAGGCAGGTGGCACTGTCACCATCTCTTCTTGATACTGCTGATGGCCTGGTTCAGGTTGGGTATAATAGGCCTGACCATAATATTGTTGCTCATCCTCATAGTCATCACCTGGTTGACAATTAACATGTAAATTTGACGGACTATATGCATCTCCAAACAGGCCTTCCTCTTCGGAATCTCCCTCCTCCAGGAGATGAGTAGGTAAAAGAGACGTAATCGTACTGGGGATAGCATGTTCTGATGTAATCTCTCTTCCCAGATGTGTAGCAGTAGTCGTCTGCGAAAAACTAATCTGCAAAGACGATTTGGTAGTTAACAGTGATTTTGGTGGCGAAGGAATCCTAGTCAACAAGTGGGCTTTCGTACATGGTGTAGTCGACGACGATACCTTCACTTCCGCTACGTTTATTTTCGTCAATGACATGGTGACTTCGTCGATGGCGGTGACCCCGTCTTCACTGACGGTGGCGCCTTTGTCGACTGTGGCGTCTTCATCGACAGTGGTATCTCCGTTGACCCTGGTTTCTCCATCGATGACTATGACTTCGTCGGCGGTAGCTTCTTAGTCTACACTTCGACGTCAGTTTCATTTTTAAAGAGGAGTGCTTCGTCGACAATGGGTTAACCCCCTTATATGAAGATGGCAGAGGAATGGTTGACAAAATTGGAGGATGAGTCGATGACGATAGAGATGTCGTCGACGATGAGAGGGCAGTAGAGAAAGTAGTCGACGTCCCTGAAGTGCAGCCTTTTGTCATCAGCGGTGCTGACCAACATTTCTTCGAAGGCAGTGAGCTCATCGACTACCTGTCAGAAGAAGGTCTTTTGAAAGTCAGGTTGAGCTCTAAAGGTGTCATTTTTGGCTCAGATACAGTTTTGGACAGCGGTTCTTGTTTATGAGAACCTTTTTTGGCAAATTTAGTGTAAGGCTCCTTATCAGAGTGTGAAGAATCCCTCTCCCTTTTGAGGGAAATGTTTTGGAGAAGTAGACTGCTGGCTCTCAGAATCTGACACAGGATACAACCTGGTTTTCATCTTTTGGACCCAAATGAGAAGACGTCCTTCAGGGTCTCAGAGTCTTATTTGAAAAGGTCCGATGTATTTTGTAGTTTGACGCATTATGGGCAGAGCTCAGAGGAGACTCCTTAGCACAACGTGCGGTAGAAACCCCGAGGGACTGGGCTTCTCTTAGGAGTGTTCTAGAGGCTGATTCATGCTGATTGGTTAAGGCAAAACCTTGGTCTCTTTTTTAATAATGACTATGATAGGTCACTAAACTAAGAGGCCTAGGCCTTTTTTCTAGTCTATACCTATCATGGTATTACTATATTAAAGGTACCATGGACTCCCATCATGACGACAGGAAATGATTCAAGCAGGGCTCGAAAAATCAAAAAAAGTTTAGACCTGTAGGTCTAGTAAGTTAAATCTACTCAACCTAATTATAATGCTCGACCCATAAACTGGTTTCAAATTATGTGATCCTGGGCAAGAAACTAGTTACTTACCTGTAACTGCAGTTATCCAGTATTAGTATATTTTTTTATAGATTCACATGCTTGAATCATTCCCCGTCGTCGAGATGGGAGTCCCTGGTACATTTGGAAAGGTAATGTCACATTAGACATAGAAGGTAACAGGCCTCAGGCCTTACATTTACTAACATATCCAAGTCCTTATTTAAAAAGGACCAAACTTAAGAGAACAACCAATCAGCCGACACCACCCTCTAGAACCTTCCTGGAAGGAGCTCCAGTCCCTCAGATTTTCATAAGCAGCGTGCGTATTTAGAGGTACAACTGATAGAACTAAGTGAGCCCTTCCAAGGGAGGCGGGCGGGTCACATGTGAATCTATGAAAGATACCAATACTGGATAACTGCAGTTACAGGTAAGTAACTCATTTCTTATCCAGTATTATGGTATCTTTCATAGATCCACATGCTTGAATCAGAATAAAAAGCAGTAATGAGCACATTTCCTCATATACATGAACCATACATCTACAAATAGCCATAAACTATTACCTGCGAAAGGAAAATAAAAGCATTCCTACATGCAAATGAAATATGCATATAAATATAAAATAGCAGATAGATAGACTTCAATCTTGGCATAACGAAGAAAAAGAACAGAGAAATGTGCCTTAGAAAAAAGGTTGGTGGGAAGGAAGGAAGGCTCACCTTTATTGGAATAGATGACGTAGCACCACCTGTCCCACCGCAGCATCCTTCATCAATTCGGAATCCAAGCCTGGATCTGCGGTGAGAAGAACCTTAAAGCAGAGGGGACGGAGTCTGGGTCACTTCACATTGACCAGGGGCACGATAGGCGAATGCCCACCTATGTCGGGTGTTTCAGGTGAGAAGAGGGGAAGCTTGACTCTGCAGCCACGGGGACCAGGAGACGTCGACAACGACCAAAGTGCGGAGGTGAGCTGTCCCACGAAGGATGTCGAGTGCTGGGGGGGGTTCAGTGTCTGGATTGAACACCAACAAGCCTTGGCAACTGTTAAATGGTAGCGGCAGTTTCAGTCGATAACCTTTCAAGTATTTGCCCGGCGGTAATCGCCTCTCATACCACTCGATAATTTACCAATACAAGAGGCAGGCGCCGGAGACTGGAAGGCAGGAAACAAAGTTTTATTCCGTCGGAGCAGAACACATCAGATCAGACAGCAAGGTATCGTCACGAGGTGCTCTAACTGCATCTCTGAGACCTGGTCTCTTATACACTGGTTTATTGCTTTATTATACATAGTACATTCTTGAGATTCCCTTGATGTGCGGGAAATATCCCCTGAAGCCCCGGCTCAGATCCGATCCCACACATGGTTACAGTAGAGGTTCCCACCCTACCCGCAGTGGGAGATGGCTATCGCGCAGCAGGGAATTCCGCTAATTCCCGGGGGTGTGTGCAACCGGCCGGGTCTCAGGGGGTAGGGGCTTTGATTCTACTGTAATCCCTTTGATGTGGGGTGTTTCCCTTACAGTAGGGGCAATAAACTGCATCCGCAGGGCTAGGCGATGGCCTGGGACCAGTTCAGACAATGGGGCTCAGAGGAAGGGGGTTATCAAAGGAGCGGCATGACCATGTATGGGTTGTCGGTCGGAAGTGGTTCCGTAGCAGGGTCGCGCAGAAGGAGAGGGTTTATGGCCTGTATGAGAGAGCGGGGGTGGCCAGCGCGCGGGGGATGCTTGCAGCGCCAGGGGAAAGCGCTGGCGGTCGAGAGTGAGCGGGGAGAGAGTGGGGTGCCTAAAATGGCGGCCGTGCATTCGCTGTGCGTGGCGCTGGGGAGAGGCAAGATGGCGCAGATAATGTTCAGTTTGCACGCTAAATTTCCACAGTCCTCCCTTTTAACATGTCTCGCCAGCTTGCCTAGTTTGGATCTATCCCCATAATACCCCGTACCTCCACCTCATTCAGAGCTTTCATCCGCTCAGTTTCAAAGTCCAAAGTCTTAGGGCAGATGCAATTCATAAAAAGCGAACATAAAGGTGGCAGACACTGAATCCCCAAGCAACATCCACATAGTATCATGATTGGTATGAGGATAAATGAAAACAGCCTCCATCCCCAACCTTTAATAGTGTCCCAAAACCAACTCCCCAGTGACCATTCCTCTTGTTCTTGATGGACCTCTGTGGACAGTCTGTGGAGGTGTTCAATTGCTTTGTAGACTGAGGGTGAGTTATCCGGTACGTAGGTACAACAGCTGGACCCAATGATGCGGCATGCTCCTCCGCGGTCAGCCAGAACCACATCTAGAACAAGGCGGTTCTGGAGAGCCACCAGGCGGACGGCCTGAAGCTCAGCGGTGTTGTTGGCGAGGGCGCCAGCTGTAATGTTCATTGCTGTTTCGACTGCCTGGGTTAAGTGGCGGATGGCACGGCTGTTTGCCATCGGACCCCAGAGCGGAACAAGTCCCTTAACTGCATCCATGAACTGTGCTCCAGTGGAGTCGGCTTGTACAATGTCCTTTGCACGTTTTTGCCGGTGATGGTTTGCTGGAGCCACATACGTCGGAGGAAGGACAAAGGCGATGTAGCAGGTGCCTCCCCAACCTTTCGGGAGCCAGGTGTAGGCCTTAGTACCACACACGAAGTACATATTCGGGGAGGCAACAAAGGAAGGTGGGTCAACTGAGTCCAATGTTCGGGTGATGAGGCAGGAGCTGTGGCCCACCAGCTGTGCCCCCAGGCCTTCGAGGCATACAGATCCAGTGATGTTGATGACGGACAGGGCCACTGTTAGGGTGGTGGCCGTCCGTTTTCGGAGGTAAGAGAAGGTGGGTCTGGCTGGATTGTTGAACACTTGCATTTCAACTCGTTCTTTGGCAGGGATGTCCATGTGAAAGGAAGTGTTCGATCTCAGAGGGCAGAAGAGGGCGGAAGTTCTACCAGTTTTGTTCAGCCAGAACCCATGGTAGAAGTGTGACATGGTTCTGCCGGAAGTGGCATTGTCCTTGTAGCTCTCCTGCAGGAGGATCAGCCAGGCGAGGCAGGAACCATGGACAGAAAAAGGTGAAGGGATGAAAGGGATTGAGTGCCCAGTGGCATGTGGTAGCAATCCACAGATCCAGCAGTTAGTGGCGTTGGTGGCAAGATTGTGTTGGTGGAGTAACTGCACAAAAGAGTTATTCCAGAACTCCTTACGCCTTTCTCGGAGTTGGGGTGAAAGTGAGATCAGATGGTGTTCTTTCGTGGTGGTAGGTTGAACGGTAGTCAGCAATGTCTTATGAGCGGGTGTGCTCTCTTCCATGATCCAGAAGGTAACCACGAGGAGAAGGCAAAAGAGAAGGGAAATGAAAAGTGCTATTGTCTTAAAGCTGTGCATTCGGTCAGTCTTTGGGTTTTTGAAGTGGATCTTCGGACGTCCGGTTGCTTCCATCATCTTCATGTCGGGCGCTTCCATCACCTTCAAGAGACTCGGTAGCGGGCAGAACCACAGACTTTGTTTTAGTTTCTCTCCTGGTGGCCTTTGAAGTGACTAGGCTACCGTTCTGAGATTTCCACTTAGCCTGTGGTCTGCTTAGCCGAAGTTCTCTCCTTTCGTCGCAAGTTATACCCTTCTTTGGATGGCACAGTGGGATCGGGATATTCAATCAACTCAAGCGTCTCTGTATCCGGGCAGCGGCTCAGGGATGGTCGGTCTTTGTCCAGTAGTTCCTCTTGGGCGGTGATGTTGTCCGTGGTTGTCAGGGTCGGTGATACCTTCTTGCAGTGGTGTGCATGCAGCCAATTGCGTTTCCCCTCCACTCGAAGAGCTGTTCGGGTGGTGATCAGGACTTGCAGGGGGCCCGTCCACCGGGGCTCCAGACTCTTGGTGCGCTGGAAGTTACGCACTAAGACGAAGTCACCGGGTTGGATGTCGTGTCCCGGGCCCCTGGAAACATCGGGAATGGCGTGCAGCACCTGCTGATGGATAACAGACAACGTCTTAGTTAGGTTATACAAATAGTCAGACATGAGGACGTCCGGGACGTCGTGGATGGATGATGGTTTTGGTGCAGTCCAAAGGTTCATGGGCCGCCCAAAGACGACCTCGTAGGGGGTTAAGTGGTGTTTGGTGGGGGTGGAACGCATTGATAGCAATGCTAGTGGGAGAGCGTCTGGCCATCTTAGTCCTGTGGTGGCGACTATTTTTGCTATCTTAAGCTTCAATGTGGCATTGTGTCGCTCAACCAGGCATGCAGATTGGGGATGGAAGACCGCATGGAACTTCTGTTTTACACCCAACCCTTTTAAGATGAGTTGGATAACTTCGGCTACGAAGTGGGGGCCATTGTCGCTCCACAAAATTCGACAAAGGCCGTATCGGGGGAAGAACTCCTTCAGTAGTACTTTTGCGGTAGTCATAGCGGTGTTGTCATGGGTTGGGTAGGCTTCCACCCACTTGCTGAAGGCACACACAACGACAAGCACATACTTTAAACCTTGGCACCTTTCTAGCTGGACATAGTCCATTTGTAGGACTTCAAAGGGGTGATTGGGGACCCCAAACCCTCCCCGGGGTACAGCAGTTCCTTTCCCAGGGTTGTGTTGGAGGCATACTAGGCATTGTTGGACCAGACGTTTGGCTGAGTCTGGTATTCTGTCGTTGTGCCAGACTTTGGAGATGAGTTCGATCATGGGGGCAGACCCTATGTGTGCGGGGGAGTGTGCCATGGTCAGCATGGGGATCAAGTATGAGTCGGGTAGCAACCATTTGTTCGAGTCTTTAGTTCGCCAACAACCGTCATCGTCCTTCAATCCTACCCGGGCCCATTCAGTTAATTCGTGTGGTGTGCTGGCTAGTTGGATATCCCTAATCGTTTCCCTAGCATCCTTCCATTTCTCAGTTTGTGACCTGGTCACGTACATGCGGGTCGTGGACCTATTCTCGGCTGTGGTTCGGGCAGTAATGTCAGCTAGTGCATTTCCCTGACCTATAATGTCTGTCACCTTCTTGTGTGCCTGGCATTTGATCACAGCTATCCGTGTGGGGAGGAGGACTGCTTCGGTCAGGGCAGAGACTAGATCTCCATGCAGGATGGGTGTGCCATGAGAAGTCAAGAATCCCCTCTCTTTCCATAAGAGCCCGAAGTGGTGAACTACCCCAAAGGCATACTGACTGTCTGTGTAAATGTTTGCGGTTGTCCCTGCTGCCAGGATGCAGGCTCGTGTGAGGGCAATTAGTTCAGCCGCCTGTGCGGATCGCTGTGTGATGCGGGCTGTCTCAACAACTGTTCGAGCTGTGGTGACTGCATAGGCAGCTGAGGTGGTGCCATCAGGGAGCTTGATGCATGAGCCATCCACCCACAGTTCTCCGTCAGGGTCCGGGAAGGCAGTATCCCGGAGGTCAACCCTACTCTTGGTTTGTTCGTCGGTGAGGGTCACGCAGTCATGTATAGGGGATGCATTGGGGTCAGCGTCAGGGAGAGGCAGTAGAGTAGCTGGATTCAGAGTGGTGCATCGTTTCAATGTGATATGGGGTGCAAGCAGAGTCAGTTCGTACCCAGTCAGTCGTGCGCTAGTCAGGTGTTGAGTCTTGGTTTGGTTCAGGAGGGTATCAACAGCATGGGGTAGCAATACTGTGAGGGGGTTCGAGAGCACGATCCCCTCACTTTGTCGGATAGAGACAGCAGCGGCGGCTACTGCTCGAAGGCAGGCGGGCAAGGCTCTGGCTACGGGGTCGAGAGTGGCAGAGAAGTAGGCACAAGGGCGTTGCTTAGGGACTATGGACTGGGTTAGGACAGACAACGCACATCCCTCCCTTTCGTGGGTGTAGAGGGAGAAAGGTTTAGTGTAGTCTGGGGTTCCTAGGACTGGGGCCGAGCAGAGGGCGTCTCGTAATTCTTTGAAGGAGGATTGGCATTCGGGTGTCTAGGGGAGGGGGAAGGGGACATCTTTAGCCAGCAGGGAAAGCAGAGGTTTTACAATAAGACTGAAGTTTGGCAACCATTGTCGACAAAAGGAGGTGAGGCCTACTAGAGACCGCACTTGCTTCTGAGTTTTGGGAACAGGGGTTTCTAGGATGGTTTGAATTCGGTCAGGGGTAAGTTTCCTCCCGTCTTTGGATAGTAGGTGGCCTAGATAAGTTACCTGGGGCTGGCAGAATTGCAATTTCTTTCTGGAGACCTTGTGACCGTTCTCCGCAAGGAAGCGGAGGAGGTGAATGGTGGCTGTGACGGCAAGAGGAGTGGTGTCGGCCGCCAAAAGAATGTCATCGACGTACTGTATCAACACCACTCCATCGGGTAGTTGGACTGCATCCAGTTGCCTCTTGAGGGCTTGGCTGTAAATACTGGGACTCTCAGTGTAGCCTTGGGGTGCCCTGCAGAATCTGTACGAACGGGCTTTTAAAGTGAAGCCGAACAGGTAGCGGCTGTCTGGGTGGATGGGGATGGAAAAGAATGCGTTCTTGAGGTCAATAACAGTAAAGATGGTGGCAGTGGATGGAATCAGGGTGAGGATGGTGGTGATGTCTGAGACTACGGGGTACTGGGGTATGACTACTTTGTTAACCTCTCGCAAGTCAACAATGAAACGGTAGGCTTTCTCATCCCCCTCGCCTTGCTTCTTTACAATGGGTAGGATAGGGCTGTTGCAAACATTACTGACTACTTCTTCTACCACTCCTGCCTCGACCAGGGACTCGATGATTTCCACCAATGCCTTCTCGCCTTCGGGTGATATCCGATACTGTGGAAGCTTTGGGAGCACTGCGTCCGGTCGGACGGTTATGTGTACCGGGTCGATAACCATGCGCCCTACATCTGAGTCGGTTTTAGCCCATAGATGTGAAGGTAATGTGTCGAGTAGGGACATATCAGCATCGGTTATAGAGAGCATACGCCGCGTGTGACAGGGTCTGGACAGATCTGGGTTATCGTGTAGGATGACTCGAACTCCGTCTGGGGAGCATCTGATGGTGGCTCGAAAATGCTTTAGCAAATCAAGTCCCATAATAGCATCGGGGGTGTTGGAGGAGAGCAGAAAGGTCGTGTCAGTGGTGTTATCTTCTAAGTCAAAGGAGATTGGTGCTGATAAGGGGTTAGTGGAGGGCGTTCCGTCAAAGCCTATTGAGGTTACGTGTGAGCCAGACAAGGGTGCCTTAGGAATCAGTCGTTTAGATAACGCACTACGTGTCGCCCCAGTATCTACCAGGAATGGAGATTTTGTGCCCAAGACCTTAGCGGTGACGTAAGGACCTTGCTGGTCAACACGGAGTTCGACTGGATCCCTCCCTTGCCCCTGGCGGTCCTATGCGAAGTCATGAGTGCTCTCATAGTCGGACTGCTGACACTGGTTTTGGCGGGGGCGATCAAAGGTGTTTGGTCTGCCTGGCCTGTCGTTGATGGTGTTGTTCGTGTGCCCTCGTCCCTGTCCTCTATTTCTGGGGTCATATGCTGTGTCTCTGGGGTCCCTATTCTTGTTCATTTCCAGAAGGACCGGGCACTGGGATTTCCAGTGTCCGAACCCTCTACAGAACGCACATTGATTTCCATCTAAGTCTCTCCGTCCGTTGTAGGGTGTAGGTGTATGGTCTCTAGGGGGTAGCTTTCTAGGGGCGGTTGGTTGGTAATTCTCTTTTGGGGGTTCCCTTCCTATGGTCACCCCTTGCAACTGTGCTATCATCACCCTCTCCTTTAATTCCTTTTTCTTCTTCTCTGACGCCCTATCGTTCTCGTTCTTCTGGTTTTCGTAGTATTGGGCCATCTGGAGAATCGCTGCGGGTTTGGAGGCTGCCCAACTGCTCTCGCTGGTCTGTAGCTTCTGGGAAACTTCTTGAGACAGACCCTTTACATAATTCTGGACAAAGAGGTGGTGTCCGGTTGCGGTGGTCATGTCTTGGCCACTGTAATCGGAAAACACAGTCTCGAATCGGGAGAAGTATTCAGACACATCCTCCTGGGGTTTCTGGCGGCAAGCCGTCACTATCGACCAGTCTACCTTTCTTTCTGGGATTAGAGTCTTCAGCTTTTGTACAATCTTGTCTGGGAGCTCTAAGATGGCTTTCGGGGGTTTCTGTCCTGGTTCTCGCTGTTTATCTATGGTATCGAGTTGTACCCAGGTATATCCGAACGGCTCAGCGTGGTCAACTTTCCGGATTTGTTTCCACACATCAGCCGGCAGACATAGCCCAAAGAACAAGTCTATATCTGCTAACGTCATTATCGTTGAGCCTAAGGCTGTACCTAATTCCGTGTAGAAGGCAGTCGGGTTCTTTCTTAAGTCGGGTAGAGTCTTTCTAAAAGTCAAAATATCTTGCCGGTCCCACGGCTGGTAGACCCAGTTATATACAACCCTTCCCTTCGCATCTTGGTGGTTGATGTCGTCGTGTGTTCCCTGACCCCGTGGGGGGACCCAGTAGGGGGCAGCTTCTTTAATGGGCATCATGGCATCGGCCCTTCCTCCCTGGGGCTTAGTTGCTATGGGGGTTTCTGTTTTGGTGATCTGTCCATGTTCTTTAAGGTGTCGGTAGACCTCGAGTGTACGAGTGAAGAGGTTTGTTACATCGCCCTCTCCTTCTTCCCCAATGTCTACCTTCCTATATAGGGCCGCTAAGCCTTCGGGACCTTTATCGTGGTATCTGTCCTCATATGCATTCAGGGCGTGATAACAGAGCCGTACGACGAAGTGTCGTCTGCGGCTGTCGGCATACGAGCTATACACGTCTGTTATATACTCCTCACTTTCTTTTCGCTCCACTAGCGTCCCTACTATCCTATCGATTCCTGCTCGTTCATCCTTAGTTAATCGATTCATTCTGGTGGACTCTTTCTTTCCCATCCCATGGTCATCTAGCGTTGTAGTCGACATTGGGTTCAGTACAAGAGGCTCAGCCGGCGCGGAGGCCGTGAGGGCCGAGGCCCCTGTACTGCTTTCGCTCGTGTTCGGGGGTTGTGGGTGTTGCACTACTGATTGGGAGGGTGCATACGGAGGGGGCATGTAAATGATCGGGGGACCTAACAGTAATTCGTCATTCGTTCGCTGCTTGGAGGACAACTCAGGGTAGAGCAAAGAAGGGGTCCTAACAGCGTACTGGCCTGAGGTTTCGGGCTCCTGTCTTAGTTTAGTTTCCCTTCTCTCCTTTATGTCTTCTTCTAACTTTCTAGCGGCAAGGTGAGCTGCCTTTCGTAATTCCTTTTCTGCTTTTACTTCTTCCCTCTTTTTCCGTTGCGTTGCTTTTTTGCGCCACATGCCAATACTGTCAAGCATAGTAGGCGTCGTCTTATTGCTACGCAGAGCTACTTCTAGCGCTTCTATCTTGCGGTCGTCGAAGGATCCCATCAGTGGCCACTGACTTTCGGGGTCCTTCTTGGTATATTTATGCCACAGCTTGCTATAAGCTACGGCGACTAGTCCATATTTAGTGAACATGTCCTTATTAGGGGTGCCTTCCAGTGGAGCCGGGTGGTTCACCTCTAATAAGCGGTCCGGGCAGAACCAACTACCAATCAGTGGGGAGAAGATAGGCATGACGGGTTTCAACGGGGACAAAAGTCAGCACTACCTATCTTTTCACTGCTTGCAAAGACTAGACAGAATATCTCTATTCTTCGTTATTTGTAAGCAGAGAATACCTCCAAAGAACCAATATCGAACAACTAGTGTTCGGACAATCAATCAATCAATCAATGGGGAGATAAAGATAGGCACGACGGGTTTCAACGGGGACAAAAGTCTGCGTTACCTACCCTTCACTATTTGCAAAGACTAGACAGAATATTCCTATTCTACGTTATTTGCAAACAGAGAATATCTCAAAAAGCACTATTCTTCAAAACAATCAATGTTCGGACAATCAATCAATGGGGAGATAAAGATAGGCACGACGGGTTTCAACGGGGACAAAAGTCTGCGTTACCTACCCTTCACTATCTGCAAAGGGAGAGAGAGAGAGTATTTCTACTCCTCCCCGTTTGTAGACAGCGAATATCTCAAAGAGAACAATCAATGAGCAATACTAGTATTCAAACAATCAATCAATTATTTCGCACTTTTGTCGTATTTCACGACCTTACCCGGACCGCGTGGACAGTTTCTCGTCTTCCGCCTCCAGCGCCCGATCGTCCTCTACTCTCCGTATTTGCCGCGGCACTCCTGATGGTTCCCAGTCAGGACCGTAGATCACTCGAGAGAGGTCTGCTCGGAACCAGTGAAGTTCGGATGATCGGCTGCCAGACGAGGGTCTATTGGGCAGGAGCTCTCCCGATCGTTGCAGTCGTTCACTCTGTCGTCGGGACCTCTCCCACTGGATCCACGTGTTGCTGATGGGCCCCACGTTTGGGACGCCAATTGTTAAATGGTAGCGGCAGTTTCAGTCGATAACCTTTCAAGTATTTGCCCGGCGGTAATCGCCTCTCATACCACTCGATAATTTACCAATAAAAGAGGCAGGCGCCGGAGACTGGAAGGCAGGAAACAAAGTTTTATTCCGTCGGAGCAGAACACATCAGATCAGACAGCAAGGTATCGTCACGAGGTGCTCTAACTGCATCTCTGAGACCTGGTCTCTTATACACTGGTTTATTGCTTTATTATACATAGTACATTCTTGAGATTCCCTTGATGTGCGGGAAATATCCCCTGAAGCCCCGGCTCAGATCCGATCCCACACATGGTTACAGTAGAGGTTCCCACCCTACCCGCAGTGGGAGATGGCTATCGCGCAGCAGGGAATTCCGCTAATTCCCGGGGGTGTGTGCAACCGGCCGGGTCTCAGGGGGTAGGGGCTTTGATTCTACTGTAATCCCTTTGATGTGGGGTGTTTCCCTTACAGTAGGGGCAATAAACTGCATCCGCAGGGCTAGGCGATGGCCTGGGACCAGTTCAGACAATGGGGCGCAGAGGAAGGGGGTTATCAAAGGAGCGGCATGACCATGTATGGGTTGTCGGTCGGAAGTGGTTCCGTAGCAGGGTCGCGCAGAAGGAGAGGGTTTATGGCCTGTATGAGAGAGCGGGGGTGGCCAGCGCGCGGGGGATGCTTGCAGCGCCAGGGGAAAGCGCTGGCGGTCGAGAGTGAGCGGGGATAGAGTGGGGTGCCTAAAATGGCGGCCGTGCATTCGCTGTGCGTGGCGCTGGGGAGAGGCAAGATGGCGCAGATAATGTTCAGTTTGCACGCTAAATTTCCACACAACTGCAACCTAGCCGGGCAGAGGAAAGATGCTTCGATGAGGACCAGCAAGGTCCTGGGGACTCTCCAAGCTATGGAGAGTCAGGGCACGTCTGGAGCAACCAGGAAAGCCCACGAAAAGTCAAAGTTACCTTCACAGGGACCCACAGGCCAACGGACCAGGGTTCACAAAGGGACTTCGAGCTGAATCACGAAATACCAGCCCACGGAACACTCATGGAGTGTAGGTCGGAAATCTTTGGTGGAATTACTGCTCGGGTCAGGACTACAAGTAGCCCAAAGCACATCCTCAGGGATTGCCAAAAAGCATATGCTGCTGCAAATGTATGTGGTGCACAGGGGTTCGGGTTGCGCGGTCCCCACGAGGGACACGGGCCTCAGAATTGCTGAGCGCGCAAATCAACCTCAGAGACCTCGGAACCCACCTCCTGTGTTGCAGAAATCTTCGGAGTCCTCAAGAGCTCGGGAGATGCAAACCGGTCAGATGCGTTTTAGGTGCCTGCCTTGCAGGGGAGTAACTCCTTTACTCCAAGGAAGATTCTTCAGTCATCCAGCGTCGTGCAGATTGTCAAAGTACCTGGTTTCTGTAGCAGAGTTTAGTCCAGGTAAAATCCAAAGTCCTGTAGTCAGGAGTTCCTATTTTATACCCAAGGAAGGGTGGGGAAAACTCTGGGGACCCACCTATGGGAGGGTCAGGACAGAGGGGTGGCTACACCCATGTCCTTTGTCCAGTTACGCGCCAGATCAGGAGCAAATGGCTCGTGCAACCGGTTTCAGCTGGACTATGCACAGGGACACCAAATGTGCCCCCAGTGCAGACTTCAAAGAACTCTGAGTGCACTCACCCAGCCCCAATACACTAAAGCCAGTCTAGGAGATGGTTACACCTCCCTGTGACAGGAAACCTATTGTCAAGCCTTCCCCTGCTCGAGCTTGGCTTGGCAGGAAGGCAGACTCGTGTCTGTGGCTGGCAGCATCCATTTTGTGATGCCCAGGTCGAGAAAGCTGGTACCGGGTGTACCGGTGTGTCTCATATGTCCCTTTAGGAGGGTGGAATCATACCTCCCCCGCCAGTTACTGGCGGGGAGGTATGATTCCAAGGTGTTTCACACCAAACACGACATGTTTCTATGCAGCCGTTTTAAAGTTAGCATTTACCGCGAGGTTATAATGCACTTAAATATATATGGTTGGCTGCATCACAAACAACCCCGTAAAATAGGCTGCAGAGGGGCTCTGCTCATGCAGGTGCACCCTCTCACATAAAACCCAGCACCCTGCCTTCAGGATTGATAAGGTCTGCCATAGGGGTGACTGAGAGGTTTCTATGTGCAGTGATATAGAATAGATATAGTGAACCTATATCTAAGTAAGGGGTGCATGCACCACCTTCCACAGGCTTATGTAGCAGACCTGTGGTGTCATTTTGAATGGTCTCTCAGGGGTGGCACAATACATGCTGCAGCCCCTGGGAGGCCTCTGGGGTTCCTAGGCCCTGGGTACATAGTATACCATATACTAGGGACTTATAAGGGTACCCCAGAATCCAATCTGGAGTGTACCTAAAGTACATGCAATCAATTTAGAGGACAAATCAGCTAGACTGGGGTCCTGGATAGCAGGATCCCAGTCAGACTAAGTCGAAAACAGTGTTATATCAGAAAAAATTGGGGGTAACTATAAGAAGCAGACCCTACTCTCCTACAAGACGGTATCAGTTTCTCTTTCATAGTTTTATGTTGGGAAAACAATTTTCCTGATTTTGATGTTGGCTTAGCCGACGAGGTCATCATCAGTACATATACCGTCGAAGAACCGTTGACGGGCAAAGGTATGGTTGTCTCAGATAAAACAGGTGTAGATGCCAGAACTGCCGTCGATGACTCAACTCTCGTCGTCGAGGCCATCGACGACGGAATAGGGGACACCGTCGATGGAAGGGTCATCGACTGTAGACTCGTCGACGCAGGCAACACCGTCTACGAGGCAGTCTTCGCTGTCTTCTTCTGGCTAGCTGTCGACCCTATCTTCGTCAACGACGATGACTTTTTGACAATTTTTATCGTCTATGACAAAGGGGCTTGACTCATTGACGAAGATGTCTTTGTCGATGAAATAGATGCTGACGAGACCGACACTGTGGTGACGGTAGTGGTCGACGAAGTCACTCCGATGACAGTATATGGAGTTCTTGTCGTCGTCGGTACCGCCGTCGAAGGCTGAACGTCGACGGGGCTGAGGAAGGTTTATTGAAAGCATGTTTTACCTTCACTGGAGGAGTAGGAGGGTCCAAAGCTGATTTCTGTATGGATTTTTTGGCAGAAATCAAACTTCGAAGGGATGGAGACTTCCTGGAAGGCAAATCCTGGTTCTTAGTAGCCTTTTGTGTGTCTTCTTTGGAGGTTGCGCTGAGGAATGACCTGGAGAGACGTCCTGAGGTGTTTTTTGAGGCGTCTTTGAGGAGGATCTTGAGGAGCCTTCACTCTCCCCAGAAGATACAGGGCCATCCCTGTCTTTAAGCCTCTGCAGCCAAATTAAAAGCCTTCCCTCACGGTCTTTTAATGTTTTTGAAGGAAAGGTACAACGTACCTTGCAGTCCTTTGGTTTATGATCCGCATAAAGGCAATAGAGGCAGTCCTTATGAGCGTCATCGATGTGTAGCCTTTTCTTTCTACAGGTACCATAGGGCCTAAAAAGGCCTTTTTTAAGTGTGTGTGACATGAAGAAATTGGAGAACTTCACTCAGACAACAGAAATAGAGAAGAAAAATACCTTGAATCCAAGAAAATATCTGTATACAAGGAAAAATTAGGAAAACTGAGCAGAGCTCAGTGAAGACTCCCTTAGCATGACGTGTCGTAGAAAATCTGAAGGACTGGAGCTCCTTCCAGGAAGGTTCTAGAGGTTGGTGTCAGCTGATTGGTTGTTCTCTTAAGTTTGGTCCTTTTCAAATAGGGACTTGGATATGTTACTAAATGTAAGGCCTAAGGCCTGTAACCTTCTATGTCTAATGAGATATTACCTTTACAAAAGTACCGGATATTCCCATCTCGACGACAGGAAATGATTCAAGCATGTGAATCTATGAAAGATACCCTAATACTGGATAAGTATTTTAATTCACTGAGACACAATTTTCTTCATTATCACATACGAGAGCACCTTCAAATACGCACGCTCAGCACGTCTGCTGTACAGAAAATGGTTTTGTTTGATTTAATAGACTATACATTAGCTCCATATAGAATGCAAATCTAGCCACATAGAAGATGCACTTGACTGCAGACTTGCCTCTTAATTCATTAAATGCATTGTCATCAGGGCTTGGCCAGGAATTTCTCTCATATCATGTTTAAACACTATGACTTTTAATAAATACATAGGAAAACCATAGTAGCAGCCCACTGTTATTTGCAATCAGCAGATTTTACACTGAAATGGCCACAGAATTTGTTACTGACATGTGGTTTTAAAACTATATAGTGTACAATGTTTTGTAAATAAAGTTTCTGCAAATATATGTCATTTGCACATCACCAAGTAAAGTGTTCTAATTTGTTTTCCTCCAATTTAAATGTTTGTTTGCATCACACTTCTGAATTGCAAAAAAAAAGTTATTTCATAATTTCTGATCTACTGTAAAAAGAGAAAGATAAGTAAACACCATTTTCCAGGAACACATGAGCAACAATTAGTAAAAAGACAAACCAATATTTGACTTCTGTTCTTGAGCAGTTGGCAAATGTGTCAAGATAAAACAAGATTTAAAGGCGTTTTAATTGCTCATTCACTTTCTGAACAAAAAGAACACCTGTTTCTTCCAGCTTAAGCTTACTCACCAGCAGGGTTTTTTAAGTGCTAAAAATAGCCTGACCTGCTAAAATTTCACTCGCAATTGCGAGGGGGCAAGTGGATTTTTCGAGGCCCGATTCAAGCATTTGTGAATCCATGATCGTTCCAATACTGGAGTAAATGACCTTATACCTAATTGAAATTGCAAAAAACTTCAGTGTTCGGTTGTATTTTGGCCTCTTTATGTTGTAATATGATGTTTTGAAATAAACCTCTACTTAGTGTTTCTTCCTATCGGGGTCTGTTACTCTTGCACAAGTGCTTTTTGTTATTGTTGTTTTTTAATGCCTATGAACATTTACAAATCCACTTTTGTGGCACTTTTGATTTGTAGTTTACACGTGTGTTACTGTTAGCGGATGCCTAAATGAGATCATAGAACACTTGACTGAAATTATCCAACAGAAAATGTTTAGCTGCAAAGGAAATCTCATGATTTGTCAATTAATATCTTTGCGTAGAGGCATGATGTTGTTTTAAATCTAAAACACAGAAGATCTTCCTCAAGCAGGAGCCTGATCCGAGGACTGATGCTCATGCTCAGGAGTTCCAGGTAGAAAACTCTCCCGGCCCATTCGGGTGCCACTGGGATGACTTGGGCCCTGTCGTTCCTGATCTTCAGACCTCAAGCAGGAGAGGTAGATGGAGAAAGGCAGGCAGTTGTCCTGAGCTTCACTCTAGGCAGAAAGCGTCACCATGAGAGGGCAGACTGGGAAACTCCAGCACAGAAAAGTGCTCATTTTTGGCAGTGGCAAAAGATTGTTCAAAGGTTATCACCACTTGCAGATGATATCTTATGCCTCCTCTGGGTCCAACTTCCATTCATGAGCCGCTAGGCATGGGCGGGTTAGCTCTTTCACCCTGTCATTTAGAGATCCCGCCAGGAAAATTACCTGGTGTTCCAACCACTTCGAGGCTTAGTACCCTCTTCCACAGCCCATGAGCTCACCAAACACTTCTTATTGCCATACCACATGTTGGTGGTTATATCCATGAGCACAGCACTTGCACCAGCTTTCCCTTGATGGATGCCAGGAAGGCTTTCAACTCTAAGCGAATGGCCCCCAACTCTAAGAGATTAATGTGGAGTCAGGCCTACGCCAAAGACCAGATGTCTCTGAACTCCACCTCTCCCAGAAGGCTGCCAAACCCAGAAGCAATGCATCGGTCACCACTTTTAGTTCTGGGTGGGGTTAGGAGAGCGGTCTGCCACTGACCCGATCACGGTCCAGCATTCACCACTAAAGGCTGTTTGCAGTCTCCTCCGAAATATGGACGTGGTCATAAAGATCCCCCTGATATTGTGCCCACTAGGATTCCAGATCCCACTGCAAAGATTGCACATGTCATCAGGCATGTGTGACCAGCAGGATGCAGGAGGCCATTATTCCCAGCATCCTCTGAATTATCCCCTCTCAGATCCAGGGCAGCGGCTGTAACATTGGGATTACAGCCCTAATGTCCTGGACTCTCTACTCTGGGAAGCAAGTTCGAAAATGCAGCGTGTCCAGAATAGCTCCCATGAAAGCGACCGCCTATAAAGAAGTCCGGTGTGACTTTGGTAATTTGATAGTGAAACTGAAAGAAGTTTGCCATAGTCTAGACGACTGCCTGGGTCGAGCTTACCTTCAGCAGCCAGTCACAGCGGCAAGGGACCTCTGAAAATGCATTGCAACCCCCCTCATCTCTTTCATGAACACTTGAGAGGCGCTGCTGAGGCTAAAGGGAGCACACCAAGCTTAAATTGCTCATGCCCCACTGTGAACTGCAGATAGCGCCTGTGGGCCTGCAGGAGTCGGAATGTCAAAATAAGCATCATACAGGTGAAACACTACTATCCAGTCTCTAAGGTTGCGGAAAGACAAGACCTGGGTTACAGTGAGCATCTTGTATTTGTTCTTCGCAGGAAGGCCTTGAGAGGGTGAAGATCCAAAACATGGATGTCCAACTTTTTCTGTAGCAAGAGCTATTTGTAATCAGTGAAAATCTTCAGGAGCTATTTAAGGCCAAGCAACTTGTGCCTTTTTATGAGAGACCCCCCACTCCCAGCTTCATTTACATTAAGCCTAATTTCTTTGGCGCCCATACTGTGGATCAAACAAAATACTTTATAGTCCCATAGAAACACTGATAGGAATGGCTTTGGATTTGTGTTGTCATCACGCTAGTGTCTAGAGGAGGCAATATAGCCATTTAAGAGCTACACAACTGGCACATGATATGAGTTTGTAATCTACCCAGGAGTGTGGTACTGAAGGTGTCTCTGTTACAAACAGCATGGACTGCAGTGCACCGATTCCCCGTGGAGAGAGCTAAATGAAAACAATTGCATCAGAAACTATTGATCCTCACTTGAAAAACTCAAAATGCTTTTTTTCTTAACAAGTGGATGTGTTCTTTTCAATACATCTGACAAATTCTTCTGTGTTAGAAGATGTTGGTACACAAAATACGTGGACCTTTGGGGGCGTTGTCTGGCGCCGATGTAGGAGGTCGAGGATCCCGGAGCTCCTCGGTGGCCTCCCTCTTTTATATCAACGATCCTGAGGATTATCGGGGCCCCTTACCTCCCAGAGTGATGGGGAACGCCTGGTGAGCTGGTGGGTGCTCCATCGGTGTTGGGGGCCTGCTGGTGGCTGAGAGCGGCTCCCTCCTTCTCTCCGCCGCGTACCTGGCATCAGCGCCGCAAGATGGCGGTGGACTCTGGCCGTGGAGAGTGCCGTGGCTCCGAGTCCTGTGGGCGCCGGACTTTGCTCTGGGCAGCGCTGGGGACCTACGAGTGAGCCCTCTGTGGAAGCGGGTGGTAGACGGCGGCGGAGCAGCCCAGCAGCGATCACTGCAGACGAGGCGCTGCGACCGGGGGCTGCTGCCTGGTCTTAAGATGGCGGCTTGGTGACGGCCGGGAGAGGAGACCTGCACGGCGCGGTGACTGCGGCAGCAGCGGAGAGGGCGCTGTTGGTGAGCCGGCGGAGCGGGCCTGCTGCCTGCTTCCCGCTTTGCCTTACTCTACTATGCTGGTGGACACTTACAGGAGAGGGGGGCATGACGGACTGGAGGCACCGATAGCTGGTTGGCGATGAGAGGATCCCTTCTTTGGGCGAGGGCTTTGCTGTTCGTGGCGGAATTTGCCCGGGAGGCCCACTAGACTGCTGGTGACGGAGAGCGGCTTCCTCCTTCACCCCGCCGCGTAACTGCCAGCAGTGCCGCAGGTTGGCGACGGAGCCTGGCCGCCGAGAGTGCTGAGGCCTGTGGTTCTTTGGGGGCCGGACTTTGCCCTGGGCAGCGATGGGGGCTTAGGAGAGGGTCCAAAGCAGAGAAATAGGCGGGTGGCGGCCGACGACGAAGCGGATACAGCGACGATTTCTACAGGCGAGGCGCTGCGACCGGGGGCTGATGCCTGGCCTTGAGGTGGCGGCCTGGTGACGGCCGGGAGAGGAGACCTGCACGGCGCGGGGATTGTGGTGAGAGCGCTACTGGTGAGCCGCTGGAGCGAGACTGCTGCCTGCCCCCTGCCTTCCCTTGCTTTGCTGTGCTGGGGGAAGCTTTCAGGAGTGGGGGGCACGGCGAGCTGGAGGCAACGAGCGCCGGCTGGCGGCGAGAGGATCCCGTAACTGACAGCGGGCGTAGCTGTTGGTGGCGGAATGTGCCCGTGGGCCCCCTAGAACTGCGGCGCCTGGGAGCCTGCAGACCTCATTGGCTATCTCTACACTTTACCCTTGGGGCGCACTGGACTGCCTGGGGGTGCGAGTGGGCTCACTGTGAGGGTGCTCGAGGCAGA
The DNA here is from genome assembly GCF_964204655.1 of Triturus cristatus. Lineage (NCBI taxonomy): Eukaryota > Metazoa > Chordata > Amphibia > Caudata > Salamandridae > Triturus > Triturus cristatus. The sequence continues at coordinate 54,010,783 of NC_140592.1, forward strand.
CGCTGGAAGACTGGCAGGGTATTTCGAGCCTATGACCTGTGGTTTGGAGGCGCCTTCCCCGGGGCGGTTGTGACTAGGGGGGCTGCGCATGGGTCGTTGGCTCCCCACGGAGGGCACCGCTGCGCGGCAGGGGGTCGAGGAGGAGTGAAGATCTGGGGAGTACGGGCGGACTACTGATTGCTCCCTGTGAAGTGCGGGCTGTGTGCCCCTGTTCACCCCTATGACTGGAGGGTGGGGGGTCTTGCCCCTGGACGCTTCTTGACTGCTGGTGTCACAGTAGCTGGTCTCCATGTTCGCGCTGCACTGAAGTTACCCCTGATATTGGTAGCTGGGAGTTGCTGGAGTGGAGGACGTCTGGAGGCCCAGGGTACTGGGTGTGCATTTGCGATGTCGAACGTCACGGAGGCGGGGATTTGCTGTCCTACAGGATGAAGATTGGGGGCGCCGGTCTGAAGGCGAGGACACTGTGACGACCACCCCCAGGATGGAGACGTCGAGTGGTCCTACCTTGGTGGACATTATGTAGGCCATCACGGCCTCCCGAGAGTCACTCGAGACCAAGATAGACACTATAGGTGTGGACCTGGCTTTACTAAAAGATGACCACAGGAAGCTGAAGGAACGGGTGACGACAAATGAGCGGACGATGGCGGACATACCGGACAGGGTGACCACCTTGCAGCACTCCTTGGAACAGATGGCGAATAGGGTGCGAGTGCTGGAGCTGAGAGTGGAAGACAGCGAGGGGCGCTCCCGCAGGAATAATCTCTGCATCGTAGGTGTTCCAGAACGGGCGGAGGGGAAGGATGCAGTCCGATACCTGGAAGACTGGCTCCGATCTGAGGTTGCACCGGAGGGGTTATCCCCGTTTTTTGCCCTGGAGAGAGCCCACAGATTCCCGGCTAGACCTCCTAGGCCGGGGGCGGCCCCGCGGCCCATGGTGGCACGATTGCTGCATTATCGGGACAGGGACCACCTCCTGCAGCAAGCTCGAGAGAAACAACACCTGCAGATTGCTAACTCCAGAGTGATGCTCTTCCCGGACTACACCCGGGAGGTACAGAAACAGCGCGCCTCTTTCTTCGCTCTCAAGCGGAAATTACGACAACTCCACATTTCCTATGCGATGCTCTTCCCGGCGCGATTGCGGGTGGTGGACGGCTCCAGCACCCTCTTTTTCACCACCCCGCAGGACGCGTGGCACTGGCTCGAGACGCGGCAGGCGGGATCGCCGCGGAGTCCATCGGGGAGTGTCGGGGAGAGGAGGGCCCCGGTTGTCGTGAGCCCGCCGGGGTCCCTGTCACCACCGTATCGCTGCCTTGAGCGTGGCAGAGCGGTACAGGCGGTAGCGGCGATTAGTCAGAGTGGATCCAGGCCGGCTTCTGCTGCTTCTAGCCGAGGGTTGGAGCGGTCTGGATCTTCCCCGGCTACCAGGGACTCCGATAATGAGCTGCCTGAGGTCACTCTGCAAACAGTGGACTTGTTTGGCTGATTGGGACCTGCCTGGGGGGGTGGAACGTGCTTGTACTGTTGCCCAGTTCTGTCTATTGGCGGGGGTGTGACCTGGGAGAGGAGGGGAGTTGCTTTTACTGGAATGGCACCGGGGGGTTGTTGAGGGGTTCCTGTTGGGTTGCTCACACTTGACAGGGGGAGAGCCGGGAGGGCTTTGGGTCTTGTGTCAGCTCACACTTCACTATCCAAGATGACAAGGTTGACTGTTCTGCTTGTTTGGATGGGGACTAGTTTTAGGGTGCCTGTCCTGGGGTGTGGGAGTTTGGGGAGTAGGGATGCTGGGGTGGGGGAGGGGAGGGTGGGACCAAGCATGTCGCAGCAAGAGGTGGACTGAGCAGTGATTACAGTGCTGTGTTATGGCTGCCACCGTAGGCATTAAGTGTATTTCGTGGAATATTAGGGGGATGCACACCATGACTCGACGGCATACGATTCATGCTTATCTGCGACGGCGGGGGGTGCAGATAGCCTTGTTGCAGGAAACGCACCTGGACAAGCAGGAGGGGCTAGCACTGCAACGGCGATGGAGAGGGCAGATGTTTTGTACCACATACTTGGCATATGCATGGGGCGTGTTGGTTTGGATCCGAGCAGGGGTGCCGTTTCAGAGCACTGGGCAGATGATAGACCCGGATGGTCGCTATGTTGTGGTTGCGGGGCGGCTAGACGGTAGGGATATTGTTTTAGGTAGTATCTATGCTCCGAACTCAGAGCAGTCCTCCTTTTTTGCACGCCTTTCTGGCAAACTGGCTCCCTGGCTGACGGGCTCGGTGCTACTGGGTGGCGACTTTAATTGTATTACTGATGTCTCGCTGGATTGCTCCCATCCTCCCCTCCCGGACTCTCCGGTCCATCGGTTGGCTAAAGTGCGGCAGGAGTGGCAGCAACAGTGGGGGCTGACGGATACCTGGAGAGCGCATCACCCGGCTGATAGGGATTATTCCTACTTCTCGTCATTACATGCCTTACATGTCCGGTTGGACTCGATCCTTAGCTGCCCAGATGTCCACGGGGCAATGGTCCATACTGAATATCTAGCTAGGACGGCGTCGGATCATAATCCTCTGTTGACAGTCTTGCATTGGCTGCGGGATCGTCCCGCCATCCCCACCTGGCGACTTCGTCCGGACACCTTAGAGGACCCGGTGTTCCGGGATACTATTGGGGCGGCTATTGATGACTATTTTCGACTTAACGCCGGAACAGCATCGTCTAGGGGGATGGAATGGGATGCCTTCAAGGCAGTAATTCGGGGGCGATGTATAGGCGAGGTGGTGGGAACCCGCAGAGTGTTGCTTGATGAGTTGCAGAAGGCAGAGCAGCGGCTGCGCGAGGAGGAGAGGGAGCACCCGGAACGCCCGGACAGACATGCAGGGCTGCTTGAGGCACGAGAGGCTTTTGCAGTCCAACTTGAGAGGCTGAGATGCTTTGATTTCAAGGCATACACAGATAAGGCGCATGTGGAGCGGGATAAGGCGGGGGCGCTCCTAGCTTGGCTGGCTAACCCGGCACGTAGGGGCACACAGATACTGGAGCTGAGGGGACCGGGAGGGGAGGCATTTCTCACCCAGAAGCGCATTAATACTTGTTTCCTGCATTATTATGCAGAGTTATAGCAAAGCAGATTGGGACCTGGGACGCCGGGTGATGAGGATTTCTTGTCTAAATCGGAGTTGCCACGCCTGGAGGCTGCCGCCTCCGAGGTGCTGGGCCGTGATATTGAAGTAGGTGAGGTACGTAGTGCCATAAAGCGCATGGCCAGGAACAAAACGCCGGGGACAGACGGGCTCCCCGTTGAATTTTATGCAGCTTATATGGATGCTATTGCTCCTCATTTGGTGGCACTCTATAACACGGCACGTTGGGAGGGTGTCCTCCCTGCTTCCGCGCGAGAGGCTCTCATAGTCCCCCTTCTCAAGCCGAGGAGGCCTGCCTGGGATCGTTCATCCTATAGGTCCCTAGCGATGCTCAATCTCGATGACAAGATTTTAAGCAGCATCTTGGCCAGTCGTTTGATGCCTCATATGACGGCGTTGGTTCATGTGGACAAAGCTGGGTTTATTCCCTCTCGCAATACTGCGATGAATATCCGCAGACTCCTACGCATTTTGGGGTCCAACTCCTATGACAAGGAAGAAGCTTGTATTTTTGCGGTTGATATCGAGAAAGCTTTTGATAGCCTGGAGTGGCCCTACCTTCTTAATGTATTGCGAGAGTTCGGATTGGGAGAAAACTTGGTGCAGTGGACGGCGCTGCTTTACAGTGCTTCCACTGCACGGGTACGGACGGGGGTCTGATTTCTGGCACCTGTACGGTCGCTCGGGGAACAAGACAGGGCTGCCCGTTATCCCCCTTATTGTTTGCCCTGGCAAGAGAACCCATGGCGGCACACGCCAGGACAGGGCAGTATTTCCCAGGGCTCGTAGTGGAGGGAAGAGTACACCACATAGCGCTGTATGCAGATGATCTCCTTATGTTTCTGCCAGATACTGGGGATGCGTTACGGGGAGCGCGAGTCTTGCTGGAGACCTAGGGGAGGGTGGCGGGCCTCAGGGTGAATTGGAATAAGTCCTGTCTGTTCCCTGTCAGACCGGGGGAGCGGGATCGGTCGAGGGTGGGAGATGTCTTGTGGGAGCCCAGGTGTTTACCATATTTGGGGACAAAAATTTATCATGATCCCGCTGAACTGCTGGAGGGTAAAGTGGGGCGGGGAGCAAAGTCCAGCTTTGACTTTTGGGGGACCCTTCCGCTGTCGGTGGCTGGTAGGGTTGCTTTGGTGAAAATGATCATCTTGCCTAGGTTTCTTTATTATTTTGGGACCCTCCCCATCTGGATTCCGAGCAGGCTCTTTACACAGCTGAACACTTTGATTACGGGGATTCTTTGGGGAACTGGCCGAAGGAGGGTGGCGTTGGCTACCCTGCAAAGGCCCAGGGCGGAGGGGGGCCTTGCGCTGCCGGATTTTGAGGCTTACTATCATGCTGCGCAACTTCAGTGGTTCACGAAATGGGTGGCGGGTCACATTAGGCGGCTGGAGGAACAGGACGGGTCGGACCCAAGTTGGCACCTTCTGTCCTGTGTGCTGCTGCGGCCGCCACTGAGAGGTACCATCCTGCAGCCGGAGTTGGGAACGATCCGACACTGTTGGGCACGACTGATCAGGAGGGCACATGGCGGGACCCCTTATGCTCCTGAGATCCCGTTGCGGATGTGTGAAGCGTTGTCACATGGGGAGACTGGAGTCAGCTGCTGGCCTGGGAGGAAGCATGAGTCACGGCCATAGGTGATCTCTATGAGGACGGCGGTCTTCTTCCCTTTCAAGACCTCTGTGAGCACAATGATCTACCGCGGGGGGATTTTCTTTTGCATGCTGTGCTGTCTGCAGTCATTAGGAAGCATTGGCGCAGTGGGCTGGTGGAGCCAGATACGTCTCTCGCTTGCCAATATGTAGTGCTGGTGGCGGGCACTTTTAAAGTGGTGACCTGCCTTTATCGTCGGATCACGAGCGACATGCGCAAACCGCGGACGGCGCTGCATCTCAAGTGGGAGGCAGATCTAGGGGAACCCATTGCAGAAAAGGCTTGGGAGGCCATTATGGAGCGGCCGTGGAAATGTTCTCGGAATGCAAGGTTCCAACTCATCCAATTTTATATCTTCCATAGGGCCTATCTCACCCCCGGTAAAATTGCTGAGTGCTTTGGGGGGCTCGGGTGATTGCCCCCGTTGTGCTCAGGGTGGGGCGAACCTTCTGCACATGCTCTGGGACTGCCCGCGGGTGGGAGACTTTTGGCGAGAGGTGATGACTGCCCTGCTGACTGTGACAGAGAGAGAGCTAGTGATGTCGCCTGGACACTGCTTGTTGCATTGGTTCCCGCACACCACCAAGACTAAGGTTACTAGCCGGTTTATAGACCTGGAGTTGGTCCTGGCTAAGCGAGAGCTTACCTCCCATTGGAAGGCGAGGCAGAATCCTAGATTGGTGCGTTGGAACAAGGAGATGGTGAAGTGGGCCGAGAGTGAAGGGAACTATAGGTTACAGATGGCCCGGCGTAGTGGCAGTGAGAAGTCTTGGGAAATGAAGCAAGCATGGGTGGCACTCCTGGAGTTGCTCAAGCACCCTCCGGATGATGGTGCGGAGAGTTCTGAGGAGAGGGGCGTGGCAGTGGACACTTGAGCGACTCTTCACCGCAGGAGGGAGTGTGGAGCTGGGGAGACGCCTGGGTCATGGGTTCAGGAGAGGTGATGTTTCCCGATGTTCTTGTCCGACTTATTGCTCTGTCCTATGTGGTGGGGAGTGGGGGAGGTGGACTGCGAGGTACATCTGGCATGGTGAATAACTTAGTGGCTGGCGACATGCTTGGGTGGGTGGTTGGGGAGGGGTTTTGATGGGAACGTATTTTAGTAGGGGGGGGGGGAAAGGGTGGGGGGACTGATGTTCCACTCTGTTGCATTGGATGGTACATGTACGGCGGGCAGCAGGGTATTGTGGATATTTTATGGAATGTTAGATATGGGTCTAGGCTGTAATTGTTGGGCTGTTGATGATACTTCCTTTTGATTGACTTTACATGAAACTTAATAAAAGTCTGTTTAAAAAAAACAATACGTGGACCTTTTAAAAAACATCAAGGGTGGTGAAAGCAGTGCTCCATGCCACGCACAGCTGCCTAAACAGTTTGCACACAGTGAGGTGCACAGCAGATTCCGCATGAAGGAAGATTGCTGCTTGTGGTGCCTGGGGATGGCGATACGGTGAGTCAGCGTTAACTGGGAACGCTGCTCAGTGACTTGGTGGCGCATGGTCTCAGAGACATGACAGCAACTTGGGGTTTTGGTGAGGCTGGGGCTGTACATGTGTCTGGTGCGCCGTGTCACCCAACCCTGCAGCTGGCGCTCCAACTGCCACTTAGCCACCACAGATTAAAGTGGCTGCCTGGCATAGCATGAAGCACTGGCAGTGAAGCTTTTGCAACTGGTCTTATGTCAGGTGTAATTAGTACATCTAGTATTTTTGTTCCCTTACATTCTCTAGTACAAAGGTACAACAAAACACATGAATTGCTCCATCGTTAGAAAACCGGGTCAATTAGGTCCCTAATTCCAAAAAAAACAAAGAAGAAAATAAGTTACTTACCTGTAACTACGGTTATCCAGTATTGGTATCTTTCATAGATTCACATGCCTGAATCATTCCCCATCGTCAAGATGGGAGTCCCGCGGTATAATAATCAAACAGTATTCAAATAATGCCATAGGCTATAATGGCCCTGAGCCATGTTCTATAAAGGCTATCTATGTCCTTTTAAAAAAAAGCACTAAATGGAATGCATCCAATCCGCTGCTAGCACCCTCCAGACTCTCCGATTCATAAAATGCATGACTGACATCAATACTTGGATGCTAACCAACCATTTGCAGCTCAATGCCAGCAAGGCGGAGATCATCCTTTTTGGTAAAGCCCAAGCTCTATGGTCCAGTGATTGGTGGCCTCCCAATTTCAGCCCCTGTCGTCCTCCCAAACTGATGGTCCTTAACCTTGGAGTGCAGATCGACAGCAACCTGTCCATGAAAGACCATGTTAATCATGTGACGGGCATTTGCTATGGTCTAATGCGTAGTCTTCGGCAGATCTTTCAATGGATTCCAGTTGCCTCTAGGATGCCGCTGGTCCAGGGCCTAATTAACAGTCGGCTCCACTACGGAAATGCCCTGATGGCTTCCATTAATGAAGAGCTCCTTACCAAACTGCAAGTGTTACAGAACACTGCCGCCAGACTTGTATTAAATCTACCTTCACGGTCTCCGTCAGCTCCAAGTCTGAGAGCTCTCCATTGGCTCCCCATCATAAAACGCATCCGTTTTAAGATCAACTGTCTTGTCCATAAAACCATTCATGGGAACTGGCCATGCTATCTTGCCAAAAAGCTCATCTGGTACCAACCCACCAGAACCCTTAGGTACTCAACCAAACAGCTCCTTACCCCCTTTAAGATTCGCACCGCCAGGAATGTCAGAAGATCATTTTCTTACCTTGCCCCCCACTCTGTGAAATTCACTCCCACCACACCTACGTATGCACACCGACCACAGACAATTTCAGAGAAATCTAAAAAACTGGCTGTTCTGATCTCCCTTCTTCACGCCAGCGTTCTCTCCTTCTGTCTCCAGGGTTTTTTCTTGGCCAGCGCTCCGAGACCCACGGGTGATATGTGTGCTTAACAAAATCCCTCGACTATGACCATCAGCAGAGGCAGTTTCCAGCACAATTGAGAAGTGAGTGTCTTAATGTTTTAAGGAAACAGCCTCTACGGGGAGGAGGGTGGGTGCATGTGAATCCATGAAAGATACTAATACTGGATAAACGTAGTTACAGGTAGGTAACTTATTTTCTTATCCAGTATTGGGTTATCTTTCATAGATTCACATGGCTGAATCAGATAGCAAACAGTCAGATCCAATTCTTTCAGTTTGTCTGTTGGGGATGGTGGGAGAGTTAACGCAGAGTGAACCCAAAAATCATAGGTAACAAGAACAAAGCCCCTGAGGGCTATACCGGTGTGTAATGAATGTGAATGGATGCACAGAATATACTCTTAAAAGCATGGTAAAACATCACTTATGTAACAACATCTCCATATACACAGTCTTAGCGAGAGAGAGAAAAAAAATAATAATAATAGCGTAACCAATAGTACACTTTACTTATATACGCTCTATATTTATTTATTATTATTATTTTTTTTTTAATATATTTTAGTATTTGCAACCACCATAAAAAACAAAGGACTCTTTTCAAGGGCTAGAAAGAGGCTTACCATAACGGAAAAGATGGCGAAGTACTGCCTGGCTCACCGCTGCATCTTGTGCGGATTCCAGGCAGTAGTGCTGCGTGAATGTACGAGTGGTATTCCAGGTTGCAGCATGACAAATCTTTTCCAACGTCACTCCTGCGGAGAGGGCTGCTGAAGTAGCAACCGCTCTGGTAGAGTGATCCTTTGCTGTCCTTTTCAAAGGTTTGTTGGTTTTGATATGACAGAATTAAATCGCAGCCGATATCCATCTTGCGATAGTGGCTTTTGTTATTACAGTCCCTTCTCTGCCTTGGCTATAGGCAACAAGTAATTGATCCGTTTTTCGTTCTGTGAAGATAGAATTTGAGGCAACGTTTGACATCCAGTGCATGTAGCACCTGCTCTGCAGGCGTTGATGGTTGCGGAAAAAAGGACCGGAGCATAACCGGCTCATTGATGTGGAACTGAGAAGGCATTTAAGGGATAAACGTGGAATTAGTCCTTGAAATCACAGCATTCTCCTTAAATATTAAAAAGGGTTTTCTAATTGTGAATGCCTGGATTTCGCTTACCCTCCTGGTTCAGGTGAGGTCCAGTAGAAGGTCGACTTTCCATGCGAGGTATTTCAATTCAGCTTTATGAATGGGTCAAATGGTCGTTTCATGAGTTGTGCAAGAACCACGTTTAGGTTCCATTCCGGTGGAGGTGCTTGCACCGGTGGGAAAGACAGGAACAACCCCTTCATGAATTGTTTGATAAGGCTTGAGGCACAAAGAGAAGTGGCACTGGAACCTCTTCTATTGCGAGAGATGGAAGCCAGATGCACCTTAACCAAAGAAAAGGCTAAGCCTGATTTTGCCAAAGAGAGAAAATGTAGTCAAATCTGTTGTGGGGATATTTGAAATGGATGCAGTTCATTTCGTTGGCACCAGACACAAAATCTTTTCCATTTTAGTTTTTACGTCTTGTTGGTGCTTTGCGCTCTACATTTTGAGAGAATATCTCTACACTCCTGAGAAATGCTCATGTCTCTAAACTCCAAGAATTCAGGAGCCAGGCGTGTAAGTGCAGCGACTTTAGATCCGGATGGTCCACTTGGCCATTGTCCCTGGACAGAAGAGGAGGAAACTGCTTTAGACGAATAGGTCTAATTTCTGAGAGGTGAAGAAGTTCCGGGAACCAATGTTGCCTGGGCCACCTGGGCGTGATGAGAATCAGGCGACACCCTTCCGCGACACCCTTCCAGCTTCATTTTGCTCAGTATCCTGGGAATCAAGGGGATGGGGGGGAAAAGCGTAGGCATATATCCCTGACCATCGCATCGAAAGGGCATTGCCCTGAGACCTCGGGAGGGGGTACCTGCTAGCATAGGACCGGCATTTGGTGTTCATGTTCGTGCCAAACAGGTACAGAGCTGGTTTTCCCCATAGAGCAAATACTCCATCCAACTGGACTTGATTGCGTTTCCATTCATGGCAATTGTCTGTAGCTCTGCTGAGAGCAAAGGCCAGCGTGTTGTGTAAGCCTGGAACATGCTCGGCTCAGAGAGATCCTGTGTTCTGTTGCCCAGCTCCACAGCTCTTGTGCTTCTAGAGAAAGCGTGAGAAATTTGGTTCCTCCCGGTTTGTTTATATAGAACATACTGGTCATGTTGTTTGTACGGACCAGTACGGAGGCACCTGCTATCCTCGGCAGGAAGGCCTGCAAGGAGAGGAATATGGCCTTCAACTCTAGGCTGTTGATATGACTTTGTTTCTGAGAATTGGACCATTTGCCTTGAATCAGAAGGTCCTGCAAATGGCCTCCCCAGTCGTCCATAGAGGCATCCATTGTCCGCATGTAATCTGGTATGTTTTGTAAGAAAGTCAGTCCTTTTGAAAGGTTTGGGGTGTGGTACCACCATTTCATTGCTATCTTCATGACCGGAGTAACCTGAATGATGTCTTCGAAAGATACCAATGTTTGAAGCCATTGTTTTTGTAATTCTTCCTGGAGAGGTCTTATTTTGAGTCTGGCCAAGGGAACCAAGTGGATCGCTGAAGAGCACAACCCTAGCAGCGACTTGTATTTCCTTACTAGAACTTACTTTTTTCTTGAGATGGCCATAGCCAAATGGCGTAGTCGGGTTTGACGTTCTTCCGACAGGAATGCTTTCCATTGGTGAGGTTGCAGCTACCACTACAGAAGCATTTCGTGAAAATAGAGGGCGAGACAGACCACGAGGTTGAATTCACTGAAACCAATGGCAAACGCCCAGCTGACAACACCAAGGAAGAACATGGCCCCTAAAAAATCTCAATGCGCTGGCGAAAAGGTAGACGTGGCCTAATGCTTCAAGTCCGGAATGCCGGAGCAGTGATTGGAAAAGGCGGCAACAACATCACAGCACTGCGAACAGAGTACAAAGCCAGCATCTCCATCGCAGACAGCAGAAGACTGAGCGTATTCTGAGCATCAGCGCCGATAAAGAAGCCGTTGGGGAAATCTTGTAGAAAATCCTCCCAATTTCAAAGATTTTTGCTATAATGTGCCGCTTCAGAAGCAGAAAGCAAGCGACAGACTGAACTGAGGATGTTGATTCATCAGAGCCTTGTGGACGGCATTATTGGTGTGAAAGGAGTGAAAATCAAGGAGCTGAAAGAGTACCCAGACCAGCGGTATGGTATTTCGGGAATGTTGCCCCTATTCAACCGACCGAGTTGTTTAAATTGGTGGAAAAGCCATCAAGATTGTGGAGTGTGTCAAGGTAATCCTGGACGTTATATCGGAGAATCCAATTAAAGGGCGAGAACAGCCATACGATCCCAATTTCTACGACGAAACCTAAGATTATGAGGGCTTCACAATGATGTATTGTTGTGCTCTTCGGAAGTTTCCTCTGTAAGTGGTAAATACACGTCCTTTTGCCTCTCTGAACTGTACTTTCCTGTTTTGGAGGGAACCTAATGAGTTAGCTGTATCCGTGTCCTTTTTGATGGATAGAAGCGCCTAATCTATATGTTTGCCAAATAAAGTATCCCCAACACATGTCACAACTTGAATCTTTGACTGGACCTCTGGTCTAAATGTGGTTGCTTTTAACCACCCTTGGCATCTTAAGACCACCGCCCCTGCCAGTTGGCGGAACCCGGTGTTGGCTATGTCCATAGCACAATCGATTGTCTCAGAGGCCGCCCGTTCTTCTATTAGGATCTTTCTGGCTTCCTGCTTTCTGTCCGCAGGAATAAGGTCTAGTAGAGAAGCCATATCAGACCACAATTGTCTATCGTAGCGGCCGATGATAGCCGAAGCGTTGGCCACCTTAATGGTAGTTGCAGCCCTGGTAGAGAAACACTTCCCCATAATGTCTAGCTTACGCCCTTTTTGGTCTGGAGTGGAGACCGGGGTGGCTGGGTTCTTAGATCTCCTTTGCGCTGCTTGCAAAATAACAATCCAGCTTCAGATGGCCTGTCAGACAAGGCGGCGAATTTTCTTGGGCTCTGTACTTTTTCTCTACACGAGAGAGCACTGGTGATATCATGGTCTGGGTCATCATTATTTTTATACCCTCTTGCCATATATAGTCAACAGTTGGAATTGTTCGCATTGACTTGCTATCTTCCTCTTTAAAATCATACAGAAAGCAATTCTGTATGTTTGACCTCCATAGGAAGATGGAATCTATTAAAAGCCCTCTCTATTAGGTTGGGGAAACCCGCTACGTCTTCTGACAGGGCGTCAGATGGTGTGACGGAGGGGAGGCAGAGTAGGAATGATGCAGTCCTCCCAAAGGTCAGCAGCTGGGTCTGGGATTTTTCCGCCTTCTTGCTCTTCATCCGAAGAGAAAGGGTCGATCTGATCAGCCTCTTGTGCAAAAGGTCGTGACACTGCTGATGTTGCTGGTGAACTGGGTTTCTCAAGGGCTTACGTTTGCGCCGGTAGTTTCTTCCCAAACATCTTGAGATGGAAATCTTTGTTTGTAATCTGCCAGCATAGCTTGAAGGTCTTGAATTAAAGTTGGCGGCAGGTGAGCCATATCTCTGGGGTGGTGTTCTTGATGTTCGTAACATTGATATTGACGCATCAGTGCCAGATATGGCTGGTAGTATTGCTGGTCCTCATAGTCTTCGTCAAGATCCTGGCACTTCACGTGCAACTACGAAGGACTGTGTGCTGCTCCGTATATAGCATCACCTTCCTCGTCATCCTTGTCCGACTCCTGAAGATCCAAAAGGTGTGAAAGAGGGAAAGGGGAGATTTTACTATAAGCTGACATCTCAGGATGAAAATATTTCTTCGTCACCCTAATCATCGTCGACGGTGGCGTCAATGGGCTTCTGGCCACCTACGTTGAAAAAACGGTCGTTGGCGGTGTCGTCCTCGACGGAATCACAGTCGACTATATCGTCGGCAACGTCGTCAATGGAGTCATCTTCAATGGTCTCGTCAACTGAACTGTCGTCGACGGTGTCGTCGTCAGTGATAGAAGTGGCGTTGACTGTGTAGACATCGACGGTATCTTATACGGCTTCGTCACTAACCCTCGCAGACTGCACAGACTTGGCAGCTGTCGACGATGACGGCGTCAACGATATCTTCGTCGACGGCATGGGCCTGGAGATGGCCGCAGTCGTCATCATACCTGAAGTCGACGGGGCAGGCGATGTAATAGTGTAACTTGTCGTCGTCATCTATGGTGACGTCAATGGGGATTTTTCTATTCTGCTCTTTTCAGGATCCGATGAAGAAGCTCTTTGTTGCTACTTTTATTTCCTCAGAGGGGTACAGGAGACAGAAGACGAAGGCCCACAGGAGACCTTAGAATGTTTCTCCTTTTTTGAGCACTTGCTTTTTGAAAGGGTTTAAGGTGTGTTTCCTGTCCTCTCCAGAGTCTCTCTTCAGACCTTGCTCTTTTATGAGGGTTGGCTGAACCATCCCTGTCCTCCTCCGATGACTTGCTGTGCTTAGTGGACTGTAATGAATATGCTACTTACCAGTATGCATCTGTTCTTGGCATGTAGGGCTGCTGACATTCATATCTGTGCATAGATCGCCGCCTAGTGTTGGGTCCGGATGTTTGCACGTTGTTGTCCTGGAAGAGTCTTCGAAGTATCCTGAGATAGGTGACTCCTCCCCTGGACCACAGTGCGCATGGGCATCCTCTCCATCCTCAGATTGTTTTTCGCCATTGTGGCAGTGATGGAGTAGATACAGAAAGTGATGACCATGCTATACAGTAATTCTGAGAGCTGCAGCTGCTACAGGCGCCGGGGAGGAGGGTAGGCGATATGAATGTCAGCAGCCCTACATGCCAAGAACAGATGCATACTGGTAAGTAGCATATTCAGTTCGAGGCATGTGGGCTGCTGAATTCATATCTGTGCATAGAATACATAGCAGTACCTCCTATTAGCGGCGGCCACCAGTGCCAGCTGCAGCGGTCTGAAAAAGAGTTTTGAGAACAGCCTGTCCTACAGCTGCCTGCTGTTTTGAGTGTACATCTACACAGTAGTGTTTGGTAAATGTATGTATAGTGGACCATGTGGCTGCTCTACATATTTCCTGTAAAGGAATGTTTCCCAGGAAAGCCATGGACGCCCCTAACTTACGTGTTGAGTGGGCTCGTGGGGGAATCGTTAATGTGCGTTTAGCCTTTTGATAGCAAATTTGAATACATTTAACGATCCATCTGGCTATACCTGCTTTGGAGATGGCGTTGCCTTTGTGTTGTGGAGAAAAGGCAACGAAAAGTTGTTTTGTCTTCCTAAAGTCTTTAGTTCTGTCTATATAGTACATGAGGGCCCTTTTCACATCTAGTGTATGGAGCATTCTTTCAGCGACATTTTGTGGATTCTGAAAGAAAACAGGCAGGTCAATAGTTTGATTCATGTGGAACTGCGATATTACTTTAGGCATGAATTTGGGGTTGGTACGCAGTACGACCCTGTTTGCGTGAACCTGTATGAATGGCTCTTGAATGGTTAGTGCCTGGAGCTCACTAACTCTTCTTAAGGAAGTGATTGCTACTAGGAAAGCTACTTTCCAGGTGAGGAATTGAATCTCACACGAGTGGAGAGGTTCGAAGGGTGGACCCATCAGTCTGGTGAGGACCAAGTTGAGGTTCCACACTGGTGCTGGCGGGTGTCTCGGGGGAATTACTCGTTTAAGTCCCTCCAAGAAAGCTTTGATGGCAGGCACTCTGAATAAAGAGAGGTGCTGCCTGTTCTGGAGATAGGCTGCTATCGCGGTTAAATGGATGCGTATTGAGGTGTATGCCAGATTGCATCGGTATAGGTGTAAGAGGTAACAGATTATGTTTTGAATGGATGCGTCTAGCGGGTTGATGTCATTGTGGGTGCAGTAAATGACAAACCTCTTCCATTTAGCTGCATAGCAAGCTCTGGTAGTGGGTATCCTGGCCTCCTTGATGATCTCCATACAGTCAGGTGGCAGATTTAGGTAGCCAAACTCTAAGACTTCAGGAGCCAGATTGCCAGGTTCAGCTGTTGCGGATCTGGGTGCTGAATTTCGCCATGGCTCTGCGTTAGAAGTGCAGGTTTTATCCGCAGCCTTTGATGCGGCACCATGGAAAGTTCCAGAAAGGTGGTGTACCATGGCTGGCGCGCCCATGTTGGAGCAACTAGGATAAGCGTCAGTGAGTGCTGTCGCAGTTTGCGTGCCACCAGTGGTATTAATGGCGCTGGGGGAAAAGCGTACGCAAATCTGCCGGACCAGTTCATCCATATCGCATTGCCCTGCGATTGTGGATGTGGGAACCTGGCGGCAAAGCTTTGGCATTTTGCGTTTTCGTTTGTGGAGAATAGGTCTATCTCTGGGTGACCCCACTGTTGGAAGTACGGTTGGAGTACTGATGGGTGTAGCTCCCACTCGTGCATCTGGTGGCTGTGTCTGCTGAGCAGATCCGCCATCTGGTTGTCCTTGCCCGGGAGGTGTTCCGCCATGAGGAATATGTTCCTCTGAATGGCCCACTTCCACATGCTCTGAGCCAGATGAGACAACTGTGGAGAGTGTGTTCCTCCCTGCTTCTGTATGTAGTACATGGCAGTCATGTTGTCCGTCCGGATCAACACGACTTTGTTGCACAAGTGTACTTTGAATGCCTTCATTGCCAGGAAGATTGCCATCAGTTCCAGAAGGTTGATGTGCATCTTCTTTTGTTGTGTTGTCCATAGTCCCTGCACTGTAATTGAGTACATGAGCTCCCCATCCCTGGAGAGACGCGTCCGCCGTCAGTATTATTTGTGGAACAGGCTCTTGGAACGGTCGGCCCTTGCAAAGGTTTTGTGGATTCCACCAATGCAGAGAGTTGTATGCCCGACCGCTCACCAACACTAGGTCTTTTAATTGCCCGTGAGCCTGATTCCATTGACGTGCTAAGCACTCCTGAAGCGGGCGCATATGTAGTCTTGCGTGCGGGACTATGAAAATGCAGGAGGCCATCATGCCTATCAACTGCATGAACACTCTTGCAGGAAGGGAGTGTTGTGGTTTGAACTTGGAGATCAGCATTTGCATGCTGTTGACTCTCACTAAATTTGGCTGAGCTGTGGCTGCCAGAGTGTCTATTGTCGCGCCCAGGTACTGTTGTACGTGTGCGGGTTGTAGATGTGATTTTGGGTAATTTAGTGAGAATCCCAGACTGTGAAGAAGGTGAATGGTGAGGGACATGTGGCTGGCACATTGCTGGGCTGACTTTGCCTGAACAAGCCAGTCGTCCAGGTAAGGGTAGACGTGAATGTGTCGTCGCCGTAGATGTGCGGCCACTGTAGCTAGGCACTTGGTAAAGACCCTGGGTGCTGTTGTCACGCCGAAGGGGAGGACTTTGAATTGATAGTGCTGTCCCTGAATAGTGAACCTGAGATATTTCCTGTGTGATGGGTGGATGGGTATGTGGAAGTACGCATCTTTGAGGTCCAGAGTGGCTAGGAAGTCTCCCTGGCTGAGCAGCGGGAGAACCTGCTGTAGGGTGAGCATATGAAAATGCTCCGACAGAATGTAGTGGTTGAGGGGTCTGAGGTCTAGTATAGGTCTGAGCGACCCGTCCTTTTTTGGGATTAGGAAGTACAGGGAGTACACCCCTGTCCCCTGCTGGTTGACGGGTATGACCTCTATTGCACCTTTTTGCAGCATACTTAGCACTTCCTGCTGCAATAATGCTAAGTGCTCTGCGGACATAGGACGGTGCTTTGGCGGTATTGTGGGTGGAGTGGAGGTTAATTCGAGACAGTAACCGTGCTGGATAATATCCCTGACCCACCTGTCCGTGGGGATGGCTTTCCACGTGGCCCGGAACCGCTGGAGTCTCCCCCCGACAGGTGTTATGTGGTCGGGGGGAAAGGAGAGGGCGTCACTGTTTGTTCTTGGGTGAGGACCTGGTGTTGCCGTAACTGCGTCCTCTGCCTTTGGTGCTGGAGCCACGATATCCACCTCTGTTGTTTTTATCGTAGGTACTCTGTGTGCCCCCTTTATTGTATGTCTGCTGTGACCCCTGTCCTCTAGCTGCTCCCCTATTCCCGGGGCGATGAAAGGAGCCACTACGAAATGTTTGCGTTTGCAGAGCCCCCATTGACTTTGCAGTGTCAGTGTCCTTTTTTATCTTTTCTAAGGTGGTGTCAACTTCTGGTCCGAATAAGTAGTCGGGGTTGACAAGCTGATTTAGGATGTTGTTTTGAATCTCAGGTTTGAATCCGGAGATTCTTAACCAAGCGTGTCGGCGTAACATGACGCTGGTGTTTATCGCCCTCGCAGCTGTGTCGGCAGCATCTAGTGCGCACTTAATGGATGCGTTTGTAAGAAGTTGTCCCTCTCTGATGAGGAGCTCCGCTGCCTCTTTGTATTCGTCTGGCAGATGTTGGAGTAGTCACTCTAGCGTGTCGTAGTGTGAACGATCGTAGCGAGCCAGGAGGGCCTGTGTATTGGCAATGCGCCAGATGTTTGCTGCTTGAGCTGCAATCCTCTTGCCTGAGGTCTCCAGCACTTTGGACTCCTTGTCTGGGGGAGGAGCATCACCAGTTGTTTGCGAGTGCGCTCGTTTGCGAGCGTTAGCAACCACCAGGGAGTCCAGAGGTAACTGACCTCTAATGTACATAGGGTCCCCGGGCGCAGGTTTGTATTTTTTTTCAATCCTGGGGTTCAGCACCCGTGCCCTGGTTGTTTCCTTGAAAATGTCCTTAGCTGGCTTGAGAACACCTTTCAACATGGGTAGAGTCTTGACAGTCCTCTCAGAGGAGGCGAAAGTGTCCACCAAGAAGTCGTCCTCAACTGTGTCAGAGTGGAGTTGCACTCCATGATTGGCTGCAGCACGTTCTATGAGGGCATTGAAGGCAGCAGTGTCCTCTGTGGGAGATGTTTTTGCGCCGTAAAGCTGCGTGTCCTGGGTATCTGTTGCGGCACCCGGGTCTGCAGGGTCATCCCAAGCTTGATCTGGGTCCTGCTGCTCCTCAGGATCTATATCCCTAGGGTAGGGGGTATCATCACCCATGTAATCCTCCATTGCGTCCGTGTCGGAGGGCGTCGGAGAAAAGGACTGGGGATCCGGATAGGAGGTATGCAGGCGTTCATATAGAACCGGTTCCGACTCTGCTGGTAGTTTCTGCTTCAGAGGGATTCTGTAAGAGTCCAAGGCCTGCTCTGGCATGACCTTCCGTTTTCGGAGCATGAGTCTGCCGGTGTCGGCGTCGATGAATTGGGACGGTGAAGGCTCAGTAGGAGAGTGTCCAGTAGATGGGGACCTTGTCTGGCGGACACGTGTTCGGATCTCGAACATCTTCGGCGCCGTGGACGGCGGCAAACCAAAAGTGATGTTGGTTGGTGCCGAAGGTGCCTTCGGAGCCTTTTTCGGGTCGGGGCCCGACGTGGACTGGAGGGCTGCCCGTTCTCTAATGCGTTGCAATGACGCCGCAACTGGTCGCACCGAGAACGCCGAAGGTTCTTTGGTGCCGAGTGGTTCCGTTGAGGTAGGCATGGACTGCTTCGGAGCCACCGGGTCATCGATTCGAGGAGAGGTAGTAGCGGTCGACGGAGTCGATGATTTGACCCGTGTCGCTGCCTTCGAAGTGGACTCCGATGGAGCGGCCATCTTAACTTTGGTGGTCGGGGCCGATGGCTTCGGTGCCGGGTGCCGAGGCGCTTTTGTGGTACCGATGGCCTTCCTTTTCGGGTCGGTACCGATGTCCGCAGCAGCGAGTTTGGCGCCGAAATCCCTTTTAGCGCGTTTGGAGCCGACGGTTTGTGCTGGCGTCGAAGGAGTGGAGGTCTTCGAGGCCTTCGAGCCGACCACTGCTAGTTTCACTTTCGGTTTCTGGGGAACCGGTGCGACGATTGGTTTCGGTTTCGTTGAAGGGAAACCAGTCTTTTTCGGTAATAATGGCTCTTGCTGGATGTTCGAGGCCGGGCCCGAAGGCGGGGCTGAAGAACTGCGGGATTGGTCTCGGGTAAGGCCCGGAGGCGATCCCTCGACCGGAGCCATAGAATGATGCACTTTGATAGCCTCCGTTTCGACAGGTAGGCCCTGCTCTTCATCAGAGCTATCTTCTTCGGCCCCAAAGGCCTCATCGTAGTCTCCTACCTCATCGTCGGCTTCTTCCCTGTGAAAAAGCGCTTCATCGGCGTCTTCCGATCGGGAATCGTGTTCGGAAGCGGGGCTGGAGTTTATGTCTTCCACGCTTTCAACATCCTCGTCCTCGGTGCTGAAGATGTTGGCCGGGGCAGGTGCCGATTGGTGAGCTTCTAATCTTGCTGCTAGTCGATTCCGGAGAGTCTTCTTGGATCGGAATCGGGCACAGGCCATACATTTCGATTCGTCGTGATCCGGCGAGAGGCATTTGTTGCACACCGGGTGGACGTCGATATGTGGATATTTGGCGTGGCATACAGGACACCGTTTGAATGGGGTCCTCGAATCCATCGTCGATGTAAGGTCGATGGTTGGATTAAACGGATCCGAAAAACTTGAAGAAGTTTGCTAAACTAAGCCAGAAAGCTGTCGATACCGAGCGGGAACAGTACCGACGAAAGCTAAAGGCCTTTTGTCTTTAAACTAAATTTTCCTAACTTGAGCTAAGATAAGCACATCCGAACCCAATGGCGGAAAAAAACAATCTGAGGATGGAGAGGATGCCCATGCGCACTGTGGTCCAGGGGAGGAGTCACCTATCTCAGGATACTTCGAAGACTCTTCCAGGACAACAACGTGCAAACATCCGGACCCAACACTAGGCGGCGATCTATGCACAGATATGAATTCAGCAGCCCACATGCCTCGAACCCAAAGAAGCAGCCTCCCCTCTCTGTCTTTTAAAGTCTTAGAAGAGAAAGCTCGACAGATTTTGCACTGTTTTACCTCGTGGGCTGGGTGGAGGCAGTAAATGCAGTCCTTGTGAGGATCATCAACATGAACTCTCTTCTTGCCACAGGTCTTGCAGGGCCGAAAGAGTCAGGGAGACTCCACTCACACATGACGTGGGGTGAAAGTCTGAGGGAAACTGCCTCTGCTGGGAAGGTTTAGAGGGTGCTAGCAGCTGATTGGCTGCATTCAACATTTAGTACTTTTTTAAAAAGGACATAGATAGGCAATATAGAACATGACTCATGGCCATTACAGCCTACGGCATTATTTGAATACTGCTTGATTATTATACCATGGGACTCCCATCTTGACGACGGGGAATGATTCAGGCATGTAAATCTATGAAAGATACCCCAATACTGGATAAGTGAGGAATACTCTCAGAGGTACAGTATTTTGAAACAGAGCCGTCCACTGTCTTTTTCGAACCCTCACACAAGCAGAAATCAAACAAATGTTAAAAAGTATTCAGGTTTATGGTAATTCATTTATGAGCATGCAGCTGTGCGTGAGATTCGGGTGAGCTGAGGGTGAACAGCTGCTCCATTGCCAGTCAAGTGCTAGACCTGGATCAAGCGGTCGACAAATAATTGCAAGGACTTCATATTTGCATGCCGTGTAAACCTTGTGGACAATTAAAGGAGCATGATACCTGATATATATTTTTTACCACATACCATTGGATTGATGTTGGATCAGGCGCCTTCTGCCGTTCTTCTCTGCTGCGATCCTTCTCAATAACTTAGACCAACCGATGAGTAATCCGCAGCGTGCACTGTGCAGGAGCCCACTACTGCCAGGTTGGAAAAGGCAGGTGGTGCGGGTTTTGGTAGGTTAGCAGTTCAATACTGTCTGCGTCATGCCACTTACACACTACCAACTTGGATAACAAACAATGTTGTCCTTTTCAGCCAGCCCCACCCTGCCCTGCTAAGCTCACTTAAGCCTATCAGAGCAGCTGGGCAACCGCTATTAAAAAACGGCTGAAAAATGTTAAAAGATAAAAAAGGGCTACAAAAATCGAAATGCTGGCGCAAGCTACTCACAGGGCCTCAGCGAACCACTGGGAGCTCACTATCACCTGGTTGGAGACCCGTGATCTATAATAGGAGGAAGGCCTCCTTCCGTCTTTCTAACAACGAAGTAGCCGGAGTAACACTCAGTTCCTACTTCCGAGGTTGGAAGCCTATTTATGGCCCTTTAGGACAAACAGGCCTGCCCTTCCCAATGCAAGAGGGTCAGATAGACCTCAGTCATCCGGTGGGACGGGAGAAAAGAAAGGGAAGGGCATAACCTGCTCGACAACTTTCAAGACCAACATGTTCGAATTCATGGCTTACCACCCAGGGAAAAATGTTTGACTCTTGCCTCTGATAGTGTGGGTGTGTGCCTGGAAAGGCACAATAATGCGGTTTTGCAGCTCGGGTAGCAGTGGGAGTGGGTGGATTGGGCTGCTCACTGCTCCCGTTGTCCACATTTTTCTGTGGGTAATTTGGCCGTGGTCATAAAAAGGCTGTAGGGTTTGCTAGGTTGATTGTGTGGGCTGGCGGTACAGAAAACCCCAACCGTAGTCATGGAGAGGGCAAAACCGCTTGTGAAACTGACGCGTTGGAGGAGACAGACCCAAGAGCAAGCTGTAGTTCTGCTCTCTTTGGAGCGCTCGAGGGTCGAATCTGCCTTGCCACAAAAAAGGCATAGCCATTGGGGAAGACTGGACACCTCTGGAGTGGCCCGAAGACCTCATACAGGTGTATCTCCTAAGTCGCACACTGGTGCCAACTGTCCATTCAAGGCAATCAGTAGTATCAAACCCACAGCAAATTGTGAATTTTGCCACACTGGGGCATCCTGAATGACTTGTAAAAGTGTGGTGTATATGTTTTCAGTACAGCAGTTAGTACCTGAGCAATGGAATCCTAATGGTAATGAGTATACAGGCCAAATAGGCAACTGACATTGACAGACTGTAGGCTAGTGGAGGAGAACATTCTTTTGTCAAAGGTTTCAAGGCACCTGAAATCTGTCTGGTGGGATGGTAGGGAAGCCGTTGGTGTTAACCCTGCTCATGGATGCTTGCACCACAAGCTTTCTGGAGCTTGGCGCTGCGTTAGGAAAGCCAGGTCACCAGGGGTAGGGCAGTGGCACTTCGCTGTCTGCCTATTCACCAGCAGTCCAGAACATGGCTTTTTCTTCACTATTCAAAATTGCCTGACCTTTCTATTGATGTGAACTACATTTTGATAATGTGATTATGTTTAGCACTATCTAATGCATTGCTACCTGATGGAATGTATGAGTATGTCTGAGTCAGTGTTTGTCTGCTTCTCTGAAAGATTGTGTGTGAGCGACCTAGAATGCTTGTAGAGAGCGTCGGCATATATTGTCTTTTATGCTTTTTTCAACTATGTTGATCAAAGAATATAAATAAATATGATGTCCCTAACTCACAAGTATTTTGTATTATAAATGGGAAGGGTACCTTGTTAGGATTGTTTTTCTTATATTTGTGATTTATAGCACCTTATAAAGAAATTTTCAGGCAGAGTAGTTTTTTCTGATGGCTCTCAGAACATGGCTTTGCCCATATCCCAAGATGGGTGTCCGCAAGTGCATCATTGCAAGGTTGCAAGGGCTCAGTAGTAGTCTGCCCTAGTTGAAGGACTTTGGTGAGTACACTGACTATCACCTCCATAGCAAGCTACTGGAGGTCAAGAACCTTATCCGCCCTTCCCATCACCACTGCAAAAAAAAGTCTTCCTTCAGTAGCTGAGCCAGGTGGAGAGAGCAGGAGAGTGTCTGACGATACTTTCAGTTTACTGAATCTTATAGCTCATTATGGTTACCCCCACTTTTTGCCCGGTGTTATGCTGTTTCTCACTAGTCTGACTGGGATCCTGCCGATCAGGACCCCAGTTTCTGTGCTTTATCCCCTAAATTGGTTATGGTGAGTAGGTAGGTACATACCAGACTGGCTACTGTTGTACCCTTATAAGTTGCTAGTATATGGTACTGAGGTACCCAAGTCATAGGTACACCAGGGCTCCCCCATTGGCTGAAGCATGTATTATGCCACCCATGGGAGACCACTCAAACTGTGACTAAAGGCCTGCTGCCACTACAGATTGTGTAAGCTGCTGCTAGCACCACTTACAGCAGATATAGGTTTCCCTATATCCGAGGTCACTGCACTTAAAACCTATAAGTCACCCCTAAGGCAGGCCTTTCAATCCTGACGGCAGGTTGCTCGGTTCTAAGTTTGCAGATGCCCCTGCATGAGCGGGACACCCCTACAACCTATGGAGTCCATTCTCCTGGGTTGTAAGTGCATCAGCCATATAACATTTAGAGGGGGCATGCGTCGTTACGCGATGACCATCTCTAAACTGGCTGTAACAAACCCTGTCATGATTGTTACCAAACATGTTTGAATCATACCCCCACACCGTAAACTGTGTGGAAGGTATGATTCCATGCACTGTAAATCTCCCCCGGCAGGCCCTCAGGGCTACCGATACCAGTCTTCCCAACCGGAGAGCAAGCTAGGGCTGCCACCGACCTGAGATGTTTCTGCCCTCCTGCTGCTAAGCCAAACTCAAGCAGGGAAAGGCAGAACAATAGATATCCTCTCACAGGGAGGTGTGACCAGTTCTGGGACAGGGTTTAGTGTATTGGGGTAGCGTGAGGGTGCTTGACAGCGCCACTAAAACTGCGTGAAGGGCACATTTGGTGCCCTCCTTGCATAGTCCAGTTCAAACCTGTTCAGGAAGCCATTGGCTCCTGCTGTGGCGAAAACTGGACAAAGGACATGGGCGTATCCTCCCCACTGTCCAACCCCTTCCCTGGGAAGGAACCCTGAATCAACCCAACTCTTTCCTTAGGGTACTTAAGGGTTTAACTGTGGGTAAGTCCCTAAATTCACCATGGGACAAGATTCATATCATGATACAACTATCTTTGACCGTCAGGGTACTCTGGACTTCGCTGAACTCTGCTCTGGGCATCGAGACTGCAACTGGGAAGACTCCTGCTGCTCCTGGTCTCGTCGTCCTGCTCGTCTGTGCTCTATACAGGATCCTTCCAAGGCCTACGAAAATCCAGGACACCTGAAGGAATCTCCCTTGAAGTGAAGGAATCTGCAGGCACAGCAACCAAGCTTACAAGTCTGCTGCTCCTGGGCTCCCACGGACACCAAAAGGCTCAGCAACACAAGTGGTGGTTCTCCAATTCCCCCGAGGCCTGTCTTCTCACCGAGATTGAGGCCAGTATCCCTCGTCGGAACAGCAGGAACCGAACCCCTGTGCACTGAGTCGACTTGCCATTGCAAAGGCCTGCTGGCTCTCTTCCTCAGAGATCTCCGGGCTCCAAGAAGCCCTCACCTCAAGCCTCTCCTGTGACCAAGATCTTCGTCCTCACCACATCACTTGCACCGTGGGCCTGCATCTTTGGTGAGCTGCTCGAGGTCCTCTTGCGTCTCCAGTGCCTCCGGACTGTGGGTCCTTTTGAGGGACTTCTCAGATTCCAGTGGCCTCCCCTCATTGCTCAGGGCCTACTCTGACTTCCCTGCTTTTGGTGAGTCACTTGTACCTTGCTGGTCCTGACACTGCACCTTTTACGCTTGACACGTTGATTGCGGTTGCCAAGGCTTGTTGGTGCTCCTGGCGGACACTGACCCCTCAACTCTTGACATCAGACGTGGGACAGCTTGTGAACAGCTCCTGGTCCTCTACAGTATTGTCTGGTCCACAGAGATGTAGCTCCAAGGTCACCATCAACTCTACTGCAACACTCAACATCGGTGGGCATTCGTCTTCCGTGCCTTCTGGTCACTCCTGAGTGGCATAGACTCTGTCCTCTCTGCTTGCAGGTACTTCTCAACTTGAATCCACCTTTGGGTTCCACCTGACACTTTCACCTTCTCCAGCAGCAGAATCTTCCTGAAGTCCTCCATTGAGTTTGACGGCGGTTTCTGACCCCACTTCACACCTGTGCACCCTGCTACCCTGGTGTAGGTATCCTGGTTCCTAGGGTATCCACGGGTGGAGTGGCTCTCCAACCTTCTGTCTCCTTCTGTCTTCCCCATTGACATGAATTGAGCACGCGGTCGTGTTCCCACTCTGCACACGGGCTGTCTGGGTTTCCTGGTTACTTACCTCTGGTGGTTCCTTGGGTCCCCAGTGTGAGAAGTTGGCCTGGTATATGCTGCTGACTAGTTCTAGTTATCACCTTGTACCATGCCAAGCAACCCTTATGGTGGTGGTTGAAGTCAACCTTGATAGACCAGCTATCCTAGTGGTAGCGTGGACAGTGCAGTCTGCAGGCTAAACTCTTGAGGGCATGTGAAGCCAGCTGTTTTACCATATGTAACCTCCTTGAATACCAAATGAAAGGACACCACACAGATATGTATTCAAAATATATATGTATTTATTTACTAAAAGTATCCCCTATACTCTTTATGAGCACAGAAGCACATTCGTTAAAACAAGGCAATGTTTAAATATACATAAGTTGCACAATTATGGATGGGCCCGGGTGGCCCGCTAAACCATATACTAAAAGTGGTATAAGAACCACGTATAGAAAAGTAAGAAGGCCTAGGGCCTTGAGAATTGCTGGGACTACAAGGAGCTAACAGTAGTTAGGGACCAGGAGGCCCACAGGATGCGTGTGCAGTGTTGAAAGTTACACGCGTGCACATATTGGATTCAATGGGTGCGTAAAAGTCACAAAGTTAAAGCAAAGGGAGTCTTCCGGATGGACGAGAACCTAACAACTGGAAACCTAGACACTAGAGATGTTTCTCTACACAGGAGCACCGGAGTGCCAGCGTTACCTCACCCACAGGAAGCGGGTGCATAGGTGTCAAAGTGCATCGGGTTTCATCGTGCAGGTCTATGGAGCCTGAAGATGAAGATGCTGCAGGCGGCCAGGCGAGAAGAGTTCCGGTGGATCCAAGGGTGGATCTGAAGAGTAGAAGACCTGAAAGCAGAGGGGACACTGTTCAGAGTCCCTAGCCAGTGACCGGCGTGGAACCAGGAAGGAACCAGGCGATGTCGGATGCCAACAGGTGAAAAAGTGAAGCTTGTCTCTGCAGCCACGTGGAAGTGAAGATGTCGACGACGTCCAGGAGTCACTCACGAGCTGTCCAACGAAGGCTCTAGCTGATGGCAGTGTCGGCTTCTCGATTGGAGAAAACAGGCCTTGGCTAATGCAAGCCACGCAGGAGTCGATGAAGGCTTGCTGCTCTAACCAGCAAGGTCAGAGGGGCTGCTCCTTTTCACAGAAGCAAGGGCCAGTCTGGAGCAACCAGACCAGCAGTGTTGTTCGTAGATTTTGTCGCCAAGATGGCCACTAGCCAACGGGCCAGTAACCGGGATGACGCTTCGAGTGGCAAAAAGCAAAAGGGCCCCACGCAGATCTCGTGGATGCTGGAGGGCTGGTCTTTGGTGCAAATGCCGCTCGGTGTTGGGGCTTCTCAGGGCCCTATGCACAACGATGAGGATGCCTCGGGTGCTGCGCAGTCAGCTTGTCGTGGACGTTTCAAGATGGCCGGTCCCACGTCTCTCGGTGCCTCCACGGGTCTCTTCTTTACAGGGACGGTGGATCAGGCTCTGAGATGTCTGGGAGTCTGGGTCTTGTCGGGCTCTGGCCTCGGTCTCCGGTGGGAGGCGGCGGCAAAGCAGTCGTTGAGTTGCTGGATGGTGCCTGTGTTCACAGGGTGGTCACTCCTGGACCACAAGGGAGATTCTCTTCAGTCTTCTGTGCAGCAGAATGTCGAAGTCCAGTGATTCTTCTTCTTCAAGTCGAGTTTCAGGATGATCTAAAATCCTGGGACACAGCTCCCACTCTTATTCCAAATCTAGGGGCTGGATTACCTGCTAGGTCCCTCCTCTGGGTGGGACCAGGAAGGGGGGTGGTTACACCCCCTCTCCTTTGTTCAGTTTCGCGCCAGGGCCGGGGCTGGAGAGCCCCAGCTCCAGTTTGAACTGGCATATGCATGGGGACACCTTGTGTGCCCCAGGCATGTCTCAATCTATTCAGCCCTCCCTAACCCACTACACAAAATCCTGTCTGGGGTGGTGCAAGCACCTCCCGTGACATTAAACCCTTTGTCCAAACCTCCCAAGCTGGAAGGACTCCCAGCAGCAGGAGGGCAGACTTGTGTCTGTGGTGGCAGCATCCATTTTGTGATGCTGAGGCTCTGTCTAACTTTACCCGGGTTTCAGTTTAGGTACATGTCGTGTCCCTCTAGAAGGGTGGAATGCTACCCCCGTCGCCAGAATTGGCGAGGGGGTAGTATTCCAAATCGTATGACACCTTACTCGACATGTTTTGATAAAGCCAAACCAGAGTTAGCATTTGACCGCGAGGTTCATAATGCACTTAAGAGTATATGGTATGGCAATATCATGGAAACAGCTAAAGGACGTTGTTCCGAAAGCTGCAGACAGGCTCAGCTCATGCCAGAGCACCATCTCACATGAAACCAAGCACTCTGCCTCCAGGATTGTTAAGGCCTGCCATAGGAGTGACTGATAGGTTACCATGTGTCCATATATGTTAGATATAGATATACTATATCTAAGTAAGAGGTGATTACACCAACTTACCCCAGCTGAGTGATCAGCCAGTTGCGTCAAATAGTGAGGCCAGGCCAGGGGTGGCATAATACATGCTGCAGGCCCTGGTAGGCCTTGGATACACCTATGCCCTGGGTACCTGGGGTACACTCTTACAGGGTCTATAAGGTGAACCAGTTCCAATTGGTAATGCACCTAGTGTGCATTGGCATTAATTTAGGGAGAGAACAGCAGGGCTGTGGGTCTGATTAGCAGGCCCACAGCCACACTAAGTCATAAAACCAGTGAAGCAAAAGCAAAAATTTGGGGTGACCATAGGATAGCAGACCCTACTCTCCTACACCCAGCACTTCTACGTCTTCTGGGTATATCCCACTATTTTAGTATATGGTTCGGTCTCCTCCTGGCGACCACTGTGCTACTTAACTGTTTTATTTGCAAAGTATTGTGTGCAATATGTATATCTCCAGGTAGGAGATATTTGTATGTGTTACTGAGTGTCTTTTGTGATTGAAGGCGAACACAATCTTAAACCACCAGCAGGGGCACCCCCTACAGCCGCTAATTGCCCGTTTTTTGAATTATCAAGACCAGGATTTGATACTCCGTGAGATTAGGCGGATTGGAGAGATCAGACTTGTCAACACCAAAATAATGGTTTTCCCAGACTACTCCAGAGAGGTTCAGAAAAAAAGGAGAACTTTCGACTCGATCAAAGAAAAAACACGAAATCTCCATATTCAATACATGCTTCTCTTCCCAGCAAAATTGAAGGTCATCTTTCAAACACCAGAGGAGGCATGGTGCTGGATAGCGGAACGTACCCCAACATGGAAAAGAGGTGAATCTATAGAACCCCCTCTGTGGGCCGAGAGATGGAAATGGAACCCCGATTGCAAAGACTGAAACTGAAGCGTGGTTCGAGACACACAGGCAAACTACGTGGAAGCACCCCTCTTAAATCTCGGGGTAGCACAGAGTAAAAGAACCATTCATCAGACACGGAGGATGGTCAGCCACAAACCAAAACTGGAAAGAAACCCTCAAAAAAACCGACCTAGGAGAAAGGCTTCCCATGATCCCTCAGAAATGGAACTCTCAACTGCATTGGACAGTGATCATCTGCTTTTGCAAAAGATTGCCCACCTGGAGTAGCCTGAACAGGACACTGTAGCACGTGAGCACCCCCTACAAACACCTCACGAAAGCGAGGAAGGATGAAGCTTCTGAACCTGTCGGAGGCCGAAAGGATAGTAAGATGGCCCCTGGTGCCTTCCGAGACTCTCACACTACATCAAACAAGGGTATAAGGGCCAGATGTACGACCATTGGAAATCGTGACTCGCAAATTATGACAAATTGCGAGTCGCAATTTCAAATGTACAACAGTGTCTGAGACACTTAGCGATTCCAAATGGGGTCGCAAATTGCATACCTCATGAATATTAATGACGCTGTTGCAATTAGCGACCCCACTCCAAGGGATGGAGGCCTGCTGGAGTCAGCAGACCTCCATGTCTGCGACTGCTTTAAAAAAAAGCAGTTTTTTTCAATGCAGTCCGTTTTCCTTAAAGGAAAATGGGATGCATTAAAAAAAATTGCAACATTTCATTTTCATTTTTTAAGGGCAGGCAGTGGTCCCTGGGACCACTGCCTGTCCTTAAAAACATGTTTGTGCATGCATTCCCAAAGGGGAAGGGGTCTCCTGGGGACCGCTTCCTGTTTGCGAGTGCTTTACCACCCTCTTGAAGAGGGTGTTAAACTGCAAGTGTTTTGCAACCGCAATTGCGGTAACAAAACATTCTTACATGGGTTGGGGGGGTGTCGCTATTAGGAAGGGAATGCCCCTTCCTAATAGCGAGTTGCTAAACACTATTTTGCGAGTCACATATTTGCGACCCGCAAAATAGTGTTAGTATATGGCCCACAGGATTTTTGCATGCACAAACGGGTTTCAAACCCATTTGTGCATGCAAAAATCCGTCGAACATCTGGCCCTAGAAGTCTTACATTCAGGTATACCCCTAGGGGCAGTTTAAGAAGGGCTATAGCATAAGCAGACGAGATCACCATACATTCATACTTCTTCTACCAAACAGACACAAATTATGATAGAATCAACATCACAGACTCGGAATGAGGAAGGGTACTCGATACTGACGTGGAATGTCAATGGCCTAGGCCAAAAAATCAAGGGGGGGTGTTGGTTGCCAATTATCTTAAGAGGCTGAAACAGGATACAGTTCTCCTTTAGGAAACACACAGACTGGGCACCCATTGTGCCTTTCTAGGCAGAGGAACATACACCACTCTGGCACATGCGGGGTTCTCTTCGGGCTCCAAGAGAGTGGCCATCCTCATTAAAAAGTCCCCTCCCTTCCATACACATAGAACCTGGGTAGAGTCGAATGGCACATATGCTTCAGTGCAAGGGAATTGGGGGCAGACGAGAGCTCACACTAGTGAGTGTATATGCACCCCCAAGACTACAGCAGCCTACCCAAGATAGGGTAACTGAGATCCTACTGTGCTCGGATGTTTCCACACACATAGTGAGAAGAGACTTCAACAATGTCGCGGATCGCACACATAGAAGCATTGACCAACGGGGGAACATGCCACTTACCAGATTTATGCAAACACTGGGTCTGGTGACTTCATTACCCCACAGATCGATCCTACTCCTATTACTCGGGAGCCCAGAAAGCCCTGTCCAGACTGGATTACCTTCTGGCCCCATGTGTGCAATAGAGTCAGTGGCTAGGGTGGAATACCTGGCAAGGGGCCGGTCCAACCACTCCTCCCTATGGCTTAAAGCAGAAGGACGCCCCCAGAAAACACAATGGTTGGAGGCTTAACGCATGGGACCTCCGAGACGCACAACTTGACCGAGACATTAGGACGAGCTCGGAATTATATTTCCGAGAAAATAAAGGCTCGATGTCCTCCACGGTGGTCCTTTGGGAGGCCTTTAAACCCATGCTAAGAGACAGGTCGTAAAACACAATAGCATGCAAGAGGAGGAAGGAAAACTAAGGTCGAAGCCCTGGAAAGAAAGCTCCTCGAACTAGAGAGGGATATGGGCCCAGACACAGACCAACTACTCCTACGCCAGATATCAATCACACGTAAGGAATACTTAGCCCTAGACCGCCGAGAGGTAAAATCACCTCTATGAAACCGGAGACAGGGCGAAGAAACTTCTAGCATTGCTGGGAAGTAAAGAGAGAGAAACTAGATTGGTGTCCACCATACATGAGGGAGACAATACAATAACAGCACAAGGTATAGCAGATGCCTTCACGAGCTATTACACAGCTCTATATAGAGCCAGGACCGCTGCAGACAGTCCTCAAATCCAAAACTATCAATCTCCCCTCCCTGTCCTTAGAGGACAGTGAGGCCCTTGACACAGAGCTCACCCCAGAATAAGTAACGACGGCAGCAGGTAAACTTAAAACTGGGAAGAGCCCATGACCAAATGGAGTTCCTGCGGAATTCCTTAAGGCGAATTCTATCCTCTTGAGCCCATACTTGTTGCAAATGTATCTGGAAGCACAAACAGAGGGTATAGTCCCCCCAGATCTTTGGATGGCCACAATTGTAGTTATCCATAAAACCGGGAAGATCGCGACAGTGTTGATACTACTGACCAATATCACTCCTAAATGTAAAAAACAAAATACTTGCCAACATCCTAGCTACGAGGCTGCTGCCAGTTATTACTACCCTTATCCACGCAGATCAGTCAGGAATCATGCCTGGGCAGTCGACAAGGTTCAATTTGCGTAGGCTATCGAACTGGCTGGAGAAGGTTAAAGACAGAATAGACCCACATGTCCTCCTACCTCTGGATCCCAAAAGGGCATTTGACGCTATAGACTGGCCATTCATGAGACTGGCACTAAGATTTTCGATTTCGTCCTGTATTTCTGGCCTGGATCGAATTACTATACACCGCCCCACAAGCAATGGTACAGGTCAATGGGGTCATGTTGAAGTCATTCCCAGTGGAGCGGGGCGCTAGACAGGGCTGCCCACTACTTCCATTGATATTTGCGCTGGATCACTGACAAAATATCGAGAAGAATATCGACCTACAAAAATATCGAGGAAAAAATATAGAATGACAAAATATCGAATCCCTATCTCCAAACAGGTAAGTACAAAAATATAGAATCCAAAATATCGTTGTAAAAAATATAGTTGGCCAAAATATCGAATTTTTTAAATGTCTTAAAAGTAATGTAAAATTAAGGAAATAACACATATAATTAACTAAAACATACTTAAAAATACTTAAATAACTTTAAAATTAATAAATAATTAATGTAAGTAAAAAAAAAATTTAATACATATATATTAACGTAATATTCATTAAAAATATTCAATATTTTTTGCGTAGGATAGCGGGCGGGTAAAATTTACTATTCCCACTCCAGAGAGTGCAACAGTAGGGAAAGCGTTGGATAGCGAGAGGGTAAAAATTACTATTCCCACTCCAAAGTGCAACAGTAGGGAAAGCGTTGGATAGCGTGAGGGTAAAATTTACTATTCCCACTCCAGTGAGTGCAACAGTAGGGAAAGCGTTGGATAGCGTAGGGGTAAAAATTACTATTCCCACTCCAAAGAGTGCAACAGTAGGGAAAGCATTGGATAGAGTAGGGGTAACAATTACTATTCCCACTCCAGGGAGTGCAACAGTAGGGAAAGCGTTGGATAGAGTAGGGGTAACAATTACTATTCCCACTCCAGTGAGTGCAATAGTAGGGAAAACGTCAGATGGCGTAGGGGTAAAAATTATTATTCCCACTCCAGTGAGTGCAATAGTAGGGAAAGCGTTGGATAGCGTAGGGGTAAAAATTACTATTCCCACTCCAGTGAGTGCAATAGTAGGGAAAATAATATTTTAATATTTTATTAAAAATAAATTAATTATTAATACCCCAAAAAAAGTATTACAATCATTTACCAAGCCCACAATATTTAATAATTAATTAATTATAAATACCAATATTGTTTTTTAATTAATTACCTATTAATAATTAACCAATTAGTTTTCTATACCAAAAATTTATAAATACAAATAATACCAATTAATAATTAATTAATAATAAATTGATTATCAATATACAAAAAATTTCAATAATTATTTATTTGCAATTAAATTACTTCCCACCATATTCCCCAATAATTACCAATGAATACAAAATTTACCAATTATTAATTAATCAACAACCAATTAATTTTCAATACCAATTAATAATTACCTAATAACAAATTACTTCCCACCCTATTCCCCTAAAACCCACAACCTGCTACAGAAGTAATACGCAAAATTAAAATAAAATATTTAATAATTCCTCAAAATTATTAATGAATGTACTATAATTAAATTACTTCCCACCCTAATCCCCTATAAACCCACAACCCGCTACGGAATTAAATTACACAAAAATTAAATAACATCAAATTCATTACTTTAAAAATTTTCAAACATACATTCCAAAATTAATACATACTTTTAACATATATACTAACACTTAAAACACTATAAAAAAATCGATATTTTTAACAACTATATCAGGACTGTCGATATTACTTACTTCTATATTATTTAAATCGATATTTCTTACCTGATTTTCGATATTCTTCACCACTATATTTTGGCAATTCGATATTCTGTCCATTCTATATTAAAAACTCAATATTCTGTCCAGTCGATATTTTTTATTCGATATTATGTCTGTTTACCATTTGCGCTCATACCAGAAGCACTAGTATGCCTAGTCAGGGCCCACCCAGACATAAGGGGACTGGCTGCATATTCTGTGGCAAGCTGAGACGAACGGATCTCACTATATGCCGATGACGTCCTCCTATATTTCACTAATCCTATTGAGACACTCCCAATCATTCTACATATATTCGAAGACTATGGACAGCATGCTGGTTATAGAATCAACTGGGACAAATCCACTCTTTACCCAGCTGGGGGACCCATAGACATACAAGAATTCCCCAGTCAATTACAGGTAGACCATGAGGGATTCAAGTATTTAGGCATATACATAACTACTAATGCCACGCTGAGTCTTACCCGCAATATCCGGAGGATCCTAACAGAATTACACTGGGAGGTAGAACGATGGAGAAGGTTGTGCCTGACCTTATTGGGCAGAGCAGCAATGTTTAAAATGGTTTCAATCCCCAAGTTACTTTATGTCCTCCAGAATACATACAATAAGGTACCCGAGGACATTTTATATGATAGTAGATACAGAGGTGCGTGCACTGTTATGGGATGGAGGCCAACCAAGGATCACGCTCCAGACACTTCATCGCAACCCATATAACGGTGGGATAGCTCTCCCGGACATACGATCTTACTCCCGCGCAGCACACTTAGTGGCCATTAACGAATGGGTAAACCTCCCTGGGGACCACACGACATATGCACTAGATAGAAATCAATTTGAATACCATACACATCTGCACTATATATTTGGGGGCAAGGAACTCTGACAACTCTTGCAGGCGACCCAGAGATCGATAGAGGTATGGAAGGGGGCGGAGTGGAAAATGAAATAGGAAAAAAAACTTAGAGGAGGTCCCTCTTTGGGAAGGCGTACACCTACCAGAGCTGGGGAAACTGAGAGGATTCGGGTCATGGGAAATGTGAGAAGTTAGCCAGGTTTATTCTGTCCACTAATTAAAGTGGGCACCTTGTACCAGTCTAAACAACCCTTAATGATAATTAAGTTAAAGACAACCTTTATTGAAAACTATCCTAGTGGTAGCTATGGAGAGCAGCCTTCAGGCTAAGTCTTGAAGGAATGTAAAGCTGTTTTTTTTTTTACCAGATCAGAACCTCCTGAAT
The DNA here is from genome assembly GCF_964204655.1 of Triturus cristatus. Taxonomy (NCBI): domain Eukaryota; kingdom Metazoa; phylum Chordata; class Amphibia; order Caudata; family Salamandridae; genus Triturus; species Triturus cristatus. The sequence continues at coordinate 54,044,893 of NC_140592.1, forward strand.
GACCAAATGAAAGGAGAACCACACAAGAGATATATAAAATATATGTATTTATTACTAAACACTCTCTACTAACCTCTTTATGAGATTAGAGCACAAAGCACACAATATTAAATCACTAGAACAACAGTAAATAGCACAATACACAGCGGGCTCCAGGGAGAGACCGAACCATATACTAAGAAAGTGGTATAACAACCACGACTTAACTAGACACAGTGCCTAGAGCACGTAGAATCGCTGGGACCCCAAGGAACCACCCAAAGTGGTGACACAGGGGACCCACGGAGGATAGGTGCAGTGTGTGAACACAGGCGCGAGCTCTGTACAATCCTATGGGGAAGTAGCGGTTGAAATTTTAGAGTTTAAGAACACTTCGGAGAGGACTTTAAGCAAACCACTTGGAACATAGAAGGTTCTAAAGCCAGCACCCTTGAGAGTACCGAGATACCCGTGTTACCTATCCCAGAGGAGCAGGGTGCATTGGGGTCAAGTGGTATCAGAAACCTTTGTCGTTTTCAATGGCGTGATGCGAAAAAATGCTGCTGACGGTTAGATGAAGAGTCCGGTGGGATCCAAGCCTTGATCCGAGATGAGAAGAACCTGAAAGCAGAGTGACCAGGGGCACAATAGACGAATGCCCCCGATGTCGGGTGCTTCAGGTGAGAAGATGCGATGCTTGACTTTGCAGCCACGGGGACCAGGAGACGTCGACCAAAGTCCGGAGGTGAGCTGTCCAACGAAGGATGTCAAGTGCTGGGGGGTCAATGTCCGGATTGAACACCAACAAGCCTTGGCAACTGCAACCCACTCGGGCAGAGTAAAAAAGCTTCGGTGAGGACCAGCAAGGTCCTGGGGACTCTCCAAACAATGGAGAGTCAGGGCATGTCTGGAGCAACCAGGGAAGCCCAAAGAAAGTCAAAGTTACCTTCACAGGGACCCAGAGGCCAACAGACCAGGGATCGCGAAGGGACCTCTAGCTGAATCACGATGTACCAGCCCACGGAACACTCGTGGAGTGTAGGCCGGAAATCTTTGGTGGAAATCGTGCTCGGGGTCAAGACTACAAGTAGCCCAAAGCACAGCCTTCAGGGATCGCCGAAAAGCATACGCTGCTGCAAAAGTATACGGTGCACAGGGGTTCAGGTTGCACGGTCCCCACGAGGGATACTGGTCTCAGGATCAGCCTCAGAGACCTCGGAAACCCACCGCCTGTGTTGCAGAAATCTTTGGAGTCCTCAGGAGCTCGGGAGATGCAAACCGGTCAGATGCGTTTAGGTGCCTGCTGCTGCAGGGGAGTAACTCCTTTACTCCAAGGGAGATTCTTCAGTCATCCAGTGTAGTGTAGATCGTCAAAGTACTTAGTTTCTGTAGCAGAGTTTAGTCCAGGTAAAATATAAAGTCCTGTAGTCAGGGGTTCCTACTTTATACCCAAGGAAGGGGTGGGACAAACTCTGGAGACCCACCTATGGAAGGGTTAGGACAGAGGGGTGGCTACACCCATGTCCTTTGTCCAGTTTCGCGTCAGAGCAGGAGCCAATGATTCACATAAGTGCCTCTAGAAGGGTGGAATCATACCTCCCCCGCCAGTTACTGGTGAGGGAGGTATGATTCCGAGGTGTTTCACACCAAACACAATATGTTTCTAAGCAGCCGTTTTAAAGTTAGCATTTACCGCAAGGTTATAATGCACTTAAATATATATGGTTGGCTGCATCACAAACAACCCCGGGAAATAGGTTCCGAAAGCTGCAGAGGGGCTCTGCTCATGCAGGTGCACCCTCTCACATAAAACGCAGCACCCTGCCTTCAGGATTGATAAGGCCTGCCATGGGGTGACTGATAGGTTTATATGTGCAGTGATTTAGAATAGATATAGTGAACCTATATCTAAGTAAGGGGTGCATGCACCACCTTACCCAGGCTGCAGTAGCAGACCTGTGGTGTCAGTTTGAAAGGTCCCTCAGGGCTGGCATAATACATGCTGCAGCCCCTGGGAGGCCTCTGGGGGTACCTATGCCCTGGGTAAATAGTATACCATATACTAGGGACTGATAAGGGTACCCCAGTATCCAATCTGGAGTGTACCTAGAGTACATACAATCAATTTAGAGGAGAAAGCAGCTAGACTGGGGTCATGGATAGCAGCATCCCAGACAGTCTAAGTCGAAAACAGTGATACATCAGCAAAAAGTGGGGGTAACCATAAGCAGATCCTGCTCTCCTACACCCCCCAACGTAAGGAAATTAAACTAACCTTGAGCAGTTGAGTCTTCATGTTCTAAGTGGAAATATCTGGAGAGTTCATCTGCATTGGCATGGTTACTCCCAGGTCTATGTTCCACTGTATGGTCCATACCCTGTAAGGAAATGGACCACCTCTAATGTTTGGGGTTTTCACCCTTTATCTGTTTTAGCCATAAGAGTGGCTTATGGTCTGTCTGAACAATGAAGTGAGTGCCAAACAAGTATGGCCTCAGCTTCTTCAAGGCCCAAACCACAGCAAAGGTTTCCCTCTCAATAGCTGACCAAAGTTTCTCTCTGGGGGTCAGCCTTCTGCTAATAAAAGCTACTGGCTAATCCTGACCCTCTTCATTCAGTTGTGATAACACAGCCCTAAACCCCAACTCAGATGAATTAGTTTGAACAATGAATTGTTTAGAATGTTCAGGACTTTGCAGAATGTGAGCAGTGCACATGGCCTGCTTCAGGTCATCAAATGCTTTTTGACAGCTAACTGTCCACTGAACTCTCTTAGGCATTCTTTTGCAAGTTAAGTCATTCAAAGGGGATACTATGGATCCATATCCTTTGACAAACAACCTATGGTACCCAGTCAGGCCCCAAAAAATCTGACCGGAGTCTGGATGGTTGGAGCAACCCAATCCATGATGGTCTGGATTTTGCTCTGCAATGGTTAAACCTGACCCCCACCCACAAAATGGCCTAGGTATACAACCTGACTCTGCCCTATCTGGCACTTGGTGGCCTTGATAGTGAGGCCTGCTTTCTGCAGGGCCTCCAAAACATTTCACAGGTAGACTAGGTGATCCTCCCAGGTGGAGATAAAGACCGCAATATCATCTAGATAAGCTGCACTATAGGCTTCCAGGCCTGTAAGGACTTTGTTCACCAACCTTTGAAAAGTGGCAGGTGCATTCTTCAAACCAAATGGCATCACCACAAATTGGTAGTGCCCACTAGGGGTTGAGAATGCGATTTTTGGCTTTGCATCCTCAGCTAATCTGATTTGCCAGTAGCCAGCTGTCAGGTCAAAGGTACTCAGAAACTTGGCTGACGCCAAAGTATCTATAAGTTCATATACCCTTGGTATTGGATGGACATCAGTCCTAGTGACTGCATTGAGACCCCTGTAGTCAACACATAACCTCATCGCTCTCTTACCATTCTGGTTGTGAGGTTTTGGTACCAAGACTATTGGACTTGCCCAAGGGCTATCTAAGGGCTCAATTACTCCCAGGTCCAACATTTTCTAGACATCAGTCCTGATGCAGTCCCTGACATGGTCAGGCTGCCTGTAAATCTTATTTGTAACAGGCGACTGTCACCTGTGTCCACTTCATGAGTGCACCAGGTAGTCTGACTTGGAGTCAGTGAGAACATATGTCTAAACTGATTGAGAACTTTTCTGCAATCAGTTTGCTGCTGGTCAGTGAGGCTGCCTGCCAAGGCTACACCATCAACTGAACCATCATCAGGGTTCTGTGAGAACAGGTCAGGGAGTGGATCACTTTCTTCCTCCTGTCCCTCATCAGTAGCCATGAGCAAGCCCATGTTTTCCCTGTCAACATATGGTTTGAGCCTGTTCACATGGAGCACCCTATGGGGGCTCCTGGGAGTTCCAAGGTCCACCAGGTAGGTAACCTCTCCCTTCTGCTTAACAATTGTATGAGGGCCACTCCACTTGTCTTGGAGGGCTGCTGGGGCCACAGGCTCCAACACCCATACTTTGTCCTGGCTGATAAACAGTCAACACAGCCTTTTGGTCATGCCGGGCCTTTTGCAATTCCTGGCTAGCCTCAAGGTCCTTGGATGCCTTCTTCATGTACTCAGCCATCCTGGAGCGGAGACGAAGTACATAGTGGACAATATCCTGTTTAGGGGGTTTGAGAGGTAACTCCCATCCCTCCTTCACTAGACATAAAGGACCCCTAACTGGATGTCCAAACAGAAGTTCAAAAGGGCTGTAACCAACCCCCTTCTGAGGAACCTCTCTGTAGGCAAAGTGAAGGCAGGGCAAAAGTATGTCCCATCTACGCCTAAGCTTTTCAGGGAGACCTTTAATCATGCCCTTGAGGGTTTTGTTGAACCTTTAAACTTACTCATTGCATTGTGGGTGATAAGGGGTGGTACATTTGTAATTTACACCACACTCCTTCCACATAGCAGTCAAGTAACTAGACATTAAGTTTGCACCTCTGTCTGATACTACCTCCTTAGGAAAACCCACCCTGGAAAAGATTCCCCAGGAGGGCTCTAGCCACAACAGGAGCTGTGGTAGTTCTAAGTGGAATTGCTTCTGGATACATAGTGGGATGGTCCACCACCACTAGTATGAATCTGTGCCCAGATGCAGTTTCAGGATCCATGGGACCAACAATGTCAAACCCAACCCTCTCAAAGGGAACCCCCGCCACAGGTAGTGGTATCAGGGGTGCCTTTGTAGTATCAACTGCCTTACCACTGGCTTGACAGGTGATACAGGAGCGACAAAACTCCTTTGTGTCCTCTGACATGTGTGGCTAATGAAAGTGAGGGACAAGCCTGTCCCAAGTCTTGTTTTGGCCTAGGTGACCTGCTACTGGGATATCATGTGTCAGTATCAATAGGAAGCCCCTAAACTTCAGAGGTATAACCAACCTCCTGTTAGCACCAGGCTTGGAGTCTTTACTCTCGGAGTATAAGAGTCCATCATCCCACTAGATCCTGTGGGACCCACTGCCACTCCCAGAAGCCTCAGCAGCAGCTTGCTGTCTGAGGGGTTCAAGAAAGGGGCAGTTCTGCTGGTCCTGGCTCAGATCTGCCCTGGAAGGGCCCCCTGTCCCAAAGAACTCAACCTGATCAGGCCCAAGTTCCTCTGAGACAGTTCCTTCTTCAGAACTATGACCATCTCCCTCAAGGGACTGATCTGTACTCTGAGGCGGGCGGGGGGGGGGGGGGGGGAAGACACTGCCTTACCCCTACTGCTCCTTCTCTTGGAAGGCGCCTGGTCCATTATTCCAGGATCCAGGGCCTGTTCAGTGGAAGACATTTTTGTCTGTGACCTAGTCATAGCAAACACATCTGCAGGGTTTCCCATCATTTCTGCTTGTGTTCTGAGTTCCACCTCAGCCCAAGCTGAAGTTTCCAAATCATTGCCCAATAAGCATTCAACAGGGAGGTCTGCACTTACCACAACCTTCTTAGGGCGCCAGTTACCCCTCCACAGGTGAAATGAACAACTGCCAAGGAATGGTCTGTCCTGACATTGCTTGCACTGGTCATTTGGTACATCTCACCAAGTATGATTTGCTCAGGGGCCACAAGATCTTTTGTCACCATTGCGACACTTGCACCTGTGTCCCTGAATGCCAAGGCCTCCTTTCCATTGATCAAAGGCTGTCTGTATTTGCCTAGATTACTGGGACTGACACATAAGGAGGCCATATCCATGCCTCCATCACAGACCAACACAGCCTGAGTTGGAACTCTGACTAGGCCAGAGTCCATCTCAGATCCCAGGGTTAACTCTACTACACCCTTATTTTGCTTACCACCACTTTGAGCTGAACTAGGGGGAACAGTTGCCTTAGGGGCAGTGGTGGCCGGAGTTGAGCCCTTGGAATTTAAACAATCATTTGTCCAATGGGTCTTCGGTTTACAGATATGACACTAGGGCTTCTTCTTGCCTTTATTCTGGTTTGATTTTGACTCCCCACCAGATGAAGGCTTTTGGAGCCCTTGAGAAGACTTCTGGTCTTTAACCTTTTCCCCACCCTTATCTGAGGTTTTAGAATCTTGCTTCTTAGAGTCACCACCTTGGTTCTGAACTTTCTGCCTCACCCTGGTTCTGACCCATTTGTCTGCCTTCTGGCCCAATTCTTGGGGAGAGGTAAGATCAGAGTCCACCAGGTACAGATGCAACAACTGATTTTGACAATTATTAAGGATCTGCTCCATCATAATTAAATTGTACAATCCTTTAAAATCAAACACTTTACTGCCAAGTAACCAGCATTCCAGAGTCTTAGTAGCACAATCTATTAAGTCAACCCAGTCTTGAGTCTGTGCCTTCTGGGAGTCTCTGAACTTAATCCTGTATTGTTCAGTGGTTAAGCGAAACCCATCAATAAGAGCATTCTTCAAGACTTTGTAATTATCAGCATCCTCTTTTCTTACAGTGAGGAGCTTGTCTCTACTTTTGTCTGCAAAGGAGAGCCACAAGATAGCTGCCCAATGCTCTTGAGGTACCCTCTGTACTTTACAGGCCCTCTCTAGTGCAGTTATCCATTTGTGGATGTCATCCCCACTCTGATAGGGAGGGGCTATCTTGTTCAGGTTCCTATGATCATGAGTATATTCTCTAGCTCTAGGGACACTGTTGCTGCCACCATGGGGCTCTAGCCCCAACCTTCTGGGAGCTCTCTGGAGCTCTAGGGATTCCCTGTCTAAGGCCAATTGTCCCTCTTCATTCTGAGTTTGGTCCTCTCATACTCAAGTAACTGACACTTCTTCTCATAAGAGGAGTCCCTTTTATGAAAAGCAGAGGTCCCTACAGAAGTACCAGAATGATTAGATTCCTGAGAAGGAGATCTTGATCTGCTTGATAAACTGTGTACTCTACCTGGTGGAGTAATGAGAAGGCCACTGGGGCCTTCTCCCCCACCTGAAGGAAGAGTTGGAGTTTCCAGGTTAGATCTTCTTGATCCTCCTGCTCAGCATTTGAGTCTAGATCCTGCACCTCCTGCCTTGTCCTCATCTGCTGTCCCACCCAAGTTGCCTGCCTCATCAGACCCTGGGGTCTTTCTGAGGTGATCTAAGAGCAACGCCTCTATGAGACGTTGGGTGCTTGCATCTTTCCCTGTCCTCAGTTTCCTAGATGCACATATATTTCTCAATTCCTGAGATGAGATATGGTCATACTTAGTTGGCAGAGAGCCACTGACTTCTGGCCTAGAATACATACTAGTGGTATGTGGTGTAGGCACCTACCTAACCTAGTGGGAACTAAACTCTCTTGAGTTGGAGAAAGGGTGTGCTAGACCCTTGACTACCCAACTCCCAGTCCAGTAGAACTTACTTATTCTAGTCTTCAGTTATATGTACCCAATACCTTTAGTGGTTTTCAGGTAATCACTCAATGAGATTTATCTGGTAAAACAATAGCAAGCTTGAATCCCAACCGCTGCACACCAATGTAAGAAGTTGGCCTGGTATATGGTGTCCACTAATTAAAGTGGGCACCTTGTACCAGTCCAAACAACTCTTATTGATGATTAGGTTAAAGACAACCTTTATTGAAAGCTATCCTAGTGGTAGCTATGGAGAGCAGCCTTCAGGCTAAGTCTCGAAGGAATGTAAAGCAGCTTGTTTTACCAGATCAGAACCTCATGAATGACCAAATGAAAGGAGAACCACACGAGATATATAAAATATATGTATTTATTACTAAACACTCTACTAACCGCTTTATGAGATTAGAACACAAAGCACACAATATTAAATCACTAGAACGACAGTAAATAGCACAATACACAGCGGGCTCCTGGGGGAGACCGAACCATATACTAAGAAAGTGGTATAACAACCACGACTTAACTGGACACAGTGCCTAGAGCACGTAGAATCGCTGGGACCCCAAGGAACCACCCAAAGTAGTGACACAGGGGACCGTCGGAGGACGGGTGCAGTGTGTGAACACAGGCGCGAGCTCTGTACAATCCTATGGGGAAGTCGCGGTTGGAATTTTAGAGTTTAAGGACACTTCGGAGAGGACTTTAAGCAAACCCCTTGGAACACAGAAGGTTCTAAGGCCAGCACCCTTGAGAGTACCGAGATACCCGCGTTACCGATCCCAGAGAAGCAGGGTACATAGGGGTCAAGTGGTGTCGGAAACCTTCATAGTTTTCAATGGAGTGATGCGAAAAAGTGCTGCTGCCGGGAAGATGAGAAGTGTCCGGTAGGATCCAAGCCTGGACCCGAGATGAGAAGAATCTGAAAGCAGAGGGACAGAGTCTGGGTCACTTCAAAGTGACCACGGGCACGATAGACTAATGCCCCCCAATGTCGGGTGCATCAGGTGGGAAGATGCAATGCTTGACTCTGCAGCCACGTGGACCATGAGGCGTCGACGACGACCAAAGTCCAGAGGTGAGCTGTCTCACGAAGTATGTCGAGTGCTGGGGGGTCAGTATCCGGACTGAACACCAGCAAGCCTTGGCAACTGCAACCCACGCGGGCAGAGGAAAGAAGCTCCGGTGAGGACCAGCAAGGTCCTGGGGACTCTCCAAGCAATGGAGAGTCAGGGCACGTCTGGAGCAAACAGGGAAGCCCAAAGAAGGTAAAAGTTACCTTCACAGGGACCCACAGGCCAACGGACCAGGGATCGCGAAGGGACCTCGAGCTGAATCACGAAATACCATCCCAAGGAACACTTGTGGATTGTAGGCTGGAAATCCTAGGTGGAAATACTGCTCAGGGTCAGGACTAAAACTAGCCCAAAGCACAGCCTCGGGGATATGCTGCTACAAAAGTACACGGTGCACAGGGGTTCGGGTTGCACGGTCCCAACGAGGGATACTGGTCTCAGGATTGCTGAGAGAACAGATCGACCTCAGAGACCTCGGGAACCCACCGCCTGTGTTGCAGAAATCTTTGGAGTCCTCAGGAGCTCGGTAGATGCAAACCGGTCAGATGCGTTTAGGTGCCTGCTGTTGCAGGGGAGTAACTCCTTTACTCCAAGGGAGATTCTTCCGTAATCCAGCGTAGTGTAGATCGTCAAAGTACTTGGTTTCTGTAGCAGAGTTTGGTCCAGGTAAACTCTAAAGCCCTGTAGTCAGGGGTTTCTACTATATACCCAAGGAAGGGGTGGGACAAACACTGGGGACCTACCTATGGAAGGGTCAGGACTAGGGGTGGGCGGAATTTGCGAAATCCACTTTCGCAAATTATCGCGAAAACGTCTAAAATTATCGCAAACAAGCGGAAATATCGCGAATATGCAGAATTTTTTTTCCCGCATGTTCGCGAGATTTTCTGCATGGTTGCGGGTCGCCAACTTACCCATGTGGTTGCTCGCGGGCGCGGCCATCTTGTTATGAGTTGTCTCGCGGTGCATGATCGCGAGAAGAAAGACGTGATCGCGCGATGCATGACGTCACTGCGAGCGCGAACTGTCGCGAGACAGCGCAAATGGCTAAAAACAATCCAACATCTCATGGAGAACGCGACCGGATCATGAAAACTTGTCGGCGAACGCAGGGATTCAGGTAAGGCGATCGCGCGCGCGCTAGAATGTATTATTTTACAGCGCGAGCAAGAAACAAATTATCGCCAAGCTGCGGAAAGCGGTAAATTTTGACATTTTCGCGCTCTCCGCGGAACGCGAAAATGTCAAATTATCGCAATTTCCGCGAACGGAACAACATTTTTGCCCAGGCCTAGTCAGGACAGAGGGGTGGCTACACCCATGTCCTTTGTCCAGTTTCGTGCCAGAGCAGGAGCCAATGGCTCCTGCAACCGGTTTGAACTGGACTATGCACAGGGACACCAAATGTGCCCCCAGTGCAGACTTCAAACACTCTGAGTGCACCCACCCAGCCCCAATACACTAAATCCTGTCTGGGAGGTGACCTATTGTCAAGCCTTCCCCTGCTCAAGCTTGGCTCAGCAGCAGGAGGGCAGACTCGTGTCTGTGGCTGGCAGCATCCATTTTGTGATGCCCAGGTCGAGAAAGCTGGTACCGGGTGTACCGGTGTTTCACATAAGTCCCTCTAGAAGGGTGGAATCATACCTCCCCCGCCAGCTACTAGTGAGGGAAGTATGATTCCAAGGTGTTTGTAACCAAACATGACATGTTTCTAAGCAGCCGTTTTAAAGTTAGCATTTACCGCAAGGCTATAGTGCACTTAAATATATATGGTTGGCTGCATCACAAACAGCCCCGCAAAATAGGTTCCGAAGGCTGCAGATGAGCTCTGCTCATGCAGGTGCACCCTCTCACATAAAACCCAGCACCCTGCCTTCAGGATTGATAAGGCCTGCCATAGGGGTGACTAATAGGTTTATATGTGCAGTGATTTAGAATAGATATAGTGAACCTATATCTAAGTAAGGGGTACATGCACCACCTTACACAGGCTGAAGTAGCAGACCTGTGGTGTCAGTTTGAATGGTCCCTCAGGGGTGGCATAATACATGCTGCAGCCCCTGGGAGGCCTCTGGGGTACCTATGCCCTGGGTACATAGTATACCATATACTGGGGACTGATAAGGGTACCCCAGTATCCAATCTGGAGTGTACCTAAAGTACATGCAATCAATTTAGAGGAGAAAGCAGCTAGACGGGGGTCCTGTACAGCAGGATCCCAGTCTGTCTAAGTCGAAAACATTGACACATCAGCAAAAAGTGGGATAAACATAAGAAGCAGATCCTACTCTCCTACAGGAAACAATAGGAATATACAGGCTGGGAGCCCTCCTTGAGGAAGGGTTCCTGATCACGTTCAGCTCCTTACAACAGGAGTATCAGTTAAATGACACCAAAGGCATCAGTACTTGCAACTACAACACGCACGGCGGACTGAGAGGGTTGACACCACTAATATACCCAAGTAAGCACCATTGGAGGGAAGACTCCTCATGGGGAAAATACCAGAAAAAGCTATCTCATGGGCATACAAGACCCTGATGAATAATAGCCAAAACAACCTAAAAGGTCTCAGGACGCAATGGGAAAACGCTCTGGAGGAACTGGATGTGGACTCGGAGGCTATCTAATACACCCAAGGGAAGTAGAAATTAGATTAAGACTTCGACTGATACAATTTAAAATTTTACATAGGACGTACTTTGATAGACACCGCCTCCATAGAATTGAACGAGTGGAATCTCCAGTGTTTGCGGTGTGGCAGGGACACAGGGACATGCATCCACACCCTATGGGAGTGCCCACACATACAAACATATTGGGCCAGATATTTGAGGAACTTAGTGGGATAATTGGGTCACAGCTGCCACGAGATGCAAAATACGCCCTATTGGGTATACCCTCAGACACAGATGTACCCAGACATATCCTCACTATGTAACCTAGGAATAGTAGTGGCCAAAAGGGACATAGCAAAGTATTGGGGCGCCCCCACTACTCCAACGACAGCCGAATAGAGAACTGAGATGGACCTCTATATGGGGAAGAAAAAGGTGATTTACAAAGCAAGTGGGTGCCCAAAGAAATTCTCCAAGATCTTGGGCCTCTGGTTACGATATTACAGATTAGAAATGAGTGATGAGTCAGGCAACTCCCAATCATCATTAGTAGAATAATAGCAGTGGAAGGGAAACTCAACCTCACCCGGAGTCGCAGTGATGATAAATGCATCAAAGGAAAACTGGTGGCAGGGGACTCTGCGAATATCAATTCTTAACTGTATTTTTAATTTACTTGTTCTGTGTGATGGTAACTGTGCAATCTCCCACGTATTATAAGTACTAATAATATTTTAATTTTTTTTAAAGACAGCTGATGGGAATCTGTCAGTCATTTGCTTGTGGGAGCCCCTACAAGGCTTCAACCCTGAAGCTAAATTTTGAGACTCATGAAGAGACAAGGATTAGATCCAGGGCAGCCTCTGGAGGTACAGAAAGAATGTAAGTGAAATGAAATGACTCAGTTTTTGTTAAGGAACAAACACAGCAGTGAATCAGCCCCGATTGTCGTGTGTGAAGACATAAGATCCACCCTAGATAAAGGAGGACATTCAGCCCTGATTCTTTTAGATCTCTCAGCAGTATTCAACGCTGTCAATCAGGATTTGTTGATTGACCGTCTCCGTTCTATTGGAATCAGGGGAGCAGCGCTCGCTCTAATGAAAAACCTTTTTGTCGAAACAGAAAAAATGTGTTGCTTTGAACAAATTTGTTTCCATCCCTTTTTCTCTAACATGTGGTGTGCCACATGGGTCTTTCCTGAGTCCCACACTTTTTAAATTATATGTCACTCCTATGGCCAGGCTTATAAAAACCTTTAGCTTCTCTGTAATATCTTACGCTAATGACATCTCAGTGTCCAGTAATCCTGATGATACTGCAGCCAGATTCCACAACTGTATGCAGCATATAGGCAAGAGAATGAACAACTTCCTTAAATTGAACTCGGGTTCGGTAACCGCACATACTTTTGTTTCCCTACCTGGTGGCCTCTAGAATTGGGCATCTTGCCAATCCCGGTCAGGAAAGTGAGGAACCTAGGGGTTCTTTTCAATGACAATTTGTTGGAGCCTTATGGATGGGCTAGGCGCAGGACAATCTAACGTACTAGAATCTTCAATAAAATCTGAAGGGTCTCTTGGAAAAGAGGTGGCAAGATGGTATTGGAGCCTAGTGGAGAGTTTGGAAGGAGACTTTAATTTGCCAGCAACACTGTGGGAAAAGAGCTTGCCGGGAGAGCAGTTTACAGACTTATGGCAAGTATCTTGTAACATGCTATACTCCACAGCACGTGCCGCAAATTTAAGGCGGAACCACCTCTTTTGTCTCCATAGGGTCTATTGGACGCCATATAAGCTGGCAAAATTTGAGAAAGGTGTCACGCCGAGGTGTCCCAAATGTGGGGAAGAAAAAAAGCAATGATAAACATATGTTCTTGGATTGCCCAGTACTCCAAGATTTTTGGCGGGATGTGAGTAATACGGTATCTTTAATACTTGGAGGATCGCTCCAGGTAAGCAAATCCCTTGTCTTTTTTGGGCTTCCGGTTAATCATGAAACTATCAAAAAATAGAAAAAAATTATTTTTTACTTAATTTTGCTGGCCCGCAGGGAAATTTGTAAGAATTGGATTAAAGCTACGCCCCCGAACAAAGCAGAATGATTGGCTTCAATAAAATATACGGTTAGGCTGGACAGAGCTTCAAAGCTTAAGCGTAATGAGTTCTGGCTCCCCTTTGAGAACTGGGTAACCCTTTTGTAAATGTAAATATATAATTATAGTCCTAGGATTAGGCCTTTATACCATTTTGCTTGATTACCCCGGTGGTGGCCTCAGAGAGGGTGTGTTCGATTGCAAGGCTTTCTATGGTCGGAGTACAAGAAGCAAGGTATAGAGTGACCCATCTTAGGTCTGACAACAAAAGGCTCCGGACGGTGCTACTTTCTGGGAGACCCCGGAGATCGGTTCTTATACCTTTTGTGGACCTAGGCTGATGGGGACAGTTAAAACAAAATAACAAAAAAATACAATCTGTCTTTCCAAAACCAAATGAATGCTGTGACTTCATCATCCTTTTACACTTCAAAGATTCTCAGGAAAGTGCTTCGCTTCATTCCCCAGGAGCTGTAGAAAACTGTAGCTACTGATCTTGTGTTATCCAAACTGGATTATTGTAATGCCCTTTAAACCAACATGCATCAAAAACTTCTAAACAAACTGCAGATTCCTCAGAACGCTGCAGCTCGTCTGCTGCTAGGGATCCCTAGGCTTCACTCAGCCTAACAGGCCCTAATTGAGTTACACTGGTTGCCTATAAATAACGGGTTTGAATTAAAAGCACAGCATTGCTTTTAAAGCACTTTATGACTCTGGCCTTGACTATCTTAAACGAAACATTTCCTGCTATACTCCATCCAGGTCATTACATTTCTTCTTCGGCCAAAAATGTTGTTGAACCCAAGTTTGGAAGATCCTACTGGAGCAGCAGTAGCTTTGTAATTTGTACTGTCAAACTTTGGAACACTTCCTCTTAGTCTGAAAAAAATGACGTGTATTCTTCCTTTCAGAAAAGCATTAAAACATGGATGTTCAGCCAATAGACTATCCATCTTCATTACTTCCTTCTACTTTTTCATCGTACATTATTTTTTCTTCATATCTTTATGTAGTGGTAGCGCCAAGACGCCTCCTGGTTTTCGAACACTTTATAAAAATATATTTCCTTTCATTTCGTATACAAAAAGGAGAGGAATCTGCGATCGGAAGTATCCATCAGAATAATGACCTTCAAAGGCCGAGGTAAGAGGAAGATCTCTCTGCATGTCCCCATTTGTCTGCGTATATATGCATGTTTTGGCAGTTGTCCCTTAAAAAAGGGCAGCCACGTTTTTCCTTTCATTGCTAAATGCATTTCCAGAGTATCATTGTTAGCTTTTGCTTCAGAATTGTCCCCTTTGCTTTTATTTAGTTTTGGTGGAAATGTGCAAGATTATGTTGTGTAGACTGATGTTCAGCATTTCTCTACATGTGATTAGCTTTTAACTTGCTTTCACAAAATGTCAACCGTTGTTTGCTAAATAAAGGTCTTAGTAAAGAAACACTTCTTAACTGAACACTGCAGTTTGCTAAGTGGACAACTTTAAAGGCTGTGATTGTAAATCAAATATTAAATTTTATTTACATATTGGTTACTTTCTTACTACCCCTGATGACGCATTGAAATGCTTTGCGGTGAGTCGCCTGCTTCTCTGGAACCCAGGATTAGAGTTCAAGATAAATAGTTAGTGTATTAGTAATGTGAGCTTTTTTGAGTACTTGTATGTTGAATAGTGTTTTAAGTAGGGATGAAATAATTGAAGTGGATTAGAAAAGGGAAGCTGTAAATTGTTATTAGGAGTAGTGGACATGCACACGTTAGTTGGGCGAATTATCTAAAAAGGAGGGGAAGTTTGAAAAGGAAGTTTGAGAGTTCATAGTAGTCACAAAGGTTGGAATGACTCGGAGAGGATGGGTGTGGTAAAGGGGATTTCTATCTATTTAACAAATAACTGAAATTAACAGATACATGAATACAGTCATACCCACATATCTAAATAGGTTTGATGTGATACGCATCCATAGATATACATATATACACACGTCACTTAGTAACATTGTACTAATAGGCATCAACCCCTCTATATTTACACACTGAAGCAGCAAAATTCACATGGTCTAATATACATATGTATCTTGTGACTAAGTATAAATATTTTTTTCTCTCTACATATATTGTAATACCCCTACAGCTACCTTCCCTATAATCAGATTTACATAGTGTGACATACATGTATTTTCATAGAAATAAACATACAGCAATATGTACACACACACTTCACCTATGTAAATGAGACGTATCTAATATGTACTATATGTAAGGCAACATACATTAATTGATTTATAGGTTTCTATTTTTGCTATAACTAAAATAAATCACAGACATACATATATACAGACAAACCCATAAATCAATGTATCTGTACAATAATGCACCTAACTAGGTATACTTTAATAAACATATACACATATATTCAAATAATTTAGCTATTGTTAAGTTTATCACAAAACTAAGCTTTTGATTTGACTGACCAAGTTGTTTTGTTAAAGATTTTATTGATTAAGAGATTAATGCTGTTTTATCAATGATGAATTTGCGATCAACATATTAATATCTGTTTCATGAATGTTTAAGAGCATTCCTAGCAGTATTCCTCCTCCTCTCAAACTTAAAATGCATCTTTATCTATCCAGCCAATACTTGTAGAAAGGCTCAGAGTGTCAGATATTCACACATAGCATATGCTGCGATCTACAGAATATATATTGTAATCTCTGAAAAGCCAACTCAGTATTCCATCCTTCTGAGATCACGAAATAGAGTACTGTTAAATTGCATGAAAAGACGACTCGTTACTGCAGTTCCTGGAAATGGTTACATTGTGCTATAAAGTGCTAAATAAAAAAAAAAAGTTATATCTATTATTGGAGTGCGTTTTTAGCATAAGATACTGGACCAAATGTAATTTATAGATGTAATTGTTTTGTTGTTCTGATAAAACATGAGATTTCCTGAGTAGTTTCCCCACATCGCCAAAAGACAAACCGTAAACCTCTGGTCAACTAGCTCAAAAAAGAAAATCAAATATTTTGGCCCTTAATTATCTCCCCATGAATGACTAAATGTCAATCTAAACTACTCTGCAATCTTATATTATAAACTAAAAGTGCTCTACATGTTACATTTTTAGCTATGAATGCTCCACTGTTTCAATGTTGGAAACCTTGGCTTTGTTGCAAGCTTTACCTAATAGCTTTTTAATGTTTGCTAAGGTCTCCTTTCTCTCTCGGTAAATATGCATTTACTATTTCAACTTAAAAAAGAACTGTCATATTGTTCCTTTCATTTCTAAGTACCTTTTTCTGAGTAATATTACAGGACTTTTCTTCAGAAAAGAGAATGTTTTGTGCGGGTCCTTTGTTACTCTTAGGCGGGCCCTCTGAGCATTATACCAGCTGCCCATGTCCAGTGCAATCCATGGGCTGCTTCTCTGTTGCTCTTAAGTGGAACCTACTAAGAAAAGTCTGACCACTAATTAGCACTACCAGTTCTTGAAACCAAGATGTTAATGCAGTTTCCCAGTTTAACAAAGCCTCTCATTGGATTTCCAAATTTCTCTTAGTGTAGTGGGTCTGGTCTTGTTGCTCCTGAATGGACCCAAATATGGCATTCTACTGGGTGGCCTTTAAACCGTGTTTGCTCTCCCCTCTTTCCTGGGAACAATCCTATAATGCTTTAGCTCTGGCAGCCTGTAACTAATTTACTACTGGTCTTCTGTTGCCCAAGAAGTGACTAAAGGGAATATAATATTGCTGTGTGTGAGAAAGTCCCTCTTTGTGCGTGGTTAACCATATTCTGTACACTAGGACACAACTAACCAAGCCCCAGTGCATGCGCTCTGACCCCTAAAACAAGAAAAAAAACACTTACTCCTAATTGGCATATTTAACTTTCCTATATGGCCATAGTACATGGTGTTCCAAAATACACCCATGGCACGGAAGGTTAAATGTCACCCATGAACAAACTACAGCATTACTATGCCATCCACTAGTGTGATAAGACAAACATGACTCCAGGCCTACAACTGTAACATGGCTGCTGCAGTTTTAGAAGCTGCAGCCTAATTTATAAACATTACCCTTTTTGGACAGGAGAAAACCTCCTCTATAACTACTAATAAGTAACACCGAAGGAGGCCTTGTATCCCACAAACCAGGGTGCATGGTATTTAAAAGTAGGACATGTAGAAATGAAGATTAATATGTCCTTAAAGTGACTAACACATAAAAGGTGTATTCACTGTAGAAAGGTCAGCTGTCCCATACAGACACACTGGGGAGCAATATTAATTTTGCTATCTCAGGCTAGAGACCAGTTACAAAAAATTATTAGACGACTATTATTAATATTTATTGAATGGCCAACTTAATGGTAAAGTCCGATTTAAAAAAAAAAAAGTTCAGCAAAAATGTATTTTAGAAAATCAAATTTTCCCTGACTAAAGGCCTCAAACTGCCATGCAGAAGGTGAACATGAGGTGTAAAAATGGCTCAGAGAGCAGAAACAATGGCTTGAGTGTGGGGAGGCTGTTTGTTTGTCTGGCAGGAAGGCCAGTGGGGCTGTGACCAGGAACATAATTTACTTGGGGCCTCCCCTGTCACAAGTAGATGTCAGATAACACCTCTACAGGCCCCTTTGTTTGACCTCAAAGTCAGGAAGGTGCCAAGCTCAGTGGAGGGACAGCTACCACCAGAACTGGTTTGGAGAGACCACAGAGGAGGGGCTGTTCATTACTGCAACCACATCTCTGGGTGAGCACATAGCCTCTGCACAAATCCATCTCGGATTTAGTGAGAAAAGGGCAATGTAGGATAGTTTGCCGTAGGACACACGGGTACTGCTAAAAAGATGGGTAGGGTTAACCCTGGCAATTTATGTCCTTTTGGTTAGGGAGCCACCCTCACATACAAGCTACTGCCAGGCATACAGAACCCCAAGACACCTTCTTCGGATCACTCTGGACCAGTGGAAGAACCGATGGATGGCCCCTGTTATTTGAGATCTGTGAGCAGGGGCTTTTTTCCTGAAGTGCCCAGCTGCCCAGTACCAGCAGGACCTGACCTGGACCCTGCTGATGGCCTCTGGTGGATTGAGTCTGGACTGCCAAGAGCTGTCCCTGAGGAACTAGAACACTTGGCTGTGTCTAAGTGGACTACTCCAATCACCTCTGAAAATCTGGGACTTAAACAATAATTGGACAACAAGACCTCTGGAGGATCGGATCAAATATGCCAGGGCGCAACTTCGATGGGCTTAAGATACAGATTTCCCTGCTTGGAGCTTCGCTGCAGAAGCAAATCCATTTAATCTGGACCTTGGTAAAAAAGATTCCGGCCTTGTGGAACCTTTGTAAGACACGGCACACAGCCTTGCTCTGCTGGAAGGTTCTGAGCTCCAAAAAAGCGACTAAGTCCGAAGGTACAATCCTTAAGTGGCCAAAGGCTTAAAAAGTATCCGACCAGTTAGAGGACTTCTCAGGGCGCGAAATGTTAATGTACCCGCTCGGATCTTTTCCTAACGAAACGAACTGCTTCACTGAGACCTCGTAAAACGCCTATAGAGGGCACAGAACCTTCCTAGGATACAGTCTGCGGCCTTGCCCTGCTGAAGGATTTTGACTTCCACTTTTGAGACTTTTTACGTCCCAAAGGCAAAACCTCTGACTGGGTCGAACCTTGTTGGTGCAATTTTACCAGCGCTCCATCATGGATGGCCTGGAATCACTCCTAGGTCAGTTTCTGAATTATCAGTATGTCCCTTTTAATATATTGTATTGATCAGAATTCGGTACAGTGGGTTTTATCTGCTTTTATGGCCTAGGCTGGCCGAATAAAGTTTCTTCGACTTGACGTCCGTAAAACATCACCAATTCACTTATAAAATCTTATCCCTGTATACTTCACGCATATTAAAGTACCTATTTTTAGATGCATGAGGTAATTTTACACATCACTACACGGATCCCACCAGTACTTTCCCTCGGAAGGAAGAGGAACTCACCTAAGAAGCGAGCACCTAGGTGAGAAACCCAATGATGAAGCCGCCCAACAACACACCATAGTGGTGCTCACTTAGACCAGCAGTGGTAGAGATTGGTTGAGGGTTTTGGATCGACACTGGAGATACCCAGACTCCGGGGAACCAGCAGAGCCTACTCTCCTTTGATTATGAATATTTACAGTGAATGACTGGTGGTCCTCACCTATTGTCACAGACAGTTTATAAAGAGCATCTATCATGACTGCTATACACTATTCCTCTACTGCACCTTGGTGGATCTTTTAGAGATACCCCAAGAAACAACAATAACTTTAGGTCAAGTGTGTGTGTTCTATCTCTCACTTTTGTCCTGCCATTACCCACCTAGGCGCAATGAGCTAAACCAAAGTAAAAGCACTACTTATGCAGAACCCTAAATCACTTCCCGCATAGACCAAACTAGTTCAACATGCTTCCAACCCAGAACTTGCCTGAAATTTAGCAGGCTATCCATCTACTAACCAGCTTTGACACACTGCCAGTGCTTTAAGGCACTACGTAATGCAATTAAAATACAATACTGTATCTCATAGAAGGAACAAAGAGGGAACAAACAGTAAGGCATATTATAAATGAGGCAGAAATAAACAGGGTAGATGCAGTCAACACCCTTCCAGCAATAAAGGGCCCTTGGTCGCCGATTTCTTTATAGTGTCTGCTTTGTAGTGTGTAGCAACTCCTACTGTGGAGGTGAAGTTGTTGAGGGTAGCATTGCAGGTCAGGTTCAACGATTTGTATTTTCTTTCATTTAGAGCTTATTGATATGAATTTTGGGAGTACACACTGGAGTTGGCAGGGTTGACTCCCTAACCCCATCCCATGATGGAAGGACTTTGTTTAATGCATCAACAGTGAATCAGGAAAACCGGTTGGCAAGGAGCAATCTTGTGCAAGAAGTGTTTTTCTGATTACTATCAGCTCCTTTAACGTTACAGACACACAGTGGTAATCCAAACAATCTTTCATCTATGACTAGCTTTTTTCTGTTTTGTCAGTCATGGGTGTTGGTGTTACAGTTCTGCCCGGGGTAGATTCAATATGGTTTGTTTGGAAATCTTGTAGCCCATTTTGGCAACCACAAGTATAAAAGAGGCATGCCCTGATTTTACCTGCTTGTATTTCTGCTAGTTTTCAAAGTTGGACGATGTGGTGGTTTCCTGAAGCCACTTGCTGAGGCTGTCGGTTCTGAACAACTCTACAAATCTGCTAGGAGAATATGTGAATCTGAAAGGAGAGAGCCATTCAGTCATCTGGGAACCACATTTAAATTTCAAACTGTGTAAAGTTGAGTGTCACATCATTATATGGGGCCCACAAACAATTCCAGAACAAGAGAAGGTGTACAAGCATTTCACAGTTCTTGTGGAAAATGTGTTGTGTGGCTTTTGTGTAACTAACAGTCTAACTCTGAGAGAGAAAAAGATTAATCAAGAGCAAGAGAGATAATTTTGAGAAATCCAAGGGGAAAGCTCCGTTTAGTGAAAAGAGACAGTTTGGTATTAGCAAAGAAGTGAAAAGTATACCTTATTACTGAAATACAAGAGATCAGTGCTGAAGTAAAACTTATGAGTTAACGGGTGAAACAAACTGGAGGTTGAAAAGACTTTGACATATAAAAATAAAATTACTGAGGGTAGTTCTTGAGATTGGGCCAAGTGTATGGTTAGAGATCGGAACCAATACCAAACATTTGTCCTGAACTGTCCTTTTCATGTGCCTCTATTTTGAATATTATACTATTAGTGTACAAATTCTTATTTTGTCTAGGATGTATCAGCCATCCATATTGTTCCAGATCTCCCTTCACACAACCCTTTACCCCACTCAGCCACTTCGAGCTTCTATTTTGTATAGAGCCAGAATCTATGCTTCTGGAAGGTGGGCTTAGGAGGGTACCACACCTGAGAAAATGGAGTCCTGCCACCTCCTCAAAACTCATCCCTGGCCCAACTTCTATACCCAATTCTGCAAGGCCTGCTGTAGAGCAGCACCCACTGAGGTCTGGGGTGCCTCCTCTAGTTTAATTTCCCCCAGTAACAAGCATCCTAAGAACAATCATATATTCCAGATGATCAGCTTACCACAGCCCCCAAGTAGAGTGCCAACACCACCGGCTGGGGTGTCTGAACCTCATCTTCGGTCTCACAGGTGTTGTCTTATTACCCTTGTATCTCAGCCACATGGTGAGGAAAACAGCGTGTAACCGGCCTGGAAATGTTAATCAGGTCTCCAACTTGGCCCAGGTGCTTCCGTGGTTATCTGAGCTGGGGGTCTTAGGTTTGGCGTTTGAGCAGGCAATGCCACATTGAACAATGGGGCAGGTAACTTAGCAGTCTCCCAATCGGCTACTGAATCCAGGGTCAAGTGGTTCATGATTCTGTCTCCAGCCTCAGTGTGCAGTTAGGGCCCGGAGTTCAACATATGCAACAGGCCTCTGCAGCACCGATCTCCACTTCATAGCAGTCCACCCAGTGGAAAAGGACAGTGTGAAAGAAAGGAGGGAAAAATAAGTTGAGGTTTAGTCTGCAGTGGACTAGGTGCACAAACTTGTTCTCTCACCTAGGGATCAGCTGAGGTTGCACTTCTCCAAAGAAGTAAAACAAGAGGTTAGGAAAGGAGCTTCTGCTGATTTGAGTTGATTTCTGAGTAGTCAGCTGCTGAGGAAGATAAAGAGACAAAAGAGCGCATGAACAAACAGCACAAGCCAAACATGGAAGAAACACTGACTAATAGGGTGAAAGGTTTTACTATTTACCAGTCCTTTATGCTTGGGAAATGGTCATTCTGGAGCCCACTGATGTTGTATTACTAAACTAAGATGGAGCCACAATGAATTTGGAAAAGAATTCCTGAAAGGAGTACGACAGGGCTTTTAGGTTAAAGAAGGCATCTATTCCATTCATGTTGCAGAATCTGGCGGATGGTAATGCCTGGCTAAAATAAATGATGTTGAAAAAGGGTGAAAACAATGGCTACCAGCTCTTTCGAGCCCAGCAGTCTGGAGGAGAGAAGCAGGGCGCATGAGCTGGCCATACAAATTTAGAATGGACATGCCCTCCTGGTACCACCAAATTCATACACAAATGGTCCTTCTGCTGGTTCCTTTCCTACCTGAGTTCAAATGTTTTAAGAAGTGCAAGGAAAAGGCATTGTGCAAGAAAAAATTCTGGGCAAGGTAGCCTGTCCCTTCAATGCTGAACATTGCTGGCTGTTTTGTAATGCTTATTCTGGTGGATACAGGATCTGCCTGTTGATTCCTCACCTTTTCAATTACCCTTGTGCCAACATTCCACAGAAACTTTTTTCTCCTAGCTCTCCCACATTGACGAAGACGTCACAATAGCATCACTCCGCCTGCGACTCCGTATGACGTAATCGGAGCCATAAGAAGACCTCGTCGGCGTGTTAAGGTCAGTTCCAACTATTTTTTACAGGCCTTCGAGGAAAACGGGTGAACCGACAACATTTCGCCAATATACACAGTATACAATATAAGCACCAATATACACCGTATATCTTTCAAGGAAGAAAAGAGACTGAAAACACTAGACATTTCATAGCAACAAGCTACATATTTCAAAAGACAAATAAATACCAGTCATGTTATACCCTTTTTTTTTTTTTTTTTTTTTTAAATCGGTATAGGAAGGCAGACAACGGGGAGGCGGGTGGGTCGATGAGGAATCCACAGGCAGATACTGTATCCACCAGAAAAAGCATTACCGAAGGTAAGTAACTTGTTCTTCTGATGGATACTTCTGCCTGTGGATTCCTCATCTTTTGAATTGAATCCCCAAGCAGTCCTGCACCCAGAGGAGGGTGTCCGCCAACTTATCACAAAAAATCTTGTAGCACAGAACGAGCAAAATGACAGCCCCTCCTCACCTCTGAAGCCGAGCAAAAATGCTTTGCAAAAGTGTGGAGGGAGGCCCAAGTTACCGCCTTACAGATGTCTACCACAGGGACACCTCTAGCCAAAGCTGAAGAAGACGACTTAGCTCAGGTAAAATGAGCTCTAAAACCTTCAGGGGGCTCTTTCTTGGCGAAGGCATAGCAGATTTTGATTCACAAGATGATCCACCTGGAAAGCGTTTGCTTGTGGACCGCTTTGCCCTTCATTCTTCACACGTAACCAATGAAGAGCTGATCAGGTCCAGGCGGTGAAGTCTCTCCTCCTCCTTGGAAGGGTGAGGGGAGGATAGAAAGTAGTCAAGGTGATAGACTGCCCCAAGTGGAAAGGAGTAACCACCTTAAGCAGGAAAGCAGCTCTGGTCCTGAGAACCATCTTATCTGCATAGATGGTGATAAAGGGAGGCTTAGAACTAAGAGCCTGAAGCTCACTTACCCTCCTGGCAGAAGATATAGCAATCAGAAAAACAGTTTGAATGTAAGAAGCCTCAACAGACAACTATGAAGAGGCTTGAAGGGAGACCCCATCAAAAAAGTAAGAACCAAATTTAAGTCTCACTGAGGCATAATAAAAGGAGTGGGAGGAAATGTATTAGTGAGACCCTTAACAAACCTCATAACAGTGGGA
Source organism: Triturus cristatus (assembly GCF_964204655.1). Lineage (NCBI taxonomy): Eukaryota > Metazoa > Chordata > Amphibia > Caudata > Salamandridae > Triturus > Triturus cristatus. Next base: position 54,068,554 of record NC_140592.1, read on the forward strand.
GACTTAAACAATGAAGGTAGGTCTGGCAAACCAAAGAAGGCTGATAAAGCCAACTAACAGCCCTTAACAGTCGCCACAGCACAACCCTGCTGATCCGAGGAAAAAGAAAAACGAAGGACATCAGACAAATGGGCCCTCAAAGGATCAATTGAACTCTCTCCACACCACCTAACAAATCTGGCCCACCTACTGGAATAAACAGATTTGGTGGAGTGTCTACTGGACTATTAAATAACATCCACCACATCCAGAGGGAGAGAAAAAGAACACAGGTTGCCCCATTCAATCTCCAGGCATGAAGGTGCAAGCTCTGGAGGTGGGAGTGTAGAACCTGCCCCTGCGATTGTGAGCGGAGATCTGCCCTGAGATGGAGACGGTGTGGAGGGTGCGATGAGATGTGAAGGAGGTCTGTGTACCACACCCGTCTTGGCCAATCTGAGGCGATCAATATGACTTGGGCCCAGTCTTGGCTAATCTTCCTCAGAACTACTCTAGGAATCAAGGGTATGGGGGAAACATGTAAAGAAGCTGTGAGCCCCAATCTATCTGAAACGCGTCCCCCAGCGCTCCCTGCATCAGATACTGGAGACTGCAGAACGACGGGCAGTGCGCATTCTTGCGAGTGGCAAACAGGTCCACACGAGGAAATCCCCGCATCCTGAAGATGTGATGGACTACCTCCGGATGAAGACGCAAATCATGATCAGCAGAGTATTGCAGACTGAGACTGTCCGCACGCACATTCAGCACCTCGGCCAGATGATTTGCAATCACACACACATCTGATGGTCCTGAGCCTAGGACCAGAGTTGCAGAGACAACACGGCCTTACTAATCCCTGCTTGTTGATGTACCACATTGCGATAGTGTTGTCAGGACCAGAACTGACTGACCGAGAAGGGAGAGAAGAAAGGCCTTGAGAGCCAATTCACCCGCAAATCCAGAAGATTGATGTGACGCAACCTCTCCTCTGGAGACCAAAGACCCTTGATCTCCAGATCCCCCAGATGAGCACCGCACCCTTGAGTGGTTGCATCTGTTATCACTGTGGCCACAGGAGAAGGAGGTTAAAACGGCTTCCATTGAGATAGGTTGTCTGCAACACTCCACCATAACAGGGTCACTGCAGTGTCCCTGGAGATTCTGATCACCTCCCTGAGATCTCAGTTGTGTGGAAACTACTGCCTGCAGAGGCACCAATGGAGTTCCCTCATGTGCCAGAGTGCATTGTTGGCCAACAGTATTCAGGAAGCGGACAGACCAAGCAGGCGTGGGACCTTTAGGACTGGAACACCACCTCCATCCTGGATCTTTGTGATCATATCCTGAATGGCTGAAATCCTCGGAGAAGGCGGGAAAGCACGACTCAGAGTAGTGTCCAGTACTGCCCCTATGAACAGGTTGTGCTGTGAGGGCACCAGGTGAGATTTGGGCACATTTATCGAAAAACCCAAGTCAAACAACAGCTGTGTTGTTGCTCGCAGATGATGCAGGACCATCACTGGCGACTTTGCTTTGAGCAGCCAGTCATCCAGATAGGGGAACACAGGAATCCCCGACCTTCTAAGATGAGCTGCCACCACCGCCACCACCTTTGTGAATACCTGAGGTGCAGAAGTTAGACAGAACGGAAGGACCGCAAACTGGTAGTGTTGGGACCCCACCGTAAAGCAGAGATACTTCCGATGTGACTTCAGGATGGGAATGTGAAAATACGCATCCTGTAAATCGATTGACACCATCCAGTCTTCCTGCTGCAGTGCCATAAGCACCAGAGCAAGGGTCAACATCTTGAACTTCTCCTGTTTGAGGTGAAAATTCAAGAGCCTGAGGTCGAGGATCGGCCGCAAACGACAGTTCTTCTTGGGAATCAGGAAATACCGGGAGTTGCATCCCTGACCCCTCTCCTGCTCCTGAACAATGTCTATCACACCTTTTTATAACAGGGAATGGTATCTCTTGTTGCAAAAACATCAGATGGTCCTCCGAACACCCACCCCTGCCAAAGAGGGTAAGCAGGGGGAAACTCCCAGAAAAGTAGGGGATACCCATTTTCTACAAGCTTCAAAACCCAAAGATCTGATGTAACAGATTTCCAATTTTGTAGAAAATGGGACACCACAGGACCAACATACTCCAAAATGGGGGATCTAGAGCTGCTTCCCTGCAGAACCAGTGGTGGGGACAGGGCAGGAGGAGGACACCTGTTGGCGAGCAGCCCCTTGCAGATGACCTCTTTATTTTCCTCTGTATGACCAATACAGAGGGTTTTATTGCAGGTGATGCTGTCCGCCACAAAAAAGAGCCGCCTTCCCAAAGCCTCTGAACTTCTGGAAACGAAAAACCCTAGGCTGTGATTGCAAGCCTAAGGACCTAGCAGTAGCCCTGCTATCCTTAAACCGCTGTAAAGCAGAATCAGCCTTGGTTCCAAAGAGCCTTGATCCGTCAAAGGGAAGGTCCAACAACATGGCTGTGACGTCCGGAGAGAATCTAGACCCTCTCAACCAGGCATGTTTCCTAATCACCACCCAAGAACCCATCATCCTGGCAACAGTCAGCAATATCAAGGCCGGACTGGATGACCTGACGGGCTGCAGCCTGCATGTCTGACAACAACTCGGTGAAGTGACCCTGGACATCTTCTGGAAACTTAGGAATCACCTCCTTGGCCGAATCCATCAATGCCTGGATATAACTCCCCATCAAACATGTGGCGCTGGTCGATTTCAAGGCTATGCTGGCCGACGAGAACACCTTCTTTGTAGATTGACACAACTTCTTGGACTCCCTATCCCCCAGAGCAGAAGGAAAGGAACCAGCAGACTGTCTTAAGGAACAAGACGCTCCCCCGGTGCTACCTTATAGCGCCTTGCTACTGACCTTGAAATAGCAGGGGGCATACATTGGCTTATGCCATACATCCAAAATAGGATCCGTCAGAGCCTCGTTGAAAGGAAGAAAAGGCTGCACCGCAGAAGGAGAGTGCAGCACCTCTGTTAAAATATTAGATTCAACTCTGCTGTTGGTAACTAAGTCCAGAAGGTCAGTTGCCTTCTAATGACCGAATGGTGTGAGGCCACTTCTTGAGAGGAGAGAGCTTTTGGAGAGGAAAGCTCTCACTCCTGCTAAGTGTCAAGCCCAATGGCTTCTTGCAGTCCTGCAAAATCATCCATGGGGTTCAATACCTCCCCCTCCTCAACCTGCTCCTACAATTCCTCCTCTTCCAGGAGCCTCTCTCCTCGATCGAATTTTCGGAGTCGGCGGTGCCAATCGTGGCGCCGGAGACCTCAGAGCCAGCGTCGACGGAGGACCTTCAGAAGAGGCAGCGGCAGAGACCGAAGTCGAGACGGTGCTGGAATAGAACCCGATGGTACCGGAGAATAGTCCATCCTTCCCTCCTGAGAAGGAATCATCGTCGAGAACCTCGGCATCGGGAGAGGCCAGGACAGAGTCATCAGCATGAACGGAATGAATGGAACCTTTGCTTAATGCTGGGGAACGCCCAAATTATAAAAAAGCGGACCCGAGGGGTCAGCTGGCATGCCAGATGGATTAGTCGCCCTGGCAAACATGCCATACATCGCATTAAGGAAATGCAATGGATCCGCATCTAAAGCCAGGAAAGGTGGAAATGGATGCGGGACCGTCTGACTTGAGACAGAACAAGTTCATAGAATAGGCTCTTCTTGCGGCACCGGAGACGCCGGATCCAGGATCGGAGCGCCCATAGCTGCAGGAGAGTCCCTCGGCATCGGAGAGCCCCTCGGTGTCTGGGTGCGCACAGGAGACTTGGTGTCGGAGTGTCAAAGGTGACACCTGCGAAGGAGAGACGTCATCCTTCCTATGGCGACGTCGGACTGGAGACACAGACTTCGACAACTTTTTTGAAGAATGATGCTTGGACCCATGTGGCCTCTTTCTTTTGCTTCTTAGACGACCTTGAGGTGTGTGGAGTCTGTGACTTCAACCTCGACTTGGTCCTCTTTTGACCCCTCTTCTTCTTCACTCAGGCCATGAACAACTTTGCCTGCCCTTCCTTAAGTGCCTTCGGATTCACCTGATGGCACGAAGAACACTCTCCGACGTTGTGGTCCGACGACAGACACCAAAGGCAGTCTTCGTGGGGGTCTGTAACTGACATATGGCCCCCACATTCCCTACAGTAGCCAATTTCGAAGAAACTGTTTCTGGACAACTGCAACAATGTAGACTACAAAGAAATGGATAGACCTAGAAAAAACGTTACGCGTTGGTGGCGCGGAAAAAAGGAAACTGACGTCAACGCGCCGACGAGGTCTTCTTATGGCTTCGATGACGTTATATGGAATCGCGAGCGGAGTTGTGCTATTGTGACATTCTCGTAGACGTGGGAGAGCTAGGGGTAAAAGTTTCCCTGGAATGCTGGCGCAAGGGTAATTCAAAAGGTGAGGAATCCACAGGCAGATGTATCCAACAGAATTATAGATATATTGTTGCATAGAATCAAGGATAAAGAACTGTTTTTGAATACTGGGGAATAACAGTTCCATGAAGCTTCGATCTGATTTTAATTTACTACTGAAAGTGACCTCTTACAGGGAACTATTCATTTAAGACACACCACTGGAGTTTGGTGCTGAAGGCGTCTGCGAAGATTCCTTTTACCCCAAGCCTAAATTTTAAACATGAATCACCAGACAACTTTGTGTCCCTGTCTTTTGGCACTGTCCCTTAAATAAGGCTGGGGAGTTCAGGTTGAAACATAATTTGTATGCGCCAGAGGGTAGTCTAAATGATACCATTGATTCGGCCCCCTGCTCTGTAAAGTTTGCTTCCCTTCATCAAGCCATAGCCATGCTCAGGACGCTCAGTAAGGGGGCTTCGCTAGCAAAAGCAGATTAAGTGTCAGCATTTTGTGTTTCAACTGTTCACTTTGAGGACGTTTTATTCATAAATGCATGCCTATAAGGTGTGCTGTGTCTTCTACCAACAAACAGCTCTTTCTTAGAGTGGGTCTTCAAAAGGCAGCCAAACTGATTTTGCAATTCACTTTTGGATCATTTTTGTCCCTAGGTCCAGTGTGCAGAATCCTTGTCTTGCTTCACTGCTCTCATGCCAACACTTTGGTCTCTTTAGTAGACTTTTCAGCAAACACTCTGGTCTTCTTTACCACTGAGATCGATTTAGCAAATACAGTGAAGGGGATTGGTCGTCATTCCCTCGAGAAGTGGGAGGATTAGAGGATTCAATAAGGTCAAGCTAAGGAGACAATAAAAGCATCTTACATCAACTCCAATTGCTATTTGAGAGCTTAACTTCGCCATACTTATTTTCCCTATGAGTCACTCCTTCTGAACAGCAAATGCCCAAGAAATTTCCAGGCTGAGGAAGAATCATCATAGGACCCAGCATTCGATTGAAATTATGTAGGACCTTTTAATTTGGAGTTCCTGTTTAGACAACTTTAATGACTGTGTTTTGTCTTGGTCCCACTGTATCTAGTCATGGGATGGATTTATTCATTGGCGCAGCTGATCGAGTAGGTTTTGGTGCCATTTTAGGTTCTGAATGCTGTGCGAAAAGATGCCTTGCATAATGGTTTGAGTCAGTGTTGGTGAAGAATATGACATTTCTGGAGCTATTCCCTATTTCAGTGGCTCTTCTTGTTTGGACTGATAGATTTCACGACCAGTCTATGGTATTGTGGTCTAAAGTACGTCCTTGGTGGAATTTATTAACTTCCAGCACGCCAAATGTAAGATGGTATTAGGACTGCTAAAAGAGACTGCAATCATCTACTTGAGGAATAAAATGGTATTTACGTTAAAACATGTCCCTGATATGATGAATAACGCTGCTGATGCTTCATCTCACTTTAAGATGCAGGCGTTTTGACATTTTCACCCGGGGTGGCAGAAGAAGCTACTTTATTCCTCATACATCTTTGGAATCTTGGTGCACGGTATTGCCAGCCTAACCTCATATTGAGCACCAAAAAACTAAACAACCTATGAGAGAGGTTTTTAATCGCTATTTGGTTTCCTGGAAGGGGACTTGGAGGCTGGGTTATTCTCACTTGAGATCAAGACTGGTTTCCAGTAGCACCTAAGGGATGAAGGGAGGTCAGCAGCCTTTGCCAAAAGGCATGTTACAGCCCTGGCTTTCCTTGCTAAGGGCATAGGATCACTAATTCTATTCACAAAAGCAAAAAGCATTAGGAGGTTGAGAGAGACTTGAGGGCACAGGGGAGGATCTAAGGAAGCCCTCCGATTTGGACTACTTGCCGAGGTTACAGAGATGTCTCCTTCAAATTTGTACCGTGGTCTATGATCTTGCTTTATTCAAAGCAGCATTATATATGGCTTTCTATGAGGCATTCAGAGTTGGTGAGCTAGAGGCCAGTTTCAAGACTGTCTACACAATGTCAAGGGAATGTTGCACACATTCCCTAGAGGGGAGAAAAGTTTTTGGGGAAAATCAAAATGGGATTACAGAATACCGCCTCCCTATAACTATATAATAACTATATAATAACACAAAGTACCTTGTACCTATGTCTATGGGTAAAACCAAGGTTACTCCACATTGACATCCGTTCCAAAGTCCCTTATGGTTTTTTGGAGACCCTCGCACACCCTGTTGGTGTCACGCTTCATCATCGGGTCTCATCCTGGTCCCTAAGAACGAGGATGGTCTCAACCGTATTTCTGGGAGCACTTTAAAGGTGTTTGCTCTCATGGGGTCCAGATGTAATAAGATAAAAATACCTTGCGTGCACCCAGATATCCCTTTATATTAAGGTGCCCATTGTATGGTTAAAAAAAACTCTGTGGATGTTATATCTGGGCATAATGTCCCTACACCCTCATCCTCATTATTGGCAAGATATTTCAGCCCTCAATATGCAGGCTACAAGACTCATCTGGAAAGTGGGCTGCACCCTTGCCAGTATCTACTGATTAGAGGATTCAATTCAGCCTCACTTCTCTTTTCTACAACAAACCAACTTGGCAGAGGACAGCATGTAATCTTTAGGCAGGCTCCTCGTCTCCAGTGTTGCCCTGTGGCAGTATTGCGAGATTACATTGACCAGCACTGGCATGCCAGTCAACTACTTTGTTTCTTTATGTCAATGGGGCGTCTCATTCAAGATTTCAATTCTGTAGGGTTCTGCGACAGAGGGGATTGATGACTAACTTCAGTTCAGGTTCCTTCTGGACCGGGGCTGCCCCCACTGCTGTGGGTTGGGGGTTTGAAGATGTTACATCCAAAGAATAAGGAGACAGAAGTCTGACTGCTACACATGTACGTGCATCCTATCCTGATCTAGGTGCAATCAGTTGATGGGACCCATCCTTTTGCGGCTACTGAACTAGTATTGATACTTGTGCTTTCTTTTCATCTGTGCATTAGGGGTATGGGCCCAGAGAGCACCTGGGTTTTAGATCACTCTTTCCTCCAAAGGGGAGAGGTGACCTTTCTTCAGGGCAAGTTTAAGCAATGTGCAGTGAAGTGGGTCTCCATTTACTCTGTTGTGGTGTTGGAGCACTCTGTAAGTGCAGTTGAAACGGGTTGTCAAAAGGACTCTGGATGGTAGAAGGGACTAGATCGAATTCTAAATGGCTGATATTTTCTGGTTGGCCAGAAAGTTCCTAATGTAGCCATGGTTTGGTCACATATTATCCAAAAGACTGTGAAAAGACATGGTTGATCTGTAAAGGGCATGAATAATTCTGGAAAGTGCTTGAATAGTTACATGACTAAACTTCTTAATAATGGCTGGCTGAAGACTATTTCCCATGGCTGCCTGAGAGTGGGGGCAGAGTGACAATTCTTTATTGGTGATGGTGTCCATTTGTCTCAGCCCAGCAAAAAGCTTTATGTAGATTTATTGATTACTTTTGCAGAACATTTAGCTACACTGTGGTGTCAAGAAACAGTGGTAATCGTAGGGGAACCATGTCAGCATTAGGGGTGAGCGGCAAACTCCACTCCGCCAGTAGAGTTTGCAGAGTTTTCCCCACTCCGTGTTCCGACTGCAGCACGGAGTTCCCCAAAAACTCTGCAAACCGCCGCGTAATGAAGTTTTTTTCGAGTGTGGCTCCCAAATGTTAAGTTGGTGAGCGGGAGCAAAAAAAAATTGAGTGCTGGGATGAGTTCCGGTACAATTTCTCAACGGGGCGGTCGCTACTGTTAGCGTTGAAAATGCTGTTGCGGGATTACAAAATCAACTCTAGCAGCAGAAAGAATCAGCACGTGGGGCTGTTCATGCTGAGTTTACAGGGTGGAACAAGCTCACAGCGCTAAAAACCAGTGCAAGCAGCCTGTTGTGCCAAAATTCGCGGTTCACAGATCTTTTTATGTAACGTTAGGAACATTGCGGAGTAAAACCTTGCAGGTTCCGCCCACCTCTAGTCAGCATGTAGCAGGGTAGGCTCCTAGTTGGCTTTGAGGCAGATAGATACATTTGTAATAATAAAATTTAACACAATTCTTAAAACTGGTAGTTTTACCTTAAGCTTTGGAGCATTAACTGTGAAAGAAGAAATGGAAGCTTAAACAACTGTTCCTAGCTCTTTGACGGGGCCTCCATATTGATTTCCTGGGAAGTGGGGGAGATGAGGTTTGCATCAGAGGGCCAAGTTTTGTCCTGGGTATCCTAGAGGGATGACTCTGGAAGGGTATCATGGTCAGTATTGTAGCTGCCCTTGCCCCCTGGTTTAAAACAATAAATAAATGTATTGGCATTTTTGAACAAGTACAGTACAATAACATGCCCTTGCCGCCTGGTATGCAGAGTAGTGTTTTCCTTTAGGAATTGGGCAGGGCCCCTTGCTCTAAGAAATGTGCTAGGATTACGCAGTGCCAGGGGAACAGGTTGGTGACAAACCATGTGTCTACAAGGTGTGGCTGGGGATGGTTTTGTTAAAGGCATTTTTATTTTTAGTGAGCTCTGAACATAATACTGCTCCCACATACTACATTTCCTTGGATCATTTTGTGTATAGCTGAAGAGAAGAAATAAGTTACTTACCTGTAACTATAGTTCTCCAGTATTGGAAACTTTCATAGATTCACAAGCTTGAATCATTCCCCGTCGTCGAGATGGGAGCCCCCGGTATTATTAAAAGTAATGTCCCATTAGACATAGCACATAAGGCCCTAGGCCTAAAACCTTTGTAACATATCCCTGTCCTTTTGTAAAAAAAAAAAAGACTAAAATTTACAACCAGCCAATCAATTGACACCACCCTGTAGAACCTTCCTGAGAGAAGCTCCAGTCCCTCAGAATTTCCAGGCACGAGTGCGTACAAGTAGAAAAAACTGAGATATCCAAGTGAGCCTTCTCCAGGGGAGGTGGGTGCGTCGCATGTGAATCCATGAAAGATTCCAATACTGGAGAACTAGAGTTACAGGTAAGTAACTTATTTATTACTCAAGTATTGGAACCTTCATAGACTCACATTTCGTGTCATATATACACGATAGAGAGTAACACAAAATACCATTGCCTGCGCATATATTGACAAATACAGGTGTGTATATATATATATATATATGCACCAGAGCTGGTATCTTTCCAAAATACGAAAAAAACAGCAGCCACAGACTCTAAAAAACTCCAACAGAGTACAAGATCTTAGACGCCTCGAGTCAAAACTGATTTTTCAATACAGGACTTTAGTTCCCATAGGAAATAATTGTGATGAAGAAATGGCAGCCCATTTAGGTTAGTAGATCATAATTGTTTTGGACACTGGCTGCGAAACACTGCTTCTAGGCTAATGGTATTCTAAAATGGAATTTTTTAGAAATTTTAATTTTAATTTGATGGTACTAATGAAAAAAGTTTTATCCTGTCTTAAAGAATGAGCTTAGGTTTTTCTAAATTATACGCACTGTGGTATGGTGTAAGAATGTATTTTCACATGTAAGATTAATTTGTTTGTATATGTTTTTGGTTTCAGAGAACAGATTGGTTGCCATATGGAAGAATGTGAAAGAGCTAAAGTATCTGTTGATTTACCCACAAGGGAATGAATCAGGAGAGTAATAAGGTTGACTGGTAGGAATTTTATACCAATGAAGGAACAATGCTTTGTGATGTGCAATCTGCCCACTTGGGCAATACGGACTTTGCAATATAGAAAATACAGCTACAAAATTTCCGCTGTAAATAGATCATAAGGTGAAGCGGAATAACTATTTTTTGAAACCAAGACGATCAAATTATAGTCTTAGTAGCTAATCGCTGTTTTATAAATTTTGTAATAGTGAACTAGCGACAACATGTTCCTTACTTCGAGTTGATTTGCTTTCATTGTGGACTGTTACACTCAAAGGTACAATTATGGATATGCTGACGGCAACTAAAATATGGCGGGACACGCCGATTTGTTTGTATTGTAAGACTGAGTGAAGCAACTCCGGTCCCGGAAGTCTGTTTCCTATGTCACCTATTGAAACATGATCACATGTTTATTTAAATGAACACCTAATGTTACTACGGCACTCGTGAACAAGGGAGTCAGTCCCGAAACGCGTAGAGTGGGCCGTTTCTGCACAATAAATTACAGCATTTAAAAGCCTGAAGAGTCCGTGGCTGCTGTTTTTTTCGTATTTTGGAAAGATACCAGCTCTGGTGCATAGTGAGAGGTTCGCTTCCTCGCCACGGACCGCTATCGACAGAAGCGGGAGAAAGGCGGTTTCGGTGCCTCGGCACCGACGTGTGAGTGTTGTGAGATATATATATATATATTACCTACTGGCGGTCGCCAGTAGGTAGTTATAGTTAGGACCACGTTTCCATAGGAAATCCGCAACATTCTATTTTGAATAACTTTGGCGCCGGTCGACGAATCCTCGCGAATTTTTCAAAATAGGTGGGGCGCTACGCTCCGCTCCTACCCTGAAAGTCTCTGGGTGATTCGTCAAGCGGGGGCTGAGATAAAAGGGGGGTCCCAAAACGCGTTTTTCCCATGCATTTTTCCATAGGACCTTTAGACAGGGCTACAGCCCGAACGGCTGAACAGAATTACTAGAAATTTGGCAGAGAGGTAGTCCTCAGGTCAAGGAAGTGCCTTTTGTAGGTTTGGTGTAAATCTGTTCAGTAGATTCTGAGAAAATAGCCTTTAAATCAATATATATATCTGAGCCAGCTTACGGTGCGCTTACGGTACGCTTACCGTACGCGTACGGTGGCGTGCGCGAGCGCGATTCTGATTGGCTGTTACATCTAAGTAAACATTCAAATCGGTCGAAACCAGGAAGCGGCGGCCGCCATTTTCTCTCTCGCACTCTGAGGGGGGGGCTGTAAACAAAGGCAAAAAACATATAAAGGGGCTGTTTAGACAGCGCCCATGCACATAGCCATGTTAGTTGAGTCCTCAAAGATCCCCCAAGGCCAAAAACGGTAAATGTTTATTTTTTGAAAATTTCGCCGATTACGTTTACCGTACGCGTACGGTGCGCTTACGCTAAAAATTTAAATAAAAAAAAAAAAACACTCTCTGTGCATGGCATATTATTGTTATCACTTACAAATTAAATTTAACAGATTACCTATCACAAGGAAGCGCATAATATGTCCTCCATGTGCGCACGGTGCGTAACGTGGGCACGCGGTGCGCGTAGCGCACTGCGTGCCCACCTTGCGTGTACGGCACTAACTGCGTAAAGTGGGTGCGCGGTGCGCGAAGCGCACCGTGCGCGCACGGAATGAACTGCGTTAAGTGGGCGTGCACGCCACGAATGGTGTAAAGTAACTTAGCATTTAAAAAAACGTACAAATTCACTGAAAAAACCATAGGTTTCACACACGTTATAGTTAGGAATTAGCATTTAAAAAACCTTGCTAATTCAATGAAAAAACCATAGGTTTCACACATGTTATAGTTAGCTGGAAATTTTACTGATAAAAAACCAATGAAATTCCCCCGTTATAGTTACTGTAGGCAACTATAACTCACGCGACCGTAATCCTCTGCTGATGACATATGTGTCTTTATGAGAAAAAAAAATTTGTAAAATATGTATAGCTAAAATTTAATGGAAGAAGACATGGGCAAATAAGTGGCTAAATACAGTATTAGCATCAGCAGAGGATTACGGTCGCGTGAGTTATAGTTGCCTACAGTAACTATAACGGGGGAATTTCATTGGTTTTTTATCAGTAAAATTTCCAGCTAACTATAACATGTGTGAAACCTATGGTTTTTTCATTGAATATATATATATATATATATATATATATAAGTTCGTAAAAATCATTTCATGTATAAATGCAGACCAGAAATCATTGAAAATATGTGACAGCAGTCGGAAGGAATGAGAAAAGAAGGCTCACCTTACTGAAAGAGATGTCTGAGAACCGCTTGACCCACTGCCACATCTCGCTTAACCTTAGAGTCCAGGCAGTAGTTTTAGGTGAATCTGTACGGCGTTCTCCAAGTTGCTTCTCTGCAGATCTCTGGAAGGGACACACCTGCAAACAGCACCGCAGACGTGGATATTGCTCTGGTAGAGTGAGCACGGACCTTTGACGTCAGAGGTTGGCCCTCTTGCTGATGACAGAAAACAATGGCACTCGATAGCCATCTTGAAATGCTCTGTTTAGTAAGAGGTACAGGTGCACTGTACGCTATAAAAACCCGATTTGACTTGCAAAAGGGTTTTGTTCTACTCAGGTAAAACTATAGGCACCGTTTAACATCATGATAGTGTAGAGCACGCTCCGCTGAAGTTTGTGGAGTTGGAAAAAATGATTTCAGAACACTTGGTTCATTAAGATGAAAATCCAAAGGAACCTTAGGAATGAACTTAGGGTTTGTCCGTAGAATAACTTTGTCATGTTTGAATTGTAAGAAAGGTTCCTGGGTAGTAAACGCCTGGAGTTCACTAACCCTTCTCGCTGAAGTAAGAGCCATGAGGAGAGCGACCTTCCAGGATAGGAACTTTATATCCGCTCTGTGAATAGGTTCAAATGGGTGCTTCATTAATTGACTCAGCACTGAATTCAGCTGCCATGCAGGAGGACGGGCCCGAACTGGAGAAAACATTCTGAACAGGCCTTGGAGAAACTGTTTGACAATAGAGATGAACAAATGTTACTTACCTTTAAACTGTGGTTCTCCAGTATTGGGGTGTCTTTTATAGATTCACATGCTTGAATATTCCCCGTCGAAGTGGGAGTCCCACAGTACATAAAAAGCAATAAGTCTCATGTATATAGATACATACATAAACTATACAAGAATAAAATACATATATAAATAAACTTTATATAGTTTAAACATATCAAGTCAAAAGTACCATAAGATAACATTGACACATAGGAAAGCATTGAAAAAGGAATCACTTTACTGACATATCCATGTCGTTTTTATAGTCCAAACTCCAGACAATCAGGCGCAAGCACCCTCTAGAACCTTCTCCTCAGAGGCTCAGGCCCTCAGATTTTCATAGCACAAGAGTGACAAAAGGGTCTAATGAGGAGAAGAGAGCCTCTGAGGGGAGGAGGGTGGGTCGCATGTGAATCTATGAAAGACACCAATACTGGAGAACCACAGTTTACAGGTAAGTAACATTTGTTCTTCTCCAGTATTGGGGTGTCTTTCATAGATTCACATGTTTGAATAAAATAGTGAGCACTACTCTGCAGCCTGAAGAATCCGTATCAACGTTGCATGAAATACAATGACATTGCATGATAAAAACACACAGCTGATAACAACCCAAGGAGGAGGGAAGTAACAGAGGCTCACCTCATTTGAAGAGATTGCGAAGAACTGCTTGGCCCACTGCCGTATCAGCTTCATTGATTGCATCCAGGCAGTAGTGCCTCGTGAAAGTGTGCCTGCTGGACCACGTAGCTGCCCGGCAGATCTAATGAATGGGCACACCAGCGAATAAAGCAGTGGAGGAGGACATTGCCCTTGTAGAATGCGCCCTCACTCCAGAAGAAAGAGGCTTGCCAGCCTTCTGATGGCAGAAATATATCGCTGAAGAAATCCAACGTGCAATTGTTGGTTTGGTAACAGAATGCCCCTTACAGGTTCGCCCGTAGGCAATGAACAGTTGATCAGACTGGCGAAAGGGTGCCGTTCTGCTGATATAAAACTTGAGACACCTCTTTAAGTCCAAAGAGTGTAGACTCTGTTCCGCTGGAGATTGCGGATGCGGAAAAAATGTTTTTAAAATTACGGGTTCATTAAGATGAAAATCGGAAGGCACCTTTGGCATGAAAGCTGGGTTAGTGCGAAGGATTATACAGTCCGGTTTAAATTGAAGAAAAGGAGGCTGGATTGTGAAGGCGTGAATGTCACTTACTCGGCGAGAGGAAGTCAGTGCAAGCAGGAGGGCGACCTTCCAGGTCAAGAATGTGAAAATCCGCTGAATGGATTGGCTCAAAGGGCGCCTTCATAAGCTGCGCCAATACGATGTTAAGACGCCACGTGGGCGGAGGACGCCGAATGGGTGGAAACATCCAGAAAAACCCTTTAAAGAATTGCTGAATTACTCTAGATGAATAGAGAGAGGAAGAGCCGTCCTGGCGAAAGCGAGAAATTGCCGCTAGAAAGACTTTTAAGGTGGAGTGAGACAGTCATGACTGGGCCAACTGCAAAAAGAAAGGCAGAATCTGTGCTGGAGAAGCGTGCACTGGGTGGATGTGAACAGACGAGCACCAGTGACAGAAGCGCTTCCACTTTAGCTTGTAGGTCTTCACCGTGGAAGGCGCCCGCGCCCTGGCAAGAACTTCCCTGCAGGCAAGGGAAATGTTCAAGTGAGCAAATTCAAGGTGCTCAGGTTCCAGGCAGACAATTTGAGTGAACTGGGATTCGGATGGCAGATCCGACCGTTGTTCATTGTTAGAAGGTCCGGCCGAGGGCAAAGAAGGATGGGCTCGCACTGAGAGAGGAGCAGTAGCTCCGAGAACCATGCCTGCCGAGGCCACCGTGGAGCAATCAGGAGAATGTGGCACGGTTGTCTCTGCATTTTCCACAACACTCGAGGAATCAGAGGGATTGGCGGAAAAGCGTAGGCAAATATCTTGCACCAGTCTATCGAAAGGGCATTTCCGCGCGACCCTCTGTGGGGAAGCCAACTTGCGTAAGACTGGCAATTGCTGTTCTGTGGAGTTGCAAAGAGATCCAGGTTTGGGTGACCCCAAAGGCTGAAGACAAAGTCTAGAGTCGGCTGATGCAACTCCCACTCGTGTGTCGATGACGCTGACCGACTGAGTCTGCTAGAATGTTGGAAATGCCAGGCAGGTGGACTGCAGTGAGTGTGATCTGATGGAGTATGGCCCAATCCCAGATCTTCTGAGCCAGCTGGGAAAGCAGTGGAGATTTTGTCCCACCCTGCTGGTTTAGGTAGTGCATGCTGGTGGTGTTGTCCGTTTGAATGAGCACTGATTCCCCTTGAAGCTGGAGCCGGAAGGATTTGAGTGCCAGGAAAATTGCCATCAGTTCTAGTCTGTTGATGTGCCAAGAACGTTGAGACAGAGTCCATTTGCCTTTGATGGACAGATCTTGAAGGTGTCCGCCCCACCCTTCCAGGGAGGCATCCGTGGTAAGAACGAGTTCCGGGGCTTTTGCCAGGAAAGAAATTCCAGCTGCGCTGTTGCGAGGTTGTGTCCACCAGTGCAGAGCTTGTGCCATGCGAGCGGTTACGAAGATTCGGTCGCTGAAAGAACCGGAGATCTGATGCCATTGTTTGTCCAGTTCTTCTTGAATGGGACGCCTCTTCAGTCTGCAATGTGGGATCAAAGAAATGCAGGAGGACGCCATCCCCAGAAAGGACTTCAATATGCGGACTGAAACGGACCGCTTTGATCTGATGGAAGCTGCGAGCTGCAGGATCTGTGTTTGCCGATCGGCGGAGACGAAAGCCATGGCCATGGAGGTATTGATGGTAGCGCCTAAGAACGTTCTGTGCAGAGCTGGCGTGAGCTGAGATTTTTGTATGTTGACTGACAGTCCTAGAGAGTGGAACAGAGTCCGACAATACTGAGTATCTAGGGATGCTTGGTGGTAGGACTGAGACTTGATGAGACAATCGTCCAAATATGGGAATATTTGAAAGCCTCGCAACCGCAAATGGGCCACCACCGGGTCAAGGACTTTTGTGAAGACTCGAGGAGCTGAGCGAAGCCCGAAGGGTAGGACTCTGAATTGAAAGTCCTTGTGGCCTACACGGAAGCGTAGGTATTTCCTGTGGCGTGGTAAAATTGGCACGTGGAAATAAGCATCCTGAAGATCGATTGTTGTCATGAAGTCGTCTTGAGAAAGGAACTGAAGAATGTCCCTCAGCGTGAGCATGCGGAATGATTGATCTTTTAGAAACTTGTTGAGGGACCTCAGGTCGAGGATAGGGCGCCACTCCCCAGATTTCTTTAATACGAGGAAAAAACGGGAATAGAAGCCTAGTCGCCTCTGAGATTTCGGAACCACTTCGATGGCCCCTTTTTTGAGCATAATGCTGATCTGATGGAAAAGCTCTTTGAGATGAGCGGGGGGAGGACCGCATGGAGGGGTGTTTCGAGGGAATTTGACGAATTCTAGGGCATGGCCCCTTGAAACAATGTCCAACACCCAACGGTCTGAAGTGATCAATGACCAATTTGAAAAGAATTTTGAGATCCGTCCTCCAACTCGGGACGGGGGGGCACTGAGGGGAGGGGAATATAAACAAAGAGAGTCATTGTTTTTTGGAGGAGTTCCCCCTATAGTTGGACTTGCCTCTGTAGGATTTACTAGTCTGTTGTCTGTAAGACTGTGGGTTTTGGGAGGAAAAACGTTGGTGTCCTTGGCTGTAAGAGCGGTATTGAGTGGAATTGCCATGAAAGGAAGAGGTGGTGCTGCGTCCGCGAGCACCCCGAAAAGGCTGCCTTCTAAACTGTAGCGTGCCAAGGGAACGAGCCGTCTCAGTGTCCTTCTTAATTGTTTGGCGGGCCTCATCCACATGCTGTCCAAACAAGGACTCCCCATCAAAGGGCATAATCGAGAATCTTTGCCTGGACTTCTTGACGAAAAGAAGTGGAACGAAGCCAGCCTTTCCTCCTTAAAACAGCTGCTCCAGCTAGCTGTCGAAAACCAGTTGAGGCGGTATCTACAGAGCAATCAATAGTCTCTGAAGATGTTCTTTCACCTTCTTGCAGAATCTTGAGAGCGTCCGCTCCAGAGGGCTCTGGAATGAGCTTAATGAAAGCCTCCATGTCCGACCACATTTGGCGATCGTAAAGGCCCAAGATGGCCAAAGAATTTGCTGCCCTTACTG
This sequence comes from Triturus cristatus, assembly GCF_964204655.1. Lineage (NCBI taxonomy): Eukaryota > Metazoa > Chordata > Amphibia > Caudata > Salamandridae > Triturus > Triturus cristatus. The sequence goes on from NC_140592.1 coordinate 54,085,810, forward strand.
TTGTGGAGGCCATGGTAGAGAACTTCTTCCCAATGGCGTCCAGGCGACGGCCATCACGGTCAGGTGGAGAGGAAAGTGGAGACGAGGGATTCTTCGAGCGACGTTGTGCCGCCTGGGTGATGACTGAATCCGGCTTAGGCTGGGATACCAAGCGAGCAGGCGAAGAGTCCGGGGCCTTATACTTTTTCTCCAACCGCGGAAGAACTGCCAGGATTGAATTAGGTGTTTTCATCAGTTTAATCCCTTCATTCCAAATAGTCAATTATGGGCACGGCCCGAACTTGTTTCTGTGGTTGTGATTTGAAATCATACAGAAAGCAATCCTCCTCTCTCACGATCATGGGGAGATGAAATCGCTGCGCCGCTCTTTCCATCAACTGATGGAAACCTGTAATGTCAACAGGTGGAGAGTTCACTGGTGACTTCGGAGGTGAAGAAGGCAAATTTATTTGATAATCATCCCAGTCGGCCATTGTGTCGTCGTCATCGCCCTGGAGCTCTCCATCTTCCGTATCTTGAAAAATGTCACTGTCACCCTCTGCAGGGGGTACTAGTGAAGGGGCGGATGGCGTTGGCTCCGCCGGCACTGGAGGAGGAGTCGGAAAGTTCGATGGAGCATCACGTGGAGAACTGTGAGAAGAAGGTGAAAAACGGCAATTGTAATCCTCCAACATAACTTGGAGATTAGAGATGAGGGACAAAGGAAGCTGTGCCATTGGGACCTGTGTAGGAGGATCCTGCTCCTCTTCTTGATAATAATGATCCTCCAGATCCTCATCCTCGAAATTCTGACATTTAATGAAGAGTTCTGATGGACTGCGAGCAGCCCGGAATGTGGAATGAATGTCCTCATCAGAAGCAGAGTCATCCTCGTTGCCAGAGGGAAACAGCTGTTGCGGTGGCTGAGTGGCCGGAGGCATAGTAATGGAGTCCAAAACAGCGCGACGACGCTGAAGCAAGGAATCGTCGACAGGTGCAGATGTTGGCGTAGAAAACGGCACCAGTGGAAGAGATGCAAAAGTTGACAACACCGTTGACGAAGCCACCATCGACGATGCCGCTGCCGACGAAGCCACCGTCGACGAAGTCATCGCCGACGAAGCCACCGTCGACGAAGTCATCGCCGACGAAGCCACCGTCGACGAAGTCATCGCTGACGAAGCCATCGTCGATGAAGTCATCGCCGACTAAGCTGCCGTCGACGAAGCTGCCGCTGCCGACGAGGCTGCAGTCGACGAAGATTTAATCATCGACGACGACGATTTCTTCTTTTTGATCGTCGATGAGGATTTGGACGTCGACGGGATAACCAGTTTCTTCGTCGTCGACGAGGAGGATATAGGAATCGTCGACGAGACAGCCTTTAATGAAACACAAACCACTGTCGACGGAGATAACGTCGACGAAGCAGTCGACGACGACATAGGGAATCTGCTGGAAACCGTCGTCACCGTCGTCGACGAGGTTGAAGCAGCAGCAGATTTCGTCGACGGAGTGACCGTCGACGAGTCCGTCGACGGTTTGGCACGTTTTTGAGTAGAAACATGCACTGAAGGAGTCACAGACGCCTGAGAGTAAGATCTCGGGGGCGTTGACGTAGTAGCAGAATGTACTGGCACCTTAGCAACTCCCAAAAGGTGAAGCTTTCTCTTTTTTTTAGAAAGGGAGAGGGTAAGTCCTGTACACTACTATGCTTGGAAGAGACTCCGGTGCGAGCAGAAGCCACACTTTCAACATCAGAGAGAGGATTATCTGCATCCTTCAATTTTTGGAGCCACAGAAGGAGGCGACCCTCCCTGTCCTTTAGAGTCTTTTGTGAAAAACTTCTACAGATTTTACAGTTGCCGACCTTATGGTCGGGGTAAAGGCAGTAAATACATTTTTCATGAGGGTCCTCAGAAAAAAGTCTTAACTTCCCACAAGAAGCACAGGGACGGAAAAGAGACTTCTTACTTGAAGACATGAGGATAGCCAAACCAGAGAAAAAACTGAGCAGAGCTCAGGGAGACTCCCTTCACACGACGTGCAGTAGAAAATCTGAGGGCGTGAGCCTCTGAGGAGAAGGTTCTAGAGGGTGCTTGCGCCTGATTGGCTGGAGTTTGGACTATAAAACCGACATGGATATGTCAGTAAAGTGATTCCTTTTTCAATGCTTTCCTATGTTTCAATGGTATCCTAAGGTACTTTTAACTTGAAATGTTAGTTTAAACTATATAAAGTTTATTTATATATGTATTTTATTCTTGTATAGTTTATGTATGTATCTATATACATGAGACTTATTGCTTTATATGTACCGTGGGACTCCCACTTCGACAACGGGGAATATTCAAGCATGTGAATCTATGAAAGACACCCCAATACTGGAGAAGGAACATTATCGGATTTCCAGAAACTGGAGATTGCAGCTAAATGAACTTTAATTGATGTGTGAGCTAAGCCAGAGCAAGCCAAATGTAGGATATAAGGTAACATTTCCTCTGGAGATGAATGGAGAGGATGGACTTTAGATGATGCACACCAAGTGCAGAGTCTCTTCCATATGAGCGAATAATTCCTGTTAGTGCTATCTGCTCTTGCCCTAGCAAGCACATGCCTACATTCTTGTGGGATCCTTAAATGTTGAAATTCTTGGGACTCAGGAGCCAAGCTGCTAATTTCAGAGAACTGGGGTTTGGATGACATACTTGTCCCTGGTTCATCTTCAACAGGGACGGAAATGGTTTGAGATGCAACGGAGGCTAGACTGAGAGTAGATGAAGCTCTGAGTACCAATGCTGGCAAGGCCAGGCTGGGACTATTAGTATGATCTTGCAGGATTCCGTCTTTAACTTTTTTAGTACTCTTGGAACGAGAGGAATGGGGGGGGAAGCGTAAGCAAATATGCCAGACCAAGCTATTGAAAAGGCATTCACCCATGGACCCTAATGGTGAAGCCAAAAGCAAAGTACCGGCATTTCGCATTGTCTAGTGTTGCAAACAGGTCTATGATCGGCTTGACCCATCGGCAAACAATGCTGCTGAGAGTGAGTTGATTTAATTCCCACTCGCCTTTAGTCTGCTCAACGTGTCCGCTATGATGTTCTCCCATGCTGGCACATACTCCGCGGTTATAGACACTTTGTGCTGAATCGCCTAACACAAGATAAGTTGAGCTTCCTGAAAGAGCAGAATGTTATGTTAATAGAGTTTTATAACGCGCGCAGCTACTCAGAAGAGTGTCCCGGCGCGAGCCCAAAGCAAGACAGGAAAGGAAAACAGATAAAACAGAGGGGAATTCAGTTAAAAAGGAAACTTACGTTTTTTTCTAAATTGAATAGGATTTTGCAGGCTACGTAAATCGAACGTGAGAGAGTTCCAGACCTCCGCAGCCCGATAGGCCAAAGAACTGACGCCTCTCCTTTTCAGGCGGTAACTGGGCATAGAAGCCCTTAACATGTAAGAGGAGTGTAAAAGTCTACCGGGGACGTAGAACTGATAGCGCTTCCTGAGATAGACAGGGCCATAGTCATACAGGACTGCAGGGGCAGTAACCAGGGCCTTGAACGTAACCCTTGTTCTCACAGGAAGCCAATGAAGACTAGGCAAATGTTGCCTGACACTCGTTTGTTTGGGGAGACCGAGGAGCAGTCTGGCAGCAGCGTTCTGAACCACCTGGAGTCTATCCAGGAGTAAGCCAGGTAGTCGATACGGGAAGTGACAAGCGCACAGGTAACTGCTTCCTTGGCTGCTAAAGGGAGGAGAGGCAGAAACTTTTAAAGTAGCTTCAGAATACCAAAGCGGTACCGGTCAGCTTACTGAAGCTATGCCTCTCAAACCAGATAACGTTCTCGACTGGGAGGCTCCTCCTGCTTTTCCAGGTAAATAGAAGAACAAAAGCGGGCTTAACACGGATCCTTGAGGTACCCCGGTCCAAAGTTCTTGAGTAAAAGGGGGAATCCAAACTCCCCGAGTACTACCTTCCAAAAAGGATTTAGGTCACTTTCTAGCCGAACCCATGATGCCCAGCTGTCACAAACGGCCAAGGAGTAGTGAATCTTGTTCCTCCTCTTTTGTTCAGATATTGCATTGTCGTGGTATTGTCTGTTCTGACAAGCACCAAAGCATTTTGTATTCTTGGCAGGAACACTTGGAATGCCAGAAAAACTGCTCTCTACTCGAGAAGATTGATACAAAGATCTTGACTGGAGGCCGGCCATTTTCCGCTGACTTGCAAGTCTTGAAGGAAAACACCCCAGCCTTCTAGAGAGGCATCCATTGTGATCACGAGATGAGCAGCCTCAGACAGGAAAGGCAAACCTTGCAATAACTGGTGAGGTTGTGTTCACCAGTCTAGTGCCACAATCATGGGAGGGGTAATTCGGATTAGATTGTCGAACGTGCCCTCTATCTGTGCCCACTGTTTGTTTAAAGCTTCCTCAAGAGAATGCATGTGAAGGCGACGATGAGGTATGAGGGAAATACAGGAAGACATCATGCCTAGGAGAGATTTGTAAAGGCACTCGTTTCACCAAGGATATTAGTCTTTGTTGACTTTCCAATGTGGGATACGCCTTGTTTTTGCGGGTGCCCAGGATGGCACTTAGATGGTTGTAGAATAGATTTTTCTTTATTTAAGGTGAGGCCTAATCTCCTGAAAAGTTGCAGACAGGCTTGGTAGACATCCTTGCTGCTTTGTAAGTGGGGGGCCTTGATAAGCCAATCGTCGAAGTAAGGTAACATTTTATGATGATGTTGCCTCAGATATGCTGCAACTGGAGCTAGGCACCTCGTGAAGATGCGGGGAGCTTATTTTTAGTCCGAAAGATAGGACACAGAACTGATAGTGCCTGCCGGCCACAGTGACCCTGAGAAACGTCTTGTGTTTTTGGCGTATGGGTATATGAAAATATGCGTCCTGGAGATCCAGAGACGACATGTAATTGTTTCCGTTGAGTAGAGAGCATGCGGAACAACAGTTTTTTGTTAAGGTTCCTTAAATCCAAAATCGGTCTCCACTCCCTTGACTTCTTGTGAATTAAGAAGAAACAGAAGTAGAAACCTTCGCCTCTTTGATTGAGGGGAACTCATTTTATTGTTCCTTTTTGCAACATGGTAATAACTTCCATCTTTAAGAGATGTAAGTGTTTTTGAAAACGAGGAAGAGGAGGGGTTGGTGGAGGAATATTTAAAAATTCTAAAAAGTGGCCAAATTGAATTAGGTGTAGAACCCATTGATCTGATGTTATTTCCTTCCACTGTGCAAAACAAAGGGCTATTTTGCCACCCACCGAGGGTGGAATGGGCAGAGCAGGGGTCGACATATGGTAGAAGTCATTGGCGGCGACTGGTTTCGTTGCCTTGGCGCCCTGATTTTCCTCTGAAGGAGGACTTGTAAGCCGCTGCATGTGGTTGGCAGTGAGAAATTTGAGGCATGTATTGTTGAGCGGAGGAAGAATAGGCTGCGAAGCAAAACTGTTGGTAGCCTCCTTTGTGGGATTGGTGACTTTTTCCTTGGTAGCCACGAAAAGGCATCTTCTTGTACTGCAAGGTACCTAAAGACTTAGCTGTATCTGTGTCTTTTTTTAATCGCTTGTAAATCTTTATCAACGTGGCTACCAAACAACTCTTCTCCATTATAAGGTAGATCTACATTTTTTGTTTGTACCTCAGGCCTGAATCAAGTGGCTTTCAGCCAACCTTGATGATGCCTCAGGATGGCCGCTCCAACTAGTTGCCAGAAATCAGTGGACCTAACAGCCATAGCGCAGTCTATTATTATTGATGCAGACCGCTTGCATTCTAGAAGGATTTCCTTCGCTTCCTCCTTGTCTTCTGGTGGAAGTCTATCCAAGAAGGGTGCCACACCCAACCACATTTGCCTATTATAACGGCCCAGTACAGCCAGGGAATTTGAAGCTCATACTGTTAAGGCTGACATTGTTGAAAAACGCTTTCCACTGTTGTCAAGTCTTCTACCCTCCTTGTCGGGTGGCGAAGTCAGAGGGGCCGAAGGATTCTTAGATCGTCGCTGTGCTGCTTGTGAGATCACTGAATCTGGCTTTGGATGACCTATTAAGCAAGCGGGAGCGTTAGCAGGAGCATTGTATTTTTTGTGAAGCCTTGGCAACACAGGTGGAACAGTTGCTGGGTTTTTCATGATTCTCAGGCCCTCTTTTCAAATATAGTCAATTAATTATCGGCATAGACCATATCAATTTCCTGTAAGGCTTTTTGGAATCATACAGGAAACAATCCTGTTAATGCACAGGCATTGATAGTTCAGAATGCCTGGTGTCGCTCTCTTCAGGAGATTATGAAAACCTCCAATATCCTCCGGATGTGAATCCGCTTGGGGAGGAGATGGAGATGCCGGTGGGGGAATATTGTAAGAGTCCCACTCATCTTGATGAATTTCACCTTCTTCTCTCACTGCTTCCTCTTCAGAGGATGACAACTGTTGCACAGGAGCAACCTGATAAGGATGAACAATTGGAAACCCTTGTTGTAGAAAAGGGGAGCAAACTTGTACTTCCAGAGGGGGAGGAGGAGAAGGAGCCTGTTGGAAAGGATGCTCTGGAGGAAATCTCCTCTTATAATCCTCTAACAAATTGCAGTTTCGGTACTACATTCGAAGGAAGGCACATCACGTCTTGTTGCTGATGTTGATGGGAATAGTGGTATTGCTGGTCATAATAATCATCGTCATCAGAATCTTTTTTTTACTTAACATTAAGTTCTGATGGGCTTAGAGCTGCCCCAAAAAGGCTATCATCCTCAGAGCCCTCTTCCTCCTCATCTTCTTCCAAAAGATGGGAAGGTAAGAGATTGCAACTGACTAGGCGAAGTTAGAGCTGGTGTCAATGGTATCCGTGTTATCTTATGTTTTTCTTTCCTCGTCGACGGTGTCAAGAGGGCTGCTTCACAGCCAAATCTTGATTCGTCGATGGTATCACCTTCGTCGACGATGAATCGTCGGAGACGAGGATTTTCGTTGACGCTGACAAAGTGGCTACCGCCGTCAATATAAATCGAGGTTACCTCTGCCGTCGACGAATGTCTTCCTGTCTATGGGGTCGTCGATGATGAAGAAGTCCAAGTCACCATCGACAAGGTCGATAACGAGAGGAGCGTTGTCGACGGATGGACCGTCGTCGAGAAATGGCTTTTCGATGACGACAACAACAATTTTGAGGAAATAATCTGTGTTGTCGATGATACTGGAGCCTGACCTGTCGACGATGACGACATTGACGCTGACGAAACAGTGACGGTAGTGACTGTAGGTGCTGTCAACGTGACCAAAACCACATTGGGAGAGGATTTTCTCAATGACCGAGGTGTCGTCAACGAGCTGTCCTTCGGGGGAGCGGAAGTAGGCTTCTTGAACGTATGCTTTAGCTTCAGAAGAGGAGTAGAAGGCTCTGAAGCTGGCTTTTTAGCAGACAATAACCTCTTTTCTGGGTGGAAAGTTTTGCTAACAGACCCAGCATGCTTCTGAAAGGATTCAGATTTTTTTTTAGATGCTTTTTTGGGTGGCTGTGAAGATGTACCTGCAGGTTCATCTAAGGGTCTTTTTTGAGGCGTTCTGGAGGAGGATTTAGAAGAAGCATCACTCTTCTCATCAGGGACCACTGTGTCTCTGTTTTTAAGCCTCTGAAGCCACAAAAGAAGCCTTCCTTCCCGATCTTTAAAAAATTTTGTAGAGAAAGTCCAACATACCTTACAATACTTAGGTTTATGTTCAGGATAAAGGCAGTCCTTGTGTGGATCATCAATATGCAGCCTTTTCTTCCTGCAACTGCCACGGGATCTTAAGAGACCTTTCTTAGGTGTATCTGACATGATGGGCGTCAGTTCACTCCACCTCAACACAGATCTACAGGATTGGTAGTATATCTGACTGGATAAAACACTTCAAACTAGAGTAGAAAGAGAAAAACTGAGCAGAGCTCAGTGGAGACTCCCTTCGCACAACGTGCAGTAGAAAATCCGAGGGACGGAAGCTTCTCTCAGCAAGTTTCTACAGGGTGGTGTCAATTGATTGGCTGGTTCTAAGTTTGTCATTTTTTACAAAAAGGACAAGGATATGTTACAAAGGTTTTAATGCCTAGGGCCTATGTGCTATGTCTTCTTTGACTGTTTTGGGCTAATGCCTTGGAACGGTCCCGCTTCGCTGCTGGAGGCGCTTGACACCTGGTGCCCTGGTACTGCGGGAGAAGCTGATCGTGGAGTCATCTTGATCTTAAGGGTGTGAGAGGCCGCGGAACGGACTACGGCTCCCAAGAGCCTGTGCATACCTCCCTGACTGCACACACCTGAGCCGAGGACCGCCCCAAGCTCCAAACCTTTATAACTGCTCGCGGAACCCGCTGGCGCGGGTCCCGCTTCGCTGCTGGGGGCGCTTGACACCTGGTGCCCTGGTACTGCGGGAGAAGCTGATCGTGGAGTCATCTTGATCTTAAGGGTGTGAGAGGCCGCGGAACGGACTACGGCTCCCAAGAGCCTGTGCATACCTCCCTGACTGCACGCACCTGAGCCGAGGACCGCCTCTACGCCCATTGGTCCACGTTTCACATATATATCGCAGGGTGCTGCTGCGCGGGACGCACCGCGGGACGCGCCGCGGGACGCGCCGCGGGACGCCCAGGACGAAGCCCGGACAAAGGGCGGACAGTCTGAGACAGTCCGGGACAGGAGGGGGTAGGAGGGGGCTGTAGATTGGGTTATCGAACTTCGTGTTACTGTATTTACTGCTAGTGGGTGGCCTGGCCCGGCTACCGGTGTGATTTTAATCAATTACTCAAGGTGCTTGTAGGCTGCACGTACTTTTCTAAATGAGATAGATTGGTATATAGTTCCCTGTCTGTGTTAGCTTAATTTGAAGTGGGGTGTAGGTCCCGGCCGTAGTTATTATGCCTAAGGCAAAGCCAGTAGTCTCGACCCCAACCATGGACAACTACTTGGTTAAGATGGTCGATAAAATTAATCAAGAACGAAGGAGATCTTTAGGCCGTCCGGGGTCGCAAAGATCTGAGCCCCCCCTGTCTAACTCGCCGGCACTAGAGTCTCCTTCTGATCTGGATCCTAATACATCTCTGTTACCCACTGAATTCTTAAATGAGGGAACCCTAACGGATACCTCTAGTTTGGAAAGCGGTATCCCCGAGCCTACAAACGACCCTGAATCAGGTCAAGTTATTATTACTGATACAACAACCCCTAGTCAGCCGGTACCTAGAAGCCTAAGACTAACCCGCACTTGCAGGAACACTAGCAAAACCGCCCAGCCTAAGCAAGGAGGGAATCGCCATGTTAAGAAAAACGATCCCGCCCCGCAGAAAAAGTTACCATCCCAATCTGTGTCAACGGAGGGAGCTAAGGTCATCCCTGATAAAGAGCAGCTGGAGTTTATAATTAATGCTATAGATGCCAAGTTCGACATTTTGTTTAAACCCTTATTGACCAAACTTACTACTCTCACTGACAAAGTAGTCAGATTGGGAGGCATCTTGGACTCTCTCACCAAGGTTAGACCTACTGCGAACACTGCTGCTAGTATTGTGGTGCCTGACGAGATTTCTTCAACTGCCCCTAATACAGTCTCATTGTTGGGCGGGAGAGGTAGCTCCGATAGCAGACCAGGTAATGACACTGGAAAGCCTTCTGTAGTCCCAAAACCATCTTTTCAGCCGCAGGACTCCACTAAATCACCCCCTAGCTCAGCATCAGGGGAACCCATGGGTCATACTGCTAACATCCTTAGACATAGTAACCCTCAACCGGACCTGCCACCTACGTGTGCTCCTTTTGTAGCTGTCCTGATGAATGTCCCTCCTGTTAAGAGGCAAGGTGGCAATCCTGTAAACGGTGAATCTCACTCGTCACTAAAGAATAAGACTGTGGACTGGCTTCACCGACAGTGTGATTTCCCTGTAGCCCTATCTAGGGATATATTAAGTACCAGGAGAACCAATTGGGTTGGCAAATCACGTAAGACCTGTGAAGGCGACTTTATAGTCATTAATTTCCGCAACCCCCAACTTACCTCTACAGTTTTGATTAAAGCCGCATCTCTCCCTGTGAGTGATCAATGCATTTCCTTGCGGCCCCTTGGGTACTTCTATAGGGATTATGCTACTCAACCTGTTATTCAGTCTGCTGATGAGCATCACTGGTGTAGGCCTAGAGTCCAGAACCTGTGTGCTGCCCCCGCTATCCCTACGTTTAACAGATTCCAACCTTTAAGTGGGCTTGACTCTAATGATTGACTGGAGCCCGCTATAGACGACGCAGGGATCGAGGACTTGCATTTGGGTAAAAAGAGCTCTAATTCGGACCCTAAGTTACTAACTAGCATTACTATTGATCCTGGTGTAAGCCATCCAGACCCTATTGTGGCTTGTGATCACGATAGCCTAGCTAGTGCTGGAAGGGATAGGTCTGTACTGAATGCCCCAGTCCGTCCAGCTAATTACGGCTCGTGTTCTATTGCCTGCTGGAATGTTGCGGGCCTATCACACAAGGATGAATGTTTAGGTTGGTTTGATTTTATCAACCTTTTTAAAATTTTATGTTTTCAGGAAACCTGGAGTCTGGACCCCATTAATTATAATGGCTTTGTTTCATATCAATTACCTGCTGTGGCTTCAAACTCGGGAAGAGCCAAGGGTGGCCTCCTGATATTGATTTCGGTTGATGTGCCACTTATTGTCAAGAAACACGTCCTGGTGGGGGCCCATTCCCAGATATTATGGCTTTGCAAGGAGCAGGATAGAAATATCCTTTTAATTAATTTTTATAATAATGTTTTCGATAACACTAGGCAACAGGTAGCTTATGCCCTGGAGGCTGCTCTGGCCAAAATTGTAACAGGTAACAATATTGTTTTTGACTTTATTTGGATGGGGGATTTCAACACCTCTGCCTGTTTATTCTCTGCCCATAGGGTCTGTGGTTTCATTAATAGTTGAGGAGACGGTGCCGCCCATTTTCCACATAACCAATACGGGGACTCATTAAACAAAATCTTGATGACATACGATATGGAGATTCTGGGGAATGGGAGGGGCGTTTTTGGTGAAATTTTACCCACTTTTAAGGGCAGAAACGCAAACACTGTTATTGATTTCATATGTACCTCCTCCAGCCTTAACCCATGGTGTTCAGCCCCCATGGTAGTGGACAACTTAATTAGCGACCATAATTGTCTGACCATGGAGACGGTTCTCTGGAAGGCCAACTCTGACCCTAAACAATGCGTCATTGAGAACATTGAACCCCATAGACCCAACGGAACCAGAATTAGGTGGAAGGGGGAGAAGGCAGATCTTTTGTCCAATTCAATTATTGCAAACTGTTTAGAGGAAATTGATGCTATTCTAGCGAGTAATGAGTTAACAGATATAATTCTGTATAAATTTGTTGATATTAATCATTGTATTGAAGCCAAATTTACTAAGCAACACAAGGGCAATTTAAATCAGCAAAAGGGGTGGTTTGATCACGCAAGTACTGCCGCCCTTAAGAGCCTTAAAGTGGCACTGGCTGCTAAACAGAGGGACATAAACCTTATTAGGCATCTTAGGGTTACTTATCGGGCAGCAGTAATAAAAAGAAAGGCAGAACTGAAGCGTGAGGCCTGGGATAAGCTAGACCAGGCCGCTGAAACCTCTGATTCCTCTCTATTCTGGGCTACTGTCAATAGCCCTTTTCTAAGGAACGAGGATACACCTGTTCTGTCGGCAAATGTCAGTGAGGAAAGTTGGGTCTCTCACTTTTCTTTGATTTTTGACTCTGATAAACATATGGAAATTGGAGGTGGGATCTGGCCAATAATTCCCTTTGATATTTCCCCTACCGAGGTCAAGAAATGCATCAACGCAAGCAAAGGAGGGAAGGCTCAGGGGCCAGATGGGGTGCCGGTTGATGTTTATAAAAAAGAACCTGAGATCTGGGGCCCGCTACTGACCAAAGTATTTAATGCTGCTGTAAGTCTCGGTGCACCGCCTACATGGAAGGAATCTACGATTATTCCTATTTATAAGAAGGGGGAGAAGGGGGATGCTAAGAACCACCGCCCTATATCCCTCTTAGATTCCTCCGCGAAAATCATGAGCCGGGTTCTTCTTGTCAGATTAGAAGAATGGGCAGAAACAAATAACATCCTGGCTAATTCCCAATACGGATTCAGGAAGGGTAGAGGCACAGTGGAACAGTGTCTCAACCTAGAACTACTTATTGGGAAATACACTATGGCCAAGAAAGGTTCCCTCTTTCTCTGCTTTGCAGACCTTAGTAGTGCCTTCGATATGGTTAACCATAAGATTCTATGGGAGACACTACTTGAAATGGGGGCACCGGAGGGTATCGTTTATTTCTTGGCCAGGCTTTATGCTAACCTCAGTTCTAGCGTTCGATATGGCCCAGGTGGGGAGTGTACTCCGAAGTTTTCTGTTAAGCGTGGTATCAGGCAGGGGTGTGTGTTGGCTCCCTTGCTTTTCACACTTTTTATCAATGAGGTTGACTCTGTTTTAAGGGCTGTGGGGGCTGATGCCCCAATTATACTCGATGCCCATATCCCAGTCTTACTATATGCAGACGACGCTGTCCTCCTCTCAAGGACCCCTGTCGGCCTTCAACGGCTCATGGACAGGTTTTCCATGTTTATTGGGGAAAGGAAGCTGGTTATCAACAAAACAAAGACATTTGTCATGGAATGTGGCCAGGGCCGTAAAAAGCCCCATGCCTTCTTTATAGAGGGGCATAGGGTTCAGACGGTTGATACTTTTAACTATCTGGGTATCTCCTTTTCCAAGACAGGTAGCTGGTCCAGCGAAATCACCCACGTTAGAGCAAGAATGGCGAAATGTGCTCACGGGGTTTTTACGTTTGCCTCTAAGTTAGGGGACAGACGGATTGGGGATATGCTGAAAATATACCAGATGAGGTGTCTTTCAACCGCCCTTTACGGGGCAGGTGTCTGGGGGCATGTTTTGGCTGGAAATTTACAAGTAGAGGAAAACCTGTTTTTAAAGCGGCTACTCTGCCTGCCTATTTCAGTATCCACGCACCTGGTGCATAGGGAACTTGGAATACACTATCTTTCGGATTCCGTCACCCATAGACCTTTACTGCTGTGGCGTGCCATTTGGGCTAAGGAGGAGACTTCCATGAATAGAGCCATCATCAAGGATTGTCTGTCCCTAGATAATCATCTAAAGATCCCTTGGGTAAATTATGTTATGAGCAGCTTCAAGGATATATATGGTCTTAATTTATCTGAGGACTGTTATGCTGCCAACAGTCTGACTAAAAGCGAATTGAAATCTGTTTGGTTGTCTTTAAAGTACGAGCAACGTCGGAGGGCCAGTAGCAATTTATCCACCTGTATGCTCTATGACAGCTGTTGTGAGCTGTCAGGTTATCAACCCTATTTGAGCTTTGTTACTAGACCCTCACACAGGTTCGTTCTTACTAGACTCCGCTTTGGGATTGCTCACCACTTAGTGGCGTTTCCTATTATCAAAAAACACCCTAGTGGTCCATGCCCTTGTGATGGCACTACAGCACAAAGCACTATGCACTTTTTATTGTTCTGCCCACTATATGGTAACTTTCGCACTGTTCTCTTGAAGCCTATCTTCAAGAAATTCGGTGTTAGAACCGTAAAAGATGCTTTGAAACTGATATTTAATCCTTCACCCGATGTTTGCTTTTTTACTGCTACATTTCTTCTCAGAGCTATCAAGGCAAGGCCTAGTATTATCTTTTAAATAGACATTGTGCTGTTTTATATACTTGTTTGTTTTAACTGTATTGATGAAGCTTTTATGATTTATTTTGTTAAATTATTCATGTATATTAATGATGTTTTATGTATGATCTGCTTTTATGGGCTTTTTGTCAAGCTCCGAATAAAGCTTTATGAAATTGAAAATTGAATTGACTGTTTTGGGCTAATGCCTTGGAACGGGTGGATGAAGATTTGTTCACAGCAGCTGTTTGAGCAACTACCAACAGCTCTTTGTCATATTTATGTGTTTATGCTTGGGGTGGGTAGAGTCATGGTTGGAATCAAAACAAGTAGACACCCTGGCGTTCCACATAAAATTTCGCACATTTATTTTTGTTCAATAAAGTTGTCTGGAGCTCAAATGGTGACAGCGGACTGGGGGTGAGGAACAGTGGCGGCTCGCGCGAGGGAGTGCTGCGGGGCGATGAGAGGGGCGGGTAGTGGCAGGGTGGGGGGTAGTAAACCCTGGCATACAGCGGAACAGAGTTAAGTAAATAAATAAATACAACAATTTACATTGCGCACGCTGCAACGACAACTCAACGATGCAGCACGCGCAACGTAAATTGATTTAATTCATTTATTTACCTAACTCGGTGTGACCCCCCCCCCCCGCCCGCCCCACTGCCCTGCAGCACTCCCTCGGCGAGCCGCCACTGGTGAGAAAGCTTACGAGACAGTTTCCAGCCCTTTGATGAGGCCTCCAAATTAATGGCCTGTGGAATGGGAGAGAGGGTGCTTATGCCAGGCGACCAAGTTATAGCCCAGACATTTCTCAGAAGGATGTCATGGGGTCTATACAGGGATGTCTCTGTCATGGTGTTTGGGTCATCATCTGAACTAGCTTTGCTCCCTTGTTAGGTGGAGTGTTTTTCTTCAAAATAAAAAAAGGGTAAGTTCCCTTGGCCTACGTAAGGTGCCAGTATTATGCAGTGCAGGGGAGTTGGATGCGCTACCAACTGTGAGTCTACTACGGAGAGTTCTCTGATAGGAATTTTTGTGTCTAGAGGGCTTTCTAATAAGTTCCACATACTGTATTTTCTTGGATCATACTGTTTATCGCTCAAGAAATATGATTTTGTATTTGATGTATTTTGTTTTTGTTTTGTCACTAATGTAATAAATACAGCCTGAGAGTAATTCTCTAAACCAAGACAGTCACAGTCTTTGTACGGTTCACTGCATGGCTCCTTTCTCTTGGCATTTCTCCGCTCACTCGCCGGGTCCCCTCTATGAAGCTAATTAAATGTTTCATATCCCACAACCTAAATAGAAATTCCAACTTGATGTTTAAGCAGTTATCTAGCACTTCCTGCTATAGCAGTTTAAAAGAGAGCTATAGAAGGGCTTTCATTTTGGCACGGGAAGGTGAGTGATTCGATGGTTGAGTTTTCTACAGGCAGGAACGCCACACTTAGTAAATACCAGTCCACCTACTGCACTTTAGTTTGAAGAGCGAGGCGGCATGGATATTAAAGGCTTTATTTGGCTAATTGTAAGGCTCCTAACGTAAACAGAGTTCTTTGTAGTCTCAGGGGTGCTCACCCCGCCGGCCTCCCCATTTTGCCACACCTTGCCTCCGTGAAGAGAAGAACCCGCCTCCTGGGCCTGCACTCCCATTTTCACTACAGACAGGCACCTGAGTTCAGTGCTCACTGACAGTGAATGCAAAAAGCCAGTTCCAGCCCCGCAGGTAAAGAGGATAATTTTGTGGGTGGAGACGGTGATAAATGGCCCATTCTTTTGTTCCATTATTTTGGTAACAGATGCTAAAAGCCCCCTCTGAGGTGAGTTGCAGGTGAACACATCCCCAGTGTTGGCAGCCAGAGTGCTCGCTTAATTTCACTCAAACAGGCTTCTTTCTTGTCAAGGTTTTAGACCACGGAGGTTCTAAGATTACTGCGGTGTAAAAGGAACATGCTTCTTCAACGTGTAATGCTGATCCGCAGTAATAGGGAAACATTTCAGCTTGAGCCTGTCATTTGCATCTTGTTTCTAACCACATTACTGCCATTCAGAGCCCTCTGTAAAGTAAAAGAAGAGAGGGCTTGTTCTGGTTTGAAAAGCATGGAATACCGATAGCTAAATGGTGTCTCTTTTGAGCCCAATTATCTTATTCTGTTCTGGGCAGATGAAAAATATCAATAGAGGAAGACCGAGAAAATGCAAATGACCGGTGACTGTCTTAGAAAGCAGATCTTGGAAGTGAATGAGGGTGGCTGGGCAGTAGGAACTTTTGAGAGGGCATGTTCAATTTGGTTAATATGTTTTCAAAAAATGTGATGTGAAGCGGAGAGCCTTACTTTCGATACAGAATTCGAAAAGAGGAACTACCTGACTCGAAGACATTTACTTTCATTAACTGTAACAAGAGGGAACCAAGTAAAACAAATACATTCGATATTAAAAAGGTATTTAGCTTGCATTAATCTCTACTGACAAGTATGCCACCTCGAATGTGAACAGAATCTGATCGATTATTAGTATGGGTTATTCAATTTTATAGTCGTCGTTAAGACGTCCCTTGTCACGTGACTTCTTCAATCAAACAAGGCCTCACAGTCAGAGGCTATTATTATTCTTAGTCTTGAGGTTTCATCGCAGGGGCTATTGCCCCCCCCCCCCCCCACCCCCTAATTTGCATACAATGCGAAATCGCAGAAAATGACATCATAAGGAATAACTATTGTTGAGCGTCTTTGCAAGAAGCAATTTTCTTGGTGCTAATGTCAATAAATCAAAAGCACAATTATTAACAATAATAAAATAAGCACATATATTTAAATTAACTGGAAATACATATTATTCACACTGGATGGAAAGGTTTGGTCTAGGTCTCTCCAAAACGTATATGTTCAATCAAACGTTATCAATTTGTTTCCAGATTAGTGCAGTAGATACATATATGTGTATGCGGTATTTATATAACACAAACCAAAACAAAAGGTTTCTAAGCACTTTACAGGGTAAAAGACACAGTCAACATGTGATAGGAGGAGTAGATGGTTTGTGGATCGCGAATGCATTATTATTTATTTTTTTTATTTTATTTTTTTTAAGTGGAGTATTCACTGTTTCCTAAATTTGCGCGGACTTCATCCTGGCCGGATGTATATGGGAATAACATTCCAGATCCTTGGGGCATAGACAGGGCAGGGCTGGGAACCGAAACTGGCTCTGGCAAACTGCTTGGTCGGCCCCCAGGCGGGGTGGGGTGCAGCCGAGCTGTTTGCCAGTGCCGCTTTCGGCCGATTTTGTTGCAGGGGGCCGATATTGTAGCTATCAAAAGCGGCCCACCAGGGTCCCAAAACTGGACCCCACCCTGGCGGCCCACCGGGCAAACACACTACGGCCAGTATGGCCCAGGGCATAGATGCTAAAGGCCTTTTTCTTGTTTTTTCTCTTTTTAGCATAGCTTCTTCCATCTGAAGGTGTTCTTGCTGTGGGTGTGTCGTGAGACACTGGAGATGGTGAGCTTGTCATACAAGAAGGCACGGGTCTCAGTTGTATAGTGTAAACCTAGGCAAAAGCAGCGGCGCACCGCACAGAGTCAAAGACAAGCATAAAGTCAAGAAGTGATGGGGAAAGGTAGCTGGTTTGTGGACTGTTAATGCTTTGTGATAGCTTTACAGATCTAACAGCTGAGCTTGAAGATGGTGCGGGCCGGCAAGGAGGACCTGTAGAGTTCCATTACGGTGTTATGATGTGGTCATATTTCATCATGCCCTAGTGAGGTGTGCTGCAGCATGTAGAATGCCCTTAAGGGGGACAGCGTGGCTTTGAACTCTAATATATGCAGGGCCTTGCCCAGATCTTGGGCGCTCATGCTGACTATTTGTTTGTGACTGTGCTTTTTGTTCCCCTTCCCCCAACACTGACTTTCACATGGCTCCTATTGCCTGAGCGAACACCACCGGGTCACTCAATGTTCTGGCTTCCCTTGGAATTATGCTCTGATTAATATCTCCATTGTTTATGCAATATTGATTTATTCTAAAACATCCTGTTTGGATTGGGATGGCTTTTCTGGGCTGGGATCGGTCTCCATTTTAGGGATCTCACCCTCCAGCCCTTACCTTGAAACCTTCCTCTGCAAGATGGTGCCTATGTCTCAGTGCATTGAAACAGACGTAGCTCCTTCGATCTAGCATTGAAATTAAAAGAGGACTTTGAGCAAACCCCATGCCATTAAATGGAAAGTAGGTGTAGTTCATTTTTCAATTTAAAAAAGCAATAGGTAGGACTACTCATTATGATCTAATCAAGAAATGAAAAGAGGACTGTGTGCAAATACCCAAGCACTAAAAGGAAAGCAGGAACAGCTCATTGTGAAATTTAACACAGCAATGGTAAGAAGATAAGACTATTCATTGTGTTACAACTAGGGTGCGGCCATATTGTAATGTGGTTGTCTTAGTCCCGATCACAGACTAGACTGATTCACTTACTCCTTCCATACTCCCTGATGATTTGCAAGGCTGCTGGTTCCATTGCCATTATTTCTACTCTTTAACTATATAGTACTCTCTATTTTTAAAAGGACATCAGCAACATCTAATCACAAAAAAAATCCACCTCTTTACGCACAAATCTACGCATATCACTTTACTTGCTCCACACCTAAATGGCTACTAAGAGCACCCATCACAGTGATTGCCCTCTATCTCGGGTAGGTCATTATTCATTTAAGATCATGTACCCTCCTAGCCTATCCAAAAACGCTGCTAAGAACTTCAAATAAAATCTAATCAAACCACAACCCGAAACTCTTGTTTCTGATGCCTACTTTTGCAACTCAAAAGGCATTGTGGTTAAAGACCTTATCTTCTTCACTAACAGACGAGCCGAATGGAGAAGAGTCCTACCTGCCATGTTCCATTCCAACAGCGGCGTAACAAAACTCGAGGGGGCCCCCCTGCAAAGCACATGGAGGGCCCCCCTTCCAGCTCACTCGGAAGCTCTTAGGCAGCATACTTTGCTGAGGGAGCCCCTTAGAGCTCGGGGCCCCCTGCACTGCGGGGTCTGCGGGGGCCTTTGTTACGCCCCTGCATTCCAAACCAATAAAGAAAACACAGCATGCCTTGAGAATAACCAGAACACCCTCAATAGACTTCAATGCTGATCTTGCAGTGTCCATATACAACAACGGAAATATCCTATACAAGCTTCAGACACCAATCTGGAACAATTTGACAAAATATTCATGAAGATTAAAAACACGGTAGCTAACAATGTACAGGCAGCTCAGACAAATCAGAGTCCCTCTTCTAGGCGGAACCTCCCAGCCTTATCTACCATCCCTACCACCTCCCCCATCTCTACCACACCTACTAGGACCCAACACGACCTCTCACCTTGCACTAACTATGAATCCATTTTGGTGGGAACTAGACCTTGGTCCACAATGATAGACTACTCTAGTCCATATGTTGGTGATTTGCCTTCACCCGCTCCACATTTGTCACTAACACTTAATGCTCACACCCCAAAAACGTTCAGCAGCAATAATGGGGAGATCATGACGTCAGCTCGAGTCTCTTCCCCCCTACTTCACCCTCGCCCCAAGGAACACCCCACCTGACCAGTATGCTCACCAACAATCCGGTTTCTAAGGAGTCACTGGAAAAGAGACCCAGAGATGAGGGCAACCTGTACTCCTCGTCCCTCCCATACTCAACCTATCACCCCCAGGACATCGAACACTAGCCCCCAACCTACCAGCACCTCCCCATCTATCAACCTTCCCTACTACGAGGAATCCACTAAGTCGAGCACGGCTCCCTCCTTGGGAAGGTTCAATCGCTATCAACCCGCAGCACGGCCACCCACACCTTAAACCCTTCCCCTATTGAGAATACGTTGACAGAAATCAAGAATGAGCTTTAGCTGATAAAAGAGGCGCATCAGAACCTATCACTCCGCTCCATACAGGTGGATAAGTGCTGGAACCTCTTCATATCCTCCATGACTAATTTCAACCTTTTCATCTCACTACCGCCAATCATCACCTGAGTAAAAACTTGTCAGTAGGAAGCACAGTAAATTGACACTGGAAAACAAGGCTTCTTCCTAATCACCTCTCTAAGACACATAGGAACATAGAAGATTTGTCGGAGGATGATATTTACTCCCTTCTATTATCTTTCAAAGCCTCGCTTAGCAATTCTATGGCAGGACCGGAGGCGAGGATTATGGTAGCTATCCTAAACTTCTTGGCGTCCCTAGCGTCGCAGGGCCTTGCCTATAGAACGATTAACTCTTACCGTTCAGCGATTTCGGCAGGGCATATGCCGGTCCAGGGTCATCCCGTGGGTGAGCATCCAATGGTTTGTAAGTTGCTGAGAGGCATTCGCTTGTCGCTCCCTCCAGAACCCAGATATTCTTCTCTTTGGGACGTTAACAAGGTCCTTCGTCTGTTCAAGTCCTGGCAGGCCAATAGGTACCTGTCCAGGAAAGAATTGTCAGCAAAATTGGCGATGCTTTTATGCCTGGTTTCATGTCGCAGAGTCTCAGATGTTAGAGCTCTGGACATTTCAGGTAGAGTGTATACACCTCAAGGAGTTACCTTCCACATTGTCAGGAGGACGAAGTCGGACTCTAGGATCATTTCTTATCCAGCTTTCGATCATTCCCCTAAACTCTGCGTAGTTAGGTGTCTTAAGGAATATGAGTCCATGACTGAAGAGACTCGCCCTCCAGGCGAACGTCAGTTGTTGCTTTCATTACGTAAGCCCTTCAAAGCTGTCTCACCACCAACGATAGCTCGTTGGATCAGATGGGTGATGCAAGAGGCGGGCATAAATGTCTCGCAGTTTGGAGCCCATTCTGTGCGGGGCGCTATGGCGTCAAAGGCTTTCTCCCTGGGTGCCAGGTTGGAGGATATCTTGAACGCAGCAGACTGGTCATCGGATTCGATGTTTAAGAGGTTCTACTTTAAGCCAGTCATGGATATGGCCTCGCTGGTGGTGGATAAGCTTTGAACGAGCATAATCCTCGCCTCCGGTCCTGCCATCGAATGAAAAATTTCCTAGTAACCATGACGGAAAGTTTCAATTCTATTAAGGACGCGGAGGCTAGGATTATTCCCACCCAGGGCTCTGGAGACCTCCTGTTCCCACCCGGAAAATGGATTTAGTAGCTTGCCTTTCCTTGGGTGAGCGAGGCCTCGTATGGTATAAGTATTCTCTTTTTTTTTTTTTTTTAATGGTTCCAATAGCATGCCTTCAGTCATCCTGCTTCTGTGGTTTTGAATGGTTGTTTATCTCGCACTGGAGAACAGAGTCATGGGCCTCTGGTTCTTTCTTTCAGGATCTGATGGAGTCAAGAACGAGTGACGAGTTGGACATTCATTCTGGGCGCAGTCTCGAAAGAGGAGTTGACCCGGGAAGCACACGCCTTCAGGGATGACGGGGCATGCTGATTGGTGGACACTATGAACTACCCATGCACCTTGGGAATGCTAGTCTTTTGTTATTGTTGGAGTTGAATACTGCTGGCGACGCTAGGGACGCCAAGAAGTTTAGGATAGCTACCATAATCCTCGCCTCCGCGTCCTTAATAGAATTGAAACTTTCCGTCATGGTTACTAGGAAATTTTTCATTCTTCACTCGAAACATTCAATATCCAAAATATTCCCTCCAACCCGTTGAGAGGCTAGTGTCCATCATAGAACCTCGAACATGGACAATTTACTTCCTGTCACTACCTCTCACCTTGAAGCACTAGTAACTAATCCCACATCAAACCGATGCTTCTTAATTGTAGGTCAGCAATAAGACATGCTGCTGATATCCCCAACCTCATTCTTTCTCACAAACCGGACCTCCTAATCTTAACGGAAACCTGGGTTAATGACTCCTCTTTGCCAATTTTAGAAAGTTTTGTTTGACCTCGAGTATGACATAATTAGATTAGATAGGCCTTTGAAAGTCGGAGGGGGCCAGGCCTGCATTTTTCGATCACTTCTCACCCTAAGACACACAAAAACTGATCCGATGTCCTCTTTTGAGCACATGGGCATCAAACTCTGGAACAACAACAATTTACTTTGTATACTACACACGATCTATCACCTCCCTGGTGAAAATCTTCGCTTCGTAGAACAAATAATCGAGACCATATCCTCCTACTCTGACCAAAACCCGATTCGTATCTTCCTGGGTGACTTCAACCTACACTGGAACAATGTAAACGATCCCTTAATGTGCACTTTCGAGGCCTTCCTCTCTGATCTAAACTTCACCCAATCCTGCAATGAACTTACCCATATCAAGGGATCCACCCTAGACTTAATCATAGCGAAAGATAGCGTTATTCAATTGGATACCCTCTCACCCTGTGACTGGTCGGATCATTACCTAATTTCATTCTGCATCTTGGAACGGGTGGTGGTCAGGCAAGTTCAACCTCGAAAGGCCAAGCAATGGTGAAGAGACTTGAGGAAAATCAAATTGAATGACCTAACTAGCTTCACTAATAAACTACTTCTCATGCCCCTTAACCTGACAAATCATCAGGACCTCACCGAACACTACATCAATTTCATGACTAATATTTCCGACTCAATTATTCAAAGCAACTCAAACGAATTTTCAGCAAAATATCCAAACCCTGGTTCAATTGCTCCCTTAATGCGGAAAGATGCAAGCTAGGGATGGAGGAGAGATCCTGGAGAAACTCTCCCTCTATTACAAACCTCAGACAACTGCGGATGACAAGCAGTACGTACAACAAACATATCCATAGAGCCAAGACTGCTCACTTTAGATCACAGCTCGACCAAGCCGAAAACAGGCCAAAAAAACTGTTTGAAATCATCAAACAGCAAGGCAACCACTCAAATAACCAACAATCTGGCACTGCCTTGATCAACTTGGGATCCGGAAAAGCACCTGGGCCGAACGGCTTCCCCTGCGAGTTTTTTTAAATCGTTTCAAACTCACTTCCTTCCCCATTACTTGGAAGCGATATATGCAGCCCTTGAAGAAGGAAAGCATCCTCCGGACTGGGGGCATGCTGAAATTGAGTTTTTTCCCAAGCCGGGCCGGCCTCCGGATCAGCACTCCTCATATCGCCCCATCTCTCTTAAATTTCGAGGCAAAATTGTTGGCCAAAGCGCTGGCCGAACGTATCCTTCCCTATATGTCCGAACTGGTTAATCCAGATGAGGCCAGCTTCATGCCCCAGCGGGCTACCCATCATAACATCAGACGTGTACATAATGCGGTTGCGGCCATCGATCGCCTTCAGGTCCCAGCAGCCCTGCTCTTAGCCGATATTGATAGAGCGTTCGACTCGCTGGTATGGATTTATCTGTTTGCGCTATTACAACGTTTACATTTCGGTCCATGCCTTTTTTCCTATATTAAACTTCTTTACACTGACTCTCGGCCTCGATCAGAATCGCTGGTGCTGTGTCCGATCCCTTCCTTATAGGACGTGGTACTGAGCAAGGTTGCCCCCTTTCCCCATATTTATTTGCCTTAGCTATGGAACCATTATCAGCCTGGGTTTGTATTGACGCACAGGTTATGGGCTTTGCGTGGCCGGGAGGACTCTCGGATCGGATTGCTCTCTATGCCAACAACGTCCTGTTTTTTCTTATGGATCCCCCACCGTTCGGGCCCACGTATTCTCCGCATCATGCAGATCTTCGGCCAGCACACCGGCTTATATATGAACACCAAGAAATCTGTCCTTTGGCTCGTGTGTGGGGGCTCGGATATGGGCACCTGGATGGTGGAGGTGAGGTGGCTACGACCGGTCTGAAATATCTCGGCGTCTATATTTCGGATTCACCATCAATATCATGGAATAAAAATATCGCCCCTGTTTGGACGCGCACACAGGCGGAGATGGAGGCATGGTCGCGGAGGCCTTTTATCTATACTGGGCAGGTCCGCAATCTTTAAAATGGTGTCCCTCCCTCGGCTCCTGTACCATTTACCGAATCACCCTTTTCAGATAGCACCTTCCTGGTTCCGACAGCTAAATTCCCAGATGAGCCGCTTTTTGTGGCGAGACCAGACCGCTAGGGTGTCCCTCAGAACGTGCTTCCAGTCAACCTTTTGTGGGGGTATAACGACTCCTGATCTCCAATCGTACCACGCGGCATCCCACCTTTTGGTTTTGAACAATTGGTGGTACTGTATTAGCAACGACCCAGCCTTTCGAGTGGAGAAATGGCTGATGGGGGATATGTTGCCACACAGACTGCTCTACGCGCTGAAAGAGCAGCGCAAGCTGCCACCAGCTACTCGGATTGTGTTCGGCGTGTGGATGGACTCACTGCGCCGGGTGGGATGGATGCAGCGGTTGACGAGGGAGACCCCACTCTAGCAGAGCGGCCTTATGCCACAGGTGACTGCGTTAGTTGGATTTAAACAATGGAACGCCATTGATATATCCATGCTCGGCAACGTTATGCGTGGCACTACAATGAAATCTTTTCAGGACCTCACGCATGAATACGACATGCCGCATACTCAGTTCTACAAATACCTGCAATTAAGACATGCCTTAACTCCATATATCTCACACCTAGACTGCCTTTCCAATTGCAACCCGATCGAGGTGAAAGTTTTTAAGGGGACTTCTGTGATTACAAAACCGCAAAGATATACCAAACGTTAGTGACAAATCTCGCCACGACTTTAGATCCCCTCAGGGATAAATGGCAGACAGATTTAAGCCCCCTGGACAGCGATGACTGGCGAGAAGCCCTGGAATCCCCGAGATACGCGGCAATTGCCTCCCGTCTCAGGCTCATTTAATTTAAATATCTGCACCGCACATATTTTACTAGATACAGGCTTTGGAGGGCAGGGATGATAGGTTCCCCCATGTGCCTTAGATGTGACAGAGAGGAGGGTACATTACTACACACAACCTAGAGCTGTGAAGCCTTGGGCCGGTTCTGGAGAGGAGTCATTAGCTGTCTTTCTGAAGTACTAGGATGGGCTGTACCTCATTCCCCTATGCTAATTATTTTGCATATTACGGAAAAGATAGGGGCCAACATCTACAAAAGACATTTACTGTTCTTGGGCCTTATCCTACCTAAAGGGATATTGCCCGGGCGTGGAATGATCCGCCCCACCCAAATTGAGCACTTAGAGGGATGGTCTCTATTGGTGCATGGGCCAGGAGCAGCCTATTTTTAAAGCGAGAGGGTGCCCTCAGAAGCACTATAAAATTTGGAAACGTTGGGCAGATTTTAGGGGTCTTGAACTGGAGCCACCTTCTCCCCACCCTGCGGACGTTGAAACCATATAGAGGTGTAGCACGGGACATTATGGTTGTTTCGATGGACCTGAGGTATGTCATTAGGTGTGCAGGGCACACAACTGGAGTTTTGTTTTACAGTATGTGACACAGTGTGTTAAAAGGTTTGGGGCTGTTGTTTTTGGTCCTGAATGGGTTATGTTCTTGTTTTATAACTCCTATATAATAGTCACCTGCTCGCTATTCAATATGTGGAAGATATGTATTCACTGCTTTGTATTATGTACAAATACTATATCAGCTGACTTAATAAAAAGAGTTTTGAAAAAAATAAATAACTAACAATCTGCACTCAATGACTTAACCCCCAAATAGCTAGGAGTTCTCTGCACACTTCTTGGAAAAGACAGGAAAGAATTACTACACATCACAACAAATATACACTGTGTATCCCAGTCCACTAACTCACTGTTACCCCTGTCGATTCCCCCTCTTTCTGACTCCATGTATTACTCTCCAAAACACCAGGCACAGTGGAATACCTTTAGACTCCCGAACAACGTTGAGCTACACAATACTATTACTTCATTAAAACCCTCAAATCATTTCAATGACCCTCCATCCGCCAATCTCTTCAAAGAACTTTTATCCTCCGTGCTACCACTCTGGTCAAAAATCGTCCATGAATCTCTCCTACAAGTACTGATTCCTGCCTGCCTCAAAATTAATCAAGTTACCCCCCATCCCAAAAAAAGCCAAATGCAGACCTAACTGATTCTAACAACTTCAGACCAATTTCCAACATAATAGCTTTAGCCAAACTACTTGAGAAGGGTGTGCACACACAACTATGTAATCACATCGAACAAGTTCAACTCCTCAACCTTCACCAATCAGGCTTCAGATTGGGACATAGTACTGAAACTGCTCTAATTCACATCGTCAACAACGCCTTGAGACTACTGGACCAGAATGAAAGCTGCCTTCTTATACTTCTGGATCTTTCTTCAGCGTTTGACATAGTCAAACATGACCACTTGATAGCTCTGCTGGAAAAAGGATAGGGCTAGCAGGCCGAGTCCAAAATTGGTTTTCTTCATTCCAACATAAAAGAACTCAAAGAATTAAAATCCACCATTTCCCTTTCCCACAGTACCCAAGTCTCAACTGGAGTGACTCAAGGCTCAGCACTATCAGCCACGCTCTTCAACCCGTTCATAGCACCTCTCACTGAAATTCTGAACCATTCGAACATACATTACCACATGTACGCAGATGATACTCAATTGTACTTGACTATCTCAACTCCGGATGATATCAAAACTTTTAACTCTGCCCTTCTAAGAGCGCAACAATGGTTAGCCCACAATCATCTTATGCTAAACACTCTGAAAACTGAAAACCTCCTGCTCTCCACTCGCAATCACTCTACCCCCATTCATGACTGGCTCAGGTAACAGCCCTCAATTGCACTCCTTATATTTTGGACTCAACTAGATTAGGCATAATTTTGGACAAATAGCTAAATATGCAAGACCACATCAGCGCAACAACCAGAGGAGCTAATCACCAACTCAACACCTTAAGGAAAATCAAACCCTTTCTTCCTCCTGACGACATGAAGCTGGCAGTCCAATCCCTAGTTACCTCTCGCTTAGATTACGTAATTGTGACCCTAGCTAAACTTCCCAAAGCTAAACTGGCCCCTAAGGGCTACTCTGACTTCTGCTGCCAGACTCATTACTGGTTCAAGAAAATGTGAACATATCACACCAGACTTAATTCAACTCAAGTGGCTCCCCTTAGAAGAAAGGATTTGTTTCCAGATTGCCTGCTAGAGACACAAAGCGCTTACTATAACACTCACGTTTACCTGGCAAACAAACTTGAACTATCTGGCCTGAATCGACCCCTCAGAAGCTCTAAGAATCTACTGCTGAAACCACATAAATTCAATAAGAAAAGAACCTATAACTGAGCCTTCTCTGGTTTGGCTCCAAGAATTTCAAATGCTCTTCCTTACGAAATCAGATCAAAACCTTCGATTGTCACATTAAAAAAAGAATCAAAGGTTTGCTCCTAAATAGCTATTTGCAAAGATAGACCTGAAACTATCCGAACTAACTTCTACTTCAGGCCTACAGTATTCTTTGAATGATCAGGGATGCATTTGTACTGCTTTATACCTCCTATTTCCTGGAGTGTTCTCTTTCACGCTATTATTAAACCGACTGCTTACTTGTTAAATAAATAAAATGGTTTCCCAGATATCCAGTGTAAGATAGGGTATGGGCAAAAAAAACATAAAAGCTAATAAAACAGTTGATAGTATCTTGACTTCTATCAAAGGTATAACCCTAGTGATTGAAAAACACCAGAAACTACCAGAATGCAATCATATGCAGGCAAAAAGGGTTTAATGTCATGTGCCATGAGCCATGACTACAACACCCATACCAATGCCCTCTGAAGCCTCCAAATGTTTTGACACTAATGTTTAGTATACACGTTCATGGTTCCAGAGTGAATTTAATATTGTAAATTATCATGATGCAGATTCGGTTAACAGATTTGAGATACTTCTCTCAGTTGATGTCTCAGAACTTTGAACAAAATCTGTAAAGCACACGTTTAAATACAATTAAATAATGCAGAGAGCCAGGCCTACTAACCTGTCTTTTCCTTGGGTCTCATAGTGCTGGACTATGGCTGTAAGGCCCATGGGAGGGTAGGCAGGGCTCTAGTGTTGTGTGGCCAGTATCTTATCATCATAAATAGTATGTTCATGTCTAAAACAGAGGAAAATGGTGATTGTAGGTGGGTGTAATGTGTATGATTGAAGCATACTCAATAAAAAGATTAAAACCATAAAACAGAGGAAAAAAGCTAAAAAATCGTAATAGAACTTTTAGGGATATAACAATATAGAACAAAATATCAGTGCATCATCAGCTAAGTAAAATATCTCAAATTGGAAGTGGACAAAATATAAAGACAAATGATGTTAGCAGAGGTCTTCAAACTGGTGCAAGGCTACCCTGGTGGACCTGAACATATCATAGGGGGCACCAGCCTCAGCAGTGGCTGAGGTTAATTCAAGCATTCCTTCCTTCACTGTTTTCCATACTTTAGTGAGTCACCCTACGCTCAGCCCTTGGCTTCTTCGACCTCCACAATCTCGCTAGCCGTGAGGGGAACGGCTCTGTGGGGACAACAGCAGTTTTGCCATCCTTCGTGCTGCCATCCTTCGTGTTTCTCAGAGGGAACATCGCCGTGAGGGGAACGGCCTACATTTCCCAGCAGCAGTAGCGGCCGCGCACGCCAGTGACGTCACGCGGCCGTGCCGGACTCCTTTTAAGCCTGTCAAGGGCCCCCGCAGCGTGGGACGTGCGCGGGCGAAGCCCGGGCCAAGGGCGGGCCCGTCCTTGCCCGTCACTGACCGGAGCGGACGGGGCGGGGCAACCCCTCTAAGTTATGCTACACCATCATTGGTCACCCCAAGGTACTGTGGACTTTGCTTCCTAACGGACTGTTTGCACTATTTCTGGTTGTTAACCCAGTTTCCCCTGCTGATTATCTGTTGAGTACTGCGGCAGACGGCCTTTCTACAATAAATTGCTTTTTTTTACTCTTGTTATGCCATCTAAAGATCGTAAAGGCAGAGCAGCCAATGACCATTTTCTATCTTGATAACAAGGTCAACGTTGAGCACACGGGATTAGCCTGGGACTAGTCTGTGGCCGTCCGCGATTGGACGAGGTTGGGCTGGTCTACAATTATTGGGTTTTCGTCCTATTTTATTGTGATTTCTATCGCAGAGGGCATCCACCTATTAATACAGATTGTGGTTTGTTCTAGGTATTGCTTGCCTCAATATACCTTAATATGACTTTAAGGTCCGGTAAAGATCGCACAGTTCAACTGCAAACTTCTAAGGGAACAGTTTCTGGACCGCTTGATGCTTTTATAATTCGAGCAACTGGAATTCTAGAAAAAGAAATAGCAATGACCGAGAAAAGGCTTTCCCTAGACTTAGTCAGTGGTAAGCGTTCCTCCTTAGGTGCCCTTGCTACTATTTCTAGTCCTGTGGCTCAAGCCCCGTCTAATCGTTTACATTCAATAACAACGGAGGCATTAATGCATGTTGAGGGAGAAGGGGTGGGTTCCCTACATTCTCCAGACAATATTGATTTGAGCTCAGATGATATCCAGCATAGCGGGGCCCAAGATAGAGGCACAGATAGAGTGGACACAATCAATAATTTGGTGTCGAATCTACCGGAAGCGATTGATTCTTTTAGACAAATAGACTGTAAAAGGAAAAATATCCAGAGCAATCGTGAGGGGAGAGTACAGAAGCCGTTTAAATCAAATGTTTCTAATAGTACCTGTGCAGCTGGTTCGCAGCTGCCCACTGCTACGCAACTCCCCCCGGTATTTCCCAACGCACTATGCCCCACTCTAACCACCATTGGTTCATCAGATCCTTGCCCTACTTGTCTTAATAGCGACGAAATCCTGTTGGCAAAAATGGAGGCCATGATTAAAACCCTCTTGCTCCCCGTCCTGGAGCGAACCAGGTTGATGACCATTAAAATTGAAGCTTTGGAGTCTGCCGAGAATATGAACATGCGCCTACTTCAGAAGTTATCCGTCCCCTCCATAGTAGCGGGGGCTTCCACTTCTCAGGCAAATCCAATTAAGTGTACAGACAATGTTAGCTTTGGTAAAGCAACGGGGGTTGTAGTAACCAAGTCCTCGGCACTGGTGGGTTCCAGGAATAAAGTTAGCACTGTAGGTGTAGGCACCTTGGCGCAGGAATCCAGTAAAGCCACCTCCATGATAACTGCGCAACGAGCACAAGCAGGCAGGTCGGATGACAGGGCAAATCTCGCACCTAGCACCCCATCCCAGCCTTCTTTAGGAAAGCCAGCTATTACTCGTAATCCCACTATCCATACTGGGGGAAACATTGCTAAGTGTGCTTACCCCCGTACTGACTTACCCCCAGAAGCAAATCAATATACCATTGTGTTAACTGGGGCAGCACCCGTTAAGGAGGGTGTTAAAGAGACAGACAGTGACTTACGTAATAAAGTAGTATTCTGGCTTAATAAAAATCGCCCCCTCCCGCCTTCAACTGCAACTGAAATTCTATTAGTGAGGAGAGTAGATTGGGTGGGTTTTGGGACCAAAGATTTAGAGGGTGATTGCATTTTGGTATCGTTTAAGGATCCTTGGGTGGTAGAGTCCATTCGAAGGGAAGCAAGGTTTGCAAGAATGGGGTATGTACAAACTCTGGGCCTTGCTTACTTTTATCCCGAAAGACATTCTAAATTCCCACCAGGTCCCCCACCTATGAGATTACTAGACAGGAGGCGTCCAATTGTTAGAACACCTTACCGCCCCCAACACCCTTTACTTTTCAATCGCTATGGCCCCCTTTCCGACCTTGAGGCTGTCGATTGACTACATCCACCAATTAGGGTGAACAGCACTGTTGAGTGTTGCAGGAATGTAGTAACTAGGCCTGAAAGGGTGGAATCTTCTTTGGGGTTTGTTGAAGAGGGGGGTCCAATGTTAAATTTTATAGGGGGGACGGTCGAAGCGTCTGTTGAGGATATTTTAGAGGAAATTGTGGGGGTGGATAGTGTATGTATGACTCCCAGTTTCGAGATACGGGCAGTACCTGTGAAGGTAGTGGAGAACCCAGCCTCCACTGTGCCAATGGCTCATTTATCCAAAAGTAACGTAACAACTCCACACGATATACTAAAGGTAGCTTCCTGGAATGTGGCTGGGATCAAGGGTCGGCTACACTCAGAGGAGTGGTTGGAATTCATAGATACTTTTGATATCATATTACTTCAGGAAACTTGGGCAACGGTCCCAATCCATAGGGTTGGGTTTATTAATTTTTTCAAACCTGCAATCAGTGGTAGCAAAGGGCGCGCTTCAGGGGGGCTATTGATCTGGGTGAAGCAGGCTTTGGGAGTCCACCTGTCTGAAATACTTGTAGAACATCAAGACCTCTTGGGTATTAAATTGAGTAAAGCTGTCCATCGGGATCTGATTATTATTAACATCTATGCACGAGGTCTACCTGGAGGTCGCTGCCCTGGTATTGTTGATGTAGTGGACAGGTATCTCGATGGGTTGGGAAGTGAAAATTCTTTTGTTTTAGCGGGTGATTTGAGCTGCACCTTTGAGCCGCTTCAGGCAGCTGGGGACAGTTGGGGGTCTGCAGAGGATGCAGTCTGGAATATTCCGGACTTATCAATTGATAAAATTGCCAAAGGGACTGAGGCTGCTTTGAGCTGGATGGCCTTATGCTTGAATAGGGGCTTAAGGGCAGTTAATGGTCGCTCCATATCAGATCAATGCGCCTGCGATACCTATGATAATGGTTTAAGGAAAAGCCGCATAGATTATATCCTGCTAAAGTTGGAATTCTGGCAATATATGATCGACATGGAAGTGGTATCCCGCCCAGAAAGCGACCACAATCCTTTGTCGCTTAGTTTAAGGTTCCCGGGCACAAACAGATTGAGGAATCCAGATACTCTTAGGACAGGAGATGTCACCTTGACCAATGACCGAAGAAGGCTGAAATGGTCTAGGTTAGTGGGTGACGCCTCTCTCCTTGAAAACATTAAAAATTTGGTCACCAACACGGTGAATGAACCCATGCCAACTGTGTTTGAGGGGGTCGGCCTCGATTATGTTACCGAGACTCACGAATGTTGTTTTGAGCAGCTTAAATCTCTTTTATCCATTCCATGCTTAGAAGGCCCATCAAAAAAACTTGGTTCCCGTCAGAAATGGTATAATGGGAAATGCAGGGAGGCCTATAGCGAACTAGTTAAAGCAGTCAAGTCTCGGGTTATGAGTGATGTCAGTATAAAAAAACCCAGTGGGATACTAAAAGAGAGTGGGAAGATAGGCACTGGTCCGATCTTCTGGATGCATCCACTTCCAATAACCAGACTAAATTCTGGGAACTTGTAAAGTGGGGCAGAGACCCAGATTCGCAAACGCCTACAAATCATGTCTCCCTTGGAACTTGGGTGGATTTTTATGCTGCCCAATTTAGGTCTGAGATCTCGGAATCCTCCACCATGTTAAGTAATGAGTATACACTGTCTGATCAAGGTGGGGTCCTGATCTTCATAGAACAAGAAACTGAATTGGCCCTGGGTTTGACTCAGCGGGGGAAAGCACCGGGGATGGACCTAATCCCCGCTGACCTGTTTAAAGCCAACCTAGAACTTTGGGTACCGTATATTACCAGGTTAGCCAACGCAATTGCTAAAGGAGCTAGAATCCCAAAGAGTTGGAAGGGGGCTGAGATCCTTCCAATCCACAAAAAAGGAGATCGGTCTAATCCGGGCAATTATCGCCAGATTAGCCTTATTGATTCTCTTCAAAAGGTCATTGCACGAATGGTCTTAGGTAGAGTTCAGGGTTGGATGGTCTCTGAGGGCATTTTGTCTCCCATGCAAGCAGGCTTCAGATCCGGTACCAGCACCATCGACCAGGTGTTTAGATTTTGTCTAATTTACTGGAAAGTGGTGCTGTTGGGCGGGGGAAAAATTTTCGCCGCGTTTATCGATCTAAAAGCGGCTTTTGACATGGTGCCGAGGGCTAAACTGTGGCGTGTCTTGAGATACTTGGGTTTGCCCTTGGAACTACTGGATTTAATTGTTAAACTGCATGAGGACAATTTTGCAAGGGTTCGGTGGGGAGGTCAAGGACAAGTGACGAACAGCTTCCCGGTAACACGCGGGGTTCGTCAGGGGTGTGTCCTGGCGCCCACACTGTTCCTGTTATTTATTGACCAGGTAGTACATTTTTTTAAGGCTTTCCCCACTGATGCTCCATCCCTGGCCGGGAAGAAGTTTCCCATGCTTATCTTCGCCGATGACACCCTGCTCCTCTCTAAGACCAGAAGCGGTTTACAGCGGGCTCTGAACCGCTTTGAGGAGTTCTGTGTCATCAACGATTTGAGGGTAAACGTGGGCAAAACTAAGTTCATGGTTTTTACTAAGAACCTTTCGGTTTGGAGCTTGGTAAGCATGGGTGGGGTTAACTTGGAACAAGTAGATCATATGACCTACCTAGGGGTGACCCTAGACTTTCGCCTGCGATGGAAGGAGCAGGTTGTCGAACAGCAGCTAAAACTGGCACGCTTAACTGGCTGTCTCCTTAGGGAACAAAAGAGATCCATCACCAAACGTGTGCACCCAGCGCTAAAAATTTATGACGCAAAGATTAACGCTGCTATTTTATATGGAGCGGATCTCTGGGCGTATATGGATCTTTCTAGTCTGTTTAAAGCACAGTGTAAGTTCTTGCGGAGTTTAGTGGGGCTACCGCAATCTACTCCATCTATACCCCTTTGTTTGGACTTAGGATGTAATCCAATAAATGAGATGGCAAGGTTCAGATTGGTAGCCCTTTGGAGACGGATTTGGACTTCTCCTGACCTTGCCATATTTGCTAACGAACTTGTTGAAGTTAGGTCTATTGAGGGATCCGGGAGAATTCCATGGCTACGTACGGTAAAAACCATTTTGGTTGAAATGGGATTGGAACAGCTGTGGGTGTCTCCAGGAACCAATGTGTTTCCCACCAAACAAGAATTTAAAGCATTGTACTGGGCCTCAGTTCGACAAACCCTAGTGTCTGCTTCTAGCTCTACAAGTCTAACAGGAAGGTTCCTGGCTAACAAGTTGGATCCTTCCCGCGAGAACTACTGGGATATTATTACCAGGCCTCTTGATAAGAAACTCTACCATCAGTTTCGGGTGGGATCTCTGCCCTTGAATTCATTCACTAAAAATTGGGCTTTTGGAGCAACCGAATTTTGTCAACGGTGTCCTGGCCATAAGGAGACTGAGGGTAATCTTTTATTTGCCTGTCCCATGTATCAAGACCCACGTAGAAAATGGATAAAACCTCTGTTCCAACGCCTTACTTGCAGTAGGTCTGCGGAGGCCACTCGGGTATTGAAGACCAATACCTCAGAGTTGTTTGTGGTGAGCACAGCGAAATTTCTTGGCTGGGTTTGGATAATCAGAGCTAACAAACAGGTAGAAACGATTGCTCATCCGAATTGTATTTAAAATATTTTATCTAATGATGGATATTGTATAGTATTTTAAGACGGTTTTTACCCACTGTTTTTATGCTTTTAAAAAAATACATAGACGGATTGTCTAAATACAAATGGGATGCTTAACAAGGGTTTTTTAATGTATAGTTTTTATTGTGTGTAAAAAATAATTGTAAACTGGACAGTATATGGTGGTTGTAAAGCATGGTCCAAACTGTATGCGTTGATTTTGCTGTCTTTTATGATTTTATTATCGAAATAAAGACCTTAAAACCTGAACCTGAGTCACCCTAAGTGGGATGGGTATGCCCAGACATGGGTACCATGCACACTCACTGGAACCAAGCCATACCTGGTTGAAGACCCCCAACTAGGGCGACACCTGTCCTGGGTTGCTTGTGTTCTGAGTCAGGGAGAACCTGGCCAGTTAGTTCGGTCTAGACTGTTCCCACTGGAGCAAGATCAAGACAATATACATATGGCTGGATCCAAACTGAGGTACCATGGTGTGCAAAATAACGAAGCCTGAGTAATTACCGGTTGCTGTGATTAATTTAAGCATTCTATCCTTCACTTTTTATATACTTTTTTTGTGGACAGTTAAATACAGCCATAATTTGGGCGCATTGGACCCACTGCACCTGCAGCACTATTGATAGCTATGCCCTTCAGAGGGGCCTCTTGCCCTGGAACTGGCAGCCATGGGCCAGTGCTGCAAGGCCCAAAACAGCAGGGTTCTTTACTTTGGCCTCTCAGCACTGGACCAAAGCTGGTAGGCACAGGGGAGGATAGATCTTTCCTGACCTTCACAGCTTTGGATCATGGCTGTGCGGTGCATGAGAGAAAGGGCCAGTAGCATAGTAATTTAGCCATGGGTCCTGATGCAAGACAATAATGGCAGACAGTAAAATGCAGACATAAACTGGGTGCATTGGACCCAGAACATCCATGAGCCCTGGTGCCACTGCACCTGCTGCACTACTGACAGATACATCCCTGAAAGAGGCCCCCAACGAGCCTCACAGCCATACTCCTCCTCTGCTAAGCTAATGGACTGGTGCCTCCTCCCCTAAGTGTTCAACCATGGTCAGCTGCAAGGACCTCTCCTAGGCCTCACAGCTCTGGAACATGGCTTCAATGTCCATGGAAGAGAGGCAAGTAGCACAGCAATGGTGCCATGAATGCTGGTGCAAAGTGAAAGCACCGCCCCACTCTTGTCCATTGGCTGCACAGTAAAATAAAGCCTTTATTTAGAACATTTGGTAGTTAATACCCCTGAGCTCAGTACCACTGCACCTGCTGCATGACTGATGGCTTTGCCCGGGCAGAATTGGAATGCATTAGGCCCCTCTAACTTGCATGCAACGTGAAATTACAGGAAATGACATCACAGGACATGGACCTGGACATCAACCTATGCACAGAGCCCTGGTACAGAGCTGAGACAGTTTCAATGGGGCCCAGTGGAGAGGCCCACACATGCCCTCCCCCCCCCCCAATCTCCTGGGCCTCTCACACATGGTGTAGTGCTGAAAGGATATGGGGAGGGGATCCACTAACCCATGGGCATCGCAACACAAGCATGGCTGCAAGGTCCAAGGGAGAGGGGCCCTCCCCATGGCCCATTGATATGAGACAAAGGGTGCGGGGCTCCACTGACTTAGGGTTCACAACCATAGTCTTGTGCTGCGAGGCCCAGGAGAGGGGACCCAGTATTGGGGAGCACTCTATCATTGGTCTCACACCAATAATGTAGTACTGCAAACCCTATGGTGCCACACCACCATAATCCACAGCTGCGAGGTCCATGGGACTGTTGTTCCATCCTGTGGCCTCACAGCTATGATGTAGTGCTGAAAGGCCCATGGGATGTGGCCCCACTACCCTGGGCTTCACATCCATGGTGTGGTACTGCAAGACTCAGGGAAGGAGAGTCCCCTTCCCTGGGCCTCACAGCCATGATCCACAGCCATCACTGCAAGAGCCAAGTAGGGTGGCAAATTTCAATTATCACTTCACAGGACAATTTATATCTTTAGAAAAACAGTGCACGTGTGGAGACACATCGTGTGCAGATGCTTTCGAAGATGTTTATTGAGGAGCTGTAGAACTAAGAGTCACAGAGCAGATTTTTGGGGTTTCATTCTAAATCCCCCTCTAAAACAGGTCATGTTAAAAGATAACTGAGCTGGAGATTACTCTTCACACTATATTTGAGTTCTAATCCCTACAAAGTAGAAATTCCACCGAAATGTGAGCTGACCTAGTTGTTGGGAAATCCCAACCCACAACATGCCCAAGGATGTTTCTTGAAGTGCTCTCTCTGTGATTATCATCGGTGTATGTAATTGTGGTTGGGTAGGCTATGTATGAGAGGAGAGTGTGTTAGTGTGGTGTTGTGTATGAGGTTATAAAGGTTTGTGTGGTTGGCTATAGGTGGTGCATTGCATGTTTCAACACATATGTATTGTTTTCACTTGTTTTTCATTGTGATTAGACAATCAATTGATGGATTACAATGTGCAAGAACTGTATATTTGTATTACTGAATGTCTCGTGGTCTCAGAAATGTTTTTAACTTTGTGTAATCAGAAATGCTTGTTCAAAAAAATATGAACAAGTTAAAAAAAAGTAATAAAATGACAAATATCTAGTGAGCCTATAGAGAAGGAATACAGCTCATGGGGAAGGTTTTTCTAGTTTTTTTTGTTTCTTCCCCCATGCTCCCTGACCTGCAAATTATTTTTAGGGGGTACCTCTTTCCATATAGTAATAGAATGAAACCGTCATAAGCGTTGACGCACCAGGTGTAAATATCAGTATCTACCACACATTCAGTCCAATAAGTACTTACTGCCACAGGACCTGGTCCAACTGGTACAGCTTAACCATGGAACTAGGATATTTGACATCTAATCTCATTTTTATGATGAAAATAATCACCATGTTCTGCTGAGCAGGGCCCATAACAGAGTGGTGATTTCCTGGGAGGGCTGCCCTTCGCCTTGCCATCAGAATCACTGGCACCCCAGTACCCAGTTGTGGTCTAGTGGACCAGTTAGAGATATGGAGACATGTTTTTTTAATCCTGGCCTACATTTTGGCCAAATTGTGTGCTCTTGAGCAATCACTTTCAGAATTTATTATCAGGGCCACTGGAATTATGCGATTGTGCGGCCGCTGCAATTTTTCGCATAATAATAGATTTGATGAATGTGCCCCATAATCCATCATCTGCTGCATAATCTGCAGGTTTTAACAACATTTTTTGTTTCTAGCTCAAATGCTTCAAAAGTTTCTAATAACACATGACACATGTTGTCGCACAGTCAAAGTTCCCTTGCAAAGCTAGACTGGTTACCTTTCTGTTGCTTATTGCCACATTTGGATGTTAAACTGGTACAAATTAATTGCAACCAATGCCCAGGCAATGTTAACAAGTGCAAAAATGACAATATATTGAAGTAATACTATCATAAAATGTGCCGAATTACGTTGCATAAAATATCTTTTCTTTGTGCATAATTTACTTATCCCTACCACATAATTTGACCCTCCCTTGCCACACAATTCCAGTGGCCCTGCCTTTTGCTCTGCTGCTCCCTTTTTTGGCAAGAAGGAGAGCAATGTGATTCAATGTAAAAACTGCTAGTCACGAAAATTTAAAAAAGTGTACTGAATACTTTCTGAGAGAAGGGAGGTGGCCAGTCATATGCAATAGTCACCTAAATGCTGTACAGTGGTAAATACATAGCCTTTGTACCAAGTAGCAGTGTACTGCAGTCCTTGGTCTACTAACTATACAAATTTTTCTCCTGGGCAAATAATAATCTCCCTGTGCCTCGTCCACTGATCTGACAATACGGCAGTGGCGGCTGCTGTAAAACTAAAGTGTGCATGTGGCGGAGTGGGGGGTTAATATATATATTTTTTTAACTTACCTCTCCTGCTGCCGATGCTGACAGCCACCTTGGTGCTTCTCTCCTCTCAGCAGTCACTGGGGCACAAAGCTCAGGCTCCCCACCCAATCCAGACGTAGCTCTCATGCTATACCAAGCATGATGGCAGCATGGGGATTGTCCTGAGTGAGCTTGTCTGACGCTCGCTCAGGCACAGGGAGCCTGCAGCTTTTCTCCAACCCGGCTGTAAACACAGGTGGGTTGGAGAAACCTTGGTGCGCATGCCTAAAATGACCAGCCAAATCGACATGTACACTTTACAGTGCCCATCACACCTCCTCCCTGCCATGGCCCGGCCCGCCCAAGATTCTCTGTCTCAGTCAGTCAGCGTAAAATAAAATTATATTGTTTTATTATCATTTTATTTTTCGCTGACTGACTCCGACCAGTGGAGGACACTCCTCCGCCATTACAGAGGAGCCGTCCCTGCAATACGGCAGCACTTTGAAACAGGCTTAATGTGAGAAACAGACACCAGAGAATTACTCCCTGGCTCTGTCTAGCGCGAGGTCCAGTTTGAACCACAAGTCCATACAGAGCCGATATTTCACGTGGCTTCTGCCTGCCATCCTCCGTCTAACCCTGATGTGGCATTACGTCTAGAACTGCCAACTTTGTAACTTGGGAACGAGGTTCCAGTCTTGGTGTCCGCCTGAGATCCTGTGATTCCTGTGAAATCACTTAGGGACCAATTTATGACCTGGTTTGCGTCACTCTTGCACCACGCAACGTGGTGCAAGGGCTACACAAATCTTAAGTCAAATTTATGAAGCAACGCAAGACCACTTCGTGTGGTCCTGAGTGGCTCCATAAATCTGGAATAAGGCAATGCAGCGCACATCACTGCGTTGCCTTACTCTGCCCTGGAAAGGTTTTCCATTGGCGTTGCATGGGTATTCCCATGCAACTCACATAATTTATGATGCATTCCCAGAGTTACTAGAACTGGTAGACATAGGAATGCGCCAAAACGATGCGCCATCCCAGGTGAAGCGTAACTAGTATAAATATCTTTATTTCTCCTGGTTACTTCCTCTTTCTTTGTGTGCTGCAGGAATATCCCTCTCAGAATTGTTTTTGTGCAGGAAGGTGTCCCTTCCTGCACAAAAAACAATCCTACATGCAACGCAGACAGCCATGCACTATTGTGCAAGGGTGCTTGCATTGACGCTAGGCTGTCAAAAGGACGCCTGCCCAGGGGAAAAAGCAGGACTGCGCCCAAGTGCCTTAATTATAGTGCATTTCTGCCCTTTCTCTGTCGCACAGTGAAGCACAGCAAGGTGACTTGCTGCGCTGCAGTGTGACTTTCTCATGAATAGGTCCGTTAATCTCACTGCGCTTAAAAAAAATGTGCCCTTATGTAATTGTAACCAGTTCTCATGAAAAGCGTTCCAATACCTTCGGGTCGAGTTTGCACTGTACAATACTGCAAAAAATTGGTTTATTTCCTGATTCAAGGCTGTGTGCATCTAGCGTTGCCATCTAACTGGTTTTCTGTCCCGTTCCGTTTCAATTCCCAGCCAGTACAAAAATAATTAAAAGCAAGCAACTCACCTAAAGCCATTATTTTTTAGCACTTATTTGTACATACTTCAGCAAAACATAAAACACATTTAAAGGTGTTCTAGAGCTGCGTTCAATACCGAGTAATAATTAAGGTAAGCAAAGAGAGAAAGGATAAGTTACTTACCTGAAATCCTAGTTCTCTTCCAGGGGTATACTCATCAAAGTCATAAACACTGAATAATCCCCGGAGCATATACAACAATGCATATTTGTGTAGAACTTGTTGATTACTGTGGGAATCAATGGAATCTGTGGATACGCGTAAAGTAATCTCTGAGACCATTCTATCAAAATGGCATTCCCTTGAGAGCCTGGTTGGGAAAACCTGGATGCGAAGACGGGGCATTTTGCGTTTACTGCATCTGCAAACATGTCGATGTCTGGCACTCCCCAGTTTTGAAAGATGTTTTGAGTGACTTCGTTGTTGAGCACCCAGTCGTGAGCATCGACAAAGTCTCTGCTTAGGGCATACGCCTGGGAGCTGAGTCCCCGGGAGATGAATGGCCACAATCGATAGGTCTAGTGCGAGAAGCCAGTTCCAGATGGTCTGAGACTCTATGGAAAGAGGTCTCGATCGGGTACCACCCTGTTTTTTCAAGTCATACATCATTGTTGAATTGTCTGTTTGAATCAGAATGGACTGAGACTGGAGCAAAGGGTTCAGTGATTTGACTGCTAGATGCATGGCTCTCAGCTCTAAGAGGTTGATGTGGTAACTTTGATCTGTTTCTGACCACAGACCTTGAACTTGCAGAGGACCCATATGATCACCCCATCCTTGGAGTTAGGCATCCATAACTATCGTCTGAGTAGGGGGGTCCAGGTGAAAAAGAACTCCCTTCATCAGGTGGGATCGCTTCATCCACCATCTGATGGAATCCCTGGCTGATTGTTGGAGAATCACATGATCTTCCCAGTGTCCTGATACCTGCATCCACTGGTTTTCCAGACGTTGTAAAGGACGCATGTTTAAACTTGCGTTTGGTACGATGAAAATGCATGACGTTATTGAGCTCAGTAGTGATGACACCTGTCGGACTGTGGGACATCGCATGTGAAGGAGGTTCAGACATTTATCGTGGATTGAGGATAACCTCTCCTCCGAAGGACACACGCTTGCTTTTTCGGTATCAAGGGAGGCACCATAGTAGTGCATCTTCTGTGTTGGATTGAAGATCAATTTCTTGAAGTTGACATGAAGACCCAAACGTTTAGTAGCTGAAAACAATACGAAAGATGAGTCTGCAGCAGGGCAGGGGACGAGCTCTTCAGGAACCCGTCGTCCAGGTAGGGATATATGAATATTTTCTGCTTGCAGAGAAAAGCTGCCACCACGGCCATGCATTTCGAGAATGTTCGAGGGGCCAATTTGAGCCTGAATGGAAGCACCGTGAATTGGTAATGTTGGAATGAAACCTGAAACCTTAGAAATGTGCGATGTTTCTTGGACACTGGAACGTGGAAGTATGCGTCCTGCAAACTGATGGAGCACATCCAGTCCCCTTGATGACGTTGTGGGAAGATCTGACACAGTGCCAACATTCGAAACTTTTCTTTGCGAATGAATTTGTTCCAACAGTCAAGTCCAGTATTGGTCTGTATTCTGTGGTGGGACCTCTTTTTTGCACGAGGAAATAGCGAGAATAAATCCGGTTTCCTTTGTGGAATGGGAAATTTTTCTATGATGCCTTTTTGTAGAAGAATGTTCACCTCCGTTTGTAACAAATGGTGGTCGTGGAGAGATTTCTCTAGCGGAGGGATTGATGGAGGTGGAGATCTGAACCCGAGCAGATACCCATTGTGCACAATATTGATGACCCACTTGTCCTTTGTTATCTTTTTCCACCCCTCCAGATGTAAAGAAACACCACCCCCCCCACCGGAGCGGTCAATGGGCATGGAGGAAGCTGCACCTCATTGTTTTGTTGGTGGTTTAGGCACAGCTGACTGCTGTTTCTGCGTTCCTCTCCCTCGTCCAGGTCTCCTCTGTTGGCAGTGAGACCATAAATGTAAATGTAGTGCATTTATATAGCGCGCCGCACCCCCCCGAAAGGGTCTCACAGGCGCTGTGCACATACCGCTGTGGAACCCTTCCTGGCCTTTCCCTGTGAAGTGCCCACTCCTGGGCACCCCCAAGGTGAAGCCAGGCATCCTAGCGCTTTTGGGGCCGTTGTGGAGATTAAGCAAGCTATTGCCCAGAGTTGCAGAGTGGGACCCATGATTAGAATAGGCACCGAGGCGAGAATTATCGGGAAATTGGTGCCCAAGACCCGCCGAGGCGAGAATTGAACCCTGGTCCGGGCCAGACCTCTGCATCAGGGTCTGCCACTCTAACCATTGAGCCACACTTCTCCACGACCA
This sequence comes from Triturus cristatus, assembly GCF_964204655.1. Lineage (NCBI taxonomy): Eukaryota > Metazoa > Chordata > Amphibia > Caudata > Salamandridae > Triturus > Triturus cristatus. The sequence goes on from NC_140592.1 coordinate 54,127,809, forward strand.
TGATTGCGTCTGACTTTGGTTTTGTGTGGTCCAGTGAGGGGTTTAAACCCTCTGCTGAAAGGAACGCTGATCATAGGGACGGAACCTTCGTCGGAATTCTTTCCACTTTTCCAAACCAACAGCCTTTAGAGTGTCCAATGCGGTTTTCATCTTGGACATCTCGTCATCCGCATGGGACTCGAACAGAGAAGAGCCATTGAAGGGAAGGTTAACAATCTTCCTCTGTGCATCAGGTATGAGACCTGTGAGACAAAGCCATGCTGAACGCCTCGAGCAAATGCCATGGAAATATCCGTGGTCCGCTAAATCTGCTGTGTCAGCAGAGGCACTGAATACTTGATTTGCCACCAACCCACCCTCTTGCAGGATTTCCTGGAAATCTCGTTGGTCCTCTTTTGGTAGCTTGTCCGTGAACCTTGCCAAAGAGTCCCACAGTGATCTGTCGTACCGACCCAACAGGGCGGAAGCAAAAGCCACTTTCATGACGGAGGCAGAGGTATTGTACATCCGAGTGGGAGCAGAGCCCATCGTGGCCGGAGTTAGGAAAGTCTGCATTGCTGGCTCTTGCAGACCTGGGACCAAAGGAAGAAGAGGTCTGGCCAAAGACCTACGATGCAGGGTTTCAAATATGATGGAAGTTGAAACTGGTGGTGCAGTCATATTGATGTTCAACTTGCTGGCAGCCCTGCAGAGCACTTCACTGAAAATCCCAATATCGTCAATCGGGGAAATGCTGGATGGCAGTGTAGAGGATAGGGTTGGTGAATAGTCCCTAAAGGAAGATCTGGAAGATGAGGTTGTTGATGGAGACCTCCGTCTCCTCTTTGGAGTAGGAGAATGGCGAGATCTTGAGCGTCCTCTTGAATGTGAACGCCTTTGTGACGGAGATCTAGATCTTCTCAGAGACCTGCGAGGGGAGGGTCTCGAGCATTCTGAAGGAGGAGGTCTCTCAGAAGACCTGGGAGGAACTTTCCAGTGCCTTAAGCTTTCCGGCCATCTTGGTGACATATGAATCGAAGGAGACTTTTCTCTGGGAGTCAGTGAGCCCTCCGGAGTAACCTGGATAATGGTGATGCCCGGTGACGAAGATGCTCCTCTCGACGTCGAGCACAGGGATCTCGACGCCGATTTAGGCTTCTCTGGTACGTCCCCAGCAGAAATGGCAGCATTTCTCTCCCTCGACGTCGAGGGATGTCTCGACTACGGCACGGAATGTGCCACCATCGACGTCTACCGCTGCTGCGGAGATCCACTTAAGGATTCACACCTTTGCGGCGATGCCCCCGAAGTCGGTCTCTTCGACGCCGACTATGAAGGTGTTCTCGACGTCTACCTTCGGTATACCTGCGGCGTCTTCGACGTCGACGGTGATCGTGCCCTCAACGTCGACCGCCTCTGAGTCCATGAGGGTGATCTTGTCGTCGATCCTCTCGACGCTGACCTTCGGGAAGGAGGCGGCGACGTCGACCGATGTCTTGACGTCGACGGAGGCTTCAACGTCGACTTCGGTCTGTCGTAACCATACTTCGAGCCTGAAGTAGTATACCTCTACGTCGCTTTACTTTTCGAACGATGTTCTCTTCGCGTCAACGGCGATCTGTCCCTCGACGTGGAGGAGAGTCTCACCTGTTATTCCGACACCGCTCTCGATGCCGACGGCGAGCACTGAGGAATTTTCTTACTTTTGGAGGCTGAAGAGGCAGATCTTCGCAGCTTCTTCTGTTTTTACTGAGAGGAAGGCTTCTTAGAGGTAGGATTACTCTCTAGGCCACTTTTATGGTGTTTTCCTCTCTCCGAGGCAAGAAGCCTGATCTTCTCTCTGTCTCAGAGTTCTTTTTGAAAATTGTTGACAATGATAACAAACCACTGGGTTGTGTGAGGATGGCAATCAAACAATGCACACCGTGTGAGGGTCAGATTTAGCCATCTTCTTCCCACAGGAAGGGCACTTGTAGAATAAAGCTGGCATTTCTGACCAAAAAATAACTGTGAAGTTGTCAGAAAAATACTGAAAAACAATCCCAGCAGCAGAAAACATCAAATAAAGTTGTTAAAAAACAATTCCTGACTAGAAAAGCCAAAAACTGACGCGCTCCTGGATGTCTTTAAGGCACGGTGTCCAGGTTCTTGGAAGACTTAAAGGCAAGGTACAGTGATGTTATTTATCTATGCAGCCTCTGGGCTAATTGCTTGCTATTATTTGTTTTCTTTTCTGAAAATAAAGGTTGTTGTGGAACACTATTGCAGTGCATGTTCTCTACTGTAGTATTTGTATGTGATGTTTTCACACTATAGAAATACAGGTAATTTTGGCTTCTTAGCCTATTGGATATATATAATAGGCTGCATATTTATGTGTTTATACATGTATATATGTATGTTTGGATAGTACTATGTACCTGTGGTTCTAAACATACACATATATATGTATTGTTGTATATGATCCGGGGTCCCACACATGGGCGGGGATTATTCAGGGCTTAGGACTTTGATGATTATCCCATGAAAGAGAACATCTCGTTACAAATTAATGCATACACATTTCTTTAATGTGCTATTTAGTATTGTGTCCTGGCCTTTGCACTCTTAAAATAGCAACAAATGGCTTGGATCATTCTCTTTGAAAGGTGACAACCCTTTTTACATCCCAATAGTTCATGGTGATCCTAAATTTACATGGTGCAGGACCCCTCCTATGCAGCAACTTCCCCTCCAAACACTGACAAGCATCTCTTTCACAGCTCATCAAGGGCTGAAAGAGTGAGTTGCTTGTGGTTCCGAAGGACCTTCCCCAATTCCTGGCAGCGCAATACATGCCTGCGAGGCGCAGGAGAGAAGTGCCCCTCCCCTGGGCCTCGCAGTGCTGATGCATAGGTGCAAGGCCCAGGACAAAGGGACACTGGCGCAAGGCCCCACGTTGGTGGGCCGAGAATGCGGCCCTAAACAGCTGTCCATACTGCCCATGCCTAGCGCAGACCCGGTTTTCACTCTCTACATTAAATCTATGTGCATACAAGTCCCCAATGTGTAGCGCATACTTGGAGAAAAAGACCGAAGTGACTTCACGTGCCTTGCATGAGATGGGCCGCTCGCTATAGATCTTGGAATTCCTCCTAATGGTTGGGTAGGTCCTACCCTTTCTGCACTTCAATCTAGACACCCCCATTCTGCACTCAAACTTAGTTGGTTTCCCCGTGCCCAGTAATCTTCCCACATAGGGCTTAACCAAAGTTGGTACTTAATAAAAAAATTACAAACTTCAATACATTTCTTTCTTTTTTTAAGTTTATTATCACACTTTACTATTTATATAAACTTGAATTCAATTGTAATTAATGGTAAATAATCAATACAATTGGAAAAGTAGCATAAATGACCAAGGGGCAAATGTATCAACATCACCATTTGCGATTCTCAAATAGCGATTTTTAAAGAATCGCTATTTGAGAATTGCAAAACGGGATGTATTTAAAAAATTGCAAACTTTTTGCGATTTCTTAAAATTCCTTAATTGCGATTAGCAAATTGCGAAATCGCAATTAAGGAATACCTGCCCATTCATTTCTATGGGCCAGGAGACCCATAGGAATGAATGGGAAGTAATTCTCAAATAGCGAATCGCAATTTGAGAATAATTTCAAAGGTGCAAGGGTCTCATGATGACACCCTGATGCACCCCTGAAATGAGCATGTGTGTGCATATGGCGCACATGAGCGCCACGTGGCACTTTGTAAAATTTAAAAAAGTGCATTTTGAAAGGAAATCGCAAATTACCACCAACTGGAAGTTGGTGGTAATTTGCGATTTCTTAAGGATAATTCGCACAACTTGGGTGCTTTTTACATATCATTTAAGAAATCGCAATTTGCGATTTCTTAAATGCTTACCCAAAATTAAGAAATCGCTAAATTAGCAATTCCTTAATTTTGCGATGGGATTTGGCTCATACATCCCGATTACCTATTTTTTAATCGCAAACGCTGTTATTTTGCGAATCGCAGCGTTTGCGATTAAAAAATCGTTTGATACATATGCCCCCTAAACAGCAAAAGTGTGTATGCAAAGTTTTCTTCTGACTTGAGCTGGGCCTCTATTAATAACAAGTGTACTCATTTCAATGCTTTTCCATTTGACTTGTAAAAGAAATGGTAAAAACAGGTAACAGTTCTTTTGAGATGTCCATAAAAACTTATCTCCCTAACTAATTTTCTTTGTCCTCAAGTACCATATGGCTGTCAGAAATTTACAAATAGAAAAGACAACTGGTCCACTTACGTATGTAATTCATATTCTAGGTGCTGTAGTACGGTCATTGAGGACCAACATTCTCCACAATGCTACTATTCAAAGCTTCTGCTGCTTTTTATATGCTATCCAAAAAAATAAAACATGTTCAATGGACACAATGCCCTCACATCCCATTGGGCACTTATTTGATGTACCTAACCCCTTCTTCCAACAAGTGAAGGGAGCTATCGGTAATGTGCCCACCCTAAGCTTAACAAAAAGTGCTTGTGCAAGCGGCCTTGTGACCATATCTAAAAAAGGTTCGAACTCAAAACCACATTTAAAATAAAGAAAATCATCGGTCAGGCTGCCCGAAGTGGTCCTGCTATTTTTTTCTCCCAAAACGTGAACCCAATAGGCCCTTTTGAACTCTCCGATGGCGTCACCCAATATATCATTATGGTCCCCTAAGCCCAGCTTGTATAACCATGACTTTATGTAGGCACACCAAGGGATCCTATCCGCCCACGACCCCTCTAGGAAACCTTGGAGCCACTCCCAATTGGGCTCCAGTTCTCTTGTCGCCCAGACCCTTAGCCAATACTGAATCAGTCTCATTGCTGCAATATCCAAAATAGAACTAAAGTTTAGACTCATATAGATAGGTAATATGAGGGTGTTGGGTAGTATTTTTAACAGCGATTTCAGAAAGTTATTCTCTGCCGTTTCTAGCATTTCCAAGTTGCAGTGACCACAGATATCTGCTACGTATAGGTCTGCCCCACGCTTGGCTCCTGTAAATATCCAAAGGGTGGAAGGGAATGGGAAAAGATGGTGCGCTATAGCAAACCTTATAATAGACCCTGCAGATTGCTATAAACAACAGGGTACAGTTTCTCAATTGAGCTGTTCACCTGTGCGAATCTTCCTACAGAACACACAAGTAATCAAACTCAGACACCTGCGCGAGGGCTTCCCCATCCACTGATATGGGTCTTCTCATTTTGCCCTTGCGATCGTCAAACACTTTATACTTGGTTTTGTTGTTATAGATTTCTAGCCCATAGTCCCTACAATATAAGGAGAATCTCACAAGCAGTGTAGAAAGGCCCCATGGACTTTGACAATTGTAAGCATCATCAGCAAATAACAAACATGGTGCTTTTTTATCTTTCAAATCGTTCTCGCAATTAAAAAGATATGGGAGACACTCATTGGTGAATAGAAAAAAAAGAGTGTAGGGGCCAATGCGCACCCTTGACGCACTCCTCTCCAAACTGGTATCTCGTCTGTCAATTCGCCCGCAGGTCCCCACCAAACCGTGGCGAAATTGCCTGTATATGATACCTGGATAAGGGTCAATCGGCCTATTGACACCCCTATCCTACTCAAGGTTTACCATTATTTCGTCCTTGGAACCCGACCAAAAGTGGAACGAAGATCCATGAAGGCCACAAACAACCTCCTCTTTTCCAGATTGGGGGCCAGATGTACCAACAATTTTAGCATGTGCAAACTGGTTAGCAACCCGTTTGCGCATGCTAAAATTGTCATGGCCATGTACCAACACAATTTTGCGGGTCGCAGATGAATTGCGACTCGCAAAAAAGTGTTTAGAGACTCGCTATTTGGAAGGCGCATTCCCTTCCAAATAGCGGGTCTCAACACAATGTATTAATATTTTGCGACCGCAATTGCGATCGCAAAACACTTGCAATCACCACCTACTTCAAGTAGGTGGTTATGCATTTGCAAAGGGGAAGGGGTCCCAAAGGGACCCCTTCCCCTTTGCAAATGCATTCAAAATAAATAAGGGCAAGCAGTGGGACCACTGCCTGCCCTTAAAAAATTAAACAAAAACGTTTAATTTCTTTTTTTAAATGCATCCCATTTTCCTTTAAGGAAAACGGGCTGCATTTAAAAAAAAAAAAAGGCTGCTTTTTTAAAAAGGAGTCCCAGACATGGTGGTCTTCTGAGCCCAGCAGGCCACCATCCCTGGGAGGACTGGTATTCACAATGGGCTCGCATATTGCGAGAGGCTCAATAATATTAATGAGCCTCGTAATTTGCTACCCCACTGGGAATCGCAAAACAGTGTAAACACACTGTTGTACATTTCATTTAGCGCATCGCAATTTGTGACTCGCAAAGTGTCGCAAATTGCAAGGCGCTAAATGAAAGGGTCGTACATCTGGCCCCAGCACTTCTCTTTAAGGCTTAAAAGCATATAATTTGGACTGTTGTGCTAACGTTATGTCTAGAACATGCCTCAAGGTGAGAAAGTGCCATAGCTTCCTCGATCCAATCCCATAGCCTATTGAATATCTGAGAACTAAAAAGTTTCTGGTTATTATCAATTAAGCTTATGGGTCTGTAGTTACTCGGGGAACCCTTATCTCCTTTTTTGTGAATCAATACTATAATGGCTTCTTTCCAAGTGTTGGGGACCAGGCCCCCCCGCCATCAAGGCATTTGACACTGAATTTATATATGGGGCCCAAATCTGTGGTTCACTTCTATATAAATCGGCCAGAAATTTGTCAAGTCCTGGCGCCTTTCAAGTGCTTCTATGTCAAAATAGATGGAGTGGTTTCTTCAAGCGTGAATACCTCAAAATATTCCTCCATATTTTCTACTGGGGCTAGTGATGCACCCACAACACTATCAACTACTGGGGTCCTTGTCGGATTAAGATCCCCGAAGTAGGTGATCCATTCGCCTGAGGGAATGTGGAAGTCTGGCCTCGCAGCATCTGATCGCCCCTTTTGGATTCCAACTGGCAAAAGCGTTTACTATCTTATGCCCTTGCCACAGTCAATAGATTTTCCCATGCTTCCTCTTCCGAAGCAGCTTTCCTTTTCTTGGTAGTACCAGAATACTCCCTCCTGGCCATGATAATGTGTGATCTATTTTTACTTCTCAAGGCCTTGGAGCCCCAAGCACGTCTGCATGTATGGTCAAAACATTCATTGACCTGTCAACATATAGGCTCTTTTTCCCCTTAGTGATTTTTACAAAATGAAGGCCATGTCTACTAAAGAAGGCTAGGTGGTTGCCAATATCATGGTTTGGAGTTCGCTCTTTTTGGGATACATCCTCTGACTTGAGCATTTGACTGTTAGTTTACTGCTAGTAATCTGCATCGAATTTGTGGCAGCCAATACCCCTCTCTTCTTGCAGGCCATCCCATCCCAGAGTAATGGAATTGGATAATGTCCCTATCATGGGGTGCAGAAACAGCAAGGTCAGATACCTCCTGCCATATTCTTATATCCAATAAGATATAATCAATATGGCTATATCGTAATTTCCTGTGGTGAAAGTTGGCTTTGCAGCTTGATCTGAGGGTAATCACCCATTTCCTGCTCTTAGACCAAGCATGACCATGATATCAACAATCTGGGATCCTGCAGCGCTTATTTTAGTTAATCTGTGTGAGCAATTAAGGGGACTCATGCCCCACACACAGTCGTCCTCTTTAATGAGCTCTAAATATGGTGCACAGAGCTCAAAACACAAATATAAATCACCTGCAATAATAATCCGAATGGAAGGGGGCTGCTCTGCCTAAAATGCATTTAAGATTTTTAAAGTGTTAGATGCCTGTGAGAAGGGAATGGTCCTATTTTTTTTATATGTTTAACACCAAATAAGGAGGTCTGTTCTTAAAAAATAAGCTATTAGCTTGTATATCCGGGGGGGAGTCAACGTATAATCTTTTTGCATTACAACCCAATTAAATTCTTATCCATATAACAAGTCCCCCCACTACCCTTCCTGCTGTAGAGTCGAGGGCATGAATACTATAGGCAACAAAACCTTGTCTAAAAATATTTGAGGTGACCCATGTCTCCTGCAGTAAATTCATGTCAAAATTATCCATACACAGTCCCCAATCAACATCGTATAAATTGTCCCTCAGCCCTGCTATATTCCATGAGATAAGTGTTGGAGGATGCTCTGCGGGGTTCCAAGGAGTGCAGCTTTTTAAGTGCAGTGAATCTAGCTGGTTCATGGATTCAGATTTAGGAACACTTCACTGGGTGGGGTCGACAAGGTCCTTCACTTCCACAACAGTAGGACTGGGGGAATATATGTAGCAACCACTTTATAGGAATTATTAATGATAGGACATGTTTTATGCATAGGGATTATTCTGCCTTCTCCTATCTGGGTTACTTTCTATGTTCAGAGAACGTTTCTTATTGTACCCAAAGAGAGGGGAAAATGTGAATAAAGGAGTTTTTAATAAAAGTGAAAACTTTTTTCCCGCATTACGTCAACACAGAGGACCCAGTACTCTTATTCAAGGGTTTCCTTCTTGCAGACTCAGTCTGTGATTTCTTTGTGTGGTGTTAAGATGGAAAAGAACAAACACAAGAAACACCATTCCTCGCCTCCTTCGTCTGGCGTTAAATGCATCCATGGTGTGAAATCTTCTGCTTAGAGGAAAACTTGCTCTTCACCTAGGTCAAGTTGTTGAGATCCTTCACTAATGCGAGAGACCGAGGGATTTATGTTCATTGCCTTGGTGAAACCCCGAAACCGGTCCTAGGATGCTTGATTCCGGTCCAGAGAAGACATGACTTGGCAGTTCGGGCTGGACTGTTTCCATGAGGCACAGGGTCAAGACTGATTTGCATATGGCCATGTCTGAACTGGGGTGGCGTGGTTAGCAAAATAACGATGGACTTAACCCAGATCTGTGACTGGGGGTGAATGTTTTGCCAATGTGCAACATTCCGTCCATCATCTTGTGTGTTTTGCCATTGCCTTAACGTTACCTTGACCCTTCTTGATGTCTTTCAGATGTTAACCTGCTCTCCTTCATGTTTCTCCTGGGTATCTTTTGCTTACGATCAAGAGGAAGTGGGTGGTCCTGATTATCCTGCTCTACCTAAAAGAAGAAATGCGTTACTTACCTTTAACTGCAGTTATCCAGTATTGGTATCTTTCATAGATTCACATGCCTGAATCATTCCCCGTCGTCGGGATGGGAGTCCCCGGTACATAAGAAAAGTAATGTCTCACTAGACATATAGAGAGATAGGCCAAAAGGCCTCACATTAGTAACATATCCAGGTCCTTTTGTAATGAGGACCAAACTCTAGAGAACAACCAATCAGCTATCACCACCCTCTGGAACCTTCCCGGAAGGAGCTCTAGTCCCCCAGATTTTCGTAAGCACAGTGCTAAATAGATGTACCAGTATTAGGGTATCTTTCATAGATTCACATGCCTGAATCAGAGTAGCAAGCAATGATAGGCACATTTCGGATTGAACAGAATGTACAAGTTCACCAGATAAGAACATATCAATGTGAAAGTAGAGAAGTAACAAATTGCAATCAAAGGAAAACAGTAGGGGACACAATGGAGAAATGTGCATGTAAAAGAAAGGATGGTGGAATGAAAAGAAGGCTCACCTCTATCGAAATAGATGACGTAACACCGCCTGTCACACTGCAGCATCCTTCAGGAGTTCCGTATCCAAGCAGTAATGCTTGGTAAATGTATGCGGCGTCTTCCATGTTGCCTCTCTGCAAATGTCTGTGATAGGCACACCTGCAAAGAGGGCCATGGAGGTAGAAATCGCCCTAGTGGAATGGGCATGAACTGTCGAGTGCAAGGGATGGCCCGCTTGCTGGTGACAGAAAGTAATAGCGCCAGAGATCCACTGAGAAATACTCTGTTTAGTAAGTGGAAAACCTTTCCTAGGTAGACTGTAAGCCACAAAGAGTTGGTTGGATTTGCGGAACGTCTTTGCCCTATCAAGGTAGAATTTAAGGCAGCGTTTAAGATCCAGTGAATGCAGAACTCTTTCTGCCGCCGTTTGAGGATTTGGAAAAAAGGTTCGCAAGACTATAGGTGAAAGTCTGACGGGACCTTGGGAACAAACTTGGGATTAGTCCGAAGTATAACCCTATCACGTTTGAATTGAAGAAAAGGGTCTTGAATTGAGAATGCATGAAGCTCGCTTATTCGCCTTACAGATGTAAGGGCTAGAAAAAGTGCCGTTTTCCAAGAGAGAAACTCGAGGTTGGCTCTGTGTATCGGCTCAGAAGGATCTTTCATAAGCTGAGCAAGAACGATGTTGAGTTGCCAAGTTGGAGGTGTAGACTTCACAGGAGGGAAAGTCCTAAACAGACCTTTGAGAAATTGCTTAATCAGTCTATGTGACCAAAGAGAAGGACCCGTAGAAGATCTCCTGAAACAGGATATCGCTGCCAGGTGAACTTTAATAGAGGCGTGAGCCAGACCTGAAGTCGCCAGATGGAGAAGATAAAGCAATATTTGCTCTGGAGAAGAAGTGAAAGGGTGCACATTTGCAGACTTACACCAGATGCAGAATCTTTTCCATTTCAAGGAATAGGTCTTGTGTGTACTGTTGGCTCGGGCCTGAGCCAGAACCGCCCTGCAGTCTGGAGGAATGTCTAGGACATGGAACTCTCGGAACTCAGGAGTCAAGCCGATAATTTGAGAGATGCTGGATCCAGATGTCGGACATGTTCCCGGTCCATTGTGAGGAGAGAGGGAAAAGGTTTCAATGGAATTGGCGGTTCCAGGGAGAGAAGATGGAGCTCCGTGAACCAATGCTGGCGGAGCCACGGTGGCGCGATCAGGATTAGCGTCAAGGGTTCTGCCGCCAACTTCCTGAGGACCCTGGGAATCAGGGGAATCGGTCAAAAACTTAAGCAAAGACGTTGAACCATGCTATCGAAAATGCATTCCCTAGAGATCCCCGTTGGGGATGCCAGCTTGCAAAGTTTTGATATTTGGCGTTGTGCTGGGTGGCAAATAGATCCAAGAGGTGTGCCCCATTGAGAGAATATGCAGTTGAGAACCCGCTGGTTTAATTCCCATTCGTGGCATGTTATCTGTTGCCTGCTTAGTGAATCGGCCAGCACATTGTCTGTTCCTGGAACATATTCCGCTCTATGGGAAATGTTGTGTTGAATTAACCAGTTCCAGATCTTTTGAGATTCGTGAGAGAGTGGCAGCGAACAAGTACCCCCCTGCTTGTTCAGGTAGTGCATTGTTGTAGTATTGTCTGTCCGGACAAGCACCAGAGAACCTTTGATCCTGGGAAAGAACGCCAGGAGGGCCAGATAAACAGACTGTAGTTCGAGGAGGTTTATGTGAAGCTTCAGTTTGAAAGGAGTCCACTTTCCGCTGATCTGAAGTTCCTGAAGGAAAGCTCCCCAACCCTCCAGGGATGCATCCGTTGTGATTATTTGTGGAGAGGCTTGAAGCAAGAAGGGCAGACCCTGAGAAAGATTCCGTGGACGAGTTCACCACTGTAGAGCAGTGACCATCTGAGGGGTCACCTGAACGACATCGTTGAATGATCCCTCGGCTTGAATCCACTGAGTGGATAGTGATTCCTGGAGAGGGCGCATGTGGAGGCGACAGTAGAGAACCAGCAGAATACAGGATGACATCATCCCGAGAAGAGATTTGAACAGTGCACTGTGAGAAACTTCCTGGATTTTATGCGGTTCGCCAAGTGAAGAAGTTTGCACTGTCGCTCTTGTGACGGTAAAGCTTCCTTCTGGTTTGTATCGAGAATCGCACCCAGAAAAGTTATCCGTTGAGACGGTTGCAGGATGGATTTGTCTGGATTGAGAGTGAGCCCCAAGCGACTGAAAAGCTGTACACAGGTGTTGGAAGATCTGCTTGCGCCGTCTAGAGAAGGTGCCTTGACGAGCCAGTCGTCGAGATAGGGAAAAACTTGGTGACGTTGCTGCCTGAGGTATGCAGCCACTGCAGAATGGCACTTTGTGAAGATGCGAGGGGCTGACTTGAGTCCGAAGGGCAGGACTCGGAATTGGTAATGTCTGCGTGCCACAGCGAACCTCAGAAATGTTTTGTGATTCCTGTGATTAGGAATATGAAAGTAGGCATCTTGAAGATCCAAAGATACCTTGTAGTCGTTTGCATTGAGAAGTTGCAGCACTTCTTGAATGGTAACCATGCGAAACGATTGTTTCTTTAAGAATTTGTTGAGACTTCTCAAATCTAGAATTGGTCTCCATTTCTTCTCCTTTTTGCGCACCAAGAAAAACCGGGAGTAAAAACCCGCTCTATAGCACCTTTCTGGAGCATTAGTGAGATTTCCAGGAGTAAAAGGTTCAGATTCTTGTGAAGCATAGGTCGAGGAGGCGTCTGAGGAGGAGTCTGAAGGAACTCCAGTGAGTGTCCGAATTGTACCAGTTGAAGAACCCAACGGTCCGTTGTGATCTGTTTCCAATTGTGTAAAAAATTGGAAATTTTTCCTCCTACTTTGGAGGGCGGAGAGGAAATGGAGACCGGCGGTAGAGTAAAGTCATTGACGCCGGGCAGAATCCTTCTGCCGTCCGCCCTTTCCACGAAAGAAGGACTTATTTATGAAGATTGCTGCTGTTGGCGCTGTTGAAACTGTGGCCGATATTGCTGGTTGGAGGAGGAATAGGAAGACCGATATTGTTGGTAGGTTCCTCTAGTGGAAGATTGACCTCTACCCCGTGAGCCTCGAAAAGGTTTTTTTTAAAATTGAAGGGTACCCAAAGCCCTGGCTGTGTCTGTATCCTTTTTTATGCCTTGAAGGGCTTCATCAATATGAGTGCCAAAAAGCAGTTGACCATCATAAGGCATGTCTAGAATCTTCGTCTGGATTTCCGGTCGAAATGTCGTCGCCTTAAGCCAACCTTGGCGTCGGAGGACCGCAGCCCCAGCCAATTGGCAGAAACCAGTAGAGGCGATGTCCATTGCACAATCTATGATTTCGGAAGCCGAACGCTCGCCCTCTAACAAAATTTTCTTCGCCTCCTCTTTCGAGTCGTCCGGCAGGGCCTCCAAGTATGGTGCAATGTCCGCCCACATTTGCCTGTTGTAGCACCCCAATAACGCTAAAGAATTAGACGCACGCACCGTCAATGCAGACATAGAAGAAAAACGCTTCCCAATATTGTCTAGGTGTCTGCCCTCCCTATATGGAGGGGCTGAAAGCGGAGCAGAAGGGTTTTTAGATCTCCGCTGAGTTGCCTGAGTGATGACGGAATCAGGCTTGGGATGTCCGGTAAGACAGGCTGGAGCGGTGTCTGGAGCTCTGTACTTTTTATCCAAACGAGGCAACACTGGGGGGACCGTAGAAGGATTTTGCATGATTTTAACGCCTTGATCCCAGATGTAGTCTATGATCGGCACAGATCTCACGGATTTCTTAAAAGGTTCCTTGAAGTCGTACAAGAAACAGTCTTGCTGGTGAGAAGGCATAGGAATTTGGAAACGCTGTGCAGCCCTTTCCAAAAACATTATGAAAACCCCCAATATCTTCAGGAGGCGAATCTGCTTGAGGAGGCACCGGAGACGCTGGAAAAGGAATGACGTAGTCGTCCCACTCATCATGAGTTGATTGGGAATCATGAACCTCTCCCTCCTCCTGTTGGTCATCCTCCTCATCATCCGTGGAAGGGGGAGGTGGTATTGTGACAGGCACAGCCGGTGGAGGCGGAGGTGGAACCTGTAACCGTGGAGGCGGAGAGAGAACTGTGGCAGAAGACAGAGCAGAAGTAGGGAATCTCTGCTTGTAGTCAGAAATCAAAAATTGGAGGTCAGAAACCAAAGACGCAGGGAGACAAACCATGGGTGGTTGGCAAAGATACTCCTGGTACTTGACATGAAGTTCAGAGGGACTCGTTGCAGCCCCGAACATGCTGCCCTCATCTGAATATTCCTCCTCGTCCAAAAGGTGAGACGGAGGTAATAGCTGGACCCTGCTTGGTGATGTAAGGGAAGGCGTCAGCTTCCTTTTAGTGACTGAGGTGAACATATGCACTGTCCATCTTTGATTTTGGTGTCGTCGACGAAGCCTTCGTCGGTTTAGTCGTCGCTGACGAGTAAACACCAACGGACACAACCGATGGTAGTGTCGACGAAGGTAGTGTCGACGAAGTCCCCATCGACGGAGTCGTCGTCGACAAAGTCGCCGTCGTCGACTATGGGAGAGACGTCGATTGAACACTCCTCGTCGACGCACTGGTCGAGGCGCTCGTCGTCGAGCGTGGCGTCGACACTGTCTTGGACGTCGACGACGATTTATTAATCTTGATCATCGACGACAATGGAATAACAGCCGTCGCGATGACGTAGTCGACGAGTTTGATGCTGACGATGCCAAGAGTGTAGAGACTGTCGTCGATGAGGTTAATCCCACAGCTGTAGAAGGAGATTTTGTCGTTGTCGAGGCCACCGTCGACAAGGTGGTCGTCGACGGGGCTGAAGCAGGCTTTTTAAAGGTGTGAACAATCCTCAGCGAAGGATCCTTGTGTGGTAAAGCCTTAAGTTGTGCCTCCGAAGACTTTTTCTGCGTCTTCTTTTGAGGGGGCTGCGAAGAAGGACCTGGAGAAGCATCTCTGGACCTTTTCTGTGAGGTTTTTGAACACTTTGTGGAGCCCTCACTCTCCTCAGAGGACAAAGGGTATTCTTTGTCCTTAAGCCTCTGCAGCCAAATTAAAAGCCATCCCTCACGATCTTTAAGAGTCTTTGATGAAAAGGTACTGTAGGAGAGTAGGGTCTGCTTTCTATGTTCACCCCCACTTTCTGCTTTTGCTTTACTGGTTTTCGACTTAGATGTGGCTGTGGGCCTGCTAATCAGACCCACAGCCCTGCTGTTCTCTCTCTAAATTAATACTATGTACTTTAGGTACATAACCCATTTGGATAGGATCACCTTATTGGCCCCTGTACAGTGTACCCTAGGTACCCAGGGCATAGGTGTACCCTAGGCCTACCAGGGGCTGCAGCATGTATTATGCCACCCCTGGCCTGGCCTTCCATTTTGACACAACTGGCTGATCACTCAGCTGGGGCAAAGTCGTGTAATCACCCCTTGCTTAGGTGTAGTATTCCTATACCTAACTTACATATAGACACATGTGTACCTATCAGTCACTCCTATGGCAGGCCTTAACAATCCTGGAGGCAGAGTGCTTGGTAACATGTGAGATGGTGCTCTAGCATGAGCTGAGCCTGTCTGCAGCTTGCGGAACCAAGTCCTTATAGCTGTTCTATGATATAGCCTACCATATACTCTTAAAGTGCCTTATAATCTTAGACGGTTATGGTAACTATGGTTTGGCTTTATCGAAACATGTCGTGTAAGGTGTCTAACACTGTGGAATAATACCCCCATGCCATTTCTGGACATGAGGATATTATTCCCCCCTTCTAGAGGGAAAGACATGTTAAAATCATACTTCACTGTTAGCCTCTGACCAAAGCCTCAGCATCACAAAATGGATGCTGCTGCCACGACACAAGTCTGACCTCCTGCAGCTGGGAGTGATCCCAGCCAGGGAGGCCTGGACAATAGGTTTCCAGCTTGGGGAGGTGCTAGCACCTCCCCAGACAGCCTTTAGTGTATTGGGGCAGGGTGGGCTGAAAGGAATGAGACATGCCTGGGGCACACAAGGTGTTCCTTGCATAGTCCAGTTCAAACCGGCGCTGGGGCACTCCAGCCCCAGCTCTGGCGCGAAACTGGACAAAGGGAAGTGGGTGTAACCACCCCCTCCCAGGTCCCACCCATAAGGCGTGACCTAGCAGGTATCCCAGCCCCCCAGATTAGTATAAGAGTGGGAGTTGGGCCTCAAGACTTTAGATTATCCTGAACCTGCAAACTTGAACAGAAACTCTGGACCTTCGACATTCGACGAAAGAAGAAGACTGAAGAATCTCCCTTGTGGCCAAGGAGTGGCTACCCTGTGCAAACAGGCACCATCAAGAGACTACCCTTTGCTTTGCCCACGTTCTACGAGGAACCGACTGCAGAGCCCGACCAGAGCCTTGACTTCCAGACTTCTCCAACCCTGATCCAAATCCACAGCAAAGCTGAGATCTGTGGAGGCGACGAGCGACGTGGGACCGGTTACCTGGGAAAAGTGGCTAGTAACTTCAAGCGCAGCTTCTGAGGCACCCTCGAAGTTGTGCACCGGGAATTGAGAAGCCCCAACCCCAAGCCCCATCTGCACCGAAGATCAGCCCCCCACACTCCACGAGTCCTGCGTGGGGCCCTTCTGCATTTTCCTGCTTGCCGCGTCTGTCCGGTTGCTTGCCCGCTGGCTAGTGGCCTTTGTGACGACGCACCCTGAAATCTTCTGCGCTGGTTTGGCTCCTCCAGACTGGCTCCCGCTTCTCTGCAAAGAAGAAGCACCCCAGACCTTCCTGGTCTGCACCAGAAGCAAGTCCTCCGTTCTTCGTGGGTTCCGCTTGCCAAGGCTTGGTGAGTCCTAGTCCAACTTCGACGCCGCCGACAGCAAGAGCCTTCGTGGGACAGCTCGCCTCCTGGTCGTCCTCGATGCTTCCTGGTCCTCCTGGCTGCAGCGACAAGCTTCACCTTCACCTGCAATCTTCACGACATCGCCTGGTTCCTTCCTGGTTCCACGTGGTCACTGGCTAGTGACCTTGACTCTGTCCCTTCTGCTTGCAGGTCTCCTCTCTTCTTGATCCCAGCCTTGGGATCCACCGGACACTCTTCACTGACTGCCTGTCAGCATCTTTCTTCAGGCATCCATAGGAGTCGACGACGAAAACCGACGCAACTTCACCCCTATGCACCCGCAGCCTGTGGGCTAGGTAACTTGGGTACTCCGGTGCTCATCAGGATAGTGACTATCCTAGTGTCTAGTTTTCCAGTCTCGACTTCCTAGCTACTCCGGAAGTGTCCTAAATCTATCGTTTTCTAAACTGTACTATTGCTAGTGACTTTTACGCATTACGCGTGAGTGTTTCCACTCTGCACACGAATCCCGTGGGCCTCCCACTTCCTAACTAACGCTAGTGTAGTGTAGCCCCAGCGATTCCCTAGGCCTAGGCCTATTCTATTTCCGTGACAGTGGTCCTTCTACCACTTACTTAGTATATGGTTTGCGTGGCCCCTAGGGCCTAACTGTATTACTTACCTGTGTGACTCAATGTATGCTTAAATAAGACTGTGTTGTACTTACCTCTAATCTCATAAAGAGTGCTGAGGGTTTGACTAGAATAAATACACTTTATTTTATATATATATCTGTTGTGGTATCCTTTCATTTGGTATTCAAGGGATTATATATGGTATCACAGCTGGCTTCACATGCCATTCAGAGTTTAGCCTAAGACTGCTCTTGTCCATGCTACCACTAGGATAGCTGGTCTATAAGGTTGACTTTACAACCAATCACCATAAGGGTATTTGGACTGATATAAGGTGTACACTAGAACTAGTGACATCATACATCAGGCCAACTTCTCACATTGGTGAGCAGCGGTTGGGATCTGAGCTTGCTGTTGTAATACCATTGTAATCTTGAGATACTAAATTGAAAGATCACACAGATATTGTCTAGGTACATATAACATAGATTCTAATACTTAAGTCCTACTGGACTTAGTAGTTGTAGGTTGAAGGGAGTAACACACCCTGACTACAACTACTAGAGAGGTTTAGTAGAAACAACTAGTGTAGGTAGGTGCACTCACCACACCCTCACTAGATCATGTCTCTGAGAGGAGATCAAGTAGATGCTCTCTCAGGAGGGTCAGGTCTGCAGAAGACCCCCTCTAGATATGATACCTTAACATTCCAGGAGATGAGACAATTGTGTACCTCCAGAGGAATAAAACAGGGTGCAAACCCTACCCTCCTTCAGTTAAGACAACTCCTAGAGGAGTATGATACTCTTAGGGCCTCTCAGGCAGGTACCCTAGGTACAGAGGAGGGTCTACCCACCACAGAGGAGTCAGATGGGGCTTCAGATGGAGAGGTAGACAGCCAGGGCCAAGTAGGAAGACTTAGCCAGGCTAACCTAAGTTTACATGGGAGTTTGCATGGGGTCCCCCCATACAGACCCCCAAGTGGGCTTAACCAGAGAAACAGGAGGGACAGATCCCCTTCAAGGGAATCCATCCACTCCCATGTCTCTAGCATCTCTAGTGTTTCCTCTCACAGGGGAATGACTTCCCCTGAGAGAAAGGAACATGAAGCCAGAATGAGGGAAGCTAATCTGAGGATTCAGAGGGAAGAACTTGCCCTTGCCAAGGAGAAGCTTGCTCTGGCTAGAGAGCAAAAGTTAAGTGGGTCAGAACCCACTGGTGGCAGCAATATCCCTAAGGATAGAGACAGGCACTATGATAATAGAAACCTGAGCAAGATTGTCCCTCCCTACAAGTGTGGGGATGACATCCACAAATGGATAACTGCTTTGGAGAGAGCTTGCAAAGTACAGCAGGTACCCCAAAGTCAGTGGGCAGCTATCTTGTGGCTCTCCTTCTCTGAGAAAGGTAGAGACAAGCTCCTCACAGTTAGTGATGAGGATGCAGATAATTACACTGTCCTGAAGAGTGCTCTGATTGATGGGTTTGGCCTAACCACTGAACAATACAGGTTGTTGTTCAGGGATACCCAGAAGACACAGACTCAGGACTGGACTGACTTTGTAGATTGTGCCACTAAGGCTCTGGAAGGCTGGCTAATGGGAAGTAAGGTTAAGGACTATACAGGATTGTATAATTTGATCATGAGAGAACAAATACTTAACAACTGTCAAAACCAGCTATTGCATCAACACCTGATTGATTCTGATCTGACTTCTCCCCAAGAATTGGGAAAGAAGGTAGATAGATGGGTCAGGACTAGAGTTAAGCAGAAAAACCAGAACCAGGGCGGTGATCAGAAAAAGGCAGACCAGAAGGGTAATGATCAGAAACAAAAAGACCAGAAGTCTTCACCAGGCCCCCAAAAGGCTCAGGGGGAGGGTGGTCCCAAAAAGGACAAAAAGAAAGATGGCCAAAAGAAACCATGGTGCAACTATTGTAAGTCCAACTCACATTGGTTTAGTGAGTGCACCAAAAAGGATAAGCCCCCAGCCACCATTGCCCCTAAGGCAACTGTACCCCCTAGTTCAGCTGTAAGTGGTGGTTCCCAGCAAAAGGGTGTAGTAGGGTTAACCCTGGGAACTGAGGAGGATTCTGGCCTAGTCAGAGTACCTACTCAGGCTGTTCTGATCTGTGATGGGGACTTAGCCTTGTCCTCTACTGTAGGCCCCAGTAACCTGGGCAAGTACAGACAGACTCCTTTTATCAACCAAAGAATGGCTCAGGCCTACAGGGACACTGGGGCTAGTGTCACAATGGTGACACCTGCTTTTGTGGACCCTGGACAGATCATACTAGGTGAGAATTACCTAGTGACCAACGCTAGCAATGCCACTACCTCCTATAGTGTGGCTATTGTTAACTTCTCCTGGGGAGGGGTAACTGGCCTCAAGAAAGTTGTTGTTAGTTCAGACCTTCCTGTAGAGTGTTTACTGGGCAATGATCTTGAAACTTCAGTTTGATCTGAAGTGGAGTATAGGACCCATGCAGAAATGCTGGGGATAGATGCACATGTCCTTGCTGTGACCAGGTCACAGGCCAAAAAGTGCACCACTGAACAAGTGCTGGATCCTGAAACTATGGACCAGTCACAAACCAAGAGAAAGAGCAGTAGGTTTAAGGCTGTGCCTTCCCCCCCGCCTCAGGTGGTGGATCAGCCCTCCCAGGAGGATGATTCTGAGAGCCCTGAAGGAACTGTCCTAGAAGAACTTGAACCTGATCAGGTTGAGTTTCTTGGGACAGGGGGACCTTCAAGGGCAGATCTGAGGCAGACTCAATTAGACTGCCCCTCTCTTGAACCCCTCAGACAGCTGGCTGCTGCTGAGGCTGCAGGGAATGCTCAAGGTACCCATAGAGTGTATTGGGATGAAGGGCTACTGTATTCAGAGGCTAGAGACCCCAAGCCTGGTGCATCCAGGAGGTTGGTCATACCACTGAAGTTCAGAGGCTTCCTTCTTACCTTGGCCCATGATATTCCCCTTGCAGGACATCTAGGCCGGAACAAGACTTGGGACAGGCTTGTCCCTCACTTTCACTGGCCCCATATGTCAGAAGATACTAAGGAGTTTTGTCGCTCCTGTGTCACCTGCCAAGCCAGTGGCAAATCAGGTGGCACCACAAAGGCCCCCCTCATACCACTACCTGTGGTGGGAGTCCCCTTTGAAAGAGTGGGCATAGATATTGTAGGACCAATGGACCCACAAACAGCATCTGGGCACAGATTCATACTGGTGATAGTGGACCATGCCACCAGGTACCCAGAAGCAATTCCCCTGAGGACCACAACAGCTCCTGTTGTGGCAAGGGCCCTGCTTGGAGTATTCTCCAGAGTGGGCTTTCCAAAGGAGGTCATTTCTGACAGAGGTGCCAACTTCATGTCAGGATACTTGACTGCAATGTGGAAGGAGTGTGGTGTTAACTACAAGTTCACCACACCCTATCACCCACAGTGCAATGGGCTTGTTGAGAGATTCAACAAGACCCTAAAGGGAATGATAAAAGGATTACCAGACAAGCTTAGGCGAAGATGGGACATCCTTTTACCCTGCCTTCTGTTTGCTTACAGAGAGGTCCCACAAAAGGGGGTTGGCTACAGCCCTTTTGAGCTTTTGTTTGGGCATCCTGTAAGAGGACCCCTGTGTTTGGTGAAGGAAGGATGGGAGAGACCTCTCAGACAACCCAAATTAGACATAGTGGATTATGTACTTGGTCTCCGCTCCAGGATGGCAGAGTATATGAAGAAGGCTTCTAAAAACCTTGAGGCAAACCAAGAACTCCAAAAAGCTTGGCATGACCAAAAGGCTGTACTGACTGTTTACCAGCCAGGACAGAAAGTGTGGGTGTTGGAGCCAGTGGCCCCAGCAGCACTCCAAGACAAATGGTCTGGACCCCACACTATTGTTGAGAAAAAGGGAGAAGTCGCCTACTTGGTGGACCTTGGGACTCCCAGAAGCCCCCACAGGGTGCTTCATGTCAACAGATTGAAGGCATATGTTGACAGGGCAGACATGGGGCTACTCATGGCTACAGATGAGGGGCAGGAGGAAGAGAGTGACCCTCTCCCAGACCTGTTGACTCAGAACCCTGATGATGGCTCAGTTGATGGTGTGGTCTTTTCTGACAGCCTCACTGTCCATCAGCAACAGGACTGCAGGCAAGTTCTGCAATCCTACAGACATATGTTCTCTCTGACCCCAAGTCAGACAAACTGGTGCACCCATGAGGTGGACACTGGTGACAGTCTGCCTGTGAAGAGTAAAATCTACAGGCAACCTGACCATGTCAGGGACTGCATAAAAGTTGAGGTACAAAAGATGTTGGAGCTGGGAGTCATTGAACCTTCAGAGAGCCCTTGGGCTAGTCCTGTAGTTCTTGTGCCAAAACCTCACACCCAAGATGGTAAGAGAGAGATGAGGTTTTGCGTGGATTACAGAGGTCTCAATGCTGTCACTAGGACAGATGCCCACCCAATACCTAGGGCAGATGAGCTCATTGACAGACTGGCAGCTGCTAAGTTTTTGAGCACATTTGACCTGACAGCAGGCTACTGGCAAATCAGACTAGCTGAGAGTGCAAAGGCCAAAACTGCTTTCTCGACCCCAGGAGGACATTATCAATTTGTGGTAATGCCCTTTGGTTTGAAGAATGCACCTGCCACTTTCCAAAGGTTGGTGAATCAAGTCCTTACTGGGTTGGATGATTATTGTGCAGCTTATCTTGATGATATTGCTGTCTTTAGCTCCACCTGGGAGGATCACCTGGTCCACCTGAGGAATGTTTTAGAGGCCCTGCAAAAGGCAGGCCTCACTATCAAGGCCACTAAGTGCCAGATAGGGCAGAGCAAGGTTGTATACCTGGGCCACCTAGTTGGTGGGGGTCAGGTTCAACCACTGGAGAGCAAGATCCAGACCATAAAGGACTGGACTCCTCCAACTACCCAGACTCAGGTCAGAGCTTTCTCGGGCCTGACTGGGTACTACAGAAAGTTTGTTAAGAACTATGGGTCCATAGTGACACCACTTAATGACTTGACCTCCAAGAAGATGCCAAAGAAAGTTCAGTGGACAGTAAGCTGTCAAAAAGCATTTGATGACCTGAAGCAGGCCGTGTGCAGTGCACCTATTCTGAAAAGTCCAGACTACTCCAAAGAGTTCATTGTCCAGACAGATGCTTCTGAGTTAGGTGTGGGAGCTGTTCTTTCACAACTGAATGTAGATGGTCAAGACCAGCCCATTGCTTTTATAAGTAGAAGGCTGACCCCTAGAGAGAAACGTTGGTCAGCTATTGAGAGGGAGGCCTTTGCTGTGGTTTGGGCCCTGAAGAAGCTGAGGCCATACTTGTTTGGCACTCACTTCAAGATTCAGACAGACCATAAGCCCCTCTTGTGGCTAAATCAGATGAAGGGTGAAAATCCCAAACTTCTTAGGTGGTCCATTTCCCTACAGGGGATGGACTTCACAGTGGAACATAGACCTGGGACTGACCATGCCAATGCAGATGGACTCTCCAGATATTTCCACTTAGAACATGAAGACTCAACTGGTCAAGGTTAGTTTAATGTCCCTAAGTTTGGGGGGGGGGTTGTGTAGGAGAGTAGGGTCTGCTTTCTATGTTCACCCCCACTTTTTGCTTTTGCTTTACTGGTTTTCGACTTAGATGTGGCTGTGGGCCTGCTAATCAGACCCACAGCCCTGCTGTTCTCTCTCTAAATTAATACTATGTACTTTAGGTACATAACCCATTTGGATAGGATCACCTTATTGGCCCCTGTACAGTGTACCCTAGGTACCCAGGGCATAGGTGTACCCTAGGCCTACCAGGGGCTGCAGCATGTATTATGCCACCCCTGGCCTGGCCTTCCATTTTGACACAACTGGCTGATCACTCAGCTGGGGCAAGGTCGTGTAATCACCCCTTGCTTAGGTGTAGTATTCCTATACCTAACTTAAATATAGACACATGTGTACCTATCAGTCACTCCTATGGCAGGCCTTAACAATCCTGGAGGCAGAGTGCTTGGTAACATGTGAGATGGTGCTCTAGCATGAGCTGAGCCTGTCTGCAGCTTGCGGAACCAAGTTCTTATAGCTGTTCTATGATATAGCCTACCATATACTCTTAAAGTGCCTTATAATCTTAGACGGTTAAGGTAACTATGGTTTGGCTTTATCGAAACATGTCGTGTAAGGTGTCTAACACTGTGGAATAATACCCCCATGCCATTTCTGGACATGAGGATATTATTCCCCCCTTCTAGAGGGAAAGACATGTTAAAATCATACTTCACTGTTAGCCTCTGACCAAAGCCTCAGCATCACAAAATGGATGCTGCTGCCACGACACAAGTCTGACCTCCTGCAGCTGGGAGTGATCCCAGCCAGGGAGGCCTGGACAATAGGTTTCCTGCTTGGGGAGGTGCTAGCACCTCCCCAGACAGCCTTTAGTGTATTGGGGCAGGGTGGGCTGAAAGGAATGAGACATGCCTGGGGCACACAAGGTGTTCCTTGCATAGTCCAGTTCAAACCGGCGCTGGGGCACTCCAGCCCCAGCTCTGGCGCGAAACTGGACAAAGGGAAGTGGGTGTAACCACCCCCTCCCAGGTCCCACCCATAAGGCGTGACCTAGCAGGTATCCCAGCCCCCCAGATTAGTATAAGAGTGGGAGTTGGGCCTCAAGACTTTAGATTATCCTGAACCTGCAAACTTGAACAGAAACTCTGGACCTTCGACATTCGACGAAAGAAGAAGACTGAAGAATCTCCCTTGTGGCCAAGGAGTGGCTACCCTGTGCAAACAGGCACCATCAAGAGACTACCCTTTGCTTTGCCCACGTTCTACGAGGAACCGACTGCAGAGCCCGACCAGAGCCTTGACTTCCAGACTTCTCTGACCCTGATCCACATCCACAGCAAAGCTGAGATCCGTGGAGGCGACGAGCGACGTGGGACCGGCTACCTAGGAAAAGTGGCTAGTAACTTCAAGCGCAGCTTCTGAGGCACCCTCGAAGTTGTGCACTGGGGATTGAGAAGCCCCAACCCCAAGCACCATTTGCACCGAAGATCAGCCCCCCACACTCCACGAGTCCTGCGTGGGGCCCTTCTGCATTTTCCTGCTTGCCGCGTCTGTCCGGTTGCTTGCCCGCTGGCTAGTGGCCTTTGTGACGACGCACCCTGAAATCTTCTGCGCTGGTTTGGCTCCTCCAGACTGGCTCCCGCTTCTCTGCAAAGAAGAAGCACCCCAGACCTTCCTGGTCTGCACCAGAAGCAAGTCCTCCGTTCTTCGTGGGTTCCGCTTGCCAAGGCTTGGTGAGTCCTAGTCCAACTTCGACGCCGCTGACAGCAAGAGCCTTCGTGGGACAGCTCGCCTCCTGGTCCTGGTCGTCCTCGACGCTTCCTGGTCCTCCTGGCTGCAGCGACAAGCTTCACCTTCACCTGCAATCTTCACGACATCGCCTGGTTCCTTCCTGGTTCCACGTGGTCACTGGCTAGTGACCTTGACTCTGTCCCTTCTGCTTGCAGGTCTCCTCTCTTCTTGATCCCAGCCTTGGGATCCACTGGACACTCTTCACTGACTCCCTGTCAGCATCTTTCTTCAGGCATCCATAGGAGTCGACGACGAAAACCGACGCAACTTCACCCCTATGCACCCGCAGCCTGTGGGCTAGGTAACTTGGGTACTCCGGTGCTCATCAGGATAGTGACTATCCTAGTGTCTAGTTTTCCAGTCTCGACTTCCTAGCTACTCCGGAAGTGTCCTAAATCTATCGTTTTCTAAACTGTACTATTGCTAGTGACTTTTACGCATTACGCGTGAGTGTTTCCACTCTGCACACGAATCCCGTGGGCCTCCCACTTCCTAACTAACGCTAGTGTAGTGTAGCCCCAGCGATTCCCTAGGCCTAGGCCTATTCTATTTCCGTGACAGTGGTCCTTATACCACTTACTTAGTATATGGTTTGTGTGGCCCCTAGGGCCTAACTGTATTACTTACCTGTGTGACTTAATGTATGCTTAAATAAGACTGTGTTGTACTTACCTCTAATCTCATAAAGAGTGCTGAGCGTTTGACTAGAATAAATACACTTTATTTTATATATATATCTGTTGTGGTATCCTTTCATTTGGTATTCAAGGGATTATATATGGTATCACAGCTGGCTTCACATGCCATTCAGAGTTTAGCCTAAGACTGCTCTTGTCCATGCTACCACTAGGATAGCTGGTCTATAAGGTTGACTTTACAACCAATCACCATAAGGGTATTTGGACTGATATAAGGTGTACACTGGAACTAGTGACATCATACATCAGGCCAACTTCTCACAGGTACAACATAACTTACAGTCTTTGGAGGAATGGTCCGGATAGAGACAGTAGAGGCAGTCTTTATGGTGGTCGTCGACATGCAGTCTCTTCTTACTGCAGGAAGCACAGGGCCTAAAAAGGCCTTTCTTAGGAGTGTCTGACATGAAGACAGAGTAGACTTCACTCAGAAGAAGTAATTGTGGAGAAAAATCCACTTGAATCCCAGAAGCAAGGAAAAACTGAGCAGAGCTCAGTGGAGACTCCCTGAGCACGATGAGCGGTAGAAAATATGAGGGACTAGAGCTCCTTCCAGGAAGGTTCCAGAGGGTGGTGATAGCTGACTGGTTGTTCTCTAGAGTTTGGTCCTCATTACAAAAGGACCTGGATATGTTACTAATGTGAGGCCTTTTGGCCTATCGCTCTATATGTCTAGTGAGACATTACTTTTCTTATGTACCGGGGACTCCCATCCCGACGACGGGGAATGATTCAGGCATGTGAATCTATGAAAGATACCTTAATACTGGATAAAATATATTCAAGCAAAAAAGACCTGAGCCGGTGGTTTGATACATTTCTACAAGCCTCCAATTGTCGGTGGAAGAAGAGCAATTGAATACAAGTGGGAAAAGGTTCCATTAATTTTAAATACCTTTCATTCGTAAAGTTCCTGTGACTCCAGCTATTCAGTGCCTGTTAAAGAGAAAATTGAAGTACTATGATAATGTCAGTATCACGGTTTATGGGCAAATTATACTCTATCGAAAAGAGTGAACTGGAACTTTCATAATCATGGATTATAGGCACTCTATTGGCAAACCTGGCAGGCCAACTCTCCTTTTTTACAGAGGACATCATCATCTCAGAGTCAGTGGGTTGCAAAAGCAGAGGGTGCACTAAAGAAGGCTTAGACTGGATTGAGCCTGTCCATGAGATCTAAGATACATGCAGTGTATGCTTCTCAATCCCTTGTCAAAGATTTTCAAGCATTCAGGAAGGGAGAGTGCTCTCAACTTTCAGAGCGAGTGGAAGTCTAATCAAAGTTTATTTCAAACGTGGTCTCTGCAAGTGCATCTGCTGTGAAGGTGTGAAGCGAAGCTGTGGCTGCTTGACGTCATTTACATGTGAGAGGATGGAAGGTTGAGACATCACAAAAAAAGTACTGTTTGTTAAGGATGCCTATTTCTGATCATGTTTTTTGGGTAGGATCTTGAGGAGTTTCTTCATAAATCCCTCAAAAATCAGAAACATACGCAAACATTTTGTCAAAAGTGCAGATCTTTTGAGAAAAACAACATTAACTTTGAAAAAGGAAGAAGCTATGATTTTTCATTCAATAGATTGCATTTTTAGCCTAAAAGAGCTGAAGGTAATGATGCTCTCATCAAGGTCCTGGGGACAAAGGAAACTAGAAGCAGTGCACACGACTATCCCAAGATCATGGACGATTAAGACCAAAGGGGTGGCATGTAGTTTTGTTTCAGAATGAATGGGAAATTACATTTTAAAAAAATATCCCATTTCATTCAAACTCTGACACAAGCAATCAAAGAAGAAAGAAGCCTTACAGAAGTGCATCTTCCCTGATCAGGAAAAGGCTATCCTTCCAGTCCTGCCCCACTGCAGCAGGAATAAGGATGATAAGAGTTTTGACCAAAATCTATTTACAAAATGCAAATCTGCACACCCAATTGCAGAAACCCCTAGAAAGTCCTCAGGTTTGTCGTGGGAATCAACACTGGCAGGTTCAAGTCCTCCCTTTGGGTCTAAAGACTGCCCTGAGAGTTTCCACCAAGATTCTGGCTCCTCTGATACCTGCTTCACAATCTTGTGATCAAGATACATACATACAAACCTAGACGACTTATTGATTTTCAGCTCATTTCCATGCACAGACTATGAGGGACACCAAGACGATGACAAGTTCTCCAGAGGTTTGGGTTTCCAATATCTTTTTCCAAGCCACGCACAATCCCTTTACAGAGTATCTAGTACACCGGGACATGGTTCAGGATAGATCTGGGGAACTTTTGTCTTTCTTCAGCCCAGAGAAAGAAATTGAGGAAAGATATGGAGGCTAAGTTTGATGTCATGCACACCACGAGAGAATGGCTCAGAGTCCAGGAAGATATTGTAAACATATTAATAAGAATAATCTCCTTGTAGTAGTTGTATGAAGTGAGAATTTCTTCAGTTCCCAGGCAGCAACATTACTCATCATCCCTTTGGCGTATGTTCATCCGGGAACATTGTTCTGCATATCCTTCATCATTGGTCCCAATTGCAGGGGGCTACAAAGCACAGCAAATTCCACATCTGTGCTGGTGGCTGAATTCTGCTCCTTTAGATGAGGGTACACAAACAAAAAGTCACAGTGGAGATAGTTTACAGAATATCAGAGAACACGTGTCGACAATGCATATGAGTTTATGACAACACCTGAAAATAGATGCGATAAATGACTGTAATTTAATCAGTTGAACAAGTTTGTGGTCAAGGGATAAACAATTCAAATGACAGAAATATATGTCAACATCAGCATTTTAGTTAAAACAGGTGCAAATAGGGTGACGGGTGCAATTGGGATCAGTGCAAGTGATGTGCAAGGGTAAGGTAGTGCATATAGATACATCCACAATACATTTCGGGACCTATCCAGCCAACAAACATGGGCTTGATAATCGTATGCGGTGAATAAATTAAGCAAACCGCACGTTGGAGAACCAGAAAATTGAAAAAAGCCTGCGTTATAACTGAATGCCTCCGGTTTTCCAGGAAAAAAATAAATATACAAACCGTGAGAGGCACAGCGCATCGGAATGAAAATCCAAAACCGCTGATGTAATGCAAAGTCCTGTAAACTAAACACATGGCCAGTAGTGAAGACAGCCGCCCCCCTCAGTAGTTAACAGTGGCGACGTCGATTGACAGAAATTACAATAAGAGAAACTGCATAATGTGTGGCCCGTAAAAAGAGTTGATGAAACAACTGTACCAATGAGGCTGGAAAACATGCCTGAACAAACATGGGCTTGACAAGCAGGATCAACAGGGACGTTTCACTAATAGAGGAAGATGTGGCTTCAGAGATACCCGCAGATTCACCTCGTTCTCCGAATCATCAGGCTCCTCTGGAAGTGAGAGCGAGCAACCTGGCACCAACCTTGGGTACCAATACCAGGACTCCGCATATTACCCACAACCTGGACCGTCTTTTTTAGAGGACAGACAATGGCGACTGCCAAGGGGCAGGAACGCGAGTTGGAATTGGAACAGAGGCCGTGGACGCGGTCACCCACAACAAGGCCAGGTATAGGACAGAGCTCAACAACAGGGAATGAATCCTATCCAGAAGCAAGTACGCTTTCCCCAAGAACAGCATGGAGAAATCCAAACGAGACGTCGGGTATACCGTTGGTAACTACCCCCAAAGGATCCAATCATGAATCTGTCTACCCATGAATTGACCAATGATGAACACAGGATCCTTAGTAAAGGTCTGTCGTACGTCCCTACTACATACCCCAACAAATTCAATCTCCAAACCGAATTACATCGATTCTTCCGGAAAATACGTCGCAACACTATTTTCGGCATTCCCCACCCTGTTCTACTACGTCTTACACAGGTCTACGAACTCCGTCTTCCTTCACACCCACTTCTCAGCTGGTCTCCCATCAGATTCTTACCTATGAGAGTACTGTACTTAAGGAAGTACTCGAGACCTGCTCAACTAAGAAGTATGTCAAGCACAATGTCACAAGTGCTGAACGCAAAGCCTTGGAAGATCTCAAAAATAATCGATCTATCGTCATCAAACCAGCGGACAAGGGTGGAGCCATCGTGGTACAGGACGTGGAGGACTACAAGAGGGAAATCTATTCCCAACTGAGCGATGGTGTGAGCTACACCAGACTAAATCATAACCCTACCAAGAGGATCAGTACTATGATCTTACGGATAACGGAAAATGGGGTTGAACAGGGCTTCCTCTCGGATTTGGAATTTCACTATCTAAATCAGAAGCAACCTCGCCTCCCAACCATCTATACTTTACCCAAAGTTCACAAAAATATGGAACAACCACCTGGGCGCCCGATCGTCTCGGGGTGTGGTTCGATCCTAGAACCCGTGTGTAAATACGTTGATTTTTTCCTTAAACCACTGGCTGAAAAAACTGGATCTTACCTACGTGATACCATGCAAGTCATCATCCTGGTCGATGGGATGCCTTTTAATCCAGTCACTCAGATCCTCGTTACGATGGACATCGTCTCGCTGTATTCTAGCATCCCCCAACAGCATATGTCCCAACTGAGTTCATCCAATTACTGGAAATAGCAATGACTCAAAACTAACAGGGAATGAAACGTCGACTTTTCACTTTTTCCCTCCACAACAAACCGGATTGACAGTGATTTTATAACTGCTTTCTTTGTTTATGTTGTTTCATTTGTTGGTTTTGCCAGTAGACTGGCTGGATAGGTCCCTAAATTTATTGTGGATGTATCTATATGCACTACCTTACCCTTGCACATCACTTGCACTGATCCCAATTGCACCAGTCACCCTATTTGCACCTGTTTTAACTAAAATGCTGATGTTGACATATATTTCTATCATTTGAATTGTTGATCCACTGACCAAAAACCTGTTGAACTGCTTAAATCACAGTCATTCATCGCATCTATTTTCAGGTGTTGTCATAAATTCATATGCATTGTCGACACATGTGTTGTCATAAATTCATATGCATTTTCGACACGTGTTCTCTGATATCCTGTAAACTATCTCCACTGTGACTTTTCGTTTGTGTACCATTATATAGCAGAGTTCAGTGGTCTATCGGGTTACCCCTTTAAAACATAACCGTTTAGATGAGGGGACTGGGTTTTCCGTAACGGACACAAAAACTCAGACAACAGATGCCCATGGTCTGGGTTGGGGAGAAGTTCTGGGACGCTCAGGGTCTTTGGGCAGAAAAAAAGGAGAGGCACTGCTCCAACTGGAAGGAACTGATGGCAGTTTGGAGGACTATTCAGGTGTTCCCAGGTCATTTAGTGGGCTGTTTTGGTAGTTCAAAGGGACAATACAATGACAAAGGCATATGTATACCGACAGTTAGGCAATGGGCTGCAGACCCTAAATCAAATAATCTACTCTTCCTGAGAGTGATTCACATTAAGGGGATACACAATACTCCGGCAGATCATGAGTTGAATATTTCCTTACTCACAGGACTTTG
This sequence comes from Triturus cristatus, assembly GCF_964204655.1. Taxonomy (NCBI): domain Eukaryota; kingdom Metazoa; phylum Chordata; class Amphibia; order Caudata; family Salamandridae; genus Triturus; species Triturus cristatus. The sequence goes on from NC_140592.1 coordinate 54,158,475, forward strand.
TCCTCAGTCCTAGAGATATCCAGAATTTTTTATCCAAATGGGGTTCCAAAAAAAAGATTTGTTCAAGGAGCTGTCGAACTTTTCATTTCCTCTGTTCTTTTTGAGGTTTCAGGATCCTCTAGTGATGGGAGTGGATGCTCTCCTGTCCCCATATTATGTTCTTCTGTATTCTTGCACTTCATTCACAAAGTTTTAGCAAAAATTCAGAGAGAACGATCCAAGGTAGACACAGTTCTGCCGTTCTGGCTCAGAAGGACTTGGTTTCCTCTGCTTCTGCCAGTAGAGAAGAAGTGGATTTGTTCATTATTTTCATCTCCTTTGCTCCAGTCAGCTCTTTCTCTAGCTACCTACTGTCAATTGAGTCTGCCAGTTTGGCGGTTGAGAGAAACAGGCGTTTAAATGAGGGTCTTTATCTTCTTGCTTCTCTCTTGATTCAAGCTTGAGGAAACAGATCCTCGAGAAAATCTCAACCATCACTAGGCTACTTTTGACAAATTGCGTGGGTCAAATAATTTTTATCCTGTGACTTGTGCTTCTGAAAGTATTTTGCAATTCTTAAAAGAAAGTTTCGCTAAAAAGTTGTTGGTTTCGGCCTTAAGACTTCAGTGGGCAGCGATTAAGGCATTCAGGACAACTGGGGGTAAATTATATTCAGTTGAAACCCTTGGGTCAATGATGTTTAAGCGGCTCAGCATGGTAAGGTGAAAGACCAAAGAGTAGTATCCGTCTTGGAATCTACCATTAGACTTATTTTTTTTGCAGAGGTCTTTGTTTGAACCCTGGAGAAAGCTTCAAACAAATGCTTGGCCCTGATCATCTTCTTGGCGGCCATTAGCACAGTAAGGACTACTGGCGAACTGGGTTCTCTACTTTGTTATCATCCATATCAGAGAATTTTCCAGGATAGAATTGTCTCATCATTGGGGCCAGATTTCTTACCTAAGATAAATTCAGCCTTTTATATAGATCAATAAATAAACTCTCCCCTCCTTGTGGACCAATTCCTCAGAGGGTTCAGATTCAAGGCTTTATCTGTAATATCGGACTACGTAGTTGTGAATTTTGGAACAGCTAACATGGGGACAGAAATCCTCCAAGGCTACTTTGGATAAATGGATTAAATCAATCATGAACTTAGATTACTAAAATGCTGAGAAGAGGTTTTCAGATGCATTCAGCCTGGAGTATGGTAGGCTCATGGGCAGAATGGTCTGGAGTTTCTATTGTGGATATATGCAAAGCTGAAACTTGTGCTTTATTTGACTCTGGACCAGGGTGATGAGCTATGCTTCGGCAGGAAGACACTGTCTGTTGAAGTTATTTCAGAATGTAACCTTGTTTTTTGTTTGCTTGCATATGACACTGTGTATTTTACTCAGAAGTACAGACGTTTTAAATTAAAGTGCTAAATTTCTGCATTCCTGAGTCTGTTAGTTTTCATTAGTGTCTCTCTTTTGGTATGCCTCTAGGATATAGCCTCAATAGAGGGTAACAGGATGAGAAAAATAGATGTGGAAGTAATGCTTGGACTACTAACCAGTGATCTTCATTACTCCTATTCATCCGTTCCACCTTCTCCTCACTTCCTAAGGCCTTCATCAGCAACCTCATGAGGTGCTTTGAAAATATAGGAAGATAGAAGGGAGTTTGGGGACTTTATGTGACGATATGCCAAGAGGCACAGAAATAGAAGATAGCTTAGGAGAGTAGTGACTTTATCAGAGAATCGGACTGTATTTTAAATGTAAGTACTGGTAAGAGGAAGGAGGAATAGGACTAATCTAAGCTTTATCTATTGCCTGCCTCTTAATTGCTTATTGCTGATACTCTTGTTTTGGACTTCTTAACGCAGCATTTGTATATATTCCACCCCCCACAACATTTGCTCCTTTATTGTTGTACTGTAGACTGTTTAATTACTTATCACTTTGTAAATACTTTACTAATTACACAATGTCTGTATAGCCTCTCCGGACTTTCCAACTCAGTGTCTCATTACGATATCAGGCGGCGACACCATTACGGTTTGGAACAGCCCAATCTTAGGTCGGCGGTTCCTACTGCAGGATTAGGATGCAACCACCCATAGGGCGGTCGCAAACATCCATTTTTCAATGGAAACTTGTGCAGCGGGAGGAAAAGGCCCACTGAAAAGGCATCCATTGAAAAATGGATATTTGTAAACATCCCTGCACCATGTGGCAGGCACCTCATGGTGTCTGCCACACGTTGCAGGGATGTTAAGAGGGACACCTTAGGTGCCCCTCAAGCCCCATAGCGGAGGGCAAGGGGGAATGGGGGCCCTGCTAGGGGCCTCCAAAGCCACTTTCCAACATCCTTTTCATGTTGGAAAGGCCGACATGGAAAGGTTGTCGGAAACAGTCATCGTAATCCCAGGAGCGGAGGCTAGCTCTGCCGTCATTGAAAGGATTACAATTTCGCTCCTCTTCCGACGGGCTCTGTGAGCCTGTCAGAAGAGAAGCGGAATTCTCCCGAGGGTTTTCCCCGACCACCATCATCATAATACTGGGGTCAGAGGGAAACCCTGGCGGTCAGGCGGAAAGCCTCCGGTACACTGTTGGATGACTTTCCGCCCACATCCAAATCAGACCCTCATTATCTATGCCATCACATCCTAATGTTTCATTTTTCTTGTTTACATTCACTTATGGCATGTAACATTACAGTACGTGCATTTGCGTGTATTTTATTTTTGCTTTAATAAGTTGAACCTGCTGCACAGTACTAGCATGCGCTTTCTGAAGCAATTCTAAATAAATAAAAAAATACTATTATAAGAAAATACGTTTTGGCATATGATAAAACTCAAATGTTGGATTCATCTTCCATCTACATGGAAAACGGACAACAGAGAAGGAAGTCTGCAAGTGGAAACTGAGTATCAAAGTTCTCCTGTATTGACTGGCTTAAGGTCATAGATATATGGCGATATGTTTAATTATTTTGCACTCCCTTTCCATAAATTTGGAAAAAAATTCAATTTTGCCCCTACTTCCTGTTTGGCACAGGTTTCATCCATCATTTGTTTATCAAGTATCCTTACTGTATCTCTGTATTTAAGTTCAGGGTAGAATGTTTGACTAAATGACAGAAATGTTTTTTATACCAAGGACATATTTTTCATGTTTCTCAGCTAGCACCGATTCCATTCTCAGCCATGCATGACAGAATTTGAGAAATGCACCGGCAACTACACCAAAGTTTCCTTTCATCACATGCCCACTCAACGTGATCAAGATATTTGTTTAGTGATTAAGGTAGACAACCTAGAAAAAGTGAGTTTCTGGGCAAATATCTTCTTTTGTCGCGTATTGTAAATACATGTAATGTAAATCTATCTAATCATAAACTGTAAAGAAAGTAGAAAAATAGTCTAGCTAGGGGTGGGTGAAAAATACAGCCAAAAGAGTGAAATGGGTAAATTCTGCCCTTTTTCGGGTTGATCCTACCAGACAGCACAACTGTCTGGTTGCGAAAGACATTATGGGTTTACCAACATAGGGGCTTACAGCTGGCCCATTGCTTACCATTGGTTGGATTTCCTATCACTCTAATCTGCCTGTTTATTTTTTGATGGATTGCCTTGTCCATTTCCATTGTACATGCATCTTTCTGCTGCTTAATTTTAGGGAACAACTTTTTCTTTAGTCTTCAGCTTTCGACATGCCTGCATGTGTTTTCCAGCAGTCTCCCCAGCGTGCTTCTCATCCTTTCTCAGAGATCTGTGTTGCTCTCTCTTGCCTATCTGCTTCTCTCCACCCTCTATGTGATGCACTTGCCCTCGTGTGCTTCTCCCTGCATTGCTTTCTTGTTTGAGTGCTTCTACCTTCCAGCCTCACAATGCTGTATGTCTTGCCTGTTTGCTTTTCTCATCCTGTGCACCACATTGTTCTCTCTCACCCATTTGTTTTTTTCGACCCCACAATCCACATTGCTCTTTCACCAATTTGGTTTTGTCCACTTTCCACCCCTGCCCCACATTGGTTACCCCACCCGTATGTTGTTTCAGCCCCCGCTCCCATGTTGCTTCCACCTCGAGTTGCTTCCCCCGCTACGATTTTGCATATTTTTCCTATTATTTATTGCTCCAACTTGGATCAGTAAATAAAATGAAAAAAAAGCCCAGATCATATCTAAGGCGTGCCACCCCTACAAATTGATGAGCCAGGCCATGTCGTTTGTTGTTTTTTCCTCTTGCTAAGCCATGCTACATACACTCAGGGGTGCTGTAAAGCACTGGTAAAAAACATTTGAAAAGTAAATTGGTCCCAAAGGCGAGAACTACTGGCTTTGCCAATGCGTTAGTGGGCCTACAGAGACAAATTCAGGTTGGTTTAGAAGGAAGACTTATTTCAAGATCTAACAAACAAAATAGCTTGCACTCAAGCTGCCCACACCTTCATGGACCCCAAAGCACGAACCAGAGATTCATAGGTTACAAACAGCAATTCAGCTTACTGCTGTTTCAACAATCTCACCAGCCACCATTCCTGTTAATCACAATAGAGCCCTTGTCAATTCCATTCTGACTGGCTGCTGGAAGATAACCAGAATAGGCCTGGGACAAGCTTCCCTAAACTCGCAAGTGGCCTGTTATCCTAACGTGGTCAAGGACCTCTAAAGTTACTGCCTGCTTTTGTGCTTTTTTCAGCTCACAATAAGCTGAAATGTTTATCCCCCAAAAAAGTGGTTTCTTACCTGCAATCCTAGTTCTCTTTCAGGGAAATCTCTATTGAAGTCATAAGCAATAAATAGTCCCACCCACGTATGGGGATCCCAGAGCACTTCTTTATAATATATATTCTTAAGGACCAAGTTACTTACCTTTGGTAACACCTTATCTGGTAGAGAATCTAGCTAGCAGCAGATTCCTTACCTTTCGAATTATCTCCAGGCATCAGGCTGGATCTGAAAAGGTTTGAGGAGTACCCCTGCATGCCGGTAAGTAGCCTCGCTTGGCTCCACGTGCTGTTGTCGACGTCCTCCGTGATGCTCAAGGTACCTATATAGGCGACACCTCAGCATGTTGATGTCAGTTTCTTTTTGCGACTTTCCACGCCAGGAGCGAGAAGCCACGAAGAACACCGACCACTGGTGTGGAATACTAGGGCCCTGAAAGAGAAGAGCCCTGTCCCTAGAATCCGTTAACAGAGCAGGGAGTATGGGTGTGTCAGTACTGAATCTGTGGCTAGATAGAGACTCTTCCAGATAAGGCGCTACTGAAGGTAAGTAACTTGCTCATCTGATATAACCTTCTAACCACAGATTCTTTAGTCAGATCTGGTTGGGGAAGGGAGAGGGGTATGCCGCTGACACAATCACTGTTTGTTAACCACCACTGCAGATCTTTTGCCGTTCCCTCCAAGATATGGACCATGTCAGGGAGATTCCCCTGATGCTGCACCCACTGGAACTTCAGGTCCCACTGCACAGCCTTCATATGCCAGTGGTCACTTGTCACAAGCAGAAGGCTATGATGCCCAGCAGCCTCAGAATCAGTCACACTGAATTCCAGGATAGAGGCTGAAACATCAGTATCATAGCCTCAATATCCTAGACTCACCGATAAGCAGGACAGGCTCGAAACTGCACCGTGTCCAGAACAGCTCCAATGAAAAGGAACATCTGAAAGGAATTGAGGTGTAACTTCATTTCATTGATAGTGAACCCCAGCGAATGCAGAATGTCTGCCATAGCCTGGGGCGAGCCGTCTTCAACAGCCAGTCGTTGAGATAGGGAAAGACTGGCACCCCTAATCTTGGCAGGTGAGCTGCAACCACCGTCTTCACCTTCGTGAACACCCAAGGGGTGCTGTGAAGGCCAAAAGAAAGCCCAATGAACCGAAAGTGCTCGTGGCCCACCGTGAACCGCAGGTAACGCCTGTGGGCAGGCAGGACGGGAATGTGATAATATGTGTCCTGCAAGTCCATTGCTACCATCTAATCTTCCGGGTCCAGGGCAGACTGAACCTGAGCGAGTGTGAGCATTTTGACTAATCTGACTTTCAGGCTACCTGTTCCACATGGTCTCTGGGGACCGCGTGCTCGGCCACAAAATAATTGGGAAACTGGTTTGCTGTGGTGGCTGGGAATGAAGAGACACAGTTGGAAGCCCTTTCTGTGGCCATGAAAGGCGGACTGGGGTTGGCGTGGGGGCATGGTAAAGTCCAAGGACCTGGCCATAGCCCCAAGTTCCTTAATGTGATCCAGCACTGACTCTGCCTTCTCTAAGAACAGACAGGAGCCATCAAATGGCATGTCCATGAGCGAGGCCTGGACATCCCTGAAAAGTTATTTGCTGTCAACCAGGCATGGTGCCTATGGGCCCCTGACGATGAAATTGCCGAGTAGGACGTCGGTAAGGCTTCTTTAAATGGGAGTAATAGTTCGGTGGGGCAATCCCGAACTGAAGAATCTCAGTCAAAATGTTTGTCTAAGGTGGTGTAAGGTCCAGGATCTTAGCTGCTCTTCGCACTTTCATTGCGAGTGAGGCACCCTACTCTGTAGTCACTGTAGGGGGAGAGAACTGGGTAGTGTCTGGGGAGGTGTCCAGTCCACTGGCATCCAACATATCCTCGTACTAGGTATCCTCTGGTTCTTCTAAGCAATGACAACCATAAAGGTCTGGAGACCCCTCCCAATCATCATCCAATCCAGGCCAGTCATAGGAATAAGGCCCTTGATCAGATACAGGGAGGCTGCCTCCGTATTGGACCGGGTATGCTGATGGAGCGGTGCCACTGCTGGGAGTCAATGGCACTAGGCGCACTTGCACTCGAGTGGGCGCTGGGGAAAGTCCAGGTCACTCGATCGTCACCGTTCCAGATCCGCCATTGGATCACTGGGGCACGACTGGCGGAGAAGAAGAACCCATTGAAGAAAGACCAGAGGGGGCCCCTCCAGGACTTGCATGGCCTGCGGGCACTTCAGAGGGGATAGGCCGCCAAAAATATGGTGCATGGCCTCATAAAATACTTTCAACTGGGCGAGGGTCACACGGGTTACTGGAAACTCAGGGACGTGCGGAGTCTGCCTGGCACAGGCTTCACCACAAAGCTAGGCCTCGAGTGCCGACGGGCCCACGAATCGTCTGAAAACATCTTTCACTTCTTTTTCTTGGGATGACGACTGCCAGGTACGACTAAACCAGCGATCTCTGGACCTTCCTTGCGACCCGAAACTGGAATGTCACACGGTCAATTGTCATTGGTCAGCAAAGAGCATGAGGAAGTGCTAAGTCAGCACCTATGGATGAATGGCACAGCAAGCCTCACACGGCTTCGGGTCGTGATTGTGGTCCAAACACCACAGGCAAACAAAATGCAGGTTCGTCACCGACATCTGGCAGCAACATGTGCCATACGACTTGAAGCCTTCTTGGTGGACATCCTGCACACCAGGAGACAAAGTCTCAAAATGTATTCGACAAAAATGGGACTGAGGGTAGCTCTCTCCGGATCTGAGCTGACTGATGCGGAAAGAAAAGAATTGACCCTAGCACACTTGGGTGGTACTTATATAGGCACTGCCCACGTCTCGTCCAGTGTAGAGGATGCCGCTGACGTCTCGCGGAGCTGAACTACACCACCTAGCAGCGCACAGGGGTACTGCTCATTAATATTTTAAGGTAAAAGATTGGTGGCTAGAAATCTGTATCAGATATACAACACTGAAGGAGGACCTTAGTGCACATTCCTACCAGCCAAGTTGGAGAAATGACTGGAAAAGTAGTCTGGTCATTTTCCCTGCCAGTCATGTGATCATGCATGTTGCATTTACGTCAAATGAGAGAATATGCCGCAGAGTCCCAATCTTCCTCAATGCCATGAATCCTAGTTATTTATTTAAAAAATCTTTTCTTTACTGAAAGTTTTGTTGCTCAATTTCCAGTTCACACTTAGGAAGAGCAAGTACTATGATGACTATATCGATGGAGCATATCTGTAGAGTCCTCAGGATAAGTCACTGAAGCCCCAGTCCCAAAGGACTGTCCTTAAGAATTTCCCACACTCATACCTGCACAGGCATCACTAGTCGGGTGACCCTACTCATAAGTAATTGGGTGCACATGCCCTCACTTTATTTACCTGTTATAACTAATTTCTGTGTGATATTTTACTCCGATGCAGGCCTAAAGCCCACAACATTACAATTGCTTAAAGAGGCCTGCTTTGGGTTCTGCCTATGCCACTCCAGCCCCATGAAGTTCCTTTTCTCGAGTCAATCTGCCTCTGTGCCTTTGCCAGTGGGGGAGAAACAGTGCTACAAGCAAGTGTATCCCACTAAGGGATAACAAGCATCACCTGCAGTAGAACATTGTTGCTGTGGGCCCGATTCACAGAACAAACTTAAGACAAAATCCTAAACTTAGTACCATTTTGGTATTCACAGAATGTACTTACTACTTCTGGTATTCACAGAATGAACTTACTACTTTTGCGATTCACAGAATAAATTTACTACTTTTGCTATTCACAGAATGGATTTACGACTCCTAACTTTACGCCCGCACTCGGGCCGGAAATTCCGGCCCGGAGGCGGAGCTTCCGGCCCGGAGGCGGAGCTTCCGGCCCAGAGGTGGAGATTTTGGCCATGGCTAAATCTCCGCACCTGGCCGGAAGCTCCGCCTCCGGCCCGGAAGCCCCGCCTCTGGGCCAGAAGCCCCGCCTCCGGGCCAGAAGCCCCGCCTCCGGGCCGGAATTTCCGGCCCGAGTGCGGACGTAAAGTTAGGAGTCGTAAATCCATTCTGTGAATAGCAAAAGTAGTAAGTTTATTCTGTGAATCGCAAAAGTAGTAAGTTCATTCTGTGAATACCAGAAGTAGTAAGTGCATTCTGTGAATACCAAAATGGTACTAAGTTTAGGATTTTGTCTTAAGTTTGTTCTGAGAATCGGGCCCATCGTGAGGAAGAAACCACCAAACGTGACATAGCTCAGTGCAGCCTAGCACTCCATCGTACTGTCAAGAAAAAATATCTCACCTTTCCGGCATGAAAAGAAGAACAGCTACGTATTTACTGTGACTGCAATTTCTGTTGCCTCACACTCCTGTCCTACATTAAACACTGTGGGCCCGATTCACAGAACAAACTTAAGACAAAATCCTAAACTTAGTACCATTTTGGTATTCACAGAATGCACTTACTACTTCTGGTATTCACAGAATGAACTTACTACTTTTCCGATTCACAGAATAAACTTACTACTTTTGCTATTCACAGAATGGATTTACGACTACTAAACTTACGTCCGCACTCGGGCCGGAAATTCCGGCCCAGAGGCGGAGCTTCCGGCCCGGAGGCGGAGCTTCCGGCCCAGAGGTGGGGCTTCCGGGCCGGAGGCGGAGCTTCCGGCCCGAAGGTGGGGATTCCGGCCAGTGGCGGAGATTTAGCCATGGCCAAAATCTCCCCCTGTGGTCCGGAAGCTCCGCCTCCGGCCCGGAAGCCCCGCCTCCGGGCCAGAAGCTCCGCCTCCAGGCCGGAAGCTCCGCCTCCGGGCCGGAATTTCCGGCCCGAGTGCGGACGTAAGTTTAGTAGTCGTAAATCCATTCTGTGAATAGCAAAAGTAGTAAGTTTATTCTGTGAATCGAAAAAGTAGTAAGTTCATACTGTGAATACCAGAAGTAGTAAGTGCATTCTGTGAATACCAAAATGGTACTAAGTTTAGGATTTTGTCTTAAGTTTGTTCTGTGAATCGGCCCCCCAGTCCGTTGCTTGGGAAAACAAAGACAAGAAGGACGTGCCATGAAGCTTCTGCCCCTGGCCTACAGCTCTCCGCTTTACAAAGATGCTGACTATCGGGCCACCAATTTCCTGACATTGAAGGCCTGAAACTGCCCCTCAACAGAGGCACTTACTAGCCAATGACTGCTGTTAGTGCGGATGTTAAATAGATCTGTAAGAGTTGTCCTGCTCTAGCATGGCCTCTCTCCAGTAGAAGGTAGATAAAGCACAAGAAGATCTGCCTGGCCTCTCCAGATCAACTGCAGGCTGTCTACCACAGCTGTGACTCACCCGAAGGCCCCCCTCCCATTGCCTCATCCCCTCATTGACCAAGCTTAAGAGGAACAGCACCAGAGTCCTCAGCCAGGTGGCAAAAAAAAGACTTCGTAGAATGCAGCTCAGCACAGCACTCAGAGACAGAGGTCATTCAAGGCCCAGCAGTCATCTGTATTTTTTGTGAAACCTCCAGCACCATCCTGTCTCACACACTGTCAGTAGAGGATGGACTTGCTGCACATAAGGCCCCACCGCTCCCAAGCGAATGACCCAATCCATCAAGCAACCTGAAATAAAAGCTGTCACCTGTAGTGATTCCTAGTGCTGCCTGCTCTCTACTCTGCAGTGAATATGCAGTGCGTCCTAAGGGTGAAAAAAGTATCAGAATGCACAATCACATGCCACAAGCAGCCATCAAGTAAACTTCATGAAGCTGCCCTGACTCTACCGTCACCTGCAGGCATTCTAGTCCTCTGTAGCCTTTCCAAATGAGAAGTTTGCCCAGCAAGTGGAGCCAAGTAACTAAAATGAGAGAGAATTCATCCACTTGTACATCGCTGCTCAAACGGTAAGAGATTGCCTACCTCCAGCTCACCCCCAAATCTCCACAGCAATAAAGGATGCCACAAACGATCAGAAGATTGACTGAACCTCACATCTGTGAGACAAACCAGTTACTGCCTTTTCTCGTAATTGACCTGCCTGAGGAGAAGGAATGGCAGCATCGAAGACCAACCACAGCTAAAAGGCTTCAACATCAAATACTGCATTGGCACATCACATTAATTCTGTTCTTCCATTACCTGAGGGGGAGGCTAACCCAATACATGCATGAACATTGTGATGATCAGAAGTGACAATAGCCTTCACTCTGATTTGGCTCATCATGCATGACTATTTTGTTCTCGGGCTTGAGAGTTTCAGGGGCAGCATCATCCACACCAAGGCAAGCCATAAGAGACCTAGCTTAAAGGCAGGACCCTCCTGCATTACAGGAACACCATTTACATAAATACACTCCATCTACCAAGGTGCTCCACAACTCTGTGCTGTAGCCCACAAAGTTAAAAGAGACTGTAAAATAAGGGCAGCCATCGCTTAACTTCTGCCACAACGCACCAATAAAGACTGTAACCTCCTTGATGCTGCACACCTCCACAAGAGGAAACGTGGCAGTGCACCACTGTTGATTGTCTTGTCATCTGCTGGAGGTGAGGAGGGTCAACACCTGACTCAAAAGTTGCCCTTTTACTATCACCAGACTAGCACAGGGGCCCAGTTGGCACGATAGCAAAGAAGGCACACAACGTATCACCAAGAAGAAAGAGGAGAAGTGAGCGGCCCGGTAATCCAGACTGGCACACCTGAAGACTTGATCCAGCAGAGAAGAGAAACATGCTTTGCTCTGATCAGACTTGATCACGCTTCACGATTGCCACTTTAATTGACACATATTGCTGGTTGCTGATACAATCATCGACCCACAACAAGCAGGCCACTGACACAGAGCGACAATGAGTTGGCAAAGAACGAGAGGGAGAACCAAATGTAAGCCTGACACACATGCAACAGAGTCTCTCTCCCTAACTTCCCAGACCAGCTGTCCAGTCACCATCACCGGCTGCCTTGCAATTCTTGGCATCCACATTGAAGAAGGATAAGTTACTGACCTGTAATCCTAGCTCTCTTCCTGTTGAATCCTCATGAAAGTCATGAGCACTGAATAGTTTCACCCACGTGCGGAGATGCCGGAGCACCTCAAAAAGTATACAAATGTGCATAACAAGAATTTGTACATAGATCCGAGACATTGCTAGCCAATATGCTCTAATGCAAAGCATAGAATAGAAAACTGGCACAGTGTTGCAGGGATTTTGCACATACACAGAACTATGCGCAGGAAACCAGGACCTCGGTGTGTAGTGGTGTACCAAAAAACCCATCTTGGTGCACAGAACCCCAAACCGACTAGTTATAGTGTCTCATTCGTTCTTTGTACTACAGCAAAGCTACTAATGATAAGATATCCTAGAACATGTCACTTCGACCCTCTCAGGAATCGCAGGAATAAGAACACTCTTTCGTTCAAACACTCATACTTGTCTACAACGTGAGTAAACAGACACAGAATAGTTTAACATGTTTCTTTTAACTAACGTGCTCTATAATGCAGTACTCGAGCCAATACTAGCAACAAAATGCATAACAACAATATAATCAGCATTGTTACAATTCAATATAGCACAAAAGGGGAAACCATATTATAATAACAGTGGAAACAGGACTACAGTGCCTTACCACCCTCCCCATGCTATGAACTACTTTATTATAAATATTTAAGACCTCTAGGCTTTGTCAGGGGGACCCCTTATCTCCACGTTAGATGCAAGGATTTACATCTCAGGACAAAAACAGCTCTTCTTCGTTGGAATGATTTTCTCCAAGTGCCTTTTCATGCATGTAATGCCATATTAAAAGCTCCCGATTTTCAGTAGCGCAGCTGTGTTCAATGTTATGTCTATGGTTGTGGGACTGACCAAAGTGAATCAACAGCATACATTGTTTTTCGATCTTAAACACGCTGTGCAGACTAGGAACACAGTGTAGAGCTAGATGTGTGAAAGGCAGACAGTTATCATGTGAAAAAAGCGCAAGCAGTATATTTATGAGAACAGAGCCTGTAGGAACATGTAGGAACACGTGCAAAAAGCGGCACAATGGCGGCCAAGCATATACTAACTTATGCTAACTTAGCAATGTATGCAGTTAATCCCATGTACTCACTACAACAGTACCCCCTGTATCCCATTATGTCCACAGGTGACAATTAGGTCAGGCCATTTTCACAGAAATTATGAATACTTGGTGAAGTAATTGTTGAGAGCTGTAATAGTTCCTGCCCGGGGAGGTGGGAGGGTTGCTTATGACTGTGATGAGGATTTCCTGGAAGAGAAGGAAAGGTTACATAACTGTTGGTATAGTTCTACATAGTAGGTATCTTCTTTGAAGTCATAGACCTTGAAATTCTGTGCTGCCTGTGCAGACCCTGGAACACCTTATTCCATAAATGTATAATATCAAGGAAAAAGATCTGTGTAGTGTTCATACCTGAAAGACATTTTCCATTCATTTGTAGTGTAGACTGTCCGAGTTGTATTTTCCTGGGGCATGCTGATAGAGACTGCAGGAGGAAGGAACTGCAAAGCTTACAACACTTTTCATAGGAAAAGAGACTGTGCCAGAAAGCTTAGAATGCAAAGGAAAAAACAGCCTGATAGGATAACACTATAAATTACTAAATGTGACATGTACCTTTAAGAATCTCAGAGGGACCCATCCCACAATGCACTGCTGTGGCAGTTTACCTGTGAGAGTCAAGTCTTTTTTACGGAAAGAACAGGATAATAATACAACCTGACAGTGGGTTGTTTATGATTTCAATGAAGATACCTGTGATGCACAACTATACCTACAGGTATGTAACTTTTCTTTCTGCATCGTAGGATCTTCATTGATTGTCATAAACCTTGAATAGAATAGCAAGCTAATCAAACTCTATAAAGCAGAGACAGTAAAGATAGTACAAGGGAGGCTGACAAACAATCAGAGTAAAATGACAAGAAAACTTATTTGAAGAGAATTTATTTAAAGTTTCTTGCCCAAACTTAGAGTCAGCTTGAGTATCCAATTCTAAACAGTAAACTTCGTGAATAAATGCAGAGCGCTCCAAGTTGCTGTCTTGCAAATGTCCTGAATAGGTTCTTGCCTTAACCAAGCTGTGGTCGCAGCTTTTCCTCTTATTAAATGAGCCCAAAACTGTGCTGTCGGCGGGGAGGAGCCCTGTCATCTGACGTCATCGGGAGTGGACATATCGGGAACGGCGGTGATGGAGAAAGAGGAAGAGGATTCCGGGTTGGCGAAGAGCACAAAAAGGGAATCGAGAGAAACCAGAGAACACAGGGAGGAAGTAGCGCCCGAGATTTGCCTGGTAAAGGCTTATTGGTAATCTGGTAACATAGTGTAATGCATGAAACTATCCATCTAGCTATAGATTGTTTTGAGGTTGGTAAACCTTTTATCATGGCTCCATAATTTATGAACAGTTGGGAAGATTTTCTAATAGATTATGATCTAAGTAAAAATGAAGGACTCTTAAGATCGAGGGAGTGTAATGGTCTCTCTGCTGCAGAAAAGGGATTTGGAAAAAAGGTAGGAGAGACAGATTGATTGAGATGGAAATCTCAGACTACCTTGGGCAAAAAAAGAAGCGTGTGTACGTAAAACAACCCTATTGTGGTGGAAAACTGTAAAGGGGTCTACAGAAGATAAAGCTTGCAATTCACTGACTCTACGAGCCGAGGTAATTTCAACCAAAAAGGTAGTTTTCCAGGATAAGTGTTGCTGCAATGCTTTATGGATTAGTTTGAAGGGCAGACCCATTAATTTGGATAACACTAAGTTCAACTCCAAAGTAGAAGGGGGGTTTCTGAGAGGAGGGAAAACCGTTTTGAGGTTTTCCAGAAAGTCGTTGCCCACTGTGATTTTGAAAAAGGACTCTTATGTAGAAGATTTACGATATGCAGTAATAGCTGCTAGGTGAACTCTTATTGAGGACAGCTGTAGGCCAGGTCTGGCTAGATGTAATAAATAAGGTAGTATGGTATCTTCCTGTACTGTGATGGGATCTATGGGCCCGATTCACAAAAGTAATCTGTGATAAACTCCTAACTTTACGACTTTCGGTATTCACAGAAGGATTTAGGAGTACTAAAGTTAGGATTTTGTCTCAGTTAAACTTAAGTTTTGATCTTAAGTTAAACTTATGACAAATTCAGATTTTGCACAGCTAGAATGGGTAGAAAATAATGAATTTATATAAAAGACACAGCGGCTGATATTATGTATATCTCTTTAATTGCTAATTCACAGCAGCACCTACAAAACAATAAAGGAGGAACTTAGATTAGTAAAACTAACATTCTAAAGTCTATTTCATCCTGTGTGAGGCAGCCATCTTCCTTATTGTTTGCTGCGAACTCCCCGCCACACAGAATCGGGAATAAAAACGAATTATTAGAAGAATCCATAAATGAACATAAAACATAAAAAGTCCAAAATCCATATCAGCCAGTTACTTATTGAAGTCACCTCCTGAAAAGAATCACAAACAAATAATGAATGGGTGGGAATTAAACAGGGAGGGATAATATCAGCCTCCGTGTCTTTAATAAAATCATGATTTTCTACCCATGCTAGCTGTGGAAAATCTGAATTTTATGGCAAGGCACGGAGGCCAATATTATGCATGTTCAAAGCCTTCCCATAATATTCCTAACAGCAGAATCCACAGGCTTAAAATAGAATTTCTTAAATACTGAATCTGATGACCAATCTGCCGCGGCTAAGATGCCATGCAAACCACCCCCCAAAAGGAGAGCCTTTGAATCCATAGCCCCCCTGGTGGAATGTGCCCCAAATTTAGATAAATCTATCCCTGCTCTTTTCATGACCTCCCTCACCCATCGAGTCAAGGTAGAAGTAGACACCGCCTTATGCGGAGATCTGTAAGAAATTATCAACTGAGAACTCGCACTGCCCCTCAAACATTCTGTTCTACTCCCATACTCATGCAAACACCTAACCTCACACAGCTTCCTGCATTCGTCCAAATAAGGATAAAAAATAGTTTGAGGCATAGTTTTGGTCGTTTTAGAGATATTGAAACAAACCCCCTTCTGGTACAAAGCTTTGACCTGAAATCTCCAGAGCTCTAACATAAGAAACTCTTCTAAAAGAAATCAAACATAACCAACTTCAGTGAGAGATCCCTCAAATTTTAAAACTCATTTTCGCTCCTAGATAGCAACTCCTTAAGGACTTGATCAACGTCCCAAAGGGAAGAATATTTCGCACTTGGCAGTGCCTTTAAAGGTACACTTCTGTCAGGAACGCATGATTGAACTAGGAGAGTGTGTCCCGATACATCCTGAGCCTGAGGTTCTACTGCTTCACACACAGGCTGAAGACTACACCTTTAAAACTATGTGTGATGTCGGCGGGGAGGAGCCCTGTCATCTGACGTCATCGAGAGTGGACCTATTGGGAACGGCGGTGACGGAGAAAGAGGAAGAGGATTCCGGGTCGGCGAAGAGCGCGAAGAGGGAATCGAGAGAAACCAGAGAACGAAGGGAGGAAGTAGCGGATTGCGAGAGCTGTCGAGGGTTTCCAGCGCAGCTGTCTGAAGCAGAGACAGGAGAGAAAGCCAGGAGGCCAACGTGACCACACGCCGCCCCGCCACTCTCCTGTAGGAGCGTGGTTGGACAAGGTACGGCGCTGTATAGAAGGGTTCTTGGGGCACTGGGTGGGAAGGGGAGGCACCTAGAGGGAGGACACCGATACAATGAGACTGCACCTGGTGATCCCTCACTAACCCCATCCCCAGACGTGAATAAGCGAACCGGCCAAACTGCTGATTGTGGCTTCTGTTTTTCTTTGGTTGTTTCCTTTTCTTTCCATATACCCTTCTGGTACTTCAGGAGAAAACGCTGAGTATCCTGGCCGGATCCTCTCTTGTGGCAACGAAGCAGACTGGGGACTTGAAGCTTTGCCAAGAGTTCAATTGGAAAAATAAAAGCTACTTACTTCAAGTACATCCTTGCCTATAGGTTCTCTGTCCTTAGCCTAGAGTGCCGGGCCCTGGGTTGGCATCCCGACAAGTGGTGGAGAATGCGAGCAAACGGACGTGTGATACAAGATGGACAACATAGTGTATAAGTTGAAGGAGGGCCACACCAAGCTAGAAAGGGCACTCGAAAAGAACGCCAATCAAGCTGAGATGGACCGAGCAGTGTTCACCTCCGCCATACAGACACAGGCCGAGAACATGACCCAGTTGGCGGAAGGACAAACACAGCTGCTGATGGCACTTGGACAAGGAAAGGGGCCTGCACAGCCTGGAACAGTGATACCCCTACAGAAATATGTCCCGGGGGATGATCCCGTTTCCTTTTTTCTTAACTTCGAGAGGGCCGCTAGGGCCAGTGCCTGGCCTACTGAGCGATGGCCCTTCTACCTCGCACCTTTACTCATGGGGGTAGCCCAAGCCGCTTACCCGATAATCAACGGGGATGGAACTGCTCTTTATGGACACGTTAAACAGTTTATCCTGGAGCACTTGGAGGTTGACGATGAGGTGCACAGACTTAAGTTCCGACAAGAGAGTGGGGCCCCGGGGGACAAGCCAAAAACCCTATTCTATAAACTGAAGGATGCAGCCGACGCTGGCTTAAACCTCTGAAGTTAACCCCTGAACAAATCATGGATAAGATATATTTGGAGCAGTTCTGGGAGGCGCTGCCTTTTGGAACACAGCGGTGGCTCCGACAGCATGCTGGTCTCACCCTGGAGCATTCTGTAGAGATTACCACCTCTTATGCCCGGGCTCAGAGTCGGACACCGAGCAGAAACGGAGCGTGTACAAAAAGCCCCCCCCCCAAACCGAGTAGAACAGAGGAACCCCAAAACTCATTTTGAGACTCCCAGAATCCGAACAGGAAGATCTGAACCGGTTGTCCCCTCAGGGCCCCAATGTTTCGAGTATGGCGAGTGGGGCCATATTGCACGGTTTTGAAGGAAAAATAAGGAGAAAAGCGTGGAGGAACCAATAGACTTTAGTTACCTTCCACGGTCCATCATGTACGCTCAAGAAACAGGACCTGTATATTACATAAGGGTAAGAATGAACAATACGATGGTAACAGCCCTTTTGGACTCCGGGTGTAGACATTCAGTGGTCAGAAGTGAGCTCATTCCCCAGACCCAGTACATCCCTGGGAGGACCGTCAGTATAAGATGTGTACATGGTGACACAAAGGAATATCCAGTCGCTAGGCTGCCTCTACAGATGGAACCAGGCACAGACACCATAGCCACTGTAGGGGTACTCCCCTCTCTTCCCGACAACTGATAGTCGATATAGACAATCCCTGGTTTTCTAATCTCTTAGCAGGTACACTTGGGTCGTCTCCCCTGGAGAAAGGTCCCCATACCTCCCTACTCACCTCTGAACCATGGGCCATAGACCATCATTTTAGAACCGCACAGCTGAACGATAGCACCCTTAGCAATGCCTGGCAAAGCGCCAGACACAATCAAACTAGGCGCCAGAAGGTTTTTCCCCGTTTCCTAGAACATAACGGGCTCTTATATCGGGTTGCTAAGGAAGCAGAGGAACCCCAGTTGCTGGTCCCTGTGGGTTTTCTGGACCAAATCATGTTTTTTGTGCACTCCCATTTACTGGAAGGGCACTGTGGGCTTGAGAAGATGAGCCAGTCTATTCTTCATTGCTTCTTTTGGCCAGGGGTGTACTATGCCCAGATCAAGAAGTGTTGCCAAGAATGTGACATATGTCAGAGGAAAACCGCATACATCCCTCCATGGGTATCTCTACGACCCCTCCCCATTATCGGTAAGCCCTTCGACAGAGTGGGGATGGACCTTTTAGGACCCCTTCCCAACTCCTCTAAGGGGTGCCAGTACGTTCTTGTTCTGGTTGACTATGCCACCAGATACCCCAAGGCTATCCCCCTTCGAGCAGCCAATTCGACCACCATTGCCCAAAGGTTGATCGAGGTTTTTTCACGAATGGGGTTTCCTCGTGAGATCCTCACGGATCAAGGGACTCCATTTGTTTCTAGGCCAATGAAGGAGATCTGCAAACAACTTAACATCAGGCATATAAAAACCTCAGTGTACTACCCCCAAACAGACGGCCTAGTGGAGAGGTATAACGGGGACATCAAGCTCACTCTAAAGAAAATACTGATTGGGGACGGGAAACACTGGGATCAACTCCTCCCGCTGGCCCTATTTGCCATTAGAAGCCAGGTACAGAGTAGCCTGGGTGTATCGCCGTTCGAGCTCCTCTTTGGGTGGAATTCCCGGACTCTCTTAGAGATAACCAAGGAGAGCTGGGAGAAGGAGGGTGCCAACGAGGCCCGGGCTCTGTTGGACTATGCCAACCAGGTAAAAGTTCAGATTCACAAGTTAAGAGCGTTGGCTCATGCGTCCCTAGAGAGGGCTCAGGCTACCCAAAATCAGCTCTATGACAAAGGCAAACGCTGGAGGGAGATGGCAGTGGACGACTGGGCTTTGGTTCTGCCGACCTCTTCCACACATAAGCTGAAAAAAGAGTGGCATGGGCCCATACCGGATTGCGAAAAGAATAGGAAAAACCACCTACCTGTTACAACTCTTCAACACCAAAACCCAGATGTACAACGTTAATCTTTTAATAAAGTGGTTAGGTCCCCCTCCAAAGCAAGTTCATACCGTCTCTACCGTGAATACGGTGGGTGCCACCGTTATAAATACAGAGCTGACAGTAGAAGAAAATCATGACATCCATGGCCTTCTACACTCCTTTAGGGATGTGTTTTCAGACCAGCCTGGGAGAGCACACCTGGTCGTTCATTTGATTCCCACTCAAGAAGGCATTGTTATCATACAGAAACCCTACCGGGTCCCTGAGGCCCGCAGGCAAGCCCTACAGCAAGAGGTTAGACAGATGCTGGAGTCGGGGATTAAAGTACCATCACAAAGTAACTGGTGCTCACCCATCGTGCTCAAGCCGGATGGCAGTATCAGGTTCTGCATCGACATTTGAGCGGTAAACCAGATATCCAAACAAGACGACTATCCCCTTCCCTGGGTCGACAAGCTGATTGAACGGATGGGAGAGGCCCGTTACATCTCTACACTAGACCTTACCAAAGGCTATTGGCAAATTCCCCTAAACCCCGACTACCAGGAAAAGACGGCCTTCTCTACCCCGGATGGTCTGTACCATTTTACCATCCTACCCTGTGGACTTCACAGCGCACCCGCCAGCTTTCAAACGTTGATGGACACCCTGCTAGCACAAAACCAAAGATGTGTGTCAGCGTACCTGGATGACATTGTTGTGTTTAGCAAGTCATGGAAAGAACACCTCATTCATCTGGTATGCATTCTGGGTGAATTAAGAGCCGCCCAATTACACATCAACGCAAAAAAGTCTAGATTCGCCTTCCACAAAGTAAAGTACCTTGGGTATCTGTTGGGCAAAGGCATGATCGAACCTCAAACAGAGAAAGTAAGGGCTATACAGGATACTCCTTTTCCCCAGACCAAAAGGTACTTGCGGGCTTTCTTGGGTCTTGTGGGATACTACAGGAGTTTCATCCCCCAGTTTTCTGCCATAGCTGCCCCTCTCACCGACATTCTGCGCAAGTCCGCCTCCCCATCACGTCTCCTCACCCCCTCCAAACCGGAGTCCCTAGTCTTCCACTCACTAAAGAAGGCCCTGACCTTGCCACCCGTATTGCCACTCCTAATTTCGGGGAACCCTTCATCCTCCAGACAGACGCTTCCGGGGTGGGTATAGGGGCTGTCCTCTCCCAGTTATATCCAGAAGGAAACGAGAAACCTGTCGTTTATATTAGTAGGAAGCTATTCCCTCGAGAAAAGGAGTATCCCACGATAGAAAAGGAATGCTTGGCAGTAAAGTGGGGCATTGAGAAGCTCAAATACTATCTGGAGGGAAGACCTTTTGTGCTATATACTGACCATGCCCCTCACCTGGCTCCAGAGAAACAACGGGTGCAACAAACGAGTCCTTAGATGGTTCCTGGCTCTCCAGCCCTTCCAGTTCGAGGTACACCATCGCAAGGGCAGTGAACAGGGCAATACGGATTATCTGTCCTGTTTCCCTCTTTCCCCCGATTGGGGAAATCCTAGGGGAGGGGTGTGTCAGGAACCCCAGATTGAACTAGGAGAGTGTGTCCCGATGCATCCCGAGCCTGAGGTTCTACTGCTTC
Organism: Triturus cristatus; assembly: GCF_964204655.1. Taxonomy (NCBI): domain Eukaryota; kingdom Metazoa; phylum Chordata; class Amphibia; order Caudata; family Salamandridae; genus Triturus; species Triturus cristatus. The sequence goes on from NC_140592.1 coordinate 54,179,348, forward strand.
ACACACAGGCTGAAGACTACCCTTTTAAGACTCCGTGTGCTGTTGGCTGTATAAAGCATACATTTTTTACGTACGCTCCCTAGCCAGTTTTAGCTTCACTTCATTCACATTTGATTTTGCTTGCGCTGCGCCCTTACTCACACTTTTCTCTTCATATGTGGATTTAGAACATCCTACCAATATCTGAAAATATCCCGGAGCTCCTCCCTCTCAGAGAGGGGGTTGTAGCCCTCAAAGGAACTAGGTTTTTCCTGTGGGAGGAGAATCCCATATGATGAAGCATGTCACCTTTGGTGAGTGAGGGATTTCGTCCTGAGAAGGGAAGTGCAAACAGTTATTGCTGTGGTGTATAGCCAATGGTTCTGTGTTGATAGTTCTGTTAACTCTTTAGTAGTGGCTTGCCACACACTTACACTGTTTTACGAATAGACCCAAGGATTTCGTACTGTTTGTTGTTCCCTCACTAACCCCATCCCCAGACGTGAATAAGCAAACCGGCCAAACCACGGACTGTGGCTTCTTTTTTCTTTTGTTGTTTCCTTTTCTTTCCATATACCCTTCTGGTACTTCAGGCGAAAATGCTGAGTATCCTGGCCAGGTCCTCTCTTGTGGCAACAAAGCAGACTGGGGACTTGAAGCTTTACCAAGAGTTACATTGGAAAAATAAAAGCTACTCACTTCAAGTACATCCTTGCATATGGGTTCTCTGTTCTTAGCCTAGAGTGCTGGGCCCTGGGGTCGCATCCCGACAACTTCTTAATCTCTTGACCACATCATGTTGACCAACTGGCAAACTGTCTATTAAACCATGCCCATCCGAGATTGCAGACCTGGCAATGTTAACTGCACTGTAAGATTTCCCATCAAGGAAAAAGTCTGTCAAATAGTTCACAACCTCTACCACAGATGCTGGAACGGGATCCAGACCCCACGCAGAACACCAAAAAAGCCATCTTTTCCTGGCCAACCTGTATGCTTTAGAAGTCCCAGGTGCCCACGACTCTTTAATGAGTTTCGAAGCTTCCAATGATAAGCCCGACACTTGCCAGGCTCTCCCAAAACCAACCAAGCCATCAAACTCAAATGACCTTGAAGAACAAACTCGTGAAACTCCCCCGACGGGTTTGTCAACAACTCTGGGATAACTGGAAGAAGTACCGGGTCGGCAATCAGCATTTCCAGAATGTCTGGAAACCAAACTTGTGAAGTCCAAAAAGGAGCTACTAGCACCAACTCGCCTCTCTCATTTAATTTCAGAAGCACTCTTTAAATTACGGCAAAGGGGGAAAAGCATAATTCCGATACATTCCCCAGACTTGCAGAAAAGCATCTTCTGCTTTGGCTGCTGGATACGGCTTCCAACTTTAGAACCTGTGAATCTGGGTATTCACCCTGTTTGCAAACAAATCTATTGACAGAGGACCTCATCTCCGGTCTAAAGCAATGAACATTTCCCTGTTCAACCTCCAATCGCTGAAATCCACCAACTGTCTCCAATTCCAGTCTGCAACTGAATTGTGTACCCCCGGAAGATATTGAGATAGAATCATGATGTTTCTGCTCAGACAGTAATGCCAAAACTCCTTTGCCAAATCTGCAAGTGCCGTAGAACGAGGACCCCCTAGTTTGCTTACATATCACACAGCCGAAATGTTGTCCCTCTTCAAGAGAACGCAACATTTCATTGGATCTTTGACAAAACTATTTATCGCAAAGAAGCCTGCCGTTAATTCCAAAAAGTTGATGTGCATTTCCTTCTCCTGACCTGTCCATTTCACACCAGTTGTCAGAGAGCAACATCTACCTCCCCATCCCTTCAAAATGCCATCTGACTCTATACCTACATCCGGGTTCATACCGAAAATCGCCCTTCCATTCCAGGCCTCTAGATTTTTCAACCACCTACTTAACTCCTCTCTTGTCTCCAAATCCAACTGAACCCTCTGAGAGTAACTCACTCTTTTGTGCAAATATAGAGTTTGTAACCTTTGGATCGCACGATAACGCAAGGGACCCAGGAAGATAGCTGAATGGTAGCTGAAAGAAGACTCAGAACTCTTACTATTTGCCTCAATATTACCCAATCTATTGCTAACATTTTCTTTATCTCCTTGCGAATTTTCTTTCCCTTCTCCAACGGTAACCTCAAAACACAGTCCAACGTCCAGATCTGAAAACCCAAGAAAACAGTCTCCTGACTTGGCTCCAAACAGGACTTCTTTCTGTTTACTACAAAATCCAAGTCTTCTATCACACAAACTGCCAAGGTGGTGTGTTCGTGAGCTAACTCATTGCTCTGTGCCATAATCAGGATAGCCTCTAAATAGATGATTAGCCTGATCCCCCTCATCCGCAGCCAAGCCGCTATCGGTGTCATTACCTTTGTAAAGCACCAAGGTGCTGAAGTTAAACCGAATGGGAGGCTTTTGAATCTCCACATGGTTCCCTTCCATTGGAACTTGAAAAGATCTCTCTGATCCTCGCAAACTGGGACGGTCAAATATGAGTCCTTTAGATCTAAATGGATCAACCAGTCTCCTTTTCTCAAAATGTCCCTCAACATATGAATACCTTCCATCTTGAAATCGTTGTATTCCACACACCCGTTCAAAACTTTCAGGTTTATGACCGGTCTCATATCCTTGTCCTTTTTTTACACCAGAATTATATTGCTTATAAAGCCTAGCATTAAATCTGAATCCATCTCTATGGCACCTTTTTTCTCCAATTCCAAAACTTCCTGATTTACCAACTTTCTTCCTCCATTGAAAACCTTAAGGGGCTTCATCTGAACCGCAGTCTCCACAAAATCTATTCGATAACCACTTACCGTTTGTAACATCCAAGGATTGGAAGTAATCTCCGTCGATCTGTCTATAAAATGGGCAAGTCGGCCACCCAATTTTACTTGAATAGACAAAGGGTTGTTTTACAAACATACCTTGGTTCCTTGTCCTTCTTTCTCCTCTAAATCGACCTCTTCCTCTCTCTTTGAGGATAGAATCCTGGAGTATAGTATCCTGCTTGAAAGGATCCAGGTCTGTACCCACGGGAGAAGGAACTCGCATTCTCCCGGCCGAACCAGAAACCTTTCTAATGTCCTTCTGGACCTTTTGTATCGAGTTAAAGGCCCCAGCATAACGAGGCATTTTGCTTTCAAATTCTTCGCCAAAAAGCAAACCGTTTGCTTCCAAGTCCCAGCCAACTCAGCCAATTTCTGATCTGTTATCATGAGTAGGCTTTTCCTACGTACAATACAGAGACGCATTAGCGTTCCCCAATAAACAGACAGCTCTCTGAATCCACTGTCTCAACTCTAGACTGTCAATAGCCGTCTCTTGAAGATAAGCCTCTTCACAGAGGTCAAAAATCTTGGTCAAAGGCCCAAACACATCAAGAAGTCGGTCCTGACACCTTTTAAGCCCTTAAACCAGACCCCTTCTCGGGTCCCTTCCAAATTTATTCAAAAAGGTAAGCATCTTGCCATCAAGTTTGGGAGTATATGCCACCTTATAAGAGAGGGTCTTGGACACTCCGAACGGAGTCTTGTCCTTACATCTTTTGGCATCTCTCTTCTTATCCAACATTCTACGTACTGAGCAACGTGCTTAGACAGGACCCGCTGAGGAGAGAGAGGGTGTTGAATAGTACTGGGGTCAAACATAAGATCATCCAAAGGGTCCAAAATATGATCCAAACCTTGTTTGTCATTCCTCTATTTTTTTTATTTCAAATCATTTTTATTGAGTTTTCAAAAAAAATAAATGATGATAAACACAATGATAATGAAAAACACAATAATAAGGTGATAACCAATGGCAAAAATTATAGGGTACATACAAATCATAAGAAATACAAAGTAAATAGAAAACAAGTTACTCAAGAGCCTTACCATAGGAGTCGCAGTGAAGCTGTAGTGACATACAAGTGGACAATCAAGCACAGTTTCACACGAGTAATACTGGAAAATATATTTCAGTGCAGGGGTATTTTTTAACCCTCGTATTCTTCAACTCATCTTCTGATGAATCAAAATCGGAGGAACATGAAATTATAATATCACTTCTACTGGATTATTCATCGCAGGCAATAGCCCTGCGTTCCCCTTTTGTGGCCTTTATAGCCTTCTCATTGTACTCCTTATGAGTTGTCCTTCCAAAGCCTTTCTGAGGCCTCCTTTGCTTTAGAAACCTGCTCTTTCGAGAGTTTTTCTCTTCTAGGTAACCTTTCTAGCTCCTCCAGCAGACAAGGTGTTTCCAACCACCTCCTCAACAGACCAGTATTGCTTCTCAGCCAATCTCCCTTCTAACTTCTCCATACAATCCTCCAGTTTTTTACCCAACTGGGAAGCTAAAGCAGAAACTGCTTTATCTACACATTCTTGTACTTTGACCTCCATGTCAGTTTCAATCAAACTACTATTCTACATAAAGTTAATATTCCAAGTTAAAAGTTAAAACAACCTAGAACAATAAATAAACCAGCACTCCAAAAGGCTATATCTCTATAAACAAACTAAGTCTCTCCAAAGTGATCAGAAAAAACACAATATAAATCTACCACAGACCTTATTAAAAAAAAAACCTATTTCTCAATAAACTAAATGGTGAAGCAGCCACAAACAGGTGAAACCAACAATAAACTCTTGACCCTGACAGGAAAAATCTCCAAAGAATAAACGGTAACTCAAGCTCTTTCGAGTCCCCAAAGATGGCCGCTTTAATTTAATTATAATAAATCCAAATATGCCAATCTAAGAGGGTCGCAGCGTCATGTGACCACCCTACGGTGGCCAGAGGGTTTCAGTCTCATGAGAAAGGCATGTAAGTAATCTCTATCTTACTCCTTGCTGAATTAGCTTTTCAAATTTTAACAACTTTAATATTTATTTTCTCCTTTCGCCCGAAGCTTGAAATAACAAAGAACACTAAAATCGAGAGTTGGAGCATGAGTAAGACACTCACGCTCTCAACCCCTTACGTGAATTCAAAGAAGGGCGAGAGCACGAGTAAAACGCTCGCGCCCTCAACAGGTTGATTTTTAAAAAGCGTAATGTTCCAGCGCGAGGAGTATTCCTCAAGAGCTCGTCATGTCAATGCCCATAAAGTCATTGAGGGGCCTCTGCGTGCGCACCCAACGAACCCCCAGGCTCAAGCACCCAAACAGAGCCGAATGCGAAAAGAAGATTACATTCTACCAAAGCGATTAAATAGGTTTAAATCAATGAACCATTCTCTAGTCTAAAGAATACGTTACGCATACTAAATATACATCTTAACAAATATATTAACCTGCCAGTGATAACCGCCAACTAACAACAAATATTATTTGATCTATTAAATAAATATAAAATTATTCTTAAAATAAATACATCTTTTGGCAAACAAAGGTCACAGAGAAAGACGTGACGCTCGTTTCAAATCCCTCCATAAAACTTAATCATACATAAATCCACAAAAACTGTAAAATGTAAGCAGACAAAATGAACTTATTATCTTGGCGGTGAGCAGCAACAAAGAAGGAAGATGGCTGCCTCACACACGGTGAAATAGACTTAAGTTAGTTTTACTACTCTATTTTGTTTTGAATTGTTTTGTAGTTGCTGCTGTGAGTTAGCAATTAGAGAGCTATGCATAATATTTGCCACCATGCCTTGCCATAAAACTTAAGTTTACCTGAGACAAAATCCTAGTCGTAAAGTTCTTTTCTTTTTGGACCACAGACCCTGGATGGAGAAATCGTTCATTGGGCACCCTATCCTGTGAGTGATGCATTTGTGATGATGGTCTGGGATGGGGTTAGTTTCTGAAAAGGAACCCCATCGGTAGATTGTCCGAATTGGTCCACCATGATAGGGACTGGCGTGCATTGGGTGTGCCGAGAATCCGATCTTCCCACAGGCCTGTTCTCGGAGACCACTGATCCTCCAGACATGCCGGTAGAGGTTTCATATACAAGCGAGCGAGCGTTCAGTACAATGTTGATGCAGAAAGCTATTGAACCTAGTAGTGAGCTACCATGCTAACTGTTGGTTTGGCAAAGAATTTCGGAACGTTTCATTTGAATTGAGGACACTCTCTCCGAAGGATACAAGCTTTCTTTTGGGGTGTCCAGAACAACTCCTAGTAATTTTAGGCACTAAACCGGATTTGCAGTATACTTCTGTGAATTCACCTGGAAACCTAGCCTTGTTAGAAGAGATGCTGTGGAATCGAAGTCCTCACTTGCTTTATGAAAAGACTCTGCCATGAGGAGCAAGTCATCCTGATCAGGATATATGAAAATGCCGTGCTTTCTCAGTTAGGCCTGACCACTGCCATGCATTTGGCAAAGGTTTGTGGCGCTGATTTTAGACAAAAGGGGAGCACCGCATACGAATAATGACAGCCCACTCAAAATCTGAGAAATTGTTTGTGGCGCAGTAGAATAAGAATATGAAAATAGGCGTTCTGAAGATCTACAGCACAGAGCCAGTCGTTCTTTCTCAAATGGGGAGAAATGTGATGCAGTGAAACCATTCTGAACCCCTCTCTCTTTATAAATTTATTGAGGAGTCTGAGGTCTAGAATGGCCAAAACTGATGGTGATCTTTGTCTTTGAGCAAGAAAGATCATGAATAGACTCCTCTGCCCCTCTGATGTAGTGGGACTACCTCTATGGATCTCTTGCGCAGTAGGATAGCTGTTTCTTGCTTGAGGACGTGCAAATGGGCAGGTAATGTCTATTGTGAAGTGGTTATTGGTGGAGCACTGGTGAAACGAAGAGTGTAGCCAGCAGATTTTACAATGGTTGGTGTAAGAAACTTATCCAGCACAACGTCTATGACGTCTGAAAGGAGAGGCAAAAGAGGCCATGATGTAGCTCTTGGTTTAAGAGTTTCTAAAATAACAAGTACTGACAGTTGAGGAGCATCAACTTGGATATTGAGCTTAGAAGTTCCTTTAGCTAGAGCATCTTGAAAAGTGACAATGTCATCAACAGGAGAAAAAGTGGATGGAGATCGAGGCAGAGAAGTTGGTGTATACGAAGAGGAGGAATCTGGAGTTTCCGTTAGTGATGGAGATGACGGTGTTAGACTATAGGATAAGGAGCTTTCCACTTGTGGACAGGAGACATTGATGTAGCTCTGGAATGCCATTGCACTGGAGATATTCAGAGGCTCTAAAGGAACCTGAATAGGATCAGAAGGAGGAATAACAAGACTTGCATTCTGTTCCATTGAGAAAGGGTCTATACTCTGGGATGAACCAAATCAGTGTTAAGATGACAAAGATCTCCATTTGACGGATGTTCGACATCGAGAAAGGAGTGTTCGAAGTTATATATATATATATATATATTATCTACTGGCGGTCGCCAGTAGATAGTTATAGTTAGGACCGAGTTCCCATAGGAAATCTGAAAATTCTATTTTGAATAACTTTGGCGCCGGTTGATGAATACTCGCGAAATTTTCAAAACTAATGGGGCGCTCCGCTCAGCTCCTACCCTGAAAGTCTCGGGGTGATTCGTCAAGTGGGGGCTGAGAAAAAAGGGGGGTCCCAAAACACGTTTTCCCCATGCATTTTCCCATAGGACCTTTAGTCGAAGGTACAGCCCGAACGGCTGAACAGAATTACTTGAAATTTGGCAAAGAGGTAGTCCTCAGTTCAGGCATGTGCCTTTTGCATATATGGTGTCAATCTGTTCAGTAGTTCCTGAGAAAATTGCAGTTAAAAGTACATAAATATCTAGATGTCAGTCAACATTCGAATCGGTCGAAATCAGGAAGTGTCGGACGCCATTTTGAGTGTGGCAGTGAAAAAGAAAGGTGGAGAACGTGAAAAGGGGGCAGTAGAGAGTTCCTGACCCCCTAGCCTTTGTCAGGGGGTCCCTTAAGGACCCAGAAGGGTGAAAAAAACATTTCTTTTTAAATCGCGGGGTGCGCGCACGGTGAAAAACCCTTAAAAAAAACTAAACATTTTAAACTGTTTATAAGTTTATAGAAGATATTAACTATGCTGTTCAACTTTATCCAAATTCAAAATAAAAGAGCAGAGCCATTCCATATTAAAGGATACAGTCAATCTATAACTATATACATAGGTAGTTTATTGTAAAATAAATATATAAAAAATATAATACATACATAAATTAGCATTTAAAAAACCTTACAAATTCACAAAAAAAAACCATAGGTTTCACACACGTTATAGTTAGGAATTAACATTTAAAAAACCTTGCAAATTCACTGAAAAAACCATAGGTTTCACACATGTAATAGTTAAATGGACATTTCACTCGTAAAAAACCATTGAAATTCCCCCGTTATAGTTAGTTCAGCTAACTATAACTCACGCGAGCGCAATCCACTGCTGATGACGTCGCATATTACATCACTCATGACATGGTCAGTGACATCACTCTTGACATCACTGATGACATCATCCAGTGAATATGTGTCTTTCTGAATTTTTCTTATTTTTATATATGTATATCTAAAGGTTAATGGAAGAATAAATGGGTAAATAGGTGTCTAAATGGATGTTTTTGTTTGTAAAATTAATTGTATAACTGACTTATTAACAGTATCTTAGTGAATACAGTGATGTAATATGCGACGTCATCAGCAGTGGATTGCGGTCGCGCGAGTTATAGTTAGCTGAACTAACTATAACGGGGGAATTTCAATAGTTTTTTACGAGTGAAATGTCCAGTTAACTAAGACATGTGTGAAACCTATGGTTTTTTCAGTGAATATATATATATATATATATATATATATATATATATACATATATATATATTATCTACTGGCGGTCGCCAGTAGATAGTTATAGTTACAACCTATTTTCCATAGGAAATCTCAAAATTCTATTTTGAATAACTTTGGCGCAGGTTGACGAATCCTCGCGAAATTTTCAAAACAAATGGGGCACTCCGTTCAGCTCCTACCCTGAAAGTCTCGGGGTGATTCGTCAAGCAGGGGCTGAGAAAAAGGGGGGGTCCCAAAACGCATTTTCCCCATGCATTTTTCCATAGGACCTTTAGTCATGTAAATCTGTTCAGTATTTCCTGAGAAAATAGCATTTAAAACCATATCAATATCTATACGCGCGCACCGTGCGCGCACACTGCCGTGCGCGAGCGCAATTCTGATTGGTTGTTAGATGTCGGTAAACATTCGAATCGGTCGAAACCAGGAAGTGTCGGCCGCCATTTTGTCTCTCCCAGTCTGAGGGGGTGAAAAACAAAGGTGGAGAACGTGAAAAGGGGGCCTGGGTGGACAGTTCCTGACCCCCTAGCCTTTGTCAGGGGGTCCCAGAATGACCCCCAAGGGCAAAAAAAAGATTTTTCGAAAAATCTCGGAGTGCGCGCACCCTGCGCGCACAGTGAAAGAACGGAAAAAATTCCGCGAAGTGTGCGCACGGTGCGCGCAAGCTGAAAATTCCATAAAAAAAAAAATACATACATAAATTAGCATTTAAAAAACCTTTGAAATTCACTGAAAAAACCATAGGTTTCACACATCATCAGCAGAGGATTGCGGTCGCGTGAGTTATAGTTGCCTGCACTAACTATAACGGGGAAATTTCATTGTTTTTTTACGAGGGAAATGTCCAGCTAACTATAACAAGTGTGAAACCTATGGTTTTTTAAGTGAATATATATATATATATATACACACAGACTGTCCCTTAGGCGACACAAATCTTGAAGACACCTGTCTTTTTGACGTTAACAGGTTTGATGTCGAAGAGTGGCGTGATTTTGACGTTGAATGACGGGATCGGGACGTCGAGCGATGAGAGTTTGACGTTGGAACGTGACGCCAATTTAGGCCTGTGTGGTGAATGAAGAGACGCCGACGTTGAAAAAGAACGCGACGGCGGTGCCAGACCTGTTTTAGTCGATGGAGAAGGCATTGCAGTCGATAAAGACGTTGAACTGTGGTGTTGAGCCATCCTTTAAAGGCGAGCATGACGGAAGCAGACTTCTCATCATTGACGTCGAATGCTTTGACATCAATGCATGACCATGATGGTGACAGTGCTCAGAGTTAGATTTTTCGGATTTAGATCTTCTTTTAAGTTAGTCTTTATCTGATTTGTGCTTTTCTGAGGATGAAGAGAAGGAGACCGCTACAATCTTCTTCCTTTTACTTCATTCCTCGTCTGCCTTCAAATCCTCCATCCATCCACGAAGCCTGATTCCTTCTCTATCGTTAAGAGTTCTTTTTGACATTTTACGGCAAATGTCACAGCCTTTAGTGAGGTATTGAGGAGTTAGATATACCACAGAATTTCCTCAGAAAAAATCTAAAAGCGATCTACTTGACAGAAGAGATGTCACAATGCCAAGAAAAAAGCTTTGAAACACACTAATAATGTTTTAGAAGAGTATTAAAGGTGAAAAAAATCACCAGAGCTGTTCTGATATCCTGTCAGAAGAAGCCGGAAAAAAGAATGGACTCTCACTGGCAAACTGCCATTGAAGTGCATTGTGGGATGGGGCCCGCTGCGATTCTTATTGCTAGAGTTAGTCTATCAGGCTGTTTTTTCCTTTGCATTCTAGGCTTTCTGGCATAGTCCCTTTTCCTATGAAAAGTGTTGTAAGCTTGGCAGTTCCTGCCTCCTGCAGTCTCAACCATCACGCTCCAAGAAAATACAACTTTGACAGTCTACACTACAAATGAATGGGAAATGTCTCAGTGACAAAAACTATACAGATCTTTTTCCTAGATATTCTACATATATGGAATTAGGTATTCCGGGGTTTGAGCAGGCAGCTCAGAATTATTACGTGAGAGGGACTTTTTATTCTCTTCCAGGGGATCCCGATCAATAGTCATAAGCACTGAATAGAATAGCAAGCTCATCACAAAAACAGGGGGACATGAAATAAAACAGCTACAACAACTACCCAAAAAGGTTCCTTAACGAAGCCTGACCTGCTTGAGTATCGCCCTGGAGTCTGCATCTAGGCAGAAGGGTCTAGTTAGTACATTAATCAACAGCTCTCCAAGGAGCTCCCTTACATTTATCTGAAATGGGAACATTTCGAAGAAGAGGTATGGTGGCAGCCTTTCCCCGTGTAGAATGTGCTTTAGGCCTACCAGGAAGGGGTTTCTTGCTATCTGGTATGAAAAATTAATGCATGATACAATCCATCTAGAAGTAAGATTGTTTTAGAAGAAGGCAAGGCTGTATGTGTTGGACCTTAGCTTATGAAAAGACGGTCTGACTGACTTATATCCTTGGTTTTGTCTAAATAAAATAAAAGTTCAGGAAAAAAGTGGGTACGGAAATAGTTTGGTTAATGTGGAAAACCGAAATCACTTTAGGGAGAAAACTGGGGTGTGTTCTCCTAATCACTCTATCACTATTGACTACTGTGAATGGTTATGTGGTGCATACAGCCTGAATCTCACGAACTTTATGCACAGAGGTCATAGCAACTAGGAAAGCTGCTTTCTATATAAGATGTTGTAAAGTGGCTTTGTGTATGGGTCTAAAGGGGCCCCAATAATTTATAGAGAACAATGGTAAGTTCCCAGGGAGGGGAAATTAACTTACCTGGTTGAAAAACCCTTTTAAGACCTTCTAGAAAATCTTTAATCACAGGTATTCAAAAAAAGGAGGTTTGTGATGGAGACTTCCTATAGACAGTTATAGCCTTAATAGAAGAAAATTGTAAGCTAGACCTTTCTAGATGAAGAAGATATGGTATCAGTACATCTTCTTGACAGGAAGAAGGATTGTAGTTGTTCTGGATGCACCAAAAAAAAAAAAAAAATTCTACTTAAAGGCGTATGCTTTTCTTCTGGAAGGATGGTTGGCTTCTCTTAGAATGGTCATGAACTCTTGTGGAAGACCTAGATGGCCATATTGCAAGAATTCAGGAGCCAAGCATTCAAGCTCAGTGATGGAAGATTGGGTTGCAGAATCTGTCCTCCAAACTTGTTTAAGAGATTCTGTCTGCACAGCAATTTCTTGTGTGGTCGCACTGACAGGTTAAGAAGATACTTGAACCACCGCTGACGGGCCCATTCGGGTGCTATCATTGTTATTATGGTTTTGGACTTATAGAATTGATGGTATGAGAGGAATTGGGGAAATGCACACAGAAATTTCCCTGACCAATCTATCAAAAGGGCATTCCCTTTCGACCGTGGTTGGGAAACCCTCGGGGCCGGATTCACAGAACCAACTTAAGACAAAATCCTAAACTTACTACTTTTGGTATTCACAGAAATTAGGATTTTGTCTTAAAACAAACTTAAGACAAACTTAAGACAGACTGAAGACAGATTTAAGACAGACTTAAGACAAACTTAAGACAGACTTAAGACAGACTTAAGACAAACTTAAGACAGACTTAAGACAGACTTAAGTTAGGATTTTGTCTTAAGTTTGTCTTAAGTCTGTCTTAAGTCTGTCTTAAGTCTGTCTTAAGTTTGTCTTAAGTTTGTCTTAAGTATGTCTTAAGTATGTCTTAAGTCTGTCTTAAGTCTGTCTTAAGTCTGTCTTAAGTTTGTCTTAAGACAAACTTAAGACAAAATCCTAACTTCTGTGAATACCAAAAGTAGTAAGTTTAGGAATTTGTCTTAAGTTAGTTTTGTGAATCGGCCCCTCAATGTATAGTCTTGCGACCTAGTGGTAGCATGGACAAGAGCAGGCTTAGGCTAAACTCTGTATGGCATGTGAAGCCAGCTGTTATACCATTTGTAATCCCTTGAATACCGAATGAAAGGACACCACAACAAATGTATATAAAAATAGAATGTATTTATTCTAGTCAAACCCTCAGCACTCTTTATGAGATTTGAGGTAAGTACAACACAGTCTTATTTAAGCATACATTAAGTCACACAGGTAAGTAATACAGTTAGGCCCTAGGGGCCATGCAAACCATATACTAAGTAAGTGGTATAAGAACCACTGTCACAAACACAGGATAGGCCTAGGCCTAGGGAATCGCTGGGGCTACACTATACTACCAAAGGTTAGGAAGTGGGAGGCCCACGTGATTCAGGTGCAGAGTGGAAACACTCACGCGTAATGCGTAAAAGTCGATAGAAATAGTAGTTATTAGAAATTAACAGTTTTAGGACACTTCTGGAATAGCTAGGAAGTCGAGACTTGGAAACTAGACCCTAGGATAGTCAATACCCTTGTGAGCACCGGAGTACTCAAGTTACCTAGCCTACGGGATGCGGGTGCATAGGTGTGAACTTGCGTCGGGTTTCGTCATTGACTCCTATGGATGCCTGAAGGAAAGTTGCTGACAGGCAGTCAGTGAAGAGTGTCCGGTGGATCCCAAGGATGGAATCAAGAAGGAAGGATACCTGCAAGCAGAAGGGACAGAGTCTAGGTCACCAGCCAGGAGCCGGGAAGGAACCAGGAAGGAACCAGGCGATGTCGTGCAGATGCAGGTGAAGAGGTGAAGCTTGTCGCAGCAGCCACGGGTACCAAGAGACGTCGAGGACAACCAGGACCAGGAGGAGAGCTGTCCCACGAAGGCTCTTGCTGTCGGCGGCGTCGATGTCGAGTTAGGACCCAACAAGCCTTGGCAAGCGGAACCCATGCAGGATGGAGGACTTGCTTCTGGTGCAGACCAGGAAGGTCTGGGTTGCTTCTCTTTCACAGAGGAGCGAGTGCCAGTCTGGAGGAGCCGGACCAGCAAGATGAAATCAAAGGTTCGTCATCGCAGAGGTCACAAGCCAACGGGCCAGCAACCGGACAACACGTCGAGCAACTCAGGTGCAGAAGGGCCCCACGCAGAACACGTGAAGTGTGGGGAGCTGATCTTCTTTGCAGATGGTGCTCGGGATGGGGGCTTCTCAATTCCCCAAGCACAGCCTCGAGGAAGCCTCAGAAGTTGCGCTAGTCAGGTACTAGCCACTTTTCCCAAGTCGCCGGTCCCACGTCCCTCGTCGCCTCCACGGGTCTCAGCTTTGCTGCAGATGTGGATCTGGGTCAGAGGTGTCTGGACGTCTCGGCGCTGGTCAGTCTCTGCAGTCGTTCCTCGTAGGATCAGTCGCAAAGCAAGCAGCGGTCGCTGGATGGTGCCTGGTTGCCCAGGGTGGTCACTCCTTGGCCACAAGGGAGATTTTTTCAGTCTTCTTCCTGAGGTCGAATGTCAAAGGTCCAGAGTTTCTGTACAAGTTGCAGATTCAGGATAATCTACTTTTGCAGGGCTCAGCTACCTACTGATATACTGGGCTAGTGGGCTGGGCTACCTGCAAGGTCCCTCCTATGGGTGGGACCAGGAAGGGGGGTGGCTACACCCCCTTTCCTTTGTCCAGTTTCGCGCCAGAGCTGGGGCTGGAGTGCCCCAGCGCCGGTTTGAACTGGACTATGCATGGGACACCTTGTGTGCCCCAGGCATGTCTCATTCCTTTCAGCCCTCCCTGCCCCAATACACTAAAGTCTGTCTGGGGAGGTGCTAGCACCTCCCCAAGCAGGAAACCTATTGTCCAGGCCTCCCTGGCTGGGAGGGCTCCCAGCTGCAGGAGGTCAGACTCGTGTCTGTGGCAGCAGCATCCATTTTGTGATGCTGAGGCTTTGGTCAGAGTTAAACAAAAAAGTAGGATTTTAACATGTCTCTCCCTCTAGAAGTGAGGAATAATATCCTCATCACCAGAAATGGTATGGGGGTATTATTCCAAAGTGTTAGACACCTTACATGCCATGTTTTGATAAAGCCAAACCATAGTTACCATAACCGTTTAAGATTATAAGGTACTTTAAGAGTATATGGTAGGCTATATCATAGAACAGCTATAAGGACATGGTTCCGAAAGCTGCAGACAGGCTCAGCTCATGCTAGAGCACCATCTCACATGTTACCAAGTACTCTGCTTCCAGGATTGTTAAGGCCTGCCATAGGAGTGGCTCACAGGTACACATGTGTATTTTAAGGGTAGATATAGGTATACTATATCTAAGCAAGGGGTGATTACAAGACCTTGCCCCAGCTGAGTGATCAGCCAGTTGTGTCTGTTTGGAAGGCCAGGCCAGGGGTGGCATAATACATGCTGCAGCCCCTGGGAGCCCTAGGGTACACCTATGCCCTGGGTACCTAGGGTACACTGTACAGGGTCCAATAAGGTGACCCTTACCAATTGGGTATGTACCTAGGGTACATGGAGTCCATTTTAAAGAGAGAGCAGACAGCCTGAGATCCTGAATGGCAGGATCTCAGGCCAACTAAGTCGAAAAACCAGCTAGACACTAGGCAAAAAGTTGGGGGTAACCATAGTCAGATATCCACCTTCCTACAACAGGAGCACACCGTGTATAAGTAACTATAATCCTCGTATGTTTTGAGTATATTTCCAACCAGCCAAATCATCAAACACAGTTCCACAAGAGTCAATATCCACGTAGCTGTAGATAATTCAAAAATCGTTTTTATTTCTTTATAGAATGCAGCAGCCGACGCGCGTTTCGCCCCACCTAGGGCTTCCTCAAGGCGCACTTAAATCATATAACACACACTGTTTAAAAGTCAATCCAAATTATTGTTTTCTCTCAAATGGGGTTTCAAGAGTCCAATGCACTTCAGAGTGTAGTCCGATTTTCATTACAACACCTAGTATACCCCTAATGTCACCATCGCCCCCAGACTCGGGCCCATGTATGCTTGCCCATAAATTATAAATTCTCAAAGTTGCCAGTCTAAGGGGCAAAAGAGTGCACAAAATCAGGGGACTTCGCATGCATGGATAGTCATTGGGCATGCCCACTATGCTCTCCTTAATAGTCCAAGAAGGAGCGGGTGACCCGCGTCGCTGGCCAGAGGAGTTTTGTTCCCCGATAATGTTGGGTAAGGCCGCTCTCTAGATACTGTCATCTTCGTGCGCATGCCCAATGACTATCCATGCATGCGAAGTCCCCTGATTTTGTGCACTCTTTTGCACTGGTTTTAGCTTTACATCCACACCCTATGTGTTCAATGTCTGTAGGGATTGTGATGAAGGATAGTGTCAACTATATGGACACCCCAAGCCCCTTAGACTGGCAACTTTGAGAATTTATAATTTATGGGCAAGCATACATGGGCCCGAGTCTGGGGGCGATGGTGACATTAGGGGTATACTAGGTGTTCCCTACTTTTTGGTCTTGTGTGTCTTTTGATTGTGGCAGGTCGTGCACACGATTGTGGCACGTTTTGATGCACCAAGTTTTACTGATGCTCATACTGTGTGTTCTCTATTTTGTGTTTCTCTCCTAGGTTACTTATCAGGAGCGTCTACAAATTCTCACTACCCTATTGGGAAACAATATGGTAGCCCGCCCTGACTAACTATGAGGGTATTTACTTTTAATTATTCACCTCACGTGCACTTCACTACACCTGTTTTTTTGATCCTGAAGAAGCGCCAACGACCCTGGTGGCAATAGGGGCGCGTAACATGTTGATCTACGACAGGCATAAACATGCCTGCTGGGGTAACTGGATACCCGAGGGGTTCTAATCTACTTTATTTTGGCAATATCCTTGCTTTAGCGTTTTGATTTAGTAACCCCGGAATACATTTTTTTACTGATCTTGCACGCACTCTGTTTTACCCTCTTTTAGGGACCCGCACCCCACACACCCACATGCACCATCCGGCATTTCCCCAAAACATCTCCGATAAAGTGACCCTTCGGGGGACCCGTAGGGCATTGCAGCGCCGGGCCAGACGAGGAGCAAATGCCCGATGATGAAGCATGACACCTTCGGGTGTGTGAGGGCAACAGGGGACAAGCCTTGTTCTTTATCCTTTGTGCTGGGTCCCGTCCTATACCTAGGACCTTCTCTCCCTTTTGCTTTCTGGTAGGGGCTATTTAGCACCCTTCCTTTGGAACAGTGTCTTCTGTTGGTTTAAGTATCATGTTAGAGGAGCGCAGACACTGGACCATAATTTGCTCCTCGGTCCCCCCTCTCTTTTGTTGATTCCCTATTAGTGTCTACCTTTCAAAATCCAAAACTGAAAATCACCAAAGTTCAAGACCATGGAGACAAGTCACCCTTATTTATTTATAATGTTTTACATAGCGCAAAAAAGATCCAGAGGATATCAGAGCGCTTTACAAAAGGATGAAAGGAAGGACATAAATGCAATATCAACAACAAGTAAGAATACAGGAATAATCGCATAATTACAAGACAAACGAAAAAAGGATAGTAATACAATAAACAGTTATATAGCAGGCTACGAAGGGGGGCACACAATGTGGTAAAGAAGAGCAGCATCATATGAAGGTACAATAGCAATGACTTCGAGCAGGTAAACCCAGCCCAATTAAGGTAAGAATTTATTCATTAGGAATCTTTTGGCTTCCAGTTTGAAGGCAGCAGTTGAGGAGATTCTGCGTACTTCCAGTGGAAGAGAGTTCCATATCTTCGGGGCAGCGCCGGAGAAGGCTCGGTGACAAGTTCTCTTTTTGCTAAGGACGAGTGGTTTCAAGATGAGTGTTGGGGCTTCTTGAGGCTCTACCACCACAGGATAGTTCAAGCTTTTCGCGTGGTACCTGGGAGTTTTGAAATGCAGGGCTTTGTGCACCAGAACGGCAATCTTTAACTGAATTAGAGCTTCGTAGGGCAACCATTTAAGGGATTTTAGGACTGGTGATATGTGCTCATTTCGTTTGGTACCTGTGACCAGTCTAGCCGCAGCGTTCAGTGATGCCCTTAGTGGAGCCAGGGTGTATTTGGGAAGGCCACAAAGCATAGCGCTGCCGTAGTCTAGCCTCGGCATGACAAGTGCTTGGATCACCTGCTTGAAATCCTTTTGTGGGAGGAATGGTTTGCTATTTCTAAGTGTCCTCATCAAGTGAATAGCTCCCTTAAACACATTGCTGATATGATTTTTCATATTCAGGTGCTAGTCCAGGGTGATTCCGAGAGATTTGGCTGAGTCTATGATGAGAGGGGTGCAGTAGAAGTTAGGGTAGTGTTGAGTGAGATGATGTTATCCGGCGATGAGATTTTCAAATAAAGTTGCGTGTCGTCCGCATACATATGGAATAGAATGTTCGAGGAATTTAATTATGGTTCCAAGAAAAGGTTGAAGAGGATAGGAGATAGGGCGGACCCTTGGGGGACACTCATGAGTACTCGATAGGGCTGGGAGAGGAAATGGTGTGCCTTGACTCTTTGTGATCTGTGGTGGAGGAAGGACGAGAACCATTGTAACACCTGACCCGAGAAACCCATCCTGTTCTTCAGAATGGATAGGAGGTTGTCGTGATTAACTGTGTCGAATGCAGAGGAAAGGTCAAGGAGGATTAGAAGATAGGAATCATTTTGGTCAAGCATTTTTAAAATGTCATCAGTAACTCGCATGAGAGTCGATTCAGTGTAGTGTAGTGTAGTTCCTATATCCCTCATAGGCTCTGCGCATTGGAATAATATACACTATAGTTTTGACATAGGACTGAGGTCAGTATGTCTCTATCGAGTACATTAAACTTAATTACTTGTGTGTTGCAGCTAACTCAGAGGTCACTAGAAACTTCTCGAATATACAAGGGATTAGTTTCTGACAACCGCAAAAACATGACAACTTTGTTTCCCTTAGAGTCGGAACAATCTCAGAACCGTGGAAACAATAGATAACAGTTTCACTCAGTCAATCATGCATGCTTTGTTTCTACAGAGTTGCACAGAAATAGACGGGCGTTTCAATAAAAAGGGGTTTATTGAACAGTCTTATTTCTCATGCAAGAGATATGAACTGCTACAATCTTAAGACAGGATGAGTTAAAAGTAAGATAAAATAATACTGCAATAGCATGGTTTGTAGCTATGACATATATTCATAAAATACATACATAAATAACACAGGCTAAAATGTGAATACTCATCTGATGCTTCTATATAGTTCTACCCCAGTGTACCTAACCTAAGTGTAGTACGAGGTAAGAAGTAGGTGCTGTTTTCTAAAGTATAGCTTTAGTTTTAGTTTTGCCAAGAGTTGCCAAAAGTTTCTCTAAGTTCTAGTCTGCTCCATACCTTAGAATGTGTGAGAATGGAATCTCTTTCCGGTACTCGATATCTAACACCCCGCAAGGGGAGTCAGAAACACTGGAGGTGGATTCTCCGTGAGGAGGATGACAGCGTCTGGTCAGTGCATCAGGCGGGAATTCGATCTCCTTCCGAACTTGTCATGGCAAACCGCAAGTAGGCAGTCTAACTGGACCGTACTGGAATCGTGGTTTACCAGGGCAAGTGCATGTATATTTATACCTTGAAGGTGTTTAGGAATGCCTGTATTGACGTAAAAGTCGGGCATCGGAACGTCATGAATCATCCCCTAAAGAATAGATGTTCATGCATAATACGGGAGTTCTTGGAGAAATCAATATAGTCGGGCATCGGAACGTCATGAATCAACCCCTAAAGAATAGATGTTCATGCATAATAAATGAGTTCTTAGAGAATTCTATATCCAAGCAAGGAAAATTCCTAAAGGCTTAAGAGTCTGGTTTTCCACAAACTCATTGTGACGTGGATTGACGGATGTAGGAGGCCATGCCTGTATTTGGTTAGCATGGACAATGCCTAAATAAGGACTGGATTTTCTATGCCTAAATAAGGGCAATATGAATTGTACCTCTATAAGGGCATAAATCGGGGAAACCTATATATGGAATCTAAATCTACACACAACACCCACTCCAGTTTCGTATGAACGACATTACTAAATCCCAAACATACTAAACATATCTAAAAAGACTATTGCATGATTAACTAAAATATGCTAAAACATATCTAAAAACATATGTCCGAAAAATGCATTACAAAACCATTGCTATGCATAAGGTGCTGTACATATTAAAAGCAATATTTCATTCTAAGCTTATGTGTGCATTTGAAATACAAAAAAAGAATGAACCAGCAATATAAACACAGGATGAAATGGCTCGTTAATACAGAAGAAAAAAGCCGAAACCATTTCATTATCAGGTTAACACAAATCAATTGTTAATGTGACAAGGTGGCAAAATGTCCCTGGAAAATTTTCAAACTATTCTGTTCTCTATGAATAGTTCTACTATAAGCAGATTACTGTGCCAAAAAATGGAGAGAAAAAATACAAAATTTGGAGAAAAAAAATTAATTATAGGAAAAAAGTTCCAAAGTTAGTGCCTTGTCTGAAAAGAATAAAGGCCAAATTCAGAGTCTCAATGGAACACTGTGTGCTGGAATCAAAAGTCAGTGTGTGGGCCTGGAGAAAACATGAAATCTTCTAATCTTGTACACAAAAAGTCGTCTACCGTTGTAGGTGAAAGTTGGAATAACTCGTTTAGAAGATTAATTGCACATAGATGTGAACTATCGCCTTCAGCATTGGTTGCATCAGCAATGTTCGAATCGGATGTTACCTGCGTGCCTGATGTTTCCTCTCGTACCTCAGCAGTAGCAATTTGCGTCTGTGAGATGTCAATGAATGCCGTCATCAGGATTGGTAGCCGCTGGGGACAACACAGAGCATGGGCCGTTATCGGGTCCGGCAGAGTATTGATATCCGTAGGCATGACTGATGGGAGTGTTAGACAGATGTCTAGCACGCATTCTTCACCGCAGATCAGGCAGCGTAGAACAGGTAAGATGCAATCTTGCCAGATTGATCTGAATGACAGAAACCATGTGGTGTTTAATTCTCGTAGACGAGGTTAACCCAAAATTTAGACCATGCGCTCACGACACTTCATCTCCAATAGAGCTCTCTCTATGGTGCCTGGAGTGACGCTGGTGATGTGGCTTGCCATATCGTAGCAGTAGGAGCAAAAATAGGATCCCTGCAACGAGTGCTAAAAGGAGCAGTCTGCCAAACAGAGTGCACGAAGTTTGGAAATATGCTGAGGACTGCTTGAAAAGGTGCTAACAGTCCTGCATATACGTTCTTAAATACATGTATAATACCGCTCGTATCGGACATGTTTAAGATACGACCTAACATTTCTGAAAAAATTACAGGGCAATTTGTATACAAAAGGGTATGCATCTCGGCAGAAGTCCTTGCGACTTGGAGATCATAAATTTCTCTGGCCGAGGTCAGTGGCACTGTTTTCTGTAAAAGAATGGCTTTCATTCTGCTTAGAGTATCAATTCGTATAGAAGAGATGTTCAGTGAAGGCCATAAAGGCCTTCACTGAACATCCATGACTGTGTCTATTTGTGGAAACAAGACTTGCATACAGCAAGTGACCCTGGATGTAACAGTAACTAGATATGGAATACCTGGCAACATGCCACAGCAGCTGTGATCATTCAACATAATGTAACTCCCATTCGAAAATTGGCCAAAAATTGGATGAATCACTGCAGCCGGTGAACCTTGCAGGTGACAGGATAGGTTTCTAGTGGAACCATCACAGGTCCCGTGTAAGTTAATATCCTGACACAGGAGAGAACCGCTTAGTGCGTGTTCACAGTTTTCACCGCTAACACTTCACGTTCCCCACTCCAACATCTATGTGTGTAAGGTAAATCCCAGGATGTCTTGATGTATTCTTTACCCAACCTTTCATATTTGCCTACTGGTATATGTTTTAGAAATTACTGAAAATGGAAAGTTGTAACAGGCAGAGTAATTTTACCATGTATGATCCACTCAGTAGCTGGTTTTTCTGCCACTGTGAATGGTAATTTTTTCCAGTTTTTCAATGCTCAGCACAGTGTAGTCTGCTCCCCTTTGTGCCAGTCTGATCTGTTTATCAGTGAGATTGAATTCTGAAAACAGTGACGTACTGTTGATTAAACGCCAAGGCACATAGCCTGCACACAAGTTTTGCAGCGTCCAGCCCAATAGCATGATAGAACGTAGCTGAGACTGACCATGTTGCAACATGACCAAGTCTTGTTCCATGATGTCTATGACAAAAGACACAATGCTATCCAATGAATATATTCTGGACGACAGTCGTTAACCCATTGTCTACCACAGAGAGAGTTTTCTCTAAATTAATACGATCAATTTCTCGTATTCATTCTGCAGTCTCTGCTTGGGTAACCTTCCATGCTTCATTATAAGCAGCGTAGATAACAGGCATATATGAAACGTTTTTGATGCGGTTTTCTTGGTCCTAGCAAGAATTCCCTAAGGTCTGTGCCTTCTTGAAGTAAAGTTAAATGTTGTTTTACATCCTTCAGTGTAGCTTTCTGTAGCCAATCAAGACAAAGTTTCCCTACACTGTATGTTGTTACTACCCCTGGATGCTGTCTTTGAACATAGCGTGGGTCTGGCCTATTGATAGTGAAACCCTGTGTTTTGTTCAGGAATCGTTCTTGACAGTTATTTGTGTCTGTGGGCCAGAGCAACCATTTTTTCCATTCTGGATCTGATCTGTTGTGATGCTAAATATTATGTAAGTCGACCTCCCCCCCGTGTGGTGCTATTACTTGCAGGTATAGGTATGGTCGGTGCGTTCATGTCTTTCATCTTGGCTAATCCAAGGCAAGACGTTTGTTGGACAGTGTCATTCAAAAACATAAGTGATGATACAGGCTGTAAACAATGCTTCTACCTCCTGCACTTCCCAATCTTTTGTACCCCTGACAGATTTTGTCTCAACGTTGTCTTTCCAAAAGTCAAAACCCTGTCTAGACAGTTGGGCAATAAAGGCTGCAGAATAAATCTGTTTCGTATTGGTTAACATTTTTCGTTCCTGTCTTGTTCACATTTTTAAAGAAAAACGTTTCTGGATTAGACAAATTATAGCCTGAAAAATATGGAAACTTCATTGCAAAAGTTTTCGAACTACCCTTTGGAGGTGTAGGACAATGTTCCCATTGGTTATACATAAATACATTTCTAGGTGTTGCAGATTTATGCAATAAATGATGACCATAGTGGTTATAACAATACATTTGTTCATAGTCTGATGAACCCTCTAAATATTCATGATATGTGAATACTGTAGACAGCTCTAGATCAGACATCATGTTATTAACAGTCTCGAAATCCCAATCATCAGAAAAGGTACTAGAGGTAATAAAGTCACTTAATGAAATCTTAAATAAATGTAGATCTTCAAAAGCTCCGACGGGCCAAAAATGTCATATTCAGTTCTGTTCCAAACTATACCATCTGCTATAAGAACGGCTGTGATGTTCACTGCTGACAAGTCTCTTGCTTCATGATGGGATGATGTGTGTGGCTGGAGAAGTAAGTTCACTCTTTTACTTGCTGTGTCCATTTGAATATATTTTCCACTTATCAGCATACCCAGAGTTATTACCAGAGCTAACCATAGTAGAAAGAAGAATATTGCCAAGACAATCCATAGCTCAATCCATGGTGAAACCAGATAAGTCTTTTTCAGGAGATTAAAAAAGTCTGTTGCTTGTTTTTTTGAAAGTTCTTTGTGCTGGCGTCGTTTCAGGTTCGCTGGGATCCTCAGAAAACGTATCAAAGTTCATGAAATAGCCAGAGGCAGTTCTGTCAATGGTTTGAATTGCATCAGGATTCGTTGAAATCGCTGGAACCAGTTGATCACTTGTTAGAGGGACGAGTTCCATAGCTTTGTTGCTTAGTCCTTCATTTCTCACTGTAAAATCTTCAAAGGTGATGAGTCTTTCAGATTGAACCTCTTGGATTGTAGCTAGAGGAGTGCGTCTGCTACATTGGCAGAGTCCACTTGGCCTACTGCTTAGTATCGGCCACATAGTGTGGTTTGATCAGGTCGATGGCCACAAATCTTTTCTCCTTTTTACCAGCAAGGGGCGGCAAAAGTACTGTTCTTGATCCGTAGATTGCTAGGACAGGTACTTGTTGTCTGTAAGAAGGCCCAAATTCCTTCTTGTCCGCGATCTTTTCTCTGACTAGATCACCAAGCTTTGGGATCCAGACAGGCCTTGCTGGGACGGCTGTTTTTTCCCCAGTGATAGTTGGCTTCAGGAGCACGTTGCTCTGTTTCGTTCTTAGTTCATTTAAATCCTGTAAAACAGCCAAACGATCTTTGATATCAAATTTCTTATTTTCCATTACTGTGCCTTGCATATCAAGGTCCGGTACCAACATTCTAGTTCCAAATAGAACTTCATGTGGAGTGACACCCCCTAGAGAACTTCTTGGCAAGTTGTTAAGTGCGCGCTGGACCCCATAAAGGTGTTTGACCCACCCATCACCCGAACCTAATACCCTAGCTGTTATAGACTGCTTAATGTCCCAGTTATTTCTTTCCACAACAGAATTTCCCTCAGGATGGAATGGAGAAGAATACCGCAATGCTACGCCGAAACTGGCCATGGCTTCTTTGTAAGCTCGAGAGCTAAATGCAGGACCCTGGTCAGAATGTAGTGTGCCTATTGCGTATGTGCCGATAAAGACTCGCAAATCTTTTATAACAGTTGGAGCGTCAGCCGAGCGCTGAGGCCACATCCATAGGAACCTTGATTTAGTGTTTGGGGACTGCATTCGTCCACAGGGATGGCTGCATGTAGATAGTCTAATGCTGTGTAACAATGTTGTCTGTACTGGGCTGGCTACGTTGTAGACAGGTGCCTGGTGGCGTTCTGTACTGCGATCTCTATTGCAGTCTATACATTCATTGATAAAAATGTGCATCAATGTAGTCACTCCTGGCCACCAGTACATCTCTTAGTTCTAAAATTGTTTTAGAGATCCCCTGATGTGTCAGACCCTCTCCCAGATGTACTTCGTAAATCAAAGCTGCTCTTTGTTCCATGTTTGGTATTACCCTATCCCCCACTCTAGGGATTCGAGCAAACGGAACACTGTTCGCATCAATTATATATGAGTGGAAACTTTTTAGGTAACACTGCACTGCTGCCTTTGCTTGAAGCATTGACAGCCAGCATTATTTCACTGTCTATTTTCGTTTTTGAATGAGTGATTGCAGTTACGGAAGCAGTTTGCACAGCCCCTTTCACGGCTTCATCAGCCAATGAATTCCCTTCAACGTGAAAGCCATCACGTTGATGACTCAGCATGTGTATCACATGAGTGTTTTATAGTCCGTTTCGCAACTGAACTACTTGTTCCCAAAGCATTTGATGCTTGATTGTGCCAACTTTTGCATCTTTGAAACCATTTTGAAGCCAATTCTGTAAATATTCATTGTAAGATTGAACACAGTAAAAAGAATCGCACACTACAAGTGTGGGAAATTCGCGATTCGTATTTTTAAGTGCCATTTTAAATGCTTGTAGTTCAGCTCGCTGAGCTGTACAATCTGTTAGAGATTGCATTTTTTGTGACCATTGGTCTGAATTTGCCATCGTGCATACAACCTTTAACGATTGGGCATGCTGCACTGTAAGCTTGTTTACTCCCCGTAGCGGGTTGTGCAGATCCGTCAGTATAAATTATACATTCGTACTGATCAAGAGGGAGAATTTCAGTAGGCAGAGGACATTCGTGTTCGTATTGCAGGAATCCTTGTGTTTTCAAGTAAGGATCAAAAACATATTCACCATCAGTTGCAGCAAGAGAATTAACCCATTGTATCCATCTTGGATGTAAAGCTCTTGCATTCAGAATGCTAGCTTTAGTAACTACCTCTAAGGCTGGTACATGGGTGATGACAATAATGTGTTTCCCCTGTGCTAGGGCTCTTTCTTTTGCTACAGCGGTTTGAACTGCTGTCAGAATTTTTTCTGTAGAAGTGAATTTCATTTCTGCTTGTGTATACAAGTGTGATTTGTATGCAATTGGTACTTTTTCACCTTCGTTAAAAGTTAAGTAGGTGAATCCGCATTGACCCGGAATGATTGGGATCACTAAGTTGCGTACCTTTACGCGTATTTGCAAGTGTTTTGTTGCTAGCATGTCTGTTTGAAGTGCACGCAGAATTTGTGTGTGTTCTTGTGTCCAAGTTGTGGCTTTGAAATCAGGTTTGATTAATTCGTAGAGAGGTTTAACCCTCTCTGCGTAGTTTAGAATGTATGTTCTTCCAAAATTCAGGAAACCTAGAATCGACTACGTTTTTCAGCGTTTTTGGAGGTTGGAGCAGCGCACACTTTTCTAAAAAGTTGGGGGCCAGGCTTTTGCCTTCACTTGAAAGTTCATATCCTAGGAAAAGGACGTTGAGATGGGCAATTCTGGACGGTTTAAAGTTGAATTTTTAACCCTCAGAGGCGAAGCCCAATATAATGGTGTTCACCCTGTTCAAGTGTCTGTCCAGGTCATCGTCTGTCAGATAGATATCATCGACACATGACAATGCCTCGTCATCATAAATTTGTAGTAACTCTGTTACTCTTGCTGAGAGAAACCCCGGGCTGTTTTTGAACCCCTGTGGGAGTCGACAAAATTGACGCTGAATCCCCATTATTGAGAAAGCGGTCAACTATCTACTTTCAGGTGCAATATTTTGACAAAAGAAACCATCTGAAATGTCTAATGTGGTTTTGTACTTTTTACGGACAATGTTATTCATTAATGCTGTACTGTGTGCATTTTCCACTGCAAATGTTTTACAACAAGAGTTTAGGTGTTTGTAATCCAAAAATAGACAATATGTATTGTCTGGTTTGGAGACAGGAAACAAAGGATTGTTCATTGATGAGGTGCATGTTTCAATCACCCCCTGGTATTCAAGTTGATCTAAGATCTCCCTGATTTGTTTTTTAGCTTCTTGCTTAACCGGGTACTGCCTTTGTGCAGTTGGTTGATTTTTTAACTGGATTTTGTGGTGAGGTGATTCCTCATCCCATCCTACATGATTTTTATATAATGCTGGGGCCTGGGCCACTGCCCATTTCCTGGCATAAGTATAGTTTAAGTGTACTGGAACATCGTTGGAGAAGGCTGGCATAATGATGTCTTCGCCATGTGGGCACTCCCTGAAAATTCTGGTGGCCAGTCTTGTTCTGCTAGAAGTATATCATAACCCTTTGAAAGTCGCTCCCAAAAGAGTGCTTTCACTTTTCTTGGTAGGTCTCCCTCCATCCGGAGTGTTATTTCATATAACCTATGCGGAGAACTAACTCTGGTGTCTGCAGTTTCAACTTGAATGTCTTCATTCAAGTCCACTGTCTCCAGAAGCCGCTTCAGGTTCTGGTGAGCTACTGTAACTTCTGCTGCGCTGTCCAACATTGTCTGAGCCCATTCTCCGTTCTTGAGTTGTGTTCTCAGAATCCTCGGCATGTCTTATCTTCAGACCTGCTACTTTCTTCTTGGAGAATTGAGGTTTTGGTTTGTTTTTCTGAACGTGTTGATCGTCTTTGGACTTCACACGTTCTTCTTTGTTCTCTGACCGTCCTCTTCTTTCGGATGTCTGTGATGATATCTGAAAGGTACGAGAGGAAAGTATATCAGGATCTTGATACCCGTCAGGTTTTCTCAAATTATTCCTATTCCTGAGGTTGTACCTCCTTTCAGACGGCTCCTTTTGAGGAGACCTACCTCGGGATTGAGAATCTTTTTCTTTTAAATGTTGTTTGTTATTTTCCCCACTTCTTTTTTAGAAGAGGTAGGATTGTTTTTAGTAAAGGCCTTTTCAGGGCTTTCAGACAGTTGTGGTTTAACTGTGTAATTCGATTAAATTTTGTATCTGATTAAGTAATTCTACGTCTGACATTGCTTCAATTTCCGGATGAGGTGGGTAGCCGGCTAAAATCGGCCACGTTACTCCTGGTCTACCTAGTGGACAGAGCCTGGTAAAGTGATTGTAATGTTTTAGGACGCCTTTAAACCAGAGATCATGCGCCTGGTATGTGAGTGGAATTTCAATATCCTCAAAATGAAAATATTCCTCAGTTGGTTCATCTTCTTTGTAGAAGTGAAACGTTTTAGTTAAAGGATTTGATTCTGGGAATACTATCCATGAATAGAATACCTCTGTCTGGTGAGGTTCGTGTGCCTCTATCACAAAAACTGCCCTACCTTCTCTTGGTGTTAGGCCATGTTTTATAAGTTTTAGAGTGATGACTCTCCTTAAATTTGGATGGATGTTTATAATACCCTCATCGGTTTCATTTAAACCTGTAGTATTAAAGCCTGCTACAATTTAGTCAGCCGCAGCCTCTGTATCAAACATTTTGCTTAATGAAAAATGTAGAACAAGTTTCAAGGAAACAAAGATGAGGTGCACAATATTTTGGAACACTGTATCCTTCAACGTTTAACAAACCAAACAGCTAATACATAGGATTTTTTTCCTACTCAGCTATGGTGGATATTATCCCTACCCACTCCAGACGTCTTATGGAGTATTATGAGTAGGGGTCTCTGAGAAAAGCATGACTGAGTTACTTCAGTATCTAGCGTTAAATTAGTGCCTTACCAAACCGTTGAGCGCCATGCAGTGTAGTTCCTATATCCCTGATAGGCTCTGCGCATTGGAATAATATACACTATAGTTTTGACATAGGACTGAGGTCAGTATGTCTCTATCGAGTACATTAAACATAATTACTTGTGTGTGCCAGCTAACTCAGAGGTCACTGGAAACTTCTCGAATATACAAGAAGGGATTAGTTTCTGACAACCGCAAAAACATGACAATTTTGTTTCCCTTAAGAGTCGGAACAATCTCAGAACCGTGGAAACAATAGATAACAGTTTCACTCAGTCAATCATGCATGCTTTGTTTCTACAGAGTTGCACAGAAATAGACGGGCGTTTCAGTAAAAAGGGGTTTATTGAACAGTATTATTTCTCATGCAAGAGATATGAACTGCTACAATCGTAAGACAGGAAGCGAAGTACAATACGTTAGTACAATAGTTAGCAATTAGATAACATAATACTGCAATAGCATGGTTTGTAGCTATGACATATATTCAGAAAATACATACATAAATAACACAGGGTAACATGTGAAGACTCATCTGGTGCTTCTAAATAGTTCTACCCCAGTGTACCTAACCTAAGTGTAGTACGAGGTAAGAAGTAGGTGCTGTTTACTAAAGTATAGCTTTTAGTTTTGCCAAGAGTTGCCAAAAGTTTCTCTAAGTTCTAGTCTGCTCCATACCTTAGAATGTGTGAGGTTGGAATCTCTTTCCGGGACTCAATATCTAACACCCCGCAAGGGGTGTCAGAAACACTGGAGCTGGATTATCTGCGAGGAGGATAACAGCATCTGGTCAGTGGATCAGGCGGGAACTCGATCTCCTTCCGAACTTGTCGTGGTGAACCGCAAGTAGGCAGTCGAACTGGACCGTACCTGAACC
Source organism: Triturus cristatus (assembly GCF_964204655.1). Taxonomy (NCBI): domain Eukaryota; kingdom Metazoa; phylum Chordata; class Amphibia; order Caudata; family Salamandridae; genus Triturus; species Triturus cristatus. Next base: position 54,208,466 of record NC_140592.1, read on the forward strand.
ATGGTTTGCCAGGGCAAGTGCAGGTACAATTATACCTTGAAGGTGTTTAGGAATGCCTGTATTGACATACAAGTCGGGCATCGGAGCGTCTTGAATGAACCCCTAAGGAATAGATGTTCATGCATAATAAAGGAGTTCTTGGAGAAATTAATATCCAAACAAGGGAAATTCCTAAAGGCTTAAGAGTCTGGTTTTCCAAGAACTCGTTTTGACATGGATTGACGGATGTAGGAGACCATGCCTGTATTTGGTTAGCATGGACAATGCCTAAATAAGGGCTGGATTTTCTATGACTAAATAATGGCAATATGAATTGTACCTATATAAGGGCATAAATTGGGGAAACCTATATACGGAATCTAAATCTACACACAACCGTACTGTGCCTCTTCCGAAAGCTGGATTGATGCTGGTCTAGGAGTTGGAAATTCTCAATGTAAGCACAAAGTTGGGAATGTACGTATTATTCTAGTTTGTTTGGCTAGGGTGTGGATGTCGGGAGATAGGGCGGAAATTATTGAGGTCAGCTTTATCTGCGTTTTTATTTTTTAGTATAGGTGACACCTGAGCGTGGGGAGAGGGATGAGGGAAGAGGGATCAATTGTTAAAGGCAACTTCAATTCTCCTTTCAGAGAACCTAACTTAGAAAACATGCAGGACATGAATCCTGCCTTCATATTGTTTCAGGAGTCCCTCTCCCAAGTGCTAGATATAGTTGCACCATACAAACAACACTTTTCTAAAACTAGCAGCTAGCATGCTCCCTGCGATACTGCCAAACAGAAGCTCGCTAAATAGAGATCAAAAGACAAATGGACATGGAGGGCTTTGAAATCAGTAACTGACAAAACCAACTAGAAACTAGCTTTAGGTGGCTATCACAACAAAATTAGGACAGCACATAGACAATATACCATCAATAGGCTAGCTCAAGCGGGAAACTCAGTGAAAGAACCATTCAAGGTCCTAAAGAAATTCACTAAGCCTGTGGCCAACACCTCTGCCATTCCTGCCTCTCAAACACTGTCCAACACTATTGCGAGCCATTTTGAAACAAACATCTCTATTAGAACTTTCATACCAATGTCATACCTTCCCCTAAACTATGCCCTATTTATCCTTCCACAGAGACACTCAGTGGTGCTTGAAAGGTTGGATCCCATCTCTACAACTCAGTTACTCGATATCCTAGCTAAAGCTCAATCTGGTTCTCCCTCAGACCTCTGGCCCCCACACATAATGGCCACTATTCTTGCCCCAGCCATCACCTCACTGTGAAAGAAATCACTGGCCCTAGCTGCTGTTCCTAAGGAATGGAAATCAGCATATGCTAAACCCATCTTAAGAAAGGCCAATGCAGATCCTAGGGAGCCAGCTAATTATTGTCCTATAACCGTTTTTCCTTTGACGGCCAAAGTTCTGGAGCCCTACGTTAACAAACAGCTCTCCTACTTAGAGAATCACCAACTCTTGGATGCCTCACAATCTGGCTTTAGAACTGCCCACAGTACACAAACTGCTTTCCTAGCCGTAGTAGATTCTATTAGATGGTCTCTCGACGTCGGTACTCCAGCAATGCTGGTACTCCTTGACCTGTCGGCAGCATCTGATACTGTCTCACATTCTGTCCTGATTCAACCTCTCCAAGAGATTGGTATCCAGTTTACTGCAATTGACTGGTTCAGGGACTTTAACTGTAGAACCCAAATGGTTTCCATCTGCACCTTTCAATCTAAGACCCTCTCCCAAAACAAAGGGGTTCCACATGGTTCCTCCTTAAGCCCCATCTCTTTAACATCTACGTAGCACCTCTTGCCCAGATAGTCAAGTCATGTGGTTTTGAAATTCTTTCCTATGCAGATAATACAAAACTGGTCATCATCTTTGGACATGACAGTGAAACCAACAAACTTAGATTCATCATCTGCATGAGGAAACTTGCCACAAGGATGTCTCTCAAGTGTTTTCAGATGAACAGGGACAAAACAGAGTACTGTTTGGCAAGGCTCACCTAAATTGGTCGGAGGACTGGTGGAGGACTGAGCTCGGCCCAGCGCATTCTCCCAGTCAAACGGCTAGGAATCTAGGTGTCCTTGTGGTTGATGACCTATCTATGAAGGAACAGGTCATATCCACATGTAGCACCTGCTTCAGAATAATGCGTCTCTTCAGGAGAATGTTTCAGTGGCGTCCATCAAGCGCAAGGAAGACTCTCACAAAACACTAATAATCAGTTGCTTTGACTGTGGTAATGCCATAACTCTGGCAGACAACAAATCTCTTCTCTCCAAAATGCAGGTCGTTCAAAACACGACGGCACGCTTAGTTAACAAACTGCCGCCAGGCGCACCTTCTGCTCCCTTGCTCAGAGCCATCCATTGGCTCCCCATCAGAAAACTGTAGACTTCAGGTTGAAAGTTAGACTTCAGATGTAAAGTTAGACTTCAGTTCCAAAGTTAGGCTTTAGGTCTAAAGATAGACATTACGTCTGAACTTAGACCTAAACTTAAACTTCAGGTCTAAGTTTACCTTTGTGAATCGGGCCCAGAATGAGGTCCTGTCTGGGCTTTTTTTACCACAAGGAGACTTCACAAAAAGTGAAGGCTTTTTTAGACAAGAAAATACAAACTTTTTTTTTTTCTTCTTAAATCAGAGACAGGTCTACGTGCACTCCAGGTGCTGAAAAACGTCGAATTAAGACAAAAAGGAAAGGTTTTGGGAAGATTTTACAATATTATTTGGCAAAAAGGCAGAGGGCCCACTTAAAAAAGGTAAACTTAGAACTTAAGTCTATCTTTAGACCTAAAGTCTAAATTTAGACCTGAAATCTAAGTTTAGACCTAAAGTCTAAATTGAGACCTCAACACTAAGCTTAGACCTAAAGTCTACGGGTGTGAATCACAAAGGCAATCTGAGACAAAAGTCTTACTATACGACTTTTGGTATTCACAGAGGTCATTTACGTTTCGCATCATTACGTATGCAGTCGGGCTAGAATCTCTAGCCCAAGCATTAATATCCAGCTCAAGCCCTACTCTCCGGCTCGGGCCAGAATCTCCACACTCGGGTAGGAATGTCTGACTCGGGTCAGATGTAGTGTAATCAACGGGCCAAAACACAATTTTTATAAAAAGAAACATTAGGAACACTGAGATAAATGCATTGTGGTACATGCAGTCCACAATTTGCGCTCACCTCGGTGTTGACTGTATAGTTACAACGGAAATAGATTTTTAAAAAACCATAGAAATTAACAGAAAAAAATCAAAGGTTACAAGTGCGTTATAGTTAGGCTCAGATTTAACTAGCATAAAACCAGTGAAATTATAGTTACATGAGCTAACTACTACGGAAGCCCCCGCAATGTACTTTTCATGACCTCACTTTTTACATCACTCATGACATGGTCAGTGACATCACTGTTCCCTTTTCTTTTTTTAAAGAGTTTTTGTGGAACTCACCTGAAGCAGAGTCCCAAGATAGCTGCCAACACTTCCTGGTTAAAATGTTGGCAGCCAATCAGATATCAGCACGAGATCTGGAAGGTTCACAGAGCCATCGCATCCCTAGGTATACAAATTTGGATTTCCCTTAATATCTTAAAAACTACTGAACGGATTTACACCATTTTACAAAAAGGCTGCTTTCTGGACCCACAGCTACCTTACATTCAAATTTGGTGTAATTCCGTTCAGCGGTTCAGGTTGCAGCAGTGGGAAATTGCAGGGGGGAAACACGCTTTGGGACCCCCATTTTTTGGCACCCACCACTTGACGGATCACCCCGAAACTTTCAAGACAGCAGCTGAAGTGAGTGGCAAACTAGTTTTGAAAACTTCATGAGGATTCGTCAAACGGCACCTAAGTTATTGGCAAAAAAATCCTGCTTTTCCTATGGTAAATAGGTCCTAACTATAACCACCTAGCTTGTCAATTGCCTGTGACCTCCAGTTCCTGCTTGTTCCAGACTGATCCAGTGACACAGCAGCTGCCCAGGTTTCCCGCTGGGGTTTTCTCAACCGAATTTTCCCACTCACTGTTTTCCCCTGCTAACAGAAGCCCCGCCCCCCTTACCTCCTTAATGCAGGCCGCAGCGCAATCATGAAGCGGATATGCGCTGCGGGCATGTTGAAGGCACACCAAAGACAATCATGTCTGTGCCTGCCTGCGCCTGGACTGCACGCAGTGTCACAACCCCTGGCCCTTCTGCCCACAAAGATACACCATCTCTGAGCTCTACACCCTCGACCCTGTACACCGCAGCAAAGAGTGCCACCGTGCCGACCCAGGCTCCACTATTGGACCTCTCACCTGTACCCACTGCCACTTCACCTGCCACTACACTCACACCAGCCCACCGCCCAGCAGTGCCCGAACACACCACAAACACCATTTTACAAAAAGGCTGCTTTCTGGACCCACAGCTACCTTATTTGCAAATTTGGTATAATTCCGTACACGCAGTTCAGGCTGCAGCTGTGGGAAATTGCAGGGGGAAAACATGCTTGGTGACTCCCCTTGTTTTTGCGGCCCACACTTAACGGATCACCCCAAAACTTACAAGACAGCAACTGAAGTGAGTGCCAAACTAGTTTTGTAAACTTCGCGAGGATTCGTCAAACAGCACCAAATTTATTGGTAAAACAAAAAATGCTTCTCCTTTGGTAAGTAGGTCCTAACTATAACCGCCTAGCTTGTCACTTGCCTGTGACCTTCAGTTCCTGCTTGTTCCAGCCATATATAAAAACTTTGCACCCCAATCCACACCTACGGACTTCCTTGAAAAATACGCCACCACCATAACCGACAGTACCCACACACTGACCACCTGGAATATACTCTCCAACCAAGACACCACCTCTGCCATGAAATCCATCCATTCAGAAGCTCCCACAGACCCATGCCAGCACCATATCTTCAACCTCGGAAACCAAAGGATCGTGTCAGGAACTCACCACCCTACTTAACACCTCTATCACCACCCCAACTTTTCCTGATTCCTGGAAACGCACCAAAGTCAGGAAACTACTCTAAAAAAACCTCCGCCAACCCCAGCTAACTCAAAAACTACCGGCCAATATCCCTGCTCCAATTCCCAGCGAAGATACTGAAAAAGAACATCAACAATCAATTCATGACACCTGGAGCAGAATCAGCTACTCCATGCCTCCCAATATGGCTTCTGTAGCAAGCACAGCACCAAAACTGCCTGATTGCAGCCACTGATTGCATCCGAACCCCCCTTGATCGAGGAGAAACAGCGGCATTGTTGCTCCTCAACCGCTTGGCAGCCTTCAACACCATATCCCACTACACACTGATCGAACGACTCCACAACATCGGCATCCAAACATACGTGCTTAGATGGATCACCTCCTTCCTCACCGGAAGAACCCAAAGGATCCACCTCACACATTTCACCTCTGAACCCAAGGAGATCACCTGCGATGTCCCCCAGGGCTCATCCCTCAGCCCCGCGGTCTTCAACGCATATATTCCCCGCTGGCCAACATCGTCAGATTCCACGGTCTCAACATAATTTCCTACACAGATGACACTCTAATCACCCTTTCACTCACCAACGACCCCACCACCACCAGAACTAACTTTCACAGATACACCTCAAACATCTCCAACTGGATGAAGAACAACTGCTTGCAGCTGAACACAGACAAGACAAAAGTACTGATCTTTGCCAACAGCAGCAACACATGAAACAACTCCTGGTGACCATCAGGCCTAGGACCGGCACCCACTCCCTGCAACCACGTCAGAAACCTAGGAATCACCACTGACAAGCTCACCATGAAATCACAGATCAACGCCGTCTCCTCCGCATGTTTCATCACTCTGCGCATGCTATGCAAGATCTTTAAGTGGTTACCCCTACACACGAGATGCACCAGGACACAAGCCCTCATCACCAGCCGACTGGACTACAGCAATGCCCTTTAAGTAGGATTCGCTGCACACCTTCTAAAGAGACTTCAAATCATACAGAAAGTCACAGCCAGTCTCATCTTTGGCCTTCCACAATGAACCCACATCACACCCCACCTCAGGAAACTCCACTGTTTCCCAGTACAGATGAGATGCCAATCCAAGCTGCTGACCCACGCACACAAGGCCCTACACCACCAAGGACCTGCCTATATTAACCACTGACTGAACTTCCACTGACCATCGAGAAGACTACGCTCTGTCTCCTTTCACTTACCCATACTCTTGCATTTTCCAAAGAAGAAGTGGAGAACGCTCCTTCTCCTACATCACAGCAAAGACCTGGAACAGTCTCCCCAAGCACCTCCAGAGCCTCACCCCACTTCCGGAATTATGAATGGCCCACAAGAAATGGCTGTTAAAAATAAGCCTCCAGGGCCTGCAAGCACCTGGATACCCTATTGCATGAATAGCCACTCTTTATAAATCCTGACTGACTTACTAGTAACTGCCAGTAGGATATATATATACACGGTTCTTCCGACCGGGGAGGGGGGGACGGAGGGAGAGGGGGAGAGAGGGAGAGAGGGACAGGGAGAGAGAAATTTTCCCATAAAGAAATCTAGTCCACCCACCAAGCGGGATGGGGGAGGTGTCACGGGTACGGATCCCGTGTAGAAGTGCAAAGAAGGCACACCTCCCCGTAATCCAAACAAAGTGCAAGACCGCACACAATGTTCTCAGTCAATAAAGTTTATTGTGGCTTTTTTTTTTTTACAGTAAACATTATTGGCTGAAAACATTGTGTGCGGTCTTGCGCTTCCTTTGGATTAAGGGGAGGCGTGCCTTTTTTTGCATATATCTATATATATATATATATATATATATATATATATATAGCGACCAAGGCTAAAGAATCGCTGGGTGACCTGATGTCAGCTTGCTGCTGCCGGACGAAATAAAGATGGTGAAAAGCAGCATTGGGAGTGGTGTCTTCAATTGTGTGATAACGTTTGATTGGAATATAGAGGTGGCCTGCTCTGGCTATGAAGACACCCTACCGCAAGAAGAGCATGTCCGTGTGTTCCCCAAAAACGTGACACACACAAGGAGCAACGTACCTGTTTGGATCGGCGCAAAGCAAGCAGCAAACTGGTCCAGTTTGAGTCAGCGACCTGACTGGAATTTATCAAGGGAGGATGAGGGACGGCCGCACCACTATGGTATGATTACGGACTATAGTAACCACAATACGGAGTGCAGACACGCCCATAGGGGCGGTATTAAGAACTCAAATCACCTGCACAGACTTGCAAAGCTGTTCCTTTCCCCAAAGCCTAGCCAGTGTAAAAGGGGAATCCTTCCCCGAAACGTGATGGCTAAAGAATCGCTGGGTGAACTGATGTCAACTTGCTGCTGCCAGCCGAACTAAACATGGTGAAAAGCAGCGTTGGGAGTGGTGTCTTCAATTGTGTGAGCAAGTTCAATTGGAATATATGTAAATATATATTTATATATACATTTAGATAGATCGACAGATAGATAGATTCTCTTCCAAGGTATCCTCATCAATAGTCAAACAACTGAATAGTACTTTAGAAACACGTGCAGGGATCCCGGAGCACTTAAAAAAGTATATCCATATATGTATAACAAGAATTTGTACATAGTACTTTAGAGATATAGTATAGATACATACCTAAAGTACTATGTACAAATGATTGCTATACATATAGGTATACTTTGTGAAGCCCTCCAGGATTCCTGCAGATGAGCAGGACTATTTAGTGCTTATGACTATTGATGAGGATCCCCTTTAAGACAATGCCCAATCACTTTACACAGGCCGAAAGATTTCCACACCAGCAATGCACAGAACCACTGGGATACGAAGTCCATCCAGCACCATCACACCAACCTACCACGCACCATGGAAGAACCTCTGAGAAGCTATAGGCAAGCCGTCAACAACCATTACTTCATCAGATTGCATATACCATCCTACCAGTTCTTTTACAAGTGCAGCACTGCTATCACCCATAGAGAGTCTTACAACCTGAATGGAATCCGACCATCATTACACCAAAGGCCAGGAAGCACTCATGACACACTGAAGCAACATTAAACGAGCAAAAATCTGCTCATCCCATTGGTATTATGGTCCAATATTCAGTATGTCTCACTGTGAGAAGTTGGCCTGATGTATGATGTCACTAGTTCTAGTGTACACCTTATATCAGTCCAAATACCCTTATGGTGATTGGTTGTAAAGTCAACCTTATAGACCAGCTATCCTAGTGGTAGCATGGACAAGAGCAGTCTTAGGCTAAACTCTGAATGGCATGTGAAGCCAGCTGTGATACCATATATAATCCCTTGAATACCAAATGAAAGGACACCACAACAGATATATATATAAAATAAAGTGTATTTATTCTAAGCAACCCTCAGCACTCTTTATGAGATTAGAGGTAAGTACAACACAGTCTTATTTAAGCATACATTAAGTCACACAGGTAAGTAATACAGTTAGGCCCTAGGGGCCACGCAAACCATATACTAAGTAAGTGGTATAAGAACCACTGTCACGGAAATAGAATAGGCCTAGGCCTAGGGAATCGCTGGGGCTACACTACACTAGCGTTAGTTAGGAAGTGGGAGGCCCACGGGATTCGTGTGCAGAGTGGAAACACTCACACGTAATGCGTAAAAGTCAATAGCAATAGTACAGTTTAGAAAACGGTAGATTTAGGACACTTCCGGAGTAGCTAGGAAGTTGAGACTTGAAAACTAGACACTAGGATAGTCACTATCCTGATGAGCACCGGAGTACCCAAGTTACCTAGCCCACAGGCTGCGGGTGCATAGGGGTGAAGATGCGTCGTTTTCGTCGTCGACTCCTATGGATGCCTGAAGAAAGATGCTGACAGGCAGTCAGTGAAGAGTGTCCGGTGGATCCCAAGGCTGGGATCAAGAAGAGAAGAAACCTGCAAGCAGAAGGGACAGAGTCAAGGTCACTAGCCAGTGACCAAGTGGAACCAGGAAGGAACCAGGCGATGTCGTGAAGAGTTGCAGGTGAAGGTGAAGCTTGTCGCTGCAGCCAGGAGGACCAGGAAGCGTCGAGGACGACCAGGACCAGGAGGCGAGCTGTCCCACGAAGGCTCTTGCTGTCGGCGGCGTCGAAGTTGGACTAGGACTCACCAAGCCTTGGAGAGCGGAACCCACGAAGAACGAAGGACTTGCTTCTGGTGCAGACCAGGAAGGTCTGGGGTGCTTCTTCTTTGCAGAGAAGCGGGAGCAAGTCTGGAGGAGCCAAACCAGCGCAGAAGATTTCAGGGTGCGTCGTCACAAAGGCCACTAGCCAGCGGGCAAGCAACCGGACAGACGCGGCAAGCAGGAAAATGCTGAAGGGCCCCACGGAGGACTCGTGGAGTGTGGGGTTCTGATCTTCGGTGCAGATGGTGCTTGGGGTTGGGGCTTCTCAATCCCCAGTGCACAACTTCGAGGGTACCTCAGAAGCTGCGCTTTAAGTTACTAGCCACTTTTTCCAGGTAGCCGGTCCCACGTCGCTCGTCGCCTCCACGGATCTCAGCTTTGCTGTCGATGTGGATCAGGGTCGGAGAAGTCTGGAAGTCAAGGCTCTGGTCAGGCTCTGCAGTCGGTTCCTCGTAGAACGTGGGCAAAGCAAAGGGTAGTTTCTTGATGGTGCCTGTTTGCACAGGGTAGCCACTCCTTGGCTACAAGGGAGATTCTTCAGTCTTCTTCTATCGTCGAATGTCGAAGGTGCAGAGTTTCTGTTCAGTTTTGCAGGTTCAGGATAATCTACTCTCTTGAGGCCCAACTCCCACTCTTATACTAATCTGGGGGGCTGGGATACCTGCTAGGTCACGCCTTATGGGTGGGACCTGGGAGGGGGTGGTTACACCCACTTCCCTTTGTCCAGTTTCGCGCCAGAGCTGGGGCTGGAGTGCCCCAGCGCCGGTTTGAACTGGACTATGCAAGGAACACCTTGTGTGCCCCAGGCATGTCTCATTCCTTTCAGCCCACCCTGCCCCAATACACTAAAGGCTGTCTGGGGAGGTGCTAGCACCTCCCCAAGCAGGAAACCTATTGTCCAGGCCTCCCTGGCTGGGATCACTCCCAGCAGCAGGAGGTCAGACTTGTGTCTGTGGCAGCAGCATCCATTTTGTGATGCTGAGGCTTTGGTTAGAGATAAACAGCAAAGTAGGATTTTAACATGTCTCTCCCTCTAGAAGGGAGGAATAATATCCTCATCACCAGAAATGGTATGGGGGTATTATTCCAAAGTGTTAGACACCTTACACGACATGTTTTGATAAAGCCAAACCATAGTTACCATAACCGTTTAAGATTATAAGGCACTTTAAGAGTATATGGTAGGCTATATCATAGAACAGCTATAAGGACATGGTTCCGAAAGCTGCAGACAGGCTCAGCTCATGCTAGAGCACCATCTCACATGTTACCAAGCACTCTGCCTCTAGGATTGTTAAGGCCTGCCATAGGAGTGACTGATAGGTACACATGTGTCTATATATAAGGGTAGATATAGGCATACTATATCTAAGCAAGGGGTGATTACACGACCTTGCCCCAGCTGAGTGATCAGCCAGTTGTGTCTGATTGGAAGGCCAGACCAGGGGTGGCATAATACATGCTGCAGCCCCTGGGAGGCCTAGGGTACACCTATGCCCTGGGTACCTAGGGTACACTGTACAGGGTCCAATAAGGTGATCCTTACCAATTGGTTATGTACCTAGGGTACATGGAGTCCATTTTACAGAGAGAGCAGACAGCCTGAGACCCTGAATGGCAGGATCTCAGGCCAACTAAGTCGAAAAACCAGCTAGACACTAGGCAAAAAGTTGGGGGTAACCATAGTCAGATATCCACCTTCCTACACAACCCCCCCCCAAACGAAAGGAGATAAGGCTGGCCTTGACAAGGTAAGCCTCTATTGCCTAAGTGGCCATATAAGGAAGAACCAGCACTGGCATGGTTACCCCCTGTCTCATGGTCCACTAAGCAATCCCTCATCCTAAAGATATCATAGGGTCTCCACCATAGGGAATCTCTACCTTTGGTGTGTCTTTGCAAAGTAAAAGGCTGGTGTTGAGATGGAGTACTGAAGTGAGTGTCCCCAAAGTGAGGCCTCAGCTTCCTCCAATCATCCTCCACCATGGATGCCTTTCTTTCTCTAACTGAGTTGCACTGTGCTCTCAGGGTCAGCCTCTGGCTACCTAAAGCTGGAGGCTGGGTCCCTTTTGTGGGCTTACTGGAGGGACAGGTCAGGTTTGGGGCCCTAAGGTCCCATGTTTGCCTGTGCCCAACAGAATCCCTCTGGGGGAGGTCCCTAACTACCTGTGTAGGGGATCCCTCAGGAATGTTTTTACCCATCACCTGGCTAGGGCAACTAACCAGGCAATCCTCATTCTTTTGATGGGGGGGTTCTTGTGGACAGGGGCCCTCTTGGGGTCCACTGGCCTCCCTGACCTCTGCAGCCCTGGGCTGACTGAGGCAGGGTAGAGAGAGGAAGGCTACCTGCACCAGACTGGGTCCCACCTTGGAAGGGGCCACTGACATCAGAGGCTCTGCCAGGCCAGGCCTGGCTACCTCTGGGGCAGTTCCTTCACAAGGGGTGAGGTCAGATCCCTGAGGAGGCTGACCTCTTCCTAATGTCTGGGGAGAGGGAGACTTTTCTTCCTCCCCACTACTCTCTGTTTGTGTGGAGTGATCCATAGTTTCAGGCTTCACTACACCTATATCAGTCTGAGTGTGGGCTGAGACCATTACAGCCTTGCCAACCTTTTCAGGAAGGCACTCAGTTTGTGTTTGAGCTGTGACTGTCACAGCTCTGCCAATTTCTACAGGGAAGTCTGTCTGTGCCTGGGCTGTGGCTACCACTGCCCTTCCAACCTTTTCAGGGAGGAAAGCTACTTGGACAGGGGTTGTGACTGGCACAACCCCACTACCCTTTTTGGAAAGGCCTACCATTTTAGAATGGGTGTCTTGTTCAACTCCAGCCCAAGCTGAGAGTTCTAAGTCATTCCTCAGCAAGCAGTCCACAGGCAAGGTTGGAGACACTGCCACCCTTTTAGGGCCAGTGACACCTCCCCAGCTGAGACATACCTCTGCCATGGGATGACTGTTCTGTTTGCCATCAATGTTAGTTACCTGGTATGAGAAACCAGGCAAAAGCTGCTCAGAGGGAACTAGCCTATGGGCCACCATAGTGATGCTAGCTCCAGTGTCTCTGTAGGCCTCAGCTTTTCTACCATTGATGTAGGGTTCCTGTCTGTACCTACCCAAAGTGTTGGGACAGGCAGTGAAGTTGGCAAACCCCATGCCACCATCACAGACAAGAGTGGCTGCTGTAGGGGAATTGGCTAAGCCAGAGTCCCCCTGTGTTCCCCAAGAAAACCCAACCAAATTTTTGGGGGCACTCCCACCACCTGGGGGATTACTGCTGACAGTAATAGGTGGTGTGACAGGAGTAGTTGGAGGAACAGTTTTGTTTTTAGCCTGTGGACAACTGCTGTCAGTTTTCCAATGCCCAGGTGTTTTACACACATGGCAGTAAGGCTTTTTAACTGTGGTAGAGGAGGGAGCTTGGGACCCACCACCCTGTGTGGAGTTTTGGGGCCCTGAGGAAGATTTCTCTTTTGCTTTATCCCCACCCTTCTCTTGAGGCTTGGTGGTATCTTTCTTTTGGTCACCCCCCTGATTTTTAGGCCTAATCCTGGTCCTGACCCATTTATCTGCCCTCTTTCCCAATTCTTGGGGAGAGGTCAAATCTGAGTCTACCAGGTGTTGATGGAGAAGCTGGTTCTGACAATTACTAAGGATCTGCTCCCTCATAATCAAGTTGTACAATCCTGTATAGTCCTGCACCTTGCTGCCATTTAACCAACCTTCCAAAGCCTTAGTGGCACAATCCACAAAATCAGACCAGTCCTGTGTCTGTGTCTTCTGGGTGTCTCTGAACAACAACCTATATTGCTCAGTGGTTAAGCCAAACCCATCTATCAGAGCACTCTTCAGGACTTTGTAATTGTTTGCATCCTCATCACTGACTGTGAGGAGCTTGTCTCTACCTTTGTCAGAAAAGGAGAGCCACAAGATAGCTGCCCACTGACTTTGGGGTACCTGCTGTACTTTGCAGGCCCTCTCCAAAGCAGTCATCCATTTGTGGATGTCATCCCCATTCTGATATGGGGGGACTATCTTGCTTAGGTTTCTATGGTCATAAGACCTATCCCTATCTCTAGGAATGTTGCTGCCACCAGTGGGTTCTGACCCACACAATTTTTGCTCTCTAGCCAGAGCAAGCTTCTCTTTGGCAAGGGCAATTTCTTCCCTCTGAATCCTCAGATTAGCTTCCCTCATTCTGGCTTTATGCTCCTTTCTCTCAGGTGAAGTCATTCCCCTGTGAGAGGAAGCATTAGAGATGCTAGAAACATGGGAGTGGATGGATTCCCTTGAAGGGGATCTGTCCCTCCTGCTTCTCTGTGAAAGCCTACTTGGGGGTCTGTATGGGGGGACCCCATGCAAACTCCCATGTAAACTTAGGTTAGCCTGGCTAAGTCTCCTTACTTGGCTCTGGCTGTCTACCTCCCCATCTAAAGCCCCATCTGAAGCCCCATCTGACTCCTCTGTGGTGGGTAGACCCTCCTCTGTGCCTAGGGCACCTGCCTGAGATGCCCTATGAGCATCATACTCCTCTAGGAGTTGTCTTAACTGAAGGAGGGTAGGGTTTGCACCCTGTTTTATTCCTCTGGAGGTACACAAGTGTCTCATCTCCTGGAATGTTAAGGTATCATATCTAGAGGGGATCTTTTGCAGACCTGATCCTCCTGAGAGAGCATCTACTTGATCTCCTCTCAGAGACATGACCTAGTGAGGGTGTGGTGTGTGCACCTACCTACACTAGTTGTATCTACTAAACCTCTCTAGTAGTTGTAGTCAGGGTGTGTTACTCCCTTCAACCTACAACTACAAAGTCCAGTAGGACTTAAGTATAATAATCTATGTTATATGTACCTAGACAATATCTGTGTGATCTTTCAATTTAGTATCTCAAGATTACCATGGTATTACAACAGCAAGCTCAGATCCCAACCGCTGCTCACCAATGTGAGAAGTTGGCCTGATGTATGATGTCACTAGTTCTAGTGTACACCTTATATCAGTCCAAATACCCTTATGGTGATTGGTTGTAAAGTCAACCTTATAGACCAGCTATCCTAGTGGTAGCATGGACAAGAGCAGTCTTAGGCTAAACTCTGAATGGCATGTGAAGCCAGCTGTGATACCATATATAATCCCTTGAATACCAAATGAAAGGACACCACAACAGATATATATATAAAATAAGGATTAGTTACTTACCTGTAATCCTAGTTCTCTTCCAGGGGTATCCTCATCAAAGTCATAAGCATTAGAATATTCCCGCCCATGTGCGGGATCCCGGAAACAGTATATTATATGTGCCCCACATATACATATCCATACATATATACCTATATGTATACACAAGCAAATGCAGCCCCTAACACCCTAGAGCTGAATCATGCTGTAAGGAATTTCCACTACACATTAGAAAAATAGCATTATAAACATGAGAAACAACATTATAACTTGTTTGGAAACTGTTTTAATGCTTAGAAAACAGCAGAAATTCTTAGAAAACACTGAAAGCATAGGAAGCTCCCAGGCTGCATTGCAAATACCCAGTCTAAAAAGACTGAAAAGCTAACTCATAGCTGTATAGTAAAAACTGACACCGTGCCTTTAAGGCACACCTGACCCCCACCTTCCCATCATGCCTCAGGGGTGACAGTTAGGTCAGTTGTTCTTTGCGGAGACTGAAAAGTCATGGCACAAAGAAAATAATAACCTCTGAAAACTATCACACCTTTGCCCGGGGAGGCGGGAGGGTTGCTTATGACTTTGATGAGGATACCCCTGGAAGAGAACTAGGATTACAGGTAAGTAACTAATCCTTCTCTTCCAGGGGATCCTCATCAATAGTCATAAGCATTAGAATAGAATAGCGAGCCTCACCTCATCTCCCTGCGGGCAAAGGAAAGAAAAAACAGAGAAGGGACAGTATGCTCAGATAGCTCAGCTACCCAAACAGGTTCCTCAAGGAGGCTTGGCCTACTTGGGCATCCGCCCTGGAATCGGATTCGAGGCAGTAGTGCCTGGTAAAAGTATGGACCGATTTCCAAGTGGCCGCCTTGCAGATCTCTGCCATAGGAACGTCATGCAGGAAAGCTACTGTGGCCGCTTTCCCCCTAGTAGAATGGGCCTTAGGGGCCAAAGGTAAGGGCCTTTTCGCCAGCTGGTAGGCTAGGGTAGCCGGGGTCGCTGGATTCGGGAAGAAGGATGGCAGAGAAATGGACTGATTAATATGAAAATCAGACACTACCTTAGGGAGAAAGGATGGATGTGCCCTTAAGACCACTTTGTGCTGGTGAAAAACTGTGTACGGCTCTTTAGTACACAGAGCCTGGATTTCGCTTACTCTGCGTGCCGATGTAATGGCTACCAGAAAAGCCGCCTTCCACGACAGATGCTGTAAAGAAGCTTTGTGGATCGGCTCAAAAGGTGGGCCCATCAACTTGGATAACACTAAGTTCAACTCCCACGGAGGTGAAGGGTTTCGAACAGGGGGGTAAACTTTTTTCAACCCCTGCAAGAAGTCCTTGACCACCTGCATCTGGAAAAAAGAAGGTTGACTGGGAGACCTCCTGTAAGCTGTAATGGCAGACAAATGGACCCTGATGGATGCATACTTCAAGCCTGATCTAGCTAAGTGAAGGAGGTACGGAAGGATGACGCCCTCCTGCCCCTTTGTAGGATCATGGTGATTCTCCCTACACCAAATGAAGAACCTCTTCCACTTAAACGCATAAGACGCTCTTGTGGAGGGTCGCTTCGCTTCCTTGAGAATATGCATGCAGTCAGGAGGTAGACCTAAATGTCCGTATTGCAGGACCTCAGGAGCCATGCCGTTAAGTTCAGTGAGGGAAGGTTGGGATGCAGAATCCTCCCGCCCATCTTGGACAGCAAGTCCGGCCTGCAAGGCAGCCGCCTGTGAGGTCGAACCGAGAGATGAAGAAGGTCCGGGTACCACCACTGGCGCGGCCAGTCCGGAGCTATGAGGATCATCTTCATGTCGGATCTGAGCAGCTTGGATACCACCTTCGGAATCAGAGGCAGGGGCGGAAAGGCGTAGGCAAATGTCCCTGACCAGTCCATCAAAAGAGCATTCCCCCTGGTCCCTGGACGGTGGAATCTGGACGCGAAGGCGTGGCATTTTGAATTTTCGTCGTCTGCAAACAGATCGATGTCTGGACGACCCCACCAACGGAACAGGTCCGCCACCACGTCGTCGTGCAGCACCCAGTCGGGCTGATCTTCGAAATGCCTGCTGAGTGCGTCTGCCTTGATATTCAATTCCCCTGGAAGGTGTACTGCCACCACCGAGAGGTTCCGGGCAAGCAGCCAGTGCCAGATCGCCTGCGCCTCCAGGGAGAGGGGCCGTGACCGAGTCCCGCCCTGTTTGTTCAGGTAAAACATGGTCGTGGTGTTGTCGGTCTGCACCAGGATTGAGTTGGTCTCGATTGCTGGGAGGAACGCTTTTAGAGCAAGGTGGACTGCCCGAAGCTCTAGCATATTTATGTGGTAGCCCTGTTCTTTTGCAGACCACTGACCTTGTATCTGGAGGCACCCCATGTGGGCTCCCCATCCTTGTAGCGACGCGTCTGTCACCACTGATTGCACCGGAAGTGGCTGGTGAAACGGGACTCCCACCAACAGATTGTTCTGACGAGTCCACCATGTTAGGGAAGATTTCGCTACCTGGGGGAGAGAGATCCGATCTCCCCAACGACCTGTGGACTGATCCCATTGATCCTCCAGAGCTTGCTGCAAAGGTCTCATCCGCAGCCTGGCGTGGGGAATCAGAAAAATGCAGGACGCCATGGAACCCAGCAGAGATGCTACCTGCCGAACTGACGGCCTCCGCATCTGCTGCATAAGCCTGCATTTTTTCTTCATTGAAGACAGTCTCTCCTCCGAAGGATACGCTCTTCCCACGCTTGTGTCCAGAACGGAGCCAAGGTAGTGGATGGACTGAGTAGGCCGCTGCACGGACTTCGCCATGTTGACGTGAAGGCCGAGAGCGTGCAACTGCCTTAGACAGATTTGGAAGTCTTTCTTCACCTGTTGCTGGGTTGGAGCCTTCAGTAACCAGTCGTCCAGGTACGGGTAGACGAAGAGACCCTGCTTGTGTAGGCAGGCCGCCACCACTGCCATACATTTGGTGAAGACTCGCGGGGCCGACTTGAGTCCGAATGGAAGCACTTTGTACTGGTAGTGCTTGTCTCCTACCACAAACCGCAGGTACCTGCGGTGATGCTTTGCTATTGGAATGTGAAAATACGCATCTTGGAGGTCCACCGAACACATCCAATCTCCGACTTGTAGATGTGGACATATTTGGTGAAGCGCCAACATACGGAACTTCTCCTTGACGATGACTTTGTTTAGGAGACGAAGGTCCAGAATCGGCCGAAACTTGTGCTCTTGATCTTTCTTGGGCACCAGGAAGTACCGGGAGTACACTCCTTTTCCGACCTGTGAAGGAGGAACCCTTTCTATGGCATGCTTTTGCAGAAGGGACCTCACTTCCTGCTTGAGTAGGTTTAGGTGGTGAGGACGGGACCTCTTTGGCGGGATGTCTCTGGGAAGCGCTCGAAAACGTAGCGCATATCCATGACGCAGTATATTCAGCACCCAGCGATCTTTTGTGATGCTGACCCACTCTGCTAGATGTTGCGACGCACTTCCTCCCACTGGAGTGGGCAACGGTCGTAGAGGAAGCCACAGCTCATGACTTTCCTCCTCTTGTGGCAGTGGAGGACTGTTGTTGGTGTCCACCTCTGCCTCTGCCAGACTTTCCGCCTCGAAACTGGGTTTTCCCTTGGGGTTTGCTCTGAGACCACTGAGGGGTTTGAACCCTCTGTTGAGGCCCCTTGCGTTGGGTGGGTCGAAAACGGCGCTTGAACTCCTTTTTCTTCTCCAAGCCCACGGCTTTGAGAGTGTCCAGCTCAGTTTTCATGCGCCCCATCTCCTCATCCGTGTGAGTGCCGAAGAGGGAGTTGCCAGAGAACGGGAGGTTTAAAATCCGTTGCTGTGCGTCTGGCTTGAGCCCTGTCAGACGCAACCAGGACGACCTCCTGGCGCAGACGCCGTGTGTATAAGAGTGGGCTGAGATTAGCGCACCATCCGCCGCTGTGCTAATCGACTGATTAGCCACCAGTGCCCCTTCAGTAACAATCTCCTCAAAGTCCTTTTGGTCCTCCTTGGGCAGCTTGGATTTGAAACGTTCCATCGAATCCCAGAGGGCCCTATCGTACCTGCCCAGAAGCGCCGCCGCGCTGGAGATCTTGAGGGCTGCCGCCGCCGAAGAGCAGGTCCTGCGTCCCCATGAGTCCTGGGTTCTGCTCTCCTTGTCTGGAGGGACGGAGGAGGAGGCCGACGCCGTCTGACCCTTCCTGGCAGCTGCCACTATGACGGAGTCCGCAGGTGGGTCTGTCTTTACAAAGACGGGGTCAGAGGTAGCTGGCTTGTATTTTTTTAGGATACGAGCCGGAACGGCTTTGACAGTCGCCGGGGTGAGAAAAGTGTCCATGACTGGTTCCATGATTCCTGGGACCAAAGGTAGCAGCGGACGAGAGGCAGACTTTTGGTGAAGTGTTTCAAAAATCACCGAGGTTGTGACTTGGGGGACTGACATCTCAATCCCCAGCTTCAGTGCTCCCCGCTGCAACACTTCCTGGTAGGTGTTGATGTCGTCTACGGGAGAGACCCTGGACACTGGGCTGTCCGTGAGCGTGGGAGAATAGTTTCTGATGGAGGACTTGGAGGACGAGGAAGAGGACGATGATGGAGTCCTTTTGCGCTTCTGGTGATGATCACGCGCCCTTGACCCAGGTGAACGCTCCTCCCGTCTGGGGGAGCGCGATCTGCGTCGCCTGTAGTCCGGAGATCTCGGACGTGCTGGCCTGGGGGGACTAGCTCTGTCCACAGCCGCCACCAGGCGTTGCAGCGGAGAATCATGCACTGGGCTGATGTATTCCCGCATCCTCCTTGTAGGCCCTGAGTCTAGCCAATGATGTGCTGGTAGTAGCCATCTGGGCGACAGAGTAACGGTCTGAGTCTGAGGAGAAGACCTACGGGGTTGAGCTGCAGGTTCTCGTGGCTTTGCTGGTCGTGGAGAGGCCTCTGAGTGGGAGGAGGAGTGGCGAGAAGCCGACTCCGTAACCAGGACCACCGACTTGTCTGAGGCCTGTCTCGACGTCGAGCGCGGTCTTGACGACGATCCGTGGTGTCCTCTCCTGTCTCGCTGGGACTCTCTCGACGTCGAACGCCGTCTCGACGTGGACCGGCGGCCATGTTCCGTGGGCGAAGCCTGCCGCCTCGACGTCGAGCGGCGATGTGAAGCCGACGACGGAGGCTCTCTCTCCCTCGACGCCGGACGCCGCGGGGACGCCGGCGGAGATGCTGCCACACTCGACGTCGATACCGATGCCAACCTCGACGCCGAACGCCGCTTGGAGGACGACGGCGGAGGATCCTGCTGCTTCGACGTCGAACGTCGATGAAGCCTCGACGACGGTGGGGATGGTGCCCTCGACGACGGAGGGGTGGCACTCCTCGACGCCGGTCGTCGCCTGGTTGACGACGGCGGAGGGTCCCTGCTCCTCGACGCCGATCGACGTCGAGATGTCGACGGCGGAGGGTCCCTGCTCCTCGACGCCGAACGCCGCTGGGTTGGCGACGGCGGAGGCTCTCTGCTCCTCGACGCCGATCGTCGCCGGGTTGACGACGGCGGAGGCTCTCTGCTCCTCGACGCCGATCGTCGCCTGGTTGACGACGGCGGAGGTTCCCTGCTTCTCGACGCCGATCGTCGCCGGGTTGACGACGGCGGAGGGGGGGTGTCTCTCGACGCCGAACGTCGCCGGGTTGACGACGGCGGAGAGGATCTGGATCTCGACGCCGCTCTGGATCTCGACGCCGATCGTCGCCGAGTTGACGATGGCGGTCTGGACTTCGACGTCGACGTCGTACCTGCTCTCGACGGCGAGCCCGCTGTCGAGAACTTCTTTTTCGAAATATGACCTACCGGAACATCTTTTCCCAGCGCCGAGCCCGACGCTGAGGCGGAAGGACGAGAGGACTTGCTTCTAGATGATTTTTTATGCCTCTTGGAGCCCTTCCTCACCGGAGATCGGCCTCTAGATGGTTGTGCCAGGCCATAAGCGCGACTTCGCTCTCTGTCCTTCAAAGTTCTTTTGGACAGGCCCTGGCAGTGAGGACATGTGCTGGAATCATGGTCCTCCGGCAGACACAGGATACAGACCCTGTGAGAGTCAGTCGCGGCCTTTTTCTTGCCACAGGCAGGGCAAGGATCGAAAAGAGAAGGCATTTTAAGTGGAAAAAATGCCCAAATAAGCCTAAAAAAAGGCAGCCTCTTACTGACTTAGCTGTGAAACGTCGAAGTAAGGGAAAAAGAATTGAAAAAATAGACAATATTTTCTGACAAACTCTGAAAAAAGTGGAGCTCTGTTGCCAGGATCCTTCTAGAAGGAGCCGGAAAGAACAACTGACCTAACTGTCACCCCTGAGGCATGATGGGAAGGTGGGGGTCAGGTGTGCCTTAAAGGCACGGTGTCAGTTTTTACTATACAGCTATGAGTTAGCTTTTCAGTCTTTTTAGACTGGGTATTTGCAATGCAGCCTGGGAGCTTCCTATGCTTTCAGTGTTTTCTAAGAATTTCTGCTGTTTTCTAAGCATTAAAACAGTTTCCAAACAAGTTATAATGTTGTTTCTCATGTTTATAATGCTATTTTTCTAATGTGTAGTGGAAATTCCTTACAGCATGATTCAGCTCTAGGGTGTTAGGGGCTGCATTTGCTTGTGTATACATATAGGTATATATGTATGGATATGTATATGTGGGGCACATATAATATACTGTTTCCGGGATCCCGCACATGGGCGGGAATATTCTAATGCTTATGACTATTGATGAGGATCCCCTGGAAGAGAAAGTGTATTTATTCTAAGCAACCCTCAGCACTCTTTATGAGATTAGAGGTAAGTACAACACAGTCTTATTTAAGCATACATTAAGTCACACAGGTAAGTAATACAGTTAGGTCCTAGGGGCCACGCAAACCATATACTAAGTAAGTGGTATAAGAACCACTGTCACGGAAATAGAATAGGCCTAGGCCTAGGGAATCGCTGGGGCTACACTACACTAGCGTTAGTTAGGAAGTGGGAGGCCCACGGGATTCGTGTGCAGAGTGGAAACACTCACGCGTAATGCGTAAAAGTCAATAGCAATAGTACAGTTTAGAAAACGGTAGATTTAGGACACTTCCGGAGTAGCTAGGAAGTTGAGACTTGAAAACTAGACACTAGGATAGTCACTATCCTGATGAGCACCGGAGTACCCAAGTTACCTAGCCCACAGGCTGCGGGTGCATAGGGGTGAAGATGCGTCGTTTTCGTCGTCGACTCCTATGGATGCCTGAAGAAAGATGCTGACAGGCAGTCAGTGAAGAGTGTCCGGTGGATCCCAAGGCTGGGATCAAGAAGAGAAGAAACCTGCAAGCAGAAGGGACAGAGTCAAGGTCACTAGCCAGTGACCACGTGGAACCAGGAAGGAACCAGGCGATGTCGTGAAGAGTTGCAGGTGAAGGTGAAGCTTGTCGCTGCAGCCAGGAGGACCAGGAAGCGTCGAGGACGACCAGGACCAGGAGGCGAGCTGTCCCACGAAGGCTCTTGCTGTCGGCGGCGTCGAAGTTGGACTAGGACTCACCAAGCCTTGGCAAGCGGAACCCACGAAGAACGAAGGACTTGCTTCTGGTGCAGACCAGGAAGGTCTGGGGTGCTTCTTCTTTGCAGAGAAGCGGGAGCCAGTCTGGAGGAGCCAAACCAGCGCAGAAGATTTCAGGGTGCGTCGTCACAAAGGCCACTAGCCAGCGGGCAAGCAACCGGACAGACGCGGCAAGCAGGAAAATGCTGAAGGGCCCCACGGAGGACTCGTGGAGTGTGGGGGGCTGATCTTCGGTGCAGATGGTGCTTGGGGTTGGGGCTTCTCAATCCCCGGTGCACAACTTCGAGGGTACCTCAGAAGCTGCGCTTTAAGTTACTAGCCACTTTTTCCAGGTAGCCGGTCCCACGTCGCTCGTCGCCTCCACGGATCTCAGCTTTGCTGTCGATGTGGATCAGGGTCGGAGAAGTCTGGAAGTCAAGGCTCTGGTCAGGCTCTGCAGTCGGTTCCTCGTAGAACGTGGGCAAAGCAAAGGGTAGTTTCTTGATGGTGCCTGTTTGCACAGGGTAGCCACTCCTTGGCTACAAGGGAGATTCTTCAGTCTTCTTTTTTCGTCGAATGTCGAAGGTCCAGAGTTTCTGTTCAGTTTTGCAGGTTCAGGATAATCTACTCTCTTGAGGCCCAACTCCCACTCTTATACTAATCTGGGGGGCTGGGATACCTGCTAGGTCACGCCTTATGGGTGGGACCTGGGAGGGGGTGGTTACACCCACTTCCCTTTGTCCAGTTTCGCGCCAGAGCTGGGGCTGGAGTGCCCCAGCGCCGGTTTGAACTGGACTATGCAAGGAACACCTTGTGTGCCCCAGGCATGTCTCATTCCTTTCAGCCCACCCTGCCCCAATACACTAAAGGCTGTCTGGGGAGGTGCTAGCACCTCCCCAAGCAGGAAACCTATTGTCCAGGCGTCCCTGGCTGGGATCACTCCCAGCAGCAGGAGGTCAGACTTGTGTCTGTGGCAGCAGCATCCATTTTGTGATGCTGAGGCTTTGGTTAGAGATAAACAGCAAAGTAGGATTTTAACATGTCTCTCCCTCTAGAAGGGAGGAATAATATCCTCATCACCAGAAATGGTATGGGGGTATTATTCCAAAGTGTTAGACACCTTACACGACATGTTTTGATAAAGCCAAACCATAGTTACCATAACCGTTTAAGATTATAAGGCACTTTAAGAGTATATGGTAGGCTATATCATAGAACAGCTATAAGGACATGGTTCCGAAAGCTGCAGACAGGCTCAGCTCATGCTAGAGCACCATCTCACATGTTACCAAGCACTCTGCCTCCAGGATTGTTAAGGCCTGCCATAGGAGTGACTGATAGATACACATGTGTCTATATATACGGGTAGATATAGGCATACTATATCTAAGCAAGGGGTGATTACACGACCTTGCCCCAGCTGAGTGATCAGCCAGTTGTGTCTGATTGGAAGGCCAGACCAGGGGTGGCATAATACATGCTGCAGCCCCTGGGAGGCCTAGGGTACACCTATGCCCTGGGTACCTAGGGTACACTGTACAGGGTCCAATAAGGTGATCCTTACCAATTGGTTATGTACCTAGGGTACATGGAGTCCATTTTACAGAGAGAGCAGACAGCCTGAGAACCTGAATGGCAGGATCTCAGGCCAACTAAGTCGAAAAACCAGCTAGACACTAGGCAAAAAGTTGGGGGTAACCATAGTCAGATATCCACCTTCCTACACTCACCATGATCCATCTGCCCTCATATATCCTGCTAACAACTTGACAGTTGCTCATCAACATTCTTGAAACAGAGCACACACAGAAACCTGGTATTTGTAAAGCATGGACTAATCACCCATAAAGGTCTCAAGGCGCCGTCGGGGAGATTAAGGGCCTCATGTAGGTGGCATACACTTTACCGATTCTAAAATACCGAATCATACCGATTCGGTATTTAGGAATCGGTAAAGTGTATGTAGGTAATATTTCGGTAAATGTTACCGAATCGGAGTAAGTCGGTAATTACCGAATCGGTATTTACCGATTCGGTAATGAGGCATACCTTCCCATTGATTGAATCAATGGGAAGGTATGCCTCATTACCGAATCGGTAAATACCGATTCGGTAATGGGGGGAGCACATACAAGGGTGGCAGGCTGTCACATTGACACCCTGTTGCACCCCTGATTCGTCCATGTGTGCACATGTGGCGCACATACATGCCCTAGGGGCATGTATGTCTGCCACATTGCACACCTCACAGTGCACTAAAAGGCACTTTTCACACATATTCGTCATTTACCAACAACTATTAGTTGGTGGTAAATAACGAATCCCCACACCCACCACACAGTCCCCCTACATCTCATTTCTGTATTCGGTATTTACCAAATCGGTAAAATTACCGATTCGGTAATTTTACCGATTCGGTAAATTACCGAATACAGAAAAGAGCCCCCTACATGTCAAAAGCCTAAATACCGGTCGGTAACGGTATAATTACCGAAAATCGGCCGTTACCGACCGGTATTCGGCTACGTACATGAGGCCCTAAGTGAGCTATTGCCTAGAGTCACACAATGCTGAGCTGATCTGCCTCCGGCACTGTGGATTGAACCATGAGCCTCATGCTCGGGAGTCAACCTCCCTGGCCGCTCCGCCACACCTCTCCCAACTCCCACACAGAGCACATGTAACGCCAAGATATCCCAGAAGCACAGCAGTTGGTGATATGTCCAAGGAGCCTCCACAACCAAGATGGACTTGGTGCTGCTCTACAGGAAAATACGGGTGTTGGCTGAACCCAAAAGAAGACTTCAGAATCTTGACAAGTTTTCAAGCCCCTCCAACAATGGCTTCAGACATTCATGCAGCAGAACAAAAGCAAGCTTTGCAATAGGCTTCACACAACTTAAGCAATGGTTCGGATGCACCTTGTGAAATTTGGACACTATGCACAAACTGTCAAGTGCTTTAGCAAGGGAGATCAATTCTGTACACTACAGTTATGATCCTGGTACCAGTGTTTGTGCGCAGACTCACATCCGGTAAATTATGAGTTTGAGCAACAGTGTGCTTTGGAAGCTGGTATCAATCATCTGGTTGTCCACCCCGTCCTACTGACGTACTCAGAATGTGATAAACTCTTAGTGGTGTCTCTGTTTGTTTGTTTTATTCTTCTACTACTGCACTTTTTCGCTTTGCTTTGATTTTTGGGAGGAATGTAATGTCCTGATGACACATCAGGCAAGCCCTCTTTCCTAGAGGCTGTCCTTACACCTACCCACATCCAACCCTGCATAAGCATCATCAGCCAGGTGAGCCTACCAATAAGGAAAAGCCAGGTGAAAATGTCCTCTCTAACTTACTTGCCAGTACTCCAGTTTTTGTTTTCATTTACTTTGATGTGGGACTAGGCACACAGCATTAAACTATCCCTTTTCTTGTGACAGAATCATGAATTGCAGTTAGTGAAACTAATTCTCTAAAGCCTAACAGAGCAAGATTCCAGAAATGAAACAAAAGTAAGAGAAAGGAATTGTTTCTTACATGTAATCCTAGCTCTCGCTCAAGGGAATCTCCAAAGAAATCATAAGTACTGAATAGTTAAGCTCAAGTGCAGGGATCCTAGAATTCCTGCACATGGGAGAGACTATTCAGTGCTTATGGTTACCAATGGAGATCCCCTGAGAGAGAAGGAATGGTGTCTTAATTGTAAACCTAGTTGTCTCTCAGGAGAATCTCCATTGAAATCATTAGCACTGAATAGTCTCGCCCACATGCAGGAATTCCAGATCCCCGCATGTGGTCAGGACTGTTCAGTGCTTGTGGTTATCAATGGAGATCCCCTGAGAGAGAAATATTGTTTTTAAAGTTGAGAATGACGTTACAGCCTATGAAGTAATATTTAGTAATGTTTCCTTCTTTGCCTCTTTACTTAGGATGCCTGCACAGCTGTCCGTTTTACCACAGACATGCTACTGTTCACTTCCCTTTTTCCCTGGAGGTCTCTAGCACTCTACCTAGAGGCCTCCAGTCCTCGAAATTCGAGGATCTGTGGGAGGAGGTTTGCGTATTTTAGGCAGCCATTGACACCGATGCTTCAGAGTATACATACTAAATTTCGTCAGGTTACAACAATAAAGGGCCATTCTGCACTGAATTAAACAATGGGTCTTGCAAGGTTGGATGCTCATTTTGTCCAAACTCTACTTGGATGCTGTTCACTGGGTCCCTGCCCTACTCCTATGAGAAAGACAAAAATGTTGTGGACTACAAGGATTCCAGATTATCATTGATTCTTCCGAAGGGCACTGTCATTGTCTCACTAAGTTCTTTTCCTTTAAAGCGATAGTCTTGTTATACTCTGTTGTAGCAGTGTTGGCTCTGGTTATCTAATATACTTATTTTGTATCCCAGATCAAATGCTTCAATGTAATCTAAATCTGCAAAATGCCACCTCCCACATCGTAGTATGATTGAGCCGTCAAGTACATATTTAACCAGCGTTGTCCTCACTAAGTGGGTTGGTTGCGCACCAAAAGCATTCTCCCCAAAAGTCTTGGTAGTTGCAGAGAGCTCTTAACAACTCTGGCTCCGTTTCACAGAGTAAAAATCAAACTCTGCCCTCCAATCGGTCATCTTCGATCCCTTTAACACACTAGTCTACAACAGACTCTCAGATTTCAAACCGAAAGTTGACCGACATCGAATCTCAGTGCAAGCAGCAATTGATTATCTCTGACAACTCATACCCCGGTCTATAAATGACAGTAAAGTATTATACTTTAATGTGAAAACTGAAAAAATTGCTCTTTCTCTTCTAACTAAACTGGTGTATTTGTTTGAGATCACGACCTCTAACCAGGAATGCCTCTTAAGACGATAAAGACGCTAAGCAGAACACTTCAAGCGTGGCATTGCCCTATAAAGCGAGGCATCCCTAGCCTTGCAAATAAGTGATCGATGAAAGAGCAGAAATAGATAGCCACTAAGTCATTGCAGTAATGTTCCACATGTTTGGTTTGCTCTTTCTGTAACTGTGCTGGCTAACTACAAATGTTTATTATGTTCGCTTTTTACTGACCAATCTTATTCTCTTTCTCTTGTAACGCGCTCCGATACACTTATGGGTCATGTTTGCGCTATATAAAACCTTTCAAATAAAAATATATAAGTAATGCCAGCATGCTCATTCTACGGGGTCCATTGACATACCAATGCTCCCATCCACTCCGACTAACTTCGCAACTGTTTTCCTGATGCCAGTTTGAATTAGTCAGAATTGAAGGCACAGACCATAAGTACGAGTTCACCGACGTAACCTCTTAAAGTTGTTCAAGCACAATTTCTAAACTTGCCATGATTTACACAACTTCAGAGGTGATAAGGTCCAAGGAATTAGATCACTTTTTCTTCTCATCACTTGGACTGTGGCTGTGGACCGGTTGAGGGATATCCACATTAATGAATTCAGACTTAAAACCTATTATACACAACCTGTCAAATAGATTAATATGTCGTTTTGTTTGTTAGGGCAATAAGGGACCAGTGCCTGGACCGTAGGCTTCATTTTCTGCTCAGGAATGAACTACCTGGGGCCCAAGTTCTGAAGGTGTGTGCTTTTTACTATAGCTGAGATGTGCCTCTGGATGTCTAGACAGTTGTCAAGAATAAAGCCCAACAATTTGGCATTCTACACAAAGACAGGATTGCCGTTTGGGGGAGAGACGATATTTTTTCGATTAGTAGATATTCAGTTTTAGTTTCAGTTTTAATTAGTGGCTGGTCATCCAATGTTTAACCTTGTTAAAGGAGGAGCAGAGAAGACACGTCTTCAGGGGAGGATATCTTCAGGTAGATCAGGTTATCATCTGGATATTGATGATAAAGAAATACAGATTATCTCAAAATCTCACCAAGCGGATCAAGGTAATGATTAAACAGTGTTGGGGAGAAAACAGAGCAATGTGGAACCCCTTGTTTTAGGTTGATTTTGCCCAAGACAGAACTCTCTATTTTCACCATTTGTTAATGCTAACGTAAAAAAGTTGTCAAACCGCTTTAGGACTGTCCCATCAATGCCCATCCATTCCTTCTGGATGCTAATCAGAGCATGGCAGTTGACTCTATTCTTCATAATTGCATACCTGGATTGGAGATTTTTGTGTGGTTTAAGCCAACAATGATTGTTCTTGAAATGTGTCTGCTTGATGGTCCACTGATCACTAAGGTTCAAGGGGCTCTGGGTCTGAGGATATTGCACCTATAAGACAGGAATCCTCAACGAAAAATGTTGGGCAAGTGTGTATTTTCAGCAGATTCACAGAAGCATTACTGTTGTGATTCTTAACTGACTGGTACATGTTTCCAGATAATGATTTATTGGTTCATAGTCTTGGTTTTTCTTGGCAGAAAGTAGGTGTTTTCAGCAATGTTTTCTTATTTGTCTTTGTTTGCTATTCTCTAGTAACTCCCGTTTACTGTGTAACACTGTGTAACTGATGTAATTTTGAAACTTGTAACTCGCAAATCCACATGTAAAGCGCTCTGATACCTTCGGGTCTAGCCAGCGCTATATAAAACTCGGCAAAATAAATAAATAAATAAAGGGTTTGATAATCGTGGTGGATGGGATACTCCGTTACAAACGAGACGTCTATCCCGTCCACTGTATTGCATGTTCCACAGGATATAATGGAATGGTAATACAGTATCCCATTCACCAAGATCGTAATCAAGCCTTAATTGCAGACGTATGGCATAAAAATACCCCTTACTCTTTGGCACTTGATGAAGGATTAGGTTACTTACCTTGTAAGCATCTGTTCTTGGCATGTAGAGCTGTAGATCCACATGCTTTACATACTCCTGCCATTTAGTTTCGGGTCCGGATGTTTGCAAGTTGTTTTTCTTCGAAGAAGTCTTTCCCAGTCACGATGTAAGGTGACTCCTCCTTTCGGTGATAGTGCGCAGGGGCATCAACTCCATTGTTAGGTTGTTTGCACATGTTTTGCCGCAATTGGGTGAGAACGGAGTAAGTGAGTGTAGTACAGAGATGTCCATGTGTATGTAATGTAAACAATAAGAACTGCAACAACCACAGGTGTCCGGGGAGGAGGGAGGGCACATATGAATCTACAGCTCTACATGCCAAGAACAGATGCTTACAGGGTAAGTAACAATCCGTTTGATGCAAGTGTGCTGTAGATAGATATGCTTTGCATATATTGTTTAGCAGTATTCTCCCAAAGCGGTGGCTAACCAGTGGGTGTTGCAGCTGTTTGAAAAAAGTGTTTTCAGCACTGCTTGTCCTACATTAGCTTGCTCATGTGCTAAGACATCCACACAATAATGTTTGGTAAATGTGTGTGGTGTAGACCATGTATCTACCTTACATATGTCATCTATGGGTATGTTACCTAAGATGGCCATACATGCTCCTATTTTGTGAATAGAGTGTGCCCTAAGAGATATATTTAAAGTTCTTTTAGCTTTAGCATAGCAAGTTTGAATACATTTTCCAAATCCACCTAGAAATACCAGATTTAGAGATAGGATTTCCTTTATGAGGTGGAGCAAATGCAACAAAAAGTTGTTTTGCGAAAATCTTTTGTCCTATCAATATAGTATAACAATGCTCTTTTTACATCAAGAGTATGTTGCGGCCTTTCTGCTACTGAATCAGGTTGAGGTAAGAAGACCGGTAACTCAACTGATTGGTTAATATGAAAAGCAGAAACTACTTTTGGAAGGAATTTAGGGTTTGTAATAAGAACCACTCTATCTTTATGAAGTTGCAAGAAGGTTTTTTCTAAGGTTAATGCCTGTAACTCCCCAATACCTCTCATTTAAGAAGTAGCAGTTAGAAAGGCAACCTTCGATGAGAAAAATTGTAATGGACAATTGTGTAATGGTTCAAAGGTTGGACCCATAAGCCTTGTGAGAACAATGTTAAGGTTCAGGTGGTACCCTGGGTGGTATTATTATTATTTTTTTTACAATTCTTTTTATTTGCAACTTGTTGGTCATTACACATACACAATCACATTTCGTACATTGCGGCAATCACAGATTCGTATACACACATTTTACTTAAGATGACCTAGCATACATTTTGCTGACAGTACAAGGGTCCTTACTGCGTTAGTGGTTCGTCAAGGGAGGGGATGACGGGGGGCTCACACAAGTGTCCACGATATTCATTCCATTTTGACCAAACTGCCACCCATTTCTGGGGACACCCCCGGGCCACATAGACTGTCTTCTCCTGCAGCATACACCAGTCCATATCTTTTTTCCACTCACTAAGCGTTGGAGGTGTGCACGCTCCCCACAAGCGTGCTGTATTACGCTTTGCGATCACCTGTCCGAGCGTTGCCCATAATTTGCCCTTTGCTGATAGGTCCGTGGGCTCCCAGATGTTCAAGAGGCACCTTTTAACTTCGGGTCGCAAGTCAACCTGCCATACTGTACGCATACATTCATGCACCCGCTTCCAGTATGCCTGTATTATAGGGCACTCCCAAATGGGTGGTATTATTTTAAGGCCTTCCATAAAAGCTTTAATTACTGGAGCTCCGAATATGGACAAATGTTGAATGCTTTGTAGATATGCAGCTACCGCTGCAAGATGGAATCGAATAGATGTGTAAGCTAAGCAACTCGTTGTAGATGCAACAGATAACAAATATTATTTTGTATAGATGCATCAAGCTGATCAATTATGTTCTCATTTTACAATAGATGACAAACCTTTTCCACTTTGCTGAATAACATGCTCTAGTGGAAGGTTTTCTGGCTTCTTTTAGGATTGTCATACAATCTGGTGGTAGGTTTAAAAATCTAAACTCTAGGACTTCAGGAGCCAGATCGCTAGATTGAGCTCCTTGGGGTTTGGATGTCTGATTTCTCCACAGCTGTGTGAGAAGGTTAGAAGTGAGGTGCAGTTTTCGGTGTGGTACTACTGACAGTTCTAGTAGTGTGGTAAACCATGGCTGACGAGCTCATGTGGGCACAACTGGAATTAGTGTGGGTGATGTCTGTCTGAGTTTCTGAACCAGCAATGGAAGTAGAGGGAGAGGCGGAAAAGCGTAAGCAAATATCCCTGACCAGTTCATCCATAGGACATTGCCTTTGGATAGATGGTGTGGGAATCTGAGGGCGAAGTTGGGAATTTTGAGTTCTCTGCAGTGGCAAAAAGGTCTATCTGGGAGGATCCCCATTTTTGGAAGTACGTAAGGAGAACCTGGGGATAAAGTTCCAATTCTTGTACTTGTTGCCGCATCCTGCTGAGGAGGTCGGCAAACTGGTTGTGCACTCCTGGAAGGTGTCCTGCTAGGAGATACATTTTGTGATGTATTGCCCAATGCTAAATGGAGAGAGGAGTGGCAACTGTAAAAAGTGTCCCCCCTCTGTTTTTGTACATAACTGTCCTATTGTCCGTCCAGACTAGGACAACTTTCCCTAATAGATGAGGCTGAAAAGCTTTTAGTGCTAATTTAATTGCTAGAAGCTCCAAGTAATTCATGTGGAGACGTTTGTGTTTGGTGTCCCATAAACCTTGAATTGTTAGATGCTGGAGATGGGCATCCCAACCTGTGAGAGATGCATCAGCTGTTAGTACGACTTGTGGAATGGGGTCGATAAAAGGCCGCCCTTTTGGTAGGTTTTGCCACCACTGCATAGAGTAATGAGTGCAGCAGTCTACCAACACTAGATCTGTTAATTGACCCTGTGATTGATTCCACTGCCGTGCTAACATTCCTGTAGAGGACACACGTGTAATCTTGCGTGAGGCAATATTGTAATGCATGGTGCCATCATTCCTAACAGCTGCATGAAAGTCTTCACTGTTAGCTATTGGTTGGTTTGAAACTGTAGTAATAAAGTTTGAAAGTTTAAGTTCTTGCTCCATTGGGAGACGCTAGAGCTGTGAGTGTTTAGCGTTGCTTCCAGATACGTTTGCAGTTGTGAGGGTTGAAGATGGGACTTTTGTGCATTGACTGTAAATCCCACTCGATGGAGAAGGTTTATGGTAGCTTGAGTGTGTTGTAAACACTTTCTCTGTGTGTTGGCTTTGATGAGCCAATCGTCCAGATATGGAAAGACATGAATTTGTTGTCTTCTTAGATGAGCTGCTACCACTGCTAGACATTTTGTGAATACCCCGGGTGCAGTAGTCACTCTGAATGGAAGTACTTTGAATTGATAGTTGTTCTATAGCTCTTTTTGTTAGAAGAGCTTGTACTACTTGTTTGAGGAGCAGTTGGTGTTGTGATAAAAGCTTGTGATTGCGAGGTGGAATATTTGGAGGACTGGTGGTGAGTTCTAGGCTATAACCATGTCGGATAATGCCTAATACCCATTTGTCTGTTGTTATTGCTTGCCAAATGGAAAGAAAGTGTTGTCTTCCCCCGACAGATGTAAGGTGGTCGGGAGGGAATTATAGGTAAGCCACGGTTTATTGGGAGAGCGAGGGGTACGTGTTGGTGTGCAGTTTCCTCTGCCTTTGAAATTGTTTCCTCTGTAACCTCCCTCATAGAAACCCCTAGATGAAGAGGGCTGTGAGTTTGATTTGTATGAAGATGCATCTGAATCTGAACGACTACTTTTAGATCCTCCTCTATAGAATGAGCAGCGAAAAGAAACTCTGGTGACTGAAGTGCTCCCATTGATTTTGCCACTTGCGTATCTTTTTCATTTTCTTGAGTGACGCCACTTGAGGGCCAAAGAGCTCTTCCTTGTAAAATGGAACATTTACAATAGACTAATGAACCTCTGCCTTAAACCCAGAGATTCTGAGCCATGCATGTCTTCTAAGGAGAATGCTGGTGTTTATTCCCCTTGCTGCAGTGTCAGCAGCATCTAGTGCACATCTAATAGAGGAATTAGATATTCATTTTCCCTCTTGCACTAGTTCTGTTCTCTCTTTTTATACTCCTCTAGGAGATGTTGGAGTAGCTCTTCCATTTCGGCCCAGTGGGCTTTATCATATCTCACCAATAGTACTTGTGTGTTGGCAATAAGCCAATGGTTGGCAGATTGTGCAGCTGTTCTTTTGCCTGATGCATTAATTAACTTAGACTCTTTGTCTGGAGGAGGTGCATCTGCAGTAGTTTGAGAATTTGCTATCTTCCAAGCATTGGATACCCCTAGTAAATGTAAAGGCAACTGTCCCTTAATAAAAATTGGGTGAGATGGTGGAGGTTTGCATTTTCTTTATTTTTTTATAAATCGACCCTAGGTGTTAATATACTAGCGTGTACAGGGTCTTAAAAAATATAATCGGCAAACCAGAAGAGAGATCGGAGACGACGATGAAATCCCATATGATGACCATGCACCGATGCAGCGGACTTGGACACAGATGCCGAGGGCTGGTCGACAGTAGCCTTTATCAACAACAAGGATGTTTTCGTCAACAGCGCTCTCAACGGTAAAATGTTTCCCGCAAGTAAGGATTTCATCATCGGTTTTTCTATAGGTGGTAATAGTGAAGGCTCCAGTCTGACCTGAGGAGAGGATGCATGTGGCTCAGAGTTTGATTTTTTTAGCTTACTGTCTCCAGAGTAGTGTCCTTTAATCTCCTCTTCAGTTTTGTGTGGAGAGTTAGAGGAACCATGCCTGTAAGACCAATGAGTGGTCTCTTTGGAGGATTTTTAGAATGTTCACTGAAAGTGAGAGAGGTGATCTCTCCCTTTTATGGGAACGTCTAGATGAAGACAATGCCTTATCACTGTCCTTACTGGAAGGTGGGTCTCTTCTAGATTTTATCCTTGGTAGCCAAATAAGCAGTCGCCCCTCACGGTCTCACAGCATTTTGGTAGAAAAAGTGCGACATACCTTGCATTCTTTAGCCTTGCAGTTGGGATAAAGGCAGTTTATGCAATCCTTGTGAGGGTCATCAGTATGAAGGCTTTTCTTGGAGCAGGTGGCACAGGCCCTGAAGAGACTTTATTTCTCTTAATCTGACATAATGAAGTCAGGAGCATGAACTTTAGATGGAACAAGTAAGGATAATAAGTGCCAAAAAATCAATGAAGAAGGGAGAAATGGTTGAATTAACCCATAAACATGAAGAAAACTGAGCAGAGCTCAGTGGAGAACCCCTAGCACAACGTGTGGTAGGAAATATGAGAGCTTGAGCTTCTCTCAGGAGTGTTCTACTGGGTGGAGTATTGAGATTGGTTGAAACCTAGGTTTGGTCTCGTTTACAAAACAACTATGATGGGTTACAAATCTAAAAGAGACCTAGGACTTTTTTCTGGTTTGTTTTAACTTTGCATTGCTATTTTAATGTACAGGGGGCTCCCATCTCGATGACAGGGAAAGATTCAAGAATGTAAATCTATGGAAATTCCAATACTGAAATATTTAAAAAAATATATATATATATATATTGGCAAAAATCTGGATCCCAAAGGATGCAATGAGTCACAAAGAAATAAAATATCCAAGAAAGAAGTGACTTAAACAGATAGATTCACCAAAGAACAAAAATATATTTCCAATACAACGTTTCAGCTTCCGCCTTCCTCAGGTAGAACAAGATGGTTTGCTCTGTGGCTGCACAGATGACAGCTGAATTTTCAAAAAGCATCAGGAGTACAGATTCCATTTGGAATGTGGAATCAATGCAGTCCTGAGAGCTCTTGAGATATGCAGTAATCAGGTTGTGTTGTCAGTAATGTTCACTGCATCCAGATGGACTGATTTTAAACAGTACATCCAGAAGTTTTCCCTGGAGTCCAGTAGTTCTTCCTTTGAAACATGTTCCACGGGGAAAATCTTCAAATCTGATAGTGAATGATCCACAAGGTTGAAATGATTGGCTACAGGCTGGTCAATTTTCTTATTAATTATTGCAGATTTGTGGTTCCTGAATCGTGTACAGAGGTCATTCACTGTGTGGCCTACATATTGTTTTTTACAGCTTTGCCGTTGGCACTGAATCACATAAATAATGCATGTTGAGCGACATGCAAGATGCTGCCTTATTGCATAGGTCCTTCTCGTAACAGAACTAGTTACAGATTATGTTTGTAAAAGATATTCACACGTGATGCACCTTTTGAGTCACAGCAATGAACCCCTGCATTTGTTACAGCTTGCTTGAGTTCAGCTCTCACAATGTACCATTTAAAATCACTGCATCCAGATGGACTGAACATTACTGACAACACAACCTGATTACTGCATATCTCAAGAGCTCTCAGGACTGCATTGATTCCACATTCCAAATGGAATCCTCACTCATGATGCTTTTTGCAAATTCAGCTGTCATCTGTGCAGCCACAGAGCAAACCATCTTGTACTACCTGAGGAAAGCGGAAGCTGAAACGAAGTGGAAATATAATTTTTGTTCTTTGGTGAATCTATCTGTTTGAGCCACTTCTTTCTTGGATATTTTATTTCTTTGTGACTCATTGTTTTGTGACTCATTGTATCCTTTGGGATCCAGATTTTTGCCCTGGCTGGCTGTTTTCTTGTGATATGTATATATATATATATATATATATATATATATATATATATATATATATATATATATATACACACACACACATATACCACTATCTTAAATCCTCAAAAAATCCAACATCCCTAGAATGTCATCCAATTAAAGAACACTCTAGTCAAAACTCAGTCCTGGATATCTCAAAATAATCTCAAGCTGAACTCTCTGAAAACAGAATGCATTCTTTTCTCCCCTCATAATATGCACTTACACATCCGAGATTGCCTCAATCACCTAGTCGCCCTTACCAGCAAACCTACCATCAGTGATTCCATTAAATCCCTAAGAATAACACTGGACAAGAATCAGAACATGCTAGCACATATCAGTGCAACCAAGTGCAGCGTGTCATTCCAACTCAAACTATTGAAGAAGTGAAACCATTCTTGCCTCCCTCAGACTTCAAACAAGCAATACAGTCATTAGTGGTCTCCAGACTAGAATACGGATATGAGACCCTTTCAGGGCTCCCTCTTGAGCCCCACAACTCAAATGAAAATTGCTTGCCTCCCACACGGAGCCTTACATTTTAACTAACCAAGGTTCCTGGCAGGAAATATTTGAACCTCAGGAGGCAGCTGCTCCCTCAGAAGTGCAAACTCTCTCAGACTTGAACCCCAGAGATTCAGAAAACAAAAAACCTCCACATGCTCCTTTTTAAGGATTTGGTACTCCATTCCACCCACTGTGCGATCAAAACCATCGGCCCATTTTTTCAACAAAAAAAGGTGAAAAGGAGCCTAATGAATATATTCCTCTCGTAATGAATAGATTTCTCTCATAATTAGTAATCAGTTACACCAAAATGACAGTATTACCTACACAGGACAGAAGCATATCCTTCCCAGGAGAACCTTACTGAATCTTTGCTCCCCAGGTACCTGGAACTGAACAGACTCTGTACAGACTCAAAAAACCACCCTGAAGATTCTATCCTGCGGCCTAATAAGTGAATGCCAGACATTTAATATTATCTCTGTGGCAACATACCTTAACTTATTTGAGTTTGTTTCTTTTGATAGATCAGGTTTTGTTTTATCAACCACATGTACCATACTCCAATACCTTTGGGTACGGTTCAGGCTTTATAAAACACTCTAAAATATATACATTTAAGCAAACATGTGCAACCAAAAAAAGCTCACCTTACTGAAATAAATGGTGTAGCACCGCCTGTCCAACAGCCGCATCACTGTGCGGTGCCGATTCCAGGCAATAATGCTGCATGAATGCATGTGCATTCTTCCATGACATATCTTCTCGAGAGGCGTTCCAGCAAATAATGCAGGCGAGGTAGAGACCGCTGCAATGGAAAATGCCTTAACTTTAGCTGCCAATGATCTGCCAGTGTTGGAATGACAGAACTGGATGGCAGCTGAGATCCATGGAGTGATTGTTGCGTTTGTGACAGGGGCACCTTTAAAATTATTTCCATATGTCACCAACAGTTGATCTGTTTTCCAGTAGAGCCTGGCACAGAATTAAGACAGACGTTTTGGCGGAGGCAATTATCGCTGCCCCGTGCCAACTTGAGCTGGGTGAAGACGCTGAGTGCAAAATTGATATCCTCTCAGACTGGCTACACACCATATTAGACAGAATAATCCCCACTTCTCGAACATCAAAAAAAAGAAAGGAAGTTGTCCCAACCCTGGTACAATGAGAATTTAAGGCTATCTAGGCAGGAATGCCGTAGACAGGAACAAAAATGGCGAAGAAGTTATGAGGCAGACGAGAAAATAGCATACAAAGTGAAACTTGCTAAACATAAAAAGGATATAATTACAGCCAAAACGGACTATTTCACGAAAAAAATAAGAACTGCTTGTGACACCAACAAAACCCTCTTCTCTGTGATCAACAGGTTGCTTAAACCTAATAAAACCAGCCACAATGAATACAGTCAGGATTTTTGTAATGGGCTGGCAATGTTTTTTAAGAAAAAGGTGACAGACATCTACGATTTGTTCACTAGCACTGACTGTCAAAATAACCCCAAAACCAATATCAAGAAAGCTCAAACTAGCTTCTTTGAATTTACACAGCCTCTAGATGAGCAACTATCGGACCTTATTTTATCAATTAAGTCAGGATCACCCTATGATCCCTGCCCGCCCAACATAATGCATTTAATTCCTACACAAATGACAAAGTGCTTGGGTCCTATCATTAAGATAGTATTTACCAGCTGAATCTTCCCGACTCAATGGAAACGGGCTTCCATTCTCCCACTCTTGAAGAAAGAAAACCTTGATAGCTCAGAACCCGGTAATTACCGCCCTATTGCAAGACTACCCTTTGCCGCTAAATGTATTGAAAACATAATGAATAAACAAATAACTCAGCACATTGAATCTAATGCCCTGTTAGATGAAACACAACATGGATTTAGGAAGAATCACAGCACAGAGTCGGCCCTAATTACTGCCACTGAGGACATTCGGTCCATCTTAGACATAGGGGGTACGGCCGCTCTGGTGCTGCTTGATCTCTCGGCTGCCTTTGGTACGGTCAGCCATGAGATCTTGGCTGTCCGTATGCAAGAGACAGGAATTAAAGGCTCGCCACTTGAACTTTTGAAATCCTTTCTGAGCAATCGGCAACTTAATGTAGCAATGGGGTCGGCAACCTCTAAACAATTTTCATTACCTTGTGGAGTGCCGCAAGGCTCAGCCCTGAGCCCTACGCTTTTCAATCTATATGTGGCACCGCTTGCCTCAATAGTAAAAAAAGCAGGTTTTGTTTTGGCTTCCTACGCTGATGACACACAGATTGTTGTGTCTTTAACAAAGGAAGGAAAGCACCCGGGGGAGGCATTTAAAATCTGCATGAAGAATGTGAGTGATTGGATGGATGTCAACTGCTTGAAGTTGAATGCAACAAAAACAGAGGTAATCATCTTTGGTAACAAACCTGCCCTCTGGACACCTAATTGGTGGCCACCTGCTCTTGGTGTGCTACCAATACCCGCTACCAAAACTAAGGACCTGGGTATCATTATTGACAATGAACTTAAATTTAAAGCTCAAGTCAACAAAGTCACAGCTATCTCTTGTTGTGCCATTAGGCTAATTAACAAAATAAAGAATTTTATACCAGAGGATCTCCTAAAAACAGTGACCTTGGCTCTGGTCCTCTCACGACTAGATTACTGTAATAGCCTCTACTTTACCATCAATTCAGGCTTGATCAATAGGCTCCAGATGGTACAGAATCCGGCGGCTCGCCTCATTATGAATATCCCCAAGAACGTCTCAGCCAAAGAAGCCATAAAGAAACTGCATTGGCTTCCAGTCAGGCAGAGATGTAAATTTAAGGTCCCATGTTTGGCTTTCAAGTCACTGCATAATCTGGGTGTACGGCCTGGATTTTTGGATTTGCACTAAGCTGCTTGGGATATCATTGAATCGGGTTATGGGTGCCCTATTAGATAGGCAGGCTAATCCTCTGGCAGCATATATATCTATTCACAGTAGGACAGCACCAACCGTTGCTGGATTTTTCATTATTTTTGTGCTGTCCTCACTGATGTAATCCACCATAGGGATTGTTCACACAGATCTCTTGGCAGGCACTTTGAAATCATAAAGAACAGTCAGATTGTTTAACCGTCATTGGCAAATCTTTTTGCCGCTCTTTCCATCAGGTTATGGAAACCCCAAATGTCGTACAGAGGAGAGTCCAGCAGATGTGGCGCATGTGG
Source organism: Triturus cristatus (assembly GCF_964204655.1). NCBI lineage: Eukaryota > Metazoa > Chordata > Amphibia > Caudata > Salamandridae > Triturus > Triturus cristatus. The sequence continues at coordinate 54,247,532 of NC_140592.1, forward strand.
ATATAAAGTGGGACCTAAGAAATAATTGCATTAGTTGGGAATAGACTGATTGTCTGCTATCTCTCCCCCTTCTCTGTCGTCGTCTGATGAGATGGATCATCTCAAGGAGGTACCGCACTGTTGGAAGTCGGTGTCATTCTGGGTGTCAAAGGTGGCGAAATAGGCATAGGCGTTCTTGGAGATGGAGCGCAAGGCTGTTTTGGGGATGGTGGGTTAATGGGCTGCAGAAACATCTTATAGTAATCCTGCAGCATCTCATGGAGGTCTTGAAATAGGGTCAAAGGAACATGCACCATACCTTATTGGGAAAGAGAGTGAAGGAAGTGATCCACGTGTTGCTTAGGCCTTTCAGCGTATATCATCTGCTGAGGGCCATAGTATTTCTCATAATGCTGTCATCATCCTCGTCCTGATATTTGAAGTGGAACTCATAAGGCCTGTGGGCCGTCCCAAACAGGCCCTCATCATCTGACTCCTCCATATCAAGAAGGTGACTTGGAGGGAGAGGAGAGACCTTACTTGGGGAAGTATGCTCAGGAAGAAGGTATGTTTTTGTAGTTTTTACTTTTGGCAATGGTGTCGTCTACAAGGTCGTCGTCAAGTCGGTGAATGCAGTTTTCAGTTGCAAGGGCTTTATTGAGCTCTTCAACGTCGACAAAGTTATCTTAAATGACGGTGTTGTAGTCGACTGTTGTATTGGTGCCATCGACAGAGCCTTTATCAACGATAAATTAATTGAAGATACTTTTGCCAACAATGTAATGGATGGTGTCATCAATGTAGCCGGCGTCAACACCGTTGTCGATGTCACTGTAGTCACTGTCATCAAAGATTGTATTTTCGACAGCAAGCTCGCTATCGTCGAGATTTTTAAGGCAATTTTTGTCTTTGTCATGGACGGAGTGATGGGTTCAGATCTTGCAGTTTCTGAGGAGAATTTTTCTCTTTTCTCCTTTTGGGAACTGTCTCTGACAGACTCATGGTGAGACTTAATGCCTCGCTAGACTCCTCTGATGTCCCCTGGTCATGCAACCTTTTCCTTTTGTATGCCCTTTTCTGAGAGATTGAAGAGGTGTCACTGTCTTCTTCCTCAGAAATAGATCATTTAGATTTTGATTTTTGGAGCCTTCCCTCCCTATGTTTTTGGGTCTTAGTTAAAAGGGTACAACACATTTTGGAGCCTTTTACCTTATGTGCAGGGTACAGGCAGTAGATACAGTACTTGTGTGGGTTTTCAGAATGAGATATTTTTCCTACAGGTGCCACAGGGCCTGAAAAACCCTTTCTTTGATGACTCGGACATGGTGGTAAGTATTAGGTACGTTTTTCCAAACTGGTTTAAGAAAACTGAGCAGACGTCAGGGAGACTCGCCTTCACACGACGTGCAGTAGAAAAACTGAGGGAATCAGCCTCTGTGGGGAGTTTTCTAGAGGGTGCTGACGCCTAATTGCCTGGGGCTCGGTTCCTTTTAAATGAGATTGATAAGTTGTTAAAGTGAATGTTTCATTGCAATTATAGGCTATGGTTATTTTATGTACTGCTTTGTTATGGTACCGTGGGACTCATCTCCTTGTGTTTGCTTTGTTTGCCCTAAGTTGGCTGGGTAAGCCTAGACCTGGGTCCCTTGGTCACTCTGCCACTGGATTCAAGCTTGACTGGCTGATGAATTGTGATACCCCGAAACCGGTCTCAGGATGCTTGTTTCCTGTCCAGGGAGGACCTGGTCTGGCAGTTCGGGCTTGACTGTTCACATAAGGCACAGGGTCAAGACTGATTTGCAAATGGTTGGGTCCAAACTGGGGGGTGAAGTGAGCTAAAGAACGATGATGGATTCAACCCAGATCTGTGACTGGGGGGGTGAGTGTCTGAAATGTTTCAGCATTCCGTCCATAATCTCCCTGCGTTTGCTCTGTTTCCAAACACAGCACATTGTGAGTGACAACAGACAAGTGGAAGTGGGTTTCGGGAGCTCATATAGTTGTGAGAACAAAAGGAAGTAAGCAGATGACCCAATCATCAGTTGCATATAAAATGCTGTTGTAGACAACAGAAGAGCAGGTCAGATGGCACCTGCTCCTGCTTTCCGTTTCCAATTGCAAGCTGCCTCGCTCCTCCAGAGCCTCGTGCCAGCTGCAGAAAAGGGAGGCAGCTGCTTGCTACTCCTTTGAGCTTTTTTTTTCTAAAACAAGTGGCAAGTGGATATGGGACATTAGACTGACTTCACCCATCGGTATGGTGAGGGGGCTGACAGTCACCCCACTCCCCTGCATATTCATGCCATTGAGCAAGTCAGAAAGAAAGAGGGCCTCATTCCTCTACTTCATCTTTAGGCAAGGCGATAATTACATAGCGCTGTTCATACTTTGGCAATGCGGGGGGAGGGCGATCCAAGGGGTCATTCTCCCTTGCTCTTTGCGGATATGACATTATTCCTGTCAAAAACAGATTTAATCAAATAGAAGGACTTATCTCAGTTTTATTTCCTGACGATTACTTTCCTCAATCTAAATAATCTCTAAGCACGTAAACCATTAATCTGGTGGCACTGATAAACCATATCCTCTTCACAAGAACCTCTCATTACATATCTGTCTACCTAACCCATCTACTTATATTTGCACTGTAAAGAAATGTTTTAATTTGCTCATAACTTTTGACCCCACGGACAGATCCAAATTTGTCAGCCAGTTTGCGAAGTCAGCGTAGGTCAAGCATTGCAATTTTTGTCCAGACCCGTGCAGGGGGAGGGGAGGAAGTAGAGAAAAAATGGGGTTGCAGTGAAAAAATGCTTTCCCACTTTAGCTCCTATAGGAAATTTTGCTCATGCCTACCGCCTAAACAGCTGAATTAATTTACACCAAACTTTGGATAAATATAGAATGTTACTCAAAGAGTGCAGTCATAGACAGTGTAAATCTGTTAATTCCTTTTTGAGATCTAAGCATTTTAAAAAGTTACAGAGTGGACTTTAAAGTGTTAACACTTTTGTTTATCTGTGTTATTTGAAATTGCAATTAGGAAAAATGTGAATCCTGTCAATCACATTTGAGCTGTGGAAAGAATATGTCCACAGTGCAAGGATTTGTGGGGTAAGGAGACAAGGGTGAAGAAGGTGTGGGAGCGGGAAGGGGGAGAACATCCCAATGAGAGGTGCCCCCACTCAGGGTAGTGCTGCAGGGCACTCAAGACTAAAGTATACAAATAAGTGATGGATGGAATGCTTTAAATAATCTAAGCTACTGGTAATTACTCTGCCGCATCCCAATCCATCATTATTTTGCACACCATGCCCCCTCAGTTTGAACCCAGATATATGCAAATCAGTCTTAACCCTGCTCCAATCAGAACAGTGTATCCCGAACTGCCAAGCCAGGCCCCCCCTGAACCGGAACACAAGATACCCAGAACCGGTTTCACCCTAGTTATGGGCTCATCAGCATGGTACAGCTTAGTTCTAGTGACACAGTGTGCCGGCACCCACGTCTGGGTATACCTGTCACACTTAGGGCGACACACAAAAGAATACAAATAAGAACCTGGACATGGGTCCAGTGCACACAGTGTCATTGGAACTAAGTTATTCCCAGCTGATGACACTAGGCAGAGCCCAGGAACGTGTGGTGGGCGTAGGCTGCCAGTGGAGAGTTGGCTGCCGACAGCGGACTGGATGTATAGCCTGGCAACAAGCAAGTCAGTGAGAGCAAATCTCACTGCCCAGGGCCGAAGGACATGGGCAGATGGAGTTAGAAAGTATATTGTAAAAAAGCACTGGAAATTGCTAGAAACAATTGTTCTGGCTCAATCCCACAGAACCACTGAAATTCAGCTATGGTATGCAACGCACAAAACACATGGTACAACTCAAGCTGCCCGTCACACAGTTAACTGAAATAAAACACCAGTTTTACATCGGAACAAGCAAACAATCATTGACAAAGCCAACAGGTTTAATCTATGTAAGAGTAATTGGCTTTGCCACTATCTTTTAGCCATGCTGTACAGTGGCGTGGCTTAACGTTAGTGGCATGGCACAGAGGAGAGCAGAGAGGACTGGCATAGAGTGGAATTCAGTGGCGTGGCATAGGGTGGAGTGGTGTAAAGTAGAGTGACAGAATAGAATGCAGTGGCACATGGTGGAGTGGTGTAGAGTGGTGAGGAGTGGTATAGAGTGAAGCAGCAAAGTTTATAGTGACAGAGTAGCTTAGAGTATAGTGCTGAATGGTGGAGTAGCGTAGAAATGGAATGGAGTGGCATAGAATGGAATGATGTACAGTGGAGCAGAGTGGCATGGACTGGTTTACAGTGGAGTGGCATTGTGTGGAGTTTGTGTGGCATAGAGTAAAAGAGATGTAGAGTGGCGTACAATGAAGTGGCATAGAGTGATGTAGAGTCGACTGGCATAACTAGATTGGTATAGAGTGGAAAGGCATAGATTAGAGAGGGGTAGAGTAAAAGAGCATAGAGTGGCGTGGAGTGGCGTGGCGTAGAGTGGCGTAGAGTGGCGTGGCGTAGAGTGGCATGGCGTAGAGTGGCGTGGCGTAGAGTGGCGTGGCGTAGAGTGGCATGGCGTAGAGTGGCATGGCGTAGAGTGGCATGGCGTAGAGTGGCGTGGCGTGGCGTAGAGTGGCGTGGCGTAGAGTGGCGTGGTGTAGAGTGGCGTGGCGTAGAGTGGCGTGGCGTAGAGTGGCGTGGCGTAGAGTGGCATTGTGTGGAGTGGCATAAACTAGAGTGGCATGGAGTAGACTAGAGTGGCGTAGAGTACAGCAGGCTTAAGTAGAGGAGATTGGTATAGAGTTGAGAGGCATATAGTAGGGTGTCGTACAGCGATGTATGGTAGAATGGTGTAGAGTGCAATGGAGTAGACTAGTTTGGGGTAGAGTGCAGTGGTCTAGTGCAAAGTAGAGTGGTGTACACTAGTGCAGAGGAGTAGAATAGCAAAGAGGCATAGAGGGACATTGTGTGGAGTAGAGTACAGTGGCATAGAGTGGAATGGTGCAGAGATGAGTGGTGCAGAGTGAAGTTGAGTGCAGTAAAGTGGTGCAGAGTGAAGTAGAGTAGAGTGGAGTGGCATATATTAGAGTGGTGCACAGTGGAGTAGCGCATAGTGGTGTGGTGCAGAGTGGAATGGGGCTGAGTGGCATAGAGTGGCAGAGTGTTATAGAGTAGCACCGTGTGGAGTAACAGAGCAAAGTGGCATAGTGGCAAGGAGTGGTGTACAGTAACAGAGTGGAGTGGCACTGAGTGGGGTGGTGCAAAGTTGAGTAGAATGGCGTAAATTAGAGTGGCATTCAGCTGTGTGTCGCAGAGTTGAGTAGAGTGTTGTAAAGTAGAGTGGTGTACAGTAGAGTGGCGTGGCATAAAGTAGAGTGGTGCAGAGTGTAGTGCTGTGAGTGGAGTGGTGCAGAGTGTAGTGCCGTGAGCGGAGTGGTGCAGAACGGAGTTAAGCACATTGTGAGGGGAGTGGAATAGAGTAGTGTGGCATAGAATAGAGTGGCACTGTGTGGAGTGGCGTGGAGACAGTGATGTGGCATAGAGTGCCGTGGAGTGGTGTAGAGTGGCACAAAGTGGCATGGAGTAGAATGGTGTGGGGTAAAGTGCAGTGGTGTAGTGTAAAGTACAGTGGTGTACACTGGAGCAGAGTGGAGTAAAGTGGAATTGAATGGAGTAGCATAGCATAGCGAGGCATAGAGTGACATTGTGTGGAGTAGAGTATAGTGGCATATTGTGAAATGGTGTAGAGTGGGGTGGTGTGACGTTGAGTACAGTAAAGCTGTGCGGAGTGGAGTGGAGTGGCATATAGTAGAGTGGTGCACAGTGGAGTAGGGCATACTGGTGTGGCACAGAGTGGAATGGGGCAGAGTGGAATAGGGCTGAGGGCATAGAGTGGCAGAGTGCTATACAGAAGCACTGTGTGGAGTAGCATAGAACAGAGTGGCGTAGAGTGGCGAGGAGTGGTGTACAGTAACGTAGAGTGGAGTTGCACAGCGTGGGGTGGCGCAGAGTCGAGTAGAATGGCGTACAGTAGAGTGGCATACAGATGAGTGGCGCAGAGTTGAGTAGAGCGGTGTACAGTAGAGTAGAGTGGAGTGGCATAGTGGAGTGGTGCAGAGCAGAGTTGAGCACATTGTGAGGGGAGTGGCATAGAGTAGTATGGCATAGAATGAAGTGGAACTGTGTGGAGTGGCGAGAAGTTAGTGGTGTGGCATTGAGTGGTGGCATAGAGTGCCAAGGAGTAGAGTGGTGTAGAGTGGCGCAGTGGAATGGTGCAGAGTGGAGTGGTGCAGAGTAGATTGGCACAGAGTGGTAAAGGGGTCGCCAGGGCTGCAGTACAATTTTATGTCACCCTGGGTGACAAAAGCAAACTACTGACAGCAGGCCTACCATTGCAGACTGCAGGAGCAGAGCAAACTACTCTAACTCAACTTTGCCCTCACCATGTGTGGCACATTCCAATGCACTACTAGTAATATATGTCAGGCACCTCTTAGGTAGGCATCCTCAGACCAAGAGGTGGGATGCAGTATATTAAAGGTGAGGACATATAAGTGCAAGCCTATATGTCCCTATAGTGGCGTTCCCTATTAGAAACTACTATAAAAGTGTTAGTGGTCTATAGGATAACATGGGCAGCCACCCGGGCATTCTCAAGGTTAGCAGCGCCATTAGCGCCATTATGGTACAGCCGAAATATATAATGTTTGGTATCAAAGAACGTACCTTCTCACCCCTGACATGAATCTCATGCCCTGGGTGAGTGGTTGCAAAAAGAACAGATGATGGACAGAATGCTGAATTTATCAAACATTCACCCCCAGTCACAGATCTGGGTTAAATCGATCTTTTTTTGCACTCCATGCCTTTCCAGTTTAGACTCAGCCTTATGCAAATCAGTATTGACCCTTTTCCCCATGGGACCAGTCCAGCCCAAACTGCCAGGCCTTCGCTGGACCGGAAACAAGCATCCTGGGACCGGTTTTGAGGTAACACCCCTCATCAGCCAAGCTAGCTTGAATCTGGTGGCATAGCGAGCCCTTCCCACTTAGGGTGACAAATGCAAAAAGAAAAGATGATGGATGAAATGCTGAATTAATCAAACATTCACCCCCAGTCACAGATCTGGGTTAAATCCATTGTTTTTTAGCACACCACAACATTCAAGTTTAGACCCAGCCATATGCAAATCAGTCTTGACATTGTTCCCCAGCCAGGTGGCGACCTTAGAGGTTGCCCTCCTGGTTAGCCCAGCTTCACTGTGCTCTGGCTAATCAGCCCGCGCTTTCCTGCACCTGCTGCAGCAAAGACAGGATTCTGACCTCCTGCCAGGCAGTGTGATCTCTCCCAAGAGTCAGGAACAAAGGCTTGGGCAGGAAGGAGGTCACATTTTCCTCCTCCCAAGCAGGGTAGTGAAACTTCAAAGGCTGCACTGCCTCTAAAATGCATCTGGTCTGTCCCTCTGAGGAGGACATAGCCCTTCCCTTGCACCAGGCACAACTGCACCCGGGCATACGGAAAAGTAGATATGCAGGGAGATGTACACCCCAAGAAGGCTGGCCACACCTCCTGGGTAAAAAGAACAATTGATGGACAGAATGCATAACAATGTCATACATTCACCCCAGTACAGAGATCTGGGCCTAAATTCATCGTTTTATTGCTCACCATGCCATTCTAGTTTGAACCCAGGCATATGCAAATCAGTCTTGACCCTGCGCCCAGTGGGAACAGTTCAGCCCGAGCTGCCAGGCCAGGTCCTCCCTGGACTGGAAACAAGCATCCTAGGACCGGTTTCGGACTTTCAGCCCTCATCAGCCAGGATAGCTTGACTCCAGTGGCATGGAGAGCACAGGACCCACGTCTGGGCATACCCGTCCCCACTCGAGGAGACAAATGCAAAAATAACAAATGATGGACTGAATGCAGAACAATGTCATACATTCACCCCAGTAGAGAGATCTGGGCCTAAATCCATCGTTTTTCTTACTCCGCATGCCATAGCAGTTTGGACCCAGCCATATGCAAATCAGTCTTGACCCTGCGCCCAATGGGAACAGCCCAGCCCAGCCCAGCCCAGCTTCACCACAATATCATTTTTGCCATATTTAGGAGTGGCAGATTACACGGTTCTGGGTAGAAAAGGTGACCTAAACTGCCAGATGTGGCCACCTCAGAGGCAGATTAGCTGCAGGGACGGTCTGTCCATTGGCTACTGGCTTTCACACCCCTAACCCCCCTAAATCTAGGATTTAAGGGACCCCCTTGAAACCAGAACCTCAGATCTGAACAACCTGCATCGAGGAAGGACCAAGAGGAATCCTGTGTCACAGACAACAGGACTTTTCTCACAGAACCAAAGCAAAAGAGGGATACTCTGTCCCTGTGGCAATAGACTTGGAACTGCGTGAACGACCCTCGTCCTTAGCTAAAGCTCGGTACTCCCTAAGAGAGGGACCCCTGTGGAAGCCAGAAGCACTCAGACTCCCCTGGACTAGTGGCACTAGTCCCCTGCAAACTGCAGGTAAAACACTCGCCGGATCCAAAGAATTGCTGGCCATCAGGCCCTCTGTGGGATTACCCACATTTAGGTGGCCTAGTGCATTATGGAAGTTGTAGTCTCGCCTGGCCCTAAGTTTCAGGCCATTACGTCACTTCCCCGGACTCAGTCAAGTTCCAGTATCTTTTCGCTGTGCTTACCGCTGCCAAGGCTTGTTGGTCACCAACCTGGTTATCGACCCACACACTCAATGCTGCATCTACAGGTATCACTGTGCAACCATTCCTGGACGCCAGCAGCTGTGCATCTGTTGTGTTTTTTTATTCTGCAGACATCAGACGCGCCCCCTCCCTGAACACCTTCACGAAGACCCTCAAGACCTGGCTCTTCGGCTAAACAGATCTGCGGAACTTCCCCCCCCCACCCCCCAGCGCCTTGAGACCCTCACGGGTGAATAGCGCGCTTAAAATTCCTTGATTGATTCTGTCTCTCGCTGCTTATAGTTCTAGACAACGCTGCTTATAGTTCTAGACAACTGATATGCAGTGCTAATTCTACCTCTGACCATCTTCCTCCTGACTTCTCCACATTTGGATCCTTAGCCTGACCTGCTAGCTTTTGGCTCTGTTATCAGAATCAGGTTCAACCTGGAGAACAATCTCCTGTTCCATGCCTCTAGTGTTGTAACTAGGCCTGGGCGGTGAACTTCGCTCTGTTCGCGGAGTTTTCTGCACTCAGCGGAGCTCGCAGAGTGCAGAAAACTCCGCTTCGCAATGTGCAGCAGAGTTTTTTTCCCCGCTCGCGAACGATAAGTTCACGAGCGCGAGCTGCTGCTCGGGTAGAATTTCTACCTGAGCTGCAGGAATACCAGTACAAACTGCAGTCCGCACTGCACTCCGCCACTCGCGGAACTTCACAGAGTTTTTTTTGTAACTTTGCGGAGTTCCACCTAGCAAAACTCCTCGAACTACGCCCAGGCCTAGTTGTGACCACCACCAAATTTCTTCCAAGTCTACTTGCTGGGAATATGTAAGGCCCAGTGTCAAGTAGGAAGTCTTGAATTGTTGGAGTGAATACTAATGTAGTTGTCCAGAGAAGATAGCCTGGTTTGACCGCGAAAGTCAGTTGCCACATGGGGACCTTTTGGCTCTTCAAGGCCTTCCTGATTTCCTTCCTGATGTAGGCCACTTTCTATTTGTAAAGTTTCAGGATTTCTCAAACAAAGTCAATAACAAAGTCCAGGAATGTGGTTTGTTGAGCTGGGTCCAATTGTGATTTCTTCTGGTTGATCAAGAAGCCTAGGTCTTAAAGCAAAGATACTGTCATCCAAAGAAGTTGCCTTAGTCTTGTGATCGACTGCTCCATGATAAGGATGTTGTCACGGTAAACTATAAGTCTTAACCCCCTTTCCCTGAAGAATTCCATTACTGGTGGTAGCAGTTTTGTAAAGTTCTAGGATATCGAGAACAGACTGAAGGAGAGTGCCTTAAATTAGTATACCTGTTTCCTTAAGCAAACTAGAGGAACCTGCAATGGGGGAGGGGGAAATGGGACAGCCAAGTGCCATCCTTGAGGTCCAGAGGTACCATCCAGTCCTTTGGCCTTGAAACATCCCTTTGGAGGTGGATCTCACCCAACATGAAATAGCGGAAGATCAACCATTCATTACAGTACGGTGGCCCTTGTCCTTCTTTGTCACCAAAAAGATATTGCACAGGAATACTTATGTGTGAGACTACGTGAGATGTATTGCCCCTTTGGTGAGCAGTGAACTCCCCTCTAGATCTGTCAGCACAGAGTCTCTGTCTGAGAAGATGATTGGCCTCAGTCTCCACCACTGCTTGGGCAATCTCTAAAATTCTATCTGGAACCCCATGACCAACTGGGGGATCCAGCTGTGGCTGGATAGTTCCTGCCATTTGGGCATAAACTGAGCTGACCACCCCTCTACTTGTACTCCTAAAGGAGGGATAAGACTTACTGCAGTAACTGTTTGTGAGGTTTAGTGTCTACATTGGTGTGTGCTGGGGGGGGTAGTACGGCTGCTGAGCCGCAGGGACGTCACTTAGGAAATTTTCCTAATATGTAGGAACTGTATATCATATAATAATTAGGTATCACAGTAGTCACAAGCAAAATATGGACAAACAGGTTCTATTCTTTGGAGAGGATGCAATGGCATCCATTCTAGCAGGACCCTCCATGTTGCGGGAGTCCACACTCACCCAGGCACCTCACACAGGTGGAGGGTTGGGATACACTTACTGAACTGAGAGAAAAAACTGGTCAAAACCATACTACACAGGGCTATTCTCACCGAATCCTTAAGGGCAAATGCTGCACCACGAGGGTTGCTTGTGACCAATGAGCCACTGATTTCTTTGGAGGATGCTTCCTTCAGAAAAGATTGGCCGCTAATCGCTTGGAAATGCACCAGAGACTGGTTTATTTTAATTATCAACACAGCTAAAATAAATTCCGATTAATTGTTAATTCAAATCCAGACGAGTGAAAATAATCTTTAAACACAAATACAATTGACCATTTTAAAAAAGAAATTGGAAGAAACCAACAGAGAAGTAATCGAATACAAAGATTACTTAGCACGCTCAAAGATAAACAAACTGCAGAAGGATCTGAAGAGGTTCTATACGAATGATGAGTATGGAAAGCAAAAACAAATATCTAATACCAAGCAAAACACAGGAGGGAAAAGGGATACAGAAACCTCCAGCTCTGGCAGCGAGAGCAGCAATAATGATTACAGACCCAGAACAACAGGGCAAGGCTATCACTGGGCCCACCACCTGCTTTTCACCAAATGCCACAAGGACCTGGGTTCGGCTGACCATCAATGCACATGTAGATGCAACCGTTCCAACACTACCCCAATCCCAAATCCTTTTTTAGGGAGAGGCAGACAAAAAGGGCCAAAGGGTACAGTGGGAAGACCTGAATCAACGGGTCACATGGAGCGTGACCCAGGAGTTCCTACCAGGAAAAAGCAAAGAAACAACTTGATCATGAACCTTACCGATATTACCCTGATCAACGAACAAGAGAATGTTCTCAAAAAAAGAACTGGGGTTTGTCCCCACAACCAAAATGGATCTTTTTAAGCTCAAATCCTGTGAACCCACAGGATTCTTTATAACCATACGACTCTGTGACTTCTTTGAGGGAGATAATCGAATGAAAAAACAAGAGGGTGACACAGGATTTCAACCAAAATCCACATTTCTACCCTTACTTTCACAGATACCACCTGGGGTAGGGGTATTACAACAGACATTGAGAAATGCAGTCAGATTCACAGAAAAACATTCAACAATCTGACTAGGACAGAACAGGAAGCATTGAATAGTCTGAAGAATGACCCCAGAATTGTCATAAACCAGCAGATGGGGGTGGGGTCCGGGGTAGTTATTCAGACCACAGAGGCCTATGATGTGGAGTGCCTACATCTCCTGGGGGACTGGAGCAACAATTAGGTACTAGGAATTGACCCCACAAGTGAAATACGGAAGGTGATTTATAGTCTGGTTGAGGAAGCCTTAACCAATGAATGGATCTGCCAAAAAGAAGCGGCATTCTACTGTAAAGAAAAAACATAAATTCCGTATTCTTACACACTACCGAAAGTACATAAAAACAAAATGCCTTCTGCAGGTAGACCTATAGTATCAGCTTAGATTCTATCTTAGATAGACGTCACAAAATTGTGACAAAGGTTCTGAGGCCGGTAGTGCAAAAAATGCCAGCATACATTAAAGATAAAAAATTAGTTTTGAACCTGATAAAAGACATGGATTTTGATCAAAACAACAAACTATTGGTGGGGCTTGACTTAGAATCCCAGTACACAAAAATTCCCCAAAGAGAAACTCTTAGAGTGATTGGAATTCCCAATCCTTGGCAAATAGATATTCTCAAACACCAAGAAAATTCATTTTATGCCTGGCTGAACTAGCACTTACAAAGAATTACTTCCAATACAAGGAAACCCTGTACCTACCGTCACATGGAACCTAGATGAGGAGTCCATTTGCACCGAGCCTGGCATGTCTGTATGTCTCACATTTTGAGAATGAGCACATATATTCCCCTATGAACCCATTTACTCAAAACATCAGAGTATGGCTGGATTGGATTATTAGACCACGAGGGAAAACTGATGAGTGAGGTTTACCATGAACCCACAGATGAACAATTTGTTATCGTTCCTCAGTTTCCATCCAAAAGTGCTGAGAGAATCTTCCATATGGACAGTTTCCTTGTCTCAGTAGGGAACTGCTCAGAAATGAAAGACTGAAAAAGAAGCATCCACACTAAGTCAGAAACTCCAAGAACTACACTACCCGCAACAGGTAGTGAAGAGGGCTTGGAAACAAGCAAAAAACAACAACAGGGACTCGTTACTGGAGTCTCATGAAAAACCAAGACAAACCAGAAATATTTGTGTGACCACATTTAACACAGCCTATAATTCGGTGAGGAAAATCATCACACAAAATTGGCAGATCCTAAATTCTAAGGAGCTTGATTTACAATATCCATTATTTTCCTTAAAAAAAAAAGTGCTAGCATTGATAACATACTGGTACACACATGACCCCAGCGCAATAAAACTAAGGGGAAAAAACAAGCACAACATTATGGGGCCTTCCATTGATTATGGGACACTATGCATGTGGATCATGCAAAGCTCGCCCACATACCAAGAACAGCAAATCAGTAGATTTGGGCCGACCTAGCCCGTAGCAACAAAGGAACCACACTACATGTAACTCTGAGAATGTGATTTATTTAATTACATCTCCCTGTGGGCTCCGATACATGGGGATGACCACAAGATAAGTAAAGATTAGAATCCTTGAACACATGAGCAACATTAGATGTAAATAATCAATGGCAAAACTTATCTAGAAATGAAACATTTAGAACAAGATCTACTGTGGACAGTCATTGATAAGCCCTACATTCCAACAGAAAACAGGGATACTACCAGCTCTCTTTTTAAAAGGGAACTAATAAGAGTACATCTACTTCAAAGTAGCGGCCAGGGGTTGAACGATTCTAGACCCTGGCACCACATTAATAATATTCACTAACTTAAGCAGTACTGCATAATAATGACATCAAACAAAACCAAAGGGGGGCCCGATGATTTATTTCATGATTGCTAAGCTCCTTGTATATTTATATACTTAAGAAACAGACTCGCTTTGAACCACCAAACATCCTTAGGCTGGATAGATCTAACCAGCAACATTAACCTGAACAGGGAAAAAATAAACGTTCAGGTTTGTTTAATGGTAAAAATATAGGATCTATGTTGTGAATTTGTATTAACACAACAATTGAAAGAAATGTAATTATTGTATATAATCTTGATTTGAATGACAATCTTTCAAGATTGGGCTTCAACATAGTAAACACCAATATGCCGGGAATTCCAAGATGGCCGCTACAAAATTCCAACTAGTACGCTGTTTGTACTGTCTAGCCTTCTCTTGCTACCAACAGGAAATCATTTGAGACTTCAGATCTAGTAAAGGAGTATGAATAAGTCATACAAAGACGGGATTCACACCGTCAGAGGACGCAGAGAGGCAGATTGTTTGCAACGCCACACCTTGACTAAGTAAGTGGCAAATACATGAGCATTGGGAACTCACTTACCAGGGTACCATGCCCTTTTAACCCATTGCTTGTGCATGTTGAAGAACAAAAAACAACCCCTAGACTTTGATAATGTATGTTATCTGGGAGGGACTACTCAGTCCGAACATAGGGCCCGATTCAAAAAAGTAATCTGAGACAAAATCCTATCTTTTCGACTTTCGGTATTCACAGAAGGCATTTAGGAGTACTAAAGTTAGGATTTTGTCTCAGTTAAACTTAAGTTTTGGTCTTAAATTAAACTTAAGACAAACTTAAGTTTAACTGAGAAAAAATCCTAACTTTACAACTAGGATTTTATCTCAGTATAGGCCTCTGTGGTCTGAATAACTACCCCGGACCCCACCCCCCATCTGCTGGTTTATGACAACTCTGGGGTCATTCTTCAGACTAAGATTGACTGAGACAAAATCCTAACTTTAGTACTCCTAAATGCCTTCTGTGACTACCGAAACTCGTAAAGTTAGGATTTTGTCTCGGATTACTTTTGTGAATCGGTCCCAGCTATTATTGACCTGCGGTCTCTCTTACACCACACTGGTTCACAACACGGGCGTTCCAAAATGATCCAGTCTGGCAGTATCTAGAATTTAGACTACTGGATGTCAGTACCCTCATGCAAATGCCACACTCTGATATATTGAGCCGTGCGGGGAAGTTATGAACAAACTGAATTTTAATATTAGAATACTGTGTCTTTCGGAACGGGTGTTTTGCTGCTCTGTACAATCATGAAATTCTTAAACACTGGTAACAGTACATGGCTAGTTGTGACTCTTGAGCAAGTAAACACGCATAGGGTTGGTAACATAATGCACCTGGCATCATTTTTTGATACTCTGCAATGTCCGCATTTGTCAGTCCTTAATTATATGAGATGGTATAATCCAGGTTAGAGGCTCCAAATACCAATATGTACTGCCTAATCTGACAGGTCCTGAATGGTATATTACTGGACGATAGAACAAAAACTGGGGATTCTGTACTTCAATATTGAAGAGCAGCACGAGTGACTGCATGTGATTACACTAGGTACGAGAGACTACTGAGTGTAATAGAAGAGATATGCGGAGAGAGAAAAAAGTGAGGGGCCTTGGCCCCGGTTTACTATTTCTGCTATTTTCGGAGTTTAACAATAGGGCGACGTCCATTCTCTGCTCCCGTGTTTGGAGAATTACTATTGAACCTCGGGTAAGAGGTGTTTTTAATTATTACTTTTTATTTTTCTGCAATTCTTTAGCATGAAGTGTTGCTCACGTTTCACTGGGTGTCGGGTGTAACAGTGGAAACTTATAAATTTCATTATAATCAATAATGTATTTACTTAGTGTTTTATAGAGCGTGAACATGACCCGTTAGGGTATCAGAGCGCTTTACCGGGATAACACATTGTATACAATTATGAAATAGTCAAAGAAAAAAAAAACTTAAGTAGGGGTAGAAGGAAGTGAAACATTTGGAAAATAGGGTGTATACAATGTTCAGATCATAATGCAGAGAAACCCAGCAATTACATTTGTGTGAGTACAAGGTCAGTACAAGATAGACAACAGCCAGTTAGTCCAAACTCTAGCGGCAACAAAAATAAGCAAAGCCACTGAGAGGTGTGTGCTGTGCATGATTTATGGGAGAAACTTGCCCAATAGGAAGGTTTGACTTCCTTTTAAAATAATGACAGAGAGGTTATTCTTCTGATGAAAGACAGCAGTGAGATCCATATTCTTGGTGCGGCCCCAGAGAAAGCACGGTTGTAATTTTTTTCCTTTCGGAAGTGGGGTGGCTGCAGCACAAAGTCTCTGGGAGACCGGGAGTTTATGGCTCCTCCAGAAACCATGATTTTCTGGGTGAGATATGCAGGGGGTTTCGTGTGTAGTGCTTTATGGGTGATACATGCCAGTTAGAGTTGGATTCTGGCTTCAAGAGGAAGCCAAATCAGCGCCTTTAGATGCGGTGAGATGTGGTCGAATTTGCTTGAGCCTGTTAAGAGTCTGGCGGCGGCATTGAGGCAAGCTTTTGGGGGGCAGTGGAGATCTTGGACAGGCCTGAAAGGGTTGAGCATCCGTATTCGATTCTGGGGATAATTAATGCCTGGACTAACATATTTAGGTCTGAGGCATCAAGGAAAGGTTTTAGTTTTCTCAGGTAGCTCAGGTGAAACCTGGCAGTTTTAGCCATAGAGCTGATGTGGTCTCGCATATTCAGGCTACTATCTAGGATTATTCAGAGAGATTGGCAGATTCCACTATGGTAGGTGTGTAGTTTAGTGCTGTGACAGACTTGGTCCAGTCCCGGATGTCAGTGTTACTTTTAGGGGGGCAGATTAGAAGAAACTCTGGTTTTTCTGCATATAGTTTGAGCTGGTTGCAGGCGAGCCATTAAACAGTCAGCTTTAGGGCCTCATTCAAAGAGTAGATATCCTCTAGAGATGAGCTTTTGATGTAGATCTGGGTATCATCGGCATACATGTGGAAGGAGATGTTGGCGGTACGTGGTAATTCAGCTAACGGTTCAAGGTAGAGATTGAAGAGGGTTGGGGAAAGACTTGATCCTTGGAGGACTCCGATCATTATCGGGGAAGGAGCCGATAGATTACTGTTGACTAAGAATCTCTGGGTGCGGTTCCAGAGGAAGCATCTAAACCATTCGAGAACAGTTCCCCTTACTTCCATCCTGAATTCGAGGCATAGAAGTAGTTTCTCGTGGTTGACTGTGTTGAATGCCGAGGATAAATCCAGTAGAATTAGGAGACATGTTTTGCCTTGGTCAAGGGCTTGGAGAGCATCATCCACAATATGGAGACTAGTAGTTGTAGGAGAGTAGGGTCTGCTTTCTATATTCACCCCCACTTTTTGCTTTACTGGTTTTCGACTTAGATGTGGCTGTGGGCCTGCTAATCAGACCCACAGCCCTGCTGTTGTCTCTCTAAATTAATACTATGTACTTTAGGTGCATAACCCATTTGGATGGGATCACCTTATTGGCCCCTGTACAGTGTACCTTAGGTACCCAGGGCATAGGTGTGCCCTAGGCCTACCAGGGGCTGCAGCATGTATTATGCCACCCCTGGCCTGGCCTTCCATTATGACACAACTGGCTGATCACTCAGCTGGGGCAAGGTCGTGTAATCACCCCTTGCTTAGGTGTAGTTATCCAATACCTACCTTATATATATATAGACACATGTGTACCTATCAGCCACTCCTATGGCAGGCCTTAACAATCCTGGAGGCAGAGTGCTTGGTAACATGTGAGATAGTGCTCTAGCATGAGCTGAGCCTGTCTGCAGCTTTCGGAACCATGTCCTTATAGCTGTTCTATGATATAGCCTACCATATACTCTTAAAGTGCCTTATAATCTTAAACGGTTATGGTAACTATGGTTTGGCTTTATCAAAACATGTCGTGTAAGGTGTCTAACACTTTGGAATAATACCCCCATCCCATTTCTGGGGATGAGGATATTATCCCTCCCTTCTGGAGGGAGAAGACATGTTGAAACCTACTTACCCGGTTAAAGGTAACCAGAGCCCCAGCATCACAAAATGGATGCTGCTGCCACGACACAAGTCTGACCTCCTGCTGCTGGGAGTGATCCCAGCACGGGAGGCTTGGACAATAGGTTTCCTGCCTTGGGAGGTGCGAGCACCACCCCAGACAGGCCTTAGTGTATTGGGGCAGGGAGGGATGAAAGAAACTAGACACTGCCTGGGGCACACAAGGTGTCCCATGCATAATCCAGTTCAAACTGGTGCTGGGGCACTCCAGCCCCAGTCCTGGCGCGAAACTGGACAAAGGGAAGGGGGTGTAACCACCCCCCTCCCAGGTCCCACCCATAAGGCGTGACCTAGCAGGCAACCCAGCCCCCCAGATTAGTATAAGTGTGGTAGCTGGGCCCCAGGAGATTAGATTATCCTGAACCTGCAACTTGAACAGAAACTCTGGACCTTCGACATTCGACGAAAGAAGAAGACTGAAGAATCTCCCTTGTGGCCAAGGAGTGGTCACCCTGTGCGAACAGGCACCATCAAGAGACTTACCCTTTGCTTTGCTGAAGTTCTACGAGGGACCGACTGCAGAGCCTGACCAGAGCCTTGACTTCCAGACTTCTCCGACCCCGATCCACATCCACAGCCGAGCTGAGATCCGTGGAGGCGACGAGAGACGTGGGACCGGCTACCTGGGAAAAGTGGCGGGTATCTTCCAGCGCAGCTTCTGAGGCACCCTCGAGGTTGTGCACCGGGGATTGAGAAGCCCCAACCCCAAGCACCATCTGCACCGAAGATCAGCCCCCCACACTCCACGAGTCCTGCATGGGGCCCTTCTGCATTTTCCTGCTTGCCGCGTCTGTCCGGTTGCTTGCCCGTTGGCTAGTAACCTTTGCGACGACACACCTTCAATTTTCCACTGCTGGTTTGGCTCCTTCAGACTGGCTCCTGCTCCTCTGTAAAAGAGAAGCACCCCAGACCTTCCTGGTCTGCACCAGAAGCAAGTCCTCCATTCTTCGTGGGTTCCGCTTGCCAAGGCTTGGTGAGTCCTAGTTCGACTTCGACGCCGCCGACAGCACGAGCCTTTGTGGGACAGCTCGCCTCCTGGTCCTGGTCATCCTCGACGTCTCCCGGTACCCGTGGCTGCTGCAACAAGCTTCACCTCTTCGCCTGCAATCTCCCGACATCGCCTGGTTCCTTCCTGGTTCCACGTGGTCACTGGTTAGTGACCCAGACTCTGTCCCTTCTGCTTGCAGGTATCCTTCCTTCTTGATCCCGGCCTTGGGATCCACCGGACACTCTTCACTGACTGCCTGTCAGCATCTTTCCTTCAGGCATCCATAGGAGTCGACGACGAAACCCGACGCAAGTTCACACCTATGCACCCGCAGCCCGTGGGCTAGGTAACTTGGGTACTCCGGTGCTCATCAGGGTATTGACTATCCTAGTGTCTAGTTCTCAAGTCTCGACTTCCTAGCTACTCCAGAAGGGTCCTAAATCTTATTAATTCTAAACTGTACTATTTCTATCGATTATACGCATTACACGTGAGTGTTTCCACTCTGCACCAGAATCCCGTGGGCCTCCCACTTCCTAACCTTGGGTAGTATAGTGTAGCCCCAGCGATTCCCTAGGCCTAGGCCTATCCTATTTCCGTGACAGTGGTCCTTATACCACTTACTCAGTATATGGTTTGCGTGGCCCCTAGGGCCTAACTGTATTACTTACCTGTGTGACTTAATGTATGCTTGAATAAGACTGTGTTGTACTTACCTCGAATCTCATAAAGAGTGCTGAGGGTTTGACTAGAATAAATACATTCTATTGACATATATATCTGTTGTGGTGTCCTTTCATTTGGTATTCAAGGGATTACAAATGGTATAACAGCTGGCTTCACATGCGATTCAGAGTTTAGCCTAAGACTGCTCTTGTCCATGCTACCACTAGGATAGCTGGTCTATAAGGTTGACTTTACAACCAATCACCATAAGGGTTGTTTGGACTGATACAAGGTGTACACTAGAATTAGTGACATCATATATCAGGCCAACTTCTCACAGTAGTTTCCGTGCTGTGCCCAGGTCTGAACCCGGATTGGAATTCCTCTAGCAGATTAAAGTTGGTGATATGTTGGCTCAGTTGAAGTTGCAAACATTTCTCCAGAGCTTTCGCTAGAAGTGGGATATTGGTCTGAAATTGTCTGGAGAAGCAGGATTCAAAGTGGGGGTTTTTAAGATGGGGACGACTTGACCGGCTTTCAGAGAGTCAGGTATGGACCCTTGTAATAGGGAAGAAAACAAGTTACTTACCTGTAACTACAGTGATCCAGTATTGGTATCTTTCATAGGTTCATATGCCTGAATCATTGCCCGTCGCCGAGGCGGGAGTCCCACGGTAAATTACAAAAATAGTGCCATAAGTAAAGAACAGTAGTAGGCTAAAAGAAAAAAGCCTAAGGCCTAAATCTTAGTAGCCTATCTACATCATTATAGTAAAAAGAACCAAAAGACAGCTCCAACCAATCAGCTACCAGCACCCTCTAGACCACACTGAGCAGAGGCAGTTCTCCTCAGATTTTCTTAGCACAAGTGGGAAGTAAGTATCCCAAATCATAGAGAACTGACTCATCGGGGAGGAGGGTGGGTGCATGTCACTATGAAAGATACCAATACTGGATAACTGTAGTTACAGATAAGTAACTTGTCTTCTTATCCAGTATTGGGTATCTTTCATAGATTCACATGCCTGAATCAGAGTAGCAAGCAGTATACCAAATGAACTGTCGTTTGCAGATGGTGGGAGACAAGTGTTCATAAACTCCCAAACTACATCCACAATGGTTGAGAAATTTTAAAATAACCAAGCATTTAAGAAATCAAAAGCTATGTTAAAAGACATTATCGAAATAAAACAAGAAATAAATCTCTTTTGAACTCTCCCCCGTGAGTGCTGTCGTCTGTTACGGGTACGATTACCCGATGGAACTGTGAGCAGTATATACGAAGCGGGAACACCCCCGCTTGTCGTGCACCCGTTCGAGAGTGCAACTGGCTGGTGTTGTGGAGCAAATATATATATATATATATATATTATCTACTGGCGGTCACCAGTAGATAGTTATAGTTAGGACAGTGTTTCCATAGGAAATCCGCAACATTCTATTTGGAATAACTTTGGAGCCGGTTGACGAATCCTCGCGAAATTTTCAAAATAGGTGGGGCGCTCCGCTCCGCTCCTACCCTGAAAGTCTTGGGGGGGATTCGTCAAGCGGGGGCTGAGAAAAAAGGGGGGTCCCAAAACGCGTTTTCCCCATGCAATTTTCCATAGGGACCTTTAGTCCAAGGTACAGCCCGAACGGCTGAACAGAATTACTTGAAATTTGTCAGAGAGGTAGTCCTCAGCTCAGGGAAGTGCCTTTTGCAGGTCTGGTGTCAATCTGTTCAGTAGTTCCTGAGAAAATCAAAAGTAAAATCATATATATATGTGGGCGGAGCCTAACCACACATCTCATCCTGAGATCTGATTGGCTGTCAGCACTTCATCCAAGAAGTGTTGGCAGCCATCTTGGGACCAATATACATGATAGCACCTCATTAAAAAGCATTGCAGTTAATAGAAGGTTTTAAGACTTTAGTTACATTATAAATCATTTGTTGATGGTACCATACTCATTTTAGGAATTGCGGTATGTTCTAAGGTGATTCCACCATGTGAAAAAGCCTTCTGCTGGGATATCATGATTGAGAGAAAAATATTTTCTCATGCTTTTCCCACAGAGGTTTGGAAGGTGATCTATAAGCTAAACTGAGAGCTTATTTTCTGTAAATTCACATTATCTTTCTCAGTCATGTGAGAATGAAGTCTGACATTCTCAGTAAAACATGTACATCCAACAAGGGCAGAGACTGTCAGTTGATTCCTTTGTGTTCTACTGCAGCTTCCCAGAGTGTTCCAAAGAACAACTAGAGCGCTAACAGTCCTACTTATGATAAACGTATGGCACACCTGAAGCCATCTTGCTTGGATTAAAGTGGTAACTCTTAAAACATTTAATTTAAAAAGGAACAAAAATGAAGGGGTTCATTTTTCCATAACAAGTATGATTAGTGCTGCAGAAAGAAAAACTAGGGCACATTTTGACTTCTGAAATCCTCTTTTATTTCATTAAAAACATTCTGACATGCAGACTGAAACATGCACTTTCAATACCAGCAGCAGTTTTCCCTGGTGAGCAGTAGCTTTACTACAGTGATCTAATGAGCAAAAAGAGTGCTAACATTCTGAATTTATAGCAAATGTGTGACACATCTGAATGCCTTCTTGATGGAATCAAAGTAAAAAACTGAAAGTATTTCCTACTGAGGAGACTGCAGTAAATGAGGAAATTAGGAAACTTCATAACAAATAAGTCTCCCAAGATGGCCACCAGAGACAAAAGACCCCAAATGTAGCCCAAATATCACCCAGATGTAGCCCAAGTATAGCCCAATGACAGAATGTCCCAGAGTGTTCTTAAAAACAACTAGAGCGCTTACTGTCTTCATCATGACAAAAGTATGGCACACCTGAAGCCATCTTGATTGGAATAAACTGGTAACACTTAAAACATTTAATTTAAAAAGGAACACAATGAGGGGGTTCATTTTGCCATAGAAATTATGATTAATGCTGAAGAAAGAAAATGAGGGCACATTTTGAGTGACTTCTCAAATCCTCTTCTATTTCATTAAAAAATTCTGACATGCAGACTGAAACATGCACTTTTAATACCAGGAGCAGACTTCCATGGTGAACAGTAGTTTTACTACAGTGATCTAATGAGCAACTAGAGTGCTAACTTTCAGAATTTATGGCAAATGTGTGACATATCTGAATACCTTCATGATGGAATCAAAGTAAAAAACTGAAAGCATTTCCTACTGAGGAGACTGCAGTACATGAGGAAATTAGGAAACTTCATAACAAATAAATCTCCCAAGATGGCCACCGGAGACAAAAGAGCCCAAATGTAGCCCAAAATCACCCAGATGTAGCCCAAATATAGCCCAATGACAGAAGTGTGCAAAACACTTATTATTTTGTGTTTTTGCAGTGTTATATAGTGCAGACTTGTCAGGTATTGGAGTTTCTTTACATGAGCATTGGTTACATCACACAAGAACAAATTCATTTTGGTTGTAGACATGGGGAGACTAAGTGATTTGACCAGAATCACAGAACGTCGAGCTGAAGCAGAAACTCCAACCTGGTTCCCCAGTTGCAAAGTCTGCAGTTCTGGAAGTAACACCACATCCTCTCCCCTAAGTGCAACATTTAATCAAGTGGTCAACTGGATAAAAAAAATAAAGATAACAAATAATTTAAAAGTGCTTTGTCGCTATTTGAAAACTCAGAAAATATGTCCTTATTTTAGTCTTTTAGAGCACTAACCATAATGTTGATGCCAATAAGACCCTCTCATATATGTAATTTCTAAAGGAAATGCTCTAGGTATTACAGTTTTCATTACATCAAGATGACGTCAGGCGTTCCACACTTTTGTAATAAATATAGAATGTTAGCAATCTAGTTGTTCATTAGGATACTGTTGAGAGGCAGAGGCCAGGGGCACGGACTCTGAAAATTGAAGGCAGGTAGGAGGGTGCAAAGGCAACAATTTAACCACACTGAGCAGGCAGGAAGGGCCATGGCAGCACAACAGACTATGGAGGGCAGTGGAAAGGGGGGCAGGGGCAACACACCAACAATACAGGACTTGCAAGAGAGGCTGTGGCAATGTAATAGACCATTGTGGGCAGAAGGAAGAGGCAATGGTAGTACAACCATACATGCCAACAGACCCGATTCAGCCAGGAAACGTCCAATGTTTTTAAGCTCAAATGGGCTTTATTTGATCTGTCTCCTGTCTACAATCTTCTCTTTTTCAATGTAACTCAAAGGGGAAAATCAATACCCCAGTTTTTTTTCAAAATCTCCCTCTTACCAAGTTCAAAATGTTCGCAAGTATGGTACATTGGATCATGGAAGGAAATGGGGTAGGGACATGGACTTGGATAACAGAGGACAGGAGGGACATGGAGAGGTGCACCAAACTGACCCTGCAGGGCAGGCATCAGGGTTTGCAGCAGCACAATACACCACACAGGGCATGCGGGACGGGAGTGCAGCACAACAATCCATAGAAAGCAAGAGGGAGGGGACAGGACCATGCACATGGACAACAGAGAACAGAGGGGCAAGAGTCAATGGTAGCTAGCTGACCATAATGGACAGACAGGAGAGAAAGCTGCAGCATAACAGCCCATAAAGGGCAGGAGGGACGGATCAGGGGCATTACAATGGAGCAGACAAGCCAGGAGGGAGGGAGTAGGGGTCTGCACATGTAAACAGAGGGCTAGGGGCAAGGGGGCAGGGCAGGAGCAGCAAGATAGCCATGGAGGTCAGGCAGGATGGGCACTAGAAGCAAGACACACCATGAAGAGCAACAGTGAGACTGTGATGGCATACACACAGACCATGGAGGGAAGGTGGGAGGGGGTCAGGGGCAGCTAACTGACCACACAGGGAAGGTGGGAGGGGCCATGGCAGCACAGAAGACCATGCATGGCAAGTGGGAGGGTTAGTGGCAGCACAATGGCTATGATTGGCAAGAAGGAGGGTGCAGGGGCATGCACAAAGGACGATGGAGGATAGAAGGGAGGGTCAGGACCTATGCACAGACAAGAAAGTTCAGGGGAAGGGGCCTCACAACAGACCGCACGGGGCAGGCAGGAGGAGCAGTTGCAGCACAACAGACCAGGGAGGGCAGAAGGGTGTGGCAGTACAATGGACCATGTAGGACAGGAGGAAGAGGATAGGGGCATGGCATGTGGACAGGCAGGGTGGAGGTGGCAGGGACAGGTTACAGTCATCTGACAGTGCTAGGCAGGTGGGAGGGGAGTGGCAGCTCAACAGAACACTCAGA
This sequence comes from Triturus cristatus, assembly GCF_964204655.1. Lineage (NCBI taxonomy): Eukaryota > Metazoa > Chordata > Amphibia > Caudata > Salamandridae > Triturus > Triturus cristatus. Next base: position 54,272,158 of record NC_140592.1, read on the forward strand.
GTAGATAGGAGTGGCAGGTCCATGGAGCATGGTGGGCAAAAAGGATGGAGCAGGGGCATGCACAAAGACATCGGAGGGCAGGGGGAAGGAGAATAGGGGCAGCAAGCTAAGCACAGAGTTTAAGCAGGAGGTCAATGATGGGGCATAGAATTGGGCAATGGAGGGCAGGAGGAGGGGACTGGTACATCATACTAAATTGAGGGCAGTGGCAGCACATCAGACCATGCATGGCAGGAGGGAGGAGGCTAGTCCATGGATTCACACAACAGAGGATAGAGAGGAGGGGGATGGGGCAGCAAGCTAACTGTTCAGAGAAGGCGGGTATTAGGAACTTTATTGTTTTTAAAACGTGTGTCTGTGCGAACTACTTAAAATATGAACAAGTATGCAGCATAATCTCACTTTTATTCAGGAAGAAGAGGACGTTTGTGACTGTGACTCCGGGCTCACTTGGCAGAAACACCCCCTGACCCTCCACCCCCTATCGCAAAATGTAATGCCCGTGAAAAGTGTAGGTGAACACAGTGTTATATAGAACATAGTCCTGAGAGCACGATTGAAAATGAAAACTAGATATAGTGTATGGTATAAACTATACACCAAAAAGTGTGATATAAGATGAACCAGGCGTGAAATATAATATGCAATACATTGTGCGCAATGACAAATTCATTGGAGAGCGCGAGATAGCACAGGCACTAGCGCGTGCTATGCGATGTGCGCCTTGGAGTGTAATATGCACTGGGCAGTGTTGTGTTACCTAACTAGTCTCTAAAGTTGTAATATAAAATATGTGCTGGGGAGTGTAACGTTGCATATGCACTGTGACAAAGATATGGATCCCAGATTGTAATATATATGGCATAGCACTGTGCGTTATAACATAGGCATCGAGGAAGGCCCGTTAGATGGGGCAATATAACCCGTGCGAAGACAAGTGTGGCATGACATATTCACGGGGTGGTGTTACAGTGCACATGGGCTAGAGAGTGTCATAGCCTATGCACTAGCTGGTGGAATACAACACAGAGGTGTGTGGCACTCGGCAGGCAATGGTGGGTGTAACACAGCATTGGGCTCTGACAGGAGCGCGCTGCGACTCTCAAGTGATGTTCGTCCCTTTTCAAGAGAGTAAAATAAAAAGTATTACACATCCGGCAGTGGATGTGTGTTTTATTAACCGTGAGGGGGGTTTCTTACATAGTTTGTCGAATTTTTGTCGAATCCCCTTTGAATGGCTTGGTGTGCATGTGTATTAAATGTGCCCGTCAATAGCTACCCATGTTTGTATAAATAAACGACAAGGGTGTCTACCGGGATTAGGCACGGTAGGGCATCAGACATGTCAGAGCTTCACTAGTGGTGTAAATACATTCCACGTGGATTCATTGTATGCATAGTCGCCTTTTAATGAATATCACTCAAATCGTCATGGTGATAGGTACGTACGGTTTGTCCAGCATGTCCTAGGTGTGTCTATAAATATATATTTTTTAAAAATAATAAAAAACAGTGGCCGGCCCTGGGGATTGGGGTCAAAAAAATATAATTAGGAGACAGGCCCTGGGGGATGGTGTCATCAGGGCCAATAAATTTGAATAAGAAGGGGAACCACACAGCTCCCCTTCTTAAAAAATTAAAATAAATAAAAGACTGGCATCGTGCCGGAGGCCACGCCCCCTCCTTGCAGCACTCTGCAAACGCGCCCCCTAGCAAGTTGGAAGTTGGGGAATTAATTCCTCTTCAATACTGAGGGTCCCTGAGGGCCAACTAGCCCAACAGGCATCTCCAGTATGCGCCAGGGAGCTGCGCTGCAGACAGGTGTTCTGAGGCCAAGCCCCTTTTTACACCTCTCTGCAACGCAGCTCTGTGGCGCTTACTGGAGGTACCTAGTGGTCTAGTTTGACCCTAGGGACCCTTAGGATTCAAGGGCACTTAATCTCTCAACTTAGAACAGCCACAGGGCGCGTTTACACAGTGGTGAAGGGAGGGGACGGGGCCTGAGGTGACGTGTGCAAATACGCACTATGGCACGTTTTAAATTGGGGATATAATTTCCCTTCAATACTGAGGGCCCCTGGGGGCTAACTAGCCCACCAAGTGCTTCCAGTAAGCGCCACTGAGCTGCATTACAGAGAGGTGGTCCAGGCTGTGCCACTTTACACCTCTCTGCAACGCAGCTCTGTGGCACTTACTGGAGGTACCTAGTGGGCTAGTTGGGCCCTAGGGACCCTCAGGATTCAAATGAACTTAATCTCCCAACTAAAAACGGACACAGGGCGTGTTTACACAGTGGTGAAGGGTGGGGACGGGGCCTGAGTTAACGTGTGCAAAAACACCCTGTGGCCTGTTTTAAGAGGTAGTTTTAATCCCCCTGCCCTATTATATACTAGGGGCTTACAGAGGAGGTCATGCTAATCACAGGGGGACCCCAACGCATAATGTTCCCTAGTGTATGTAGGTGTTTTCACTGTATTCTAAGTGTCTTAACATAGCACTGGCTCTAGGACTGGTTAGTCAGACTCAGTTACCACCAGTATCCGTCTGAAAAAGTTGAGGGTACAGGATGATTTTGCAACAAGGATTCTTTCTGCTCTTCTTTTTGTTCTTTCTGCACGTTATCCATCTTCCTGCACTTTTCTTCGTCTTTGAGGACTTCTGTTGCTTCTTTCTGCACTTCTTATTTTTCTTTCTGTGCATTTTTTCTTCTTTCTTCACATGTCCTATCTCTGTAGGCATAGTTAGAAATTAGCATTTAAAAAACCTTTGAAATTCACAGAAAAAACCATAGGTTTCAGGCACGTTATAGTTAGGAATTAGCATTTAAAAAACCTCAGAAATTCACTGAAAAAAACATAGGTTTCAGGGGTGTTGTAGTTAGCTGGACTTTTCACTTGTACAAAACCATTGAAATTCCCCCGTTATAGTTAGTTCAGCTAACTATAACTCGCGCGCCCGCAATGCACTGCTGATGACGTCACATATTACATCACTCATGACATGGGCAGTGACATCACTCATGACATCACTGATGACATCTCAAATGACATCACTGATGACATCATCTTTGTGATAGAGTGGCAGACCTCCTCTCCCCCTAATATAACCTTCGATACACACATTAGAAAATAGAAACTAACATTTTCAAAACAATGGACATACCAATATCAGTTACAACAACCTATTCAGTAATTCTAAGATCCACATACACATACACTCATTCACCAACAGTCCTATACAGTCACTCATACATGTACTCACTCATCATATGTACTCATACACCTATACATCCTGTTACACAACGCCACTCATCCATAGAGTTACTCACACACATAGTCACTCATGCTAATAAAGAATCAAACATCCATTTACTTGCATATACAGTTATACACACACCACCACACTTACTTCTACAGAAACTTACACATACTTAGTCTTTTAAACAATCACTTATATAAACACATACTTATTCATACAGGAACTCTTTCAATCTCTCACTCTCACATATACTCACTTATATACACCAATAGTCACATATACTAGTTTAAAACATATGTAGTTACTCATAAAGACACTATTGAGACAGTCATTCACTCACTAACACACCCATGCACACACTTAACCACCAATACAGTCCTGCACACATGCTGTCTTCAACACATACAAACAGTGAGTCACTCATTCATGCACTTATGCACTACGTAATACCCCCACCGAACCATACAGACACTCAGACACTCATTCTGATACTCAAAAAACCAACTAATAACCTATATAGACACTCATGTAGCTACTCACCAACCCATGCAGCCACTTATACACAAAGTGAGAGACTGATAGATATTTACATATTTAAACATTACTCACTAAGCCATGTATTCACTAAGACACACTTAATCAGTCAGTTATACAATCAATTTTTCAAAAACAAATCATCCATTTAGACACTTATATACCCCATGTCGCAGCACGACAGATATTTTCCAGAGTCACTTCATCAAACAATGCTGTAGAAGCTGCCATAGTTCTTGTAGAATGAGCTTTCGCTTTCCTCTGTAAAGGTTTGTTGGCCTTGTCTTGGCAGGAATGAATCGGAGTTGCCAGCCATCTGGGGATTGTTGCCTTTGTCACTGCAGTTCCAAGTGTTGCTTGACCACAGGCCACAAACAGTTGGTTGGAACGTCTGATGTCTTTAGTTTTCTGTAGGTAGAATTTTAAACAGTGCTTAACATCCAGGGAGTGTAATGCTCTTTCAGCTGGAGTGGATGGATCCGGAAAGAAAGTTCTTAATCATACCGGTTCATACAATTGTGACGGTACTTTAGGGATGAATCTAGGATGTGTTCGAAGGGTTACATAGTCCTGAGTAAAATGTAAAAAGGGTTCCGTGATAGTGAAAGCTTGGATTTCACTAACCCTTCTTGCAGAAGTAAGAGCCAGTAAAAGGGCGACCTTCCAAGTGAGGAATTTGAGATCAGCTTTGCAGATCGGCTCAAATGGACGTTTCATTAATTGCGCTAGCACGGTGTTGAGTTCCCACTCTGGAGGGGGTGCTCGCACTGGAGGGAAGGCTCGGAAAAGCCCTTTCATGAATTGTTTGACAAGTGAAGACGAACAGAGAGAAGGAAGTTTAGTGCATTTTCTGAATCTGGAAAGAGCAGCAAGATTGACCTTGACCGATGAAAAGGTAAGCCCAGACTTGGCTAGAGAAAGCAAATAAGGGAGAATTTGTTCAGCAGGAGCTTGAACTCGGTGAATAATATTCGCCTCGCACCAACAGCAAAATCGCTTCCATTTTAGGCGATAAGTCTTAATTGTACTCTGGGCACGAGATTTGACCAAAATTTCACGACAGTCTTGTGAAATGTTGAGGTCCTGGAACTCTAAGAAATCAGTAGCCATGCGTGCAAGTGTAGGGACTGTGGGTCCGGATGAACCACTTGGCCTCTGTCCCTTGACAACATCGTAGGCGTCGGAAGAAGGCGAATGGGCTTGTCTTGAGACAATAGCAGAAGTTCCTGGAACCAATACTGCCTTGGCCAATGGGGTGCAATCAGAATTAGACGGCAACCCTCCAGCTTCATCTTGCGGAGCACTTTCGGGATCAATGGTATTGGGGGAAAGGGTATGCAAAAATCCCTGACCATCACATGGACAGGGCATTCCCCCTTGAGCCCTGTTGAGGGAACCTGTTGGCATAGAATCGGCATTTCTTGTTCTCCCTCGTTGCGAATAGATCCAGTGCTGGTTTGCCCCCAAGCCTGAAAAACTCTGCTCGCCTGCTCCTGCTCCAGCTCCCACTTGTGACAGTCCAATTGCAACCTGCTCAGCGTGTCCGCCAGAGTATTGTGGAGACTCCCGACGTGCTCGGCCCTCATGGTTATTTTGTGGAATGTGACCCACTCCCACAATTCCTGAGCCTCCTGCGAGGGCGTAGCTGATTTTGTTCCTCCTTGCTTGTTGATGTAATACATGCTGGCCGTATTGTCGGTACTGACCAGCACTGAGGAACCCGCAATCCTTGGGAGGAACGCTTGCAGAGACAGAAAGATGGCGCAGAGCTCTAGTCTGTTGATATGCTGTTGTTTGTGTACCTGAGACCATTTTCCTTGAATCTGCAATCTTGCAGATGACCTCCCCATCCCTCCATTGAGGCATCAGTCGTTAAAACAAAGTCTGGAATGGTTGGTAGGAATGTGAGACCTTGGGCTAGGTTCGCTGTTTGTGACCACCAATGCAGAGAATCTATCATGCGCGGCGTGACCCTGATGTAATCGTCTAACAAACCCACGGCTTGTTGCCATTGAAGGTGTAGCTCCTCCTGAAGAGGTCTCATTTTGAGCCGTGCCAAGGGTATGAGAAATACTTGTAGAAGAGCATATCCCCAGGAGTGAAGCAAACATCCGGACAGAGACTGACCTCTTTCTTGAAATTATAGTTGCTAATTTTTGGAGACGTATTTGGCGGTCATGTGACAAGAATGCTTTGCACTGGACCGTGTCTAGCATTGCTCCGAGAAAAGGAATGACTTGGAGTGGACGCAACTGCGATTTGCTCTCGTTGAGTCAGCCCCAGAGAAGCGAAGAGATGGAGACATGCTGTTGTGGCAACCTTGGCTTCGTGTTCCGAAGGACCTTTGAGCAGCCAATCGTCGAGATAAGGGAATACTTGGATTCCTCGAGATCTCAATGCTGCTGCCACTGATGCCAAGCAATTCGTGAAGATTCTTGGTGCCGATTTCAGCCCAAACGGGAGCACTTTGAACAGATATTGGGCGCCAGCCACTGTGAGGTGAAGATATTTGCGATGTTTGGAGTGGATAGGGATGTGGAAATAAGAGTCTTCCATATCCAGAGAAGCCATGAAATCTCCTTTGTTTAAACAGCTTAAAATCTCGGAAAGCGTGACCATCTGGAACCTTTGCTTTATGAGGAATTTGTTGAGCTTGCGGAGTTCTAGAATCGGTCACCATTCTCCCGACTTCTTTTTGATCAGGAAGAACCGAGAATAGAAACCTGTTGCTTTTTGAGATGATGGAACCTTCTCTATAGCATTCTTGAGGAGCATCGTTAAGGCTTCTTTGAATAATAAGTGAAGACGAGGGGGAGGGGGACCCCTGGGCGTAGTAGTAGGTGGCTGTTTGATAAATTCCAGGGTATGGCCGTTGGTTACTAGATCCAGAACCCATCGTTCTTAAGTAATCTCTGGCCACTTGTGAACAAAAGCTGAAATCTTCGCACCCACGGGTATGGAGGGTAATATGGTTGGCGCCCTGTGGAGATCACGGTTTCCTGTTGGTGTCTCGCCTTTGATTCTGTGATCGCTTTCGACCACCCTGATGGGAGAAACTAGCCGTAAAGGATAGGCGGTATGATGACTGATTGTAAGGCTGTCAATACTGAGATTGATACTGCCTGTTCGGTTGGTTTTGGTATCCTCTTGATGTAAAACCACGTCCCCTTGCGCCTCTGAAAGATCCGCCCCTGTATTGAAGAGCACCTAACAATCTAGCGGTATCCGTGTCAGTTTTGATAGCTAGGAGGGCCTCATCAATGTGTTTACCAAACACAGACTCTCCGTCACAGGCAATGTCTAGAATCTTTGTTTGTACCTCAGGCCTGAAAGTAGTGGCTTTAAGCCATCCCTGGCATCCAAGTACTGCAGCCCCAGCGAGTTGACGGAAGTTGGTGTTCACAATGTCCAGTGCGCAATCTATAGTTTCAGATGCGGCACGTTCTCCTTCCAACAGAATTTTCCTGGCTTCCTGTCTACGGTCTTCAGGAATGAGGTCGATGAAACCCACCATATCTGACCACATTTGACGGTCATAACGGCCGATTATCACTAGAGAGTTAGCAGCTCTAATAGAGGCCGCTGCCATGGTAGGGAATGTTTTGCCTATGAGGTCCAGACGCCGTCCTTCCTTGTCAGGCGGTGTGGTGATGGGCGTTGCAGGATTTATAGATCGCTGTTGGGGGGCTTGCGAAATTACCGAACCAATCAGACAAGATGGGCTGTTAGCAGTGGCACAGTATTTTTTCTCTATGTGAGGAAGCACTGCTGGAATAGATGCAGGTGTCTTCATGATCTTAAGCCCCTCATTCCAGATATAGTCTATGATTGGTACAGCTCGCGTGAATTTCCTGGACTCTTCCTTGAAATCATGTAAAAAACACTGTCTGTTCGACCGTAACAGACAGTTGGAATCTAGCTGCCGTCAGCTGCATCAAATTATGAAAGCCCCCGATGTCCTCAGGGGGAGAATCAGAAGGTAGAGGAAGATGTGGAGAAGGCATCGGTATTAAATACTCGTCCCAAGGATCTGTAATATGCGTATTTTCAGGTAATTCGCCCTCTTCAACCTCATCTTCAGAGGAGGTAGTGTGATGCTGCACCTGTTCAGAAGGACCTGAAGGATGAGCCGGTGTAACAGGAACCTCAGACTGAGGTAACGGATCAGGAACCACTGCTGGTGGGGGTGGATTTTCTGGAACAGCCTATTGTGGGGCAAACCTTTGACGGTAATCCGCCAGCATGGCCTGGAGATCCTGTATGAGCGTTGGAGTGACTCATTTCCCTCTGGCGTGAATCCCTTCGATGAAATCTATGGTGTGGAACCATAAGTTCTTGCTGGTAATATTGTTCCTGGTAATACTCGTCGTCGTCATCCTGACACTTGATGTTAAGCTCAGAAGGATGGTGAGCTGTGCCAAATGGTCCCTCACCGTCTTCGTCCTCATAATCATCATCGTCAATGTAAGTTTTTAAGAGGTGTGAAGGCAGAAGCAGAGAAATCTTACTGTAATCCTGATGTCTTTGAAAAATCTTGAGTTGGTAAAGTCCAGACGATATGGGCGTTGACTGCGAAGGTAAAACTACCACCGTTGATTCATTAGATTGAATTGGTAAATTCGTTATTGACGGGCTCTTCGTCGACAGTGTCTTCACTGATGGTGCCGCCGTCGATGGAACAGTCGTCGACGGAACAGTCGTCGACGGTAACATCATCGACGGGGCAGACGTCGATGACGTAGACTTCGTCGATGGTGATATCTTCGTCGACGGTGGAGGCTTCGTCGACTGTACCGTCGTTGATGGACTCGACGTAGTAGTCGACGGGTACTTCGTCGATGATTTCCTCGACGATTCTTCAAAAACTGGCTTTTTGTTCGCGATTGAGATTCTGGTAGATAGAATAGGCGATGTAATGGCCGTCGTCGAGACAGTAGCTGTTGACGATGGGGCAGAAGAAGTCACAGAAATCGTCAACGATGGAGTCAAAGTGACAGATTTGACATGGCATGACATTTGACTCCCGTTTTTTGAACTAGATGTCTTCTTAGAATCCTTGACCGATGTAGAGGGTGGAGACAGCGTTGACCCAGCTTTGGTGACCTCTGTGAAGGGTCAGAAACATCATGGGAAGATTTATGGCGTTTTCTTCCCTCACTTGAAGAGCTGTCATGGGATCTAGCTCTTTTGCTAGAAGTTGAGGCTCGGTCATCCTCCTCAGCCGAAGAGGATTTGAGCCACAAAAGCAGTCTTGCCTCTCTATCCCAAAGAGTCTTGGTAGGGAAAGTATGGCAGATTCTGCAATCCTTTGCCTCATGCTCAGGATAAAGGCAATAAATGCAGTCCTTATGTTGGTCATCAACATAAACCCTCTTCTTATCACAGGTCCTGCTGGGTTTGAACAGAGCTTTTCTGTCAGACATTCTGAAGAGTTGTAGAGAAGAACTGAGTGGCACTCCAGGAGACTCCCTTCCACACGACGTGCAGTGAAAATCTGAGGAGAACTGCCTCTGCTGAGAGTGTTCTAGAGGGTGCTGGTAGCTGATTGGTTGGAGCTAACTTTTGGTTCTTTTTACTATAATGATGTAGATAGGCTACTAAGATTTAGGCCTTAGGCTTTTTTTATTTTAGCCTACTACTGTTATTTACTTATGGCACTACTTTTGTAATTTACCTTGGGACTCCCGCCTCGGCGACGGGGAATGAGTCAGGTATGTGAATCTATGAAAGATACCCCAATACTGGATAAGCGTTGATTATTGTAGTCCAAATTGGAATGATAAATTGTGAGGTCGCAGGCACGCTGCTGGAGGGCAGTGGGTCATTAAAGTGGTTATTTGGCTTTAAGGAGGATAGAATTTTCGAAATGGAATGGTCATCATATATCTGAAAGTGGGACCAGTGGGCTTGGTTCTTGGGTGTTGTCTTGGGGGGGTGGGGAAAAGAAGCGAGATGGGACCCGGCAGGAAGAGGTCGAATATTGGTGGCAGAATTAAGTTAGTTGCCTAGGGAGGTAATTTTGGCTGTAAAGACTGAGGAGAACTCCTGACATGTTATTAAGAATTTTGAGGTTTCTTGGGAAGTTTTTGCCAGTTTGTTAGATTGGTGTATGAGTATTTCAAAGAGCTTACGAGGTCTTTTCCTAGCGTTTTCCAGTTCTGATCTAAAGAAATCTTTTTTAGATTTGAGGAAGTTCCTGTTGTAAGCATTTCTGGTCTGTCAGAGGAGTTTTAGTTGGTAGGCTGAGGGGTGGTGTCTTCAGGTTCTTTTTGTTAGCCCAAGGGTTCTCCTTTTATTGTTGAGGGATGCGTTGAACCAGAGGTTTTTGTCTTTAACTCTGGATCTTTTTAGCTTTAGCGGGGCAAGATCATTAATTATGTCAGACATAGTCGAGTTGTAGTGTTCTGTAAGGTTGTTGACCTTTGATAGATTTGGGGGGAGGTCATTCTCACAATGTGCAGCCAGCTTCTCGAGATCTAGGCTCTGTGTCCCCAAGCCAGAGTTTCGGTTTCATAGGTTGCGCTGGCCTGGTCTTGTGGGTGCCAAGCAATAGGAAGGTAATAGCAGCGGTCAATCAATCAATCAATCAGTGACACTTATAAAGCGCGCTACATACCCGTAGGGTCTCAAGGCGCTGGGGAGGGGGGGTGCCGCTACTGCTCGAACAGCCAGGTCTTCAGCTTCTTCCTGAAGGAGAGGTGGTCTTGGGTCAGGCGCAGGTCGGACGGGAGGGAGTTCCAGGTCTTGGCGGCCAGGTAGGAGAAGGACCTTCCTCCTGTAGTCGCTCTTCGGATGCGGGGGACGGCGGCGAGGGCGTGGTTGGCTGATCGGAGGTGGCGTTTGGGAGCGTAGAAGTTGACTCGGCTGTTGAGGTAGCTCGGGCCTTGGTCGTGTAGGGCTTTGTGTGCGTGGGTGAGGAGGCGGAAGGTGATTCTCTTGTTGATGGGGAGCCAGTGAAGGTCTCTCAGATGACCGGAGATGTGGCTGGATCGTGGGATGTCGAGGTCAGACCAGTCGTATGGATCTATTGAGTTAAGCCTTGCTGCAGTTGCCTTAGCAATGATCCAATTCAGCGTGGCGCCTTTCGTGTGAGTTGGTAATGTGCAGGCTTGAGTGAGTGATTGTTCAGCAAGGAAGTCTTTGAGGGCGTTAACCTGAGGGTCATTTAGGTTGCTCCAGTGCAGATTAAAGTCTCCGAGCAAAATTTCATTGGAGTGGAGGAAACCTTAGCTGTAATGATTTCCATGAGGTGGTCGATGAAGGTGTCGTTCTTGCCAGAGGGTAGTAGAAGATGTGCAGTTTGCACAACTGGGTAGCGTCGTTACATATGGAGAGTGCAAGATATTCGCAGGAGTCGGTGTCAGCGTGAATTTCAGTGACGAGGAGGTCTGAGCGGTAAATGCAAGCAGTGCCTCCCCCTTTTTTTGATTGCATGTCAAGCCTTACGATGCTATAATTTGAAGGGACCAATAAATCTAGTTAAGGCGACGATGATTCATTCAGCCATGATTTGGTAAGGATTGCTACATCAGATTTTTAGCTCAAGATGAGAGGGGCGATATCGGAGGCATGCTTTGCTGCTGATCGGCAATTAATTAGGAGGCCGGCGAGAGTAGGGTTGGTGCATGTCTTGTGAGTTAGGGAGGATAAGGGTACTAGCGTTAAGTTGTTGCTGTTTACTCCTCTGTTACGGACAGTTGATGGTCTATTAGAGTTGATTGGTAACCATGTGAATTTAAGTATTCATCTTTCTTGTCTGGAGGACTTGGGGTGTCAGGAGAGGACTTGTAGGATAAGAGGAAGGCTTGAATTTCATCCCCAGAGAGGTAGTTGGGATGCTGGTGAAGGTGTCTAAAGGCTAGCGGCAAGAGTTGAAGGAATGGCTTGGTGAGTGGGGGAAGAACTGAGTCCTGAGAGAGTCTGATATTTGAGTGTTCCGTGAGGTTAAGGATGCTTTTCAGTTCAAGAACGGATTCGCAGAGAGTTATGGATGCTCTGAGCTATGTTGGCTGCTCTGAGGTTCAGAGTTTCAAGGTCCACAAGTGAAGGTTGAACATGTGGGAAGGCGACCAGTGGTTTAAGACTTGTTCTGCTGGCATGGTCAGGTAGCCTGGTAGTGGAGCTCGACCGCCCTGCGTCTAGGTTTCTGAGAGGAGGGGTGTGCGAAGGGCTAGGAGCACTCAACAGGGTGGACTTAGGGCTATTGGGGCGGGTGTCCGCTGCGCTGTGACTAGTGTGTTAGGCACTATGAGAGATGGGGAGGAGCGAGGGTTGGAAGAGGGAGACAGCTGCATTGTCTTATTGTGAGATGTTAGAGGGAGGTTCACCAGTAGATATAGGGGAGATGCTGCCCAGAGTGTTGTCTTTTGCGTGGGGAAAACCATCAGTAGAGTCGGGTTAGTTTGAACCATAGGAGAGGGGGTGCAAGTGGCAGTGGCTGTAGCTTTGGTGGACATTAACGGGAAGCCCTTAGCCTTGTCCGAGATCTGCACTGACAGGAGCTATGAGAAGAGTCAGATGGCGAAATCAGGCGCTGGGGAGCATAGAGGAATAGGAGTCATGCACGTTTTTTAAGGAAGGTGAAAAAGTCTGCGTATTTGTTGAGATCTATGTTTAGCGCTTGGATCAGAACGGTGCTGTTTTTGTGTAGGGTAATGGTAAGATCAGCTCCTAAATTATGGGAGGGCACGATCATGAGTTTGGCGCTGTATGGAATGTTCCCAGATTCATGTATGTTAAGTAGGTTCGATATGGCTGCTCACCATAGTGCTGTTTTTCTTGAGTAGGACATAAGGTCATTAATAATTGTGCCCTTGTCGGCGTTAAAGTACATGTCGGAGATCAGAGTCTCAGGGTGACTTCTCCGGAGGGTATGTTTGAAGGTTTTAGCAGTGGTATTGCAGAGGTTAGGAGCGTATACAATGGTGTAGGAGTTGCCTGTCATACTGGAGAGAGAAGGGGATTGGTGAGGCCAGGAGGGCGAACTTTGATAGGCTGCAGGAGTGGTTCAAGCGTTAATTCGGAGAGATTGCTGCTCCAGGGCACAGTCAGGAATGGTCGCTGAGTTGCAGGGCGTCAGGAAGCGGGAGAACCTACGTTCGATTCTGAGCCCGGGTAGCATAGGGGATACCCATTCATGGTGCTGGCAGATCATGAGCAGGGGTCAGTCAGTGAACTGCCCTTTGTAATCCAGTAGGTAAACTTTGTGAGGCTGACCCTGGCTAAGGCAGTCCACAGGCCGTCACCAGAGGAGGGTGTGGAGGAGCCCAAGAGCTAATTGGCCCAAAAGTTTACGGCCTGGCAGCCCGGTCAGTCAAGGAACCCCATCTAGCAGGGAGATCGTGATGAGTAGGACGGTGCGATCTGGCTATAGGCAGATGAGTTAAATCCAATATATACATTAGGAAGTGTTCATACAGTAAATCAGTAGGGCAAGCAGATGGTAGGCATTCCTCCCAGTTTCTCAAGGAAGGTTCCTGCAATGCCCTAAATGCAACTATACTCCTGCGTTTATATAAATCAGAGGCAGGCAGGAGCCAAAAAGTAATCAGTAGCTGGCAGAGGCAGAAAGGAGCATTAGAATTGGGTACTAGGCTCCTCTCGTAAATTTGGTAGGATTTGGGCTACCTCAGTGGCAACAGAGGCCCCAGTGCCATTTCCCATAGTTATAATGCCAGATGGAAAGGGGGCCAAGTAGTGGGGGTAGAAGCTCTTCCTGGCCACCCCAGGAAGTCTAATGCACTATTTTGGCCTAAAAGACGGCAAAGGCAGACAAGGAGAGATCCCAGTCAGAGGTTGGGCTAATGCTGGTCTCCCTAGTAGGATTTGGGCTATATTGCAATAAAGGAGGCCCTAGCGTCTGTTTCTCCAAGTGTACTCCCGGTGAAATAGGGGGCAACAGGAGGGTAGGCACTCCTTCCGGCTTCCCCAGGAGGGCTCAAGAGCAGCAGCATTGTACTCCAGAGGCTCGGCCCCCTACTCCTCACCTCGGATTGGAAGTATGTCGCCACAGCGATAGATCTGGCTCTGGTGCCTTGCAGTTATGGACACATCTCCTCCCAGGGGCTGCAAAAGATTGTAAAATGCTGACAAACAGGCCAGATCAACCGGAACCTGGACGTCGGAGGGGTAAGTAGAATCTTTCTCACTGCAGCTACTCACCAGGGGCTGGCTAATACAGGGATTTCCACAGAACGTGATCCCAACCTCAGGAGCCTCTCACAGGCTCGACCTCCCAGCGGCAATATAATGCAATGCTGGGAAACTAATAGGGGGAGTCACCATTATAATCATAATAATAATTGTTTTAACTTTGTAGGTATGCCTCGAGTGTGTTTACAGAGGACGCGCATTGTCATCTATTGTTTCTTCCATATAATAATTAAGAAGAATCAGAATTTAAGGGATCAGTATCCTACAGAAGGCTGCCTGACCCATAGAGGCAACTGAATTGCCTGAAACATGTTGATACATAATTGGGGATATGAGCCATAGATACTCTAGTAAACCCACTTTCAATTTTTAGTCCTGCCAGGTGGGGCCAATAATAAAGGTAACAGGAGCACCCACTTAAACTGCCAAATTTGTTGTGGTCGTGCCACTGCCTCCCCCCCCAAATACCCGTGTTGGGGAACTGGCAAGATGAGAGTCCTCTTCCTCTCATTGTCCATCTGAAAACCTCCTGTCCAAAACTATTTTTGATCAATGCCTGGGGCTTGTCCGACTATGCAGACACTGACGTGTATTTACCCTGTTCCTTGAGGAACAGGTCCCCAAACAAACATCCTTGAGCCACTAAGCCTGCCCTCAAGAAAGCGAGATCCCCAGCACAGGATCTACTTTGATGAGTAGAGACCTACGTCAGTTGAGATCTCGCAATTTGCGCACCCCAAAACTATGATGGCTTTCTGAGCCCATTCGGACAATGCTGCCATCTTTATAAGGAAACCTGAGTCTTTAGCTTCTTCCACCCCAAGACATCCAGTAGCTTCTCCCATTATGCCTGCCAGGACCAGTCATCCCTTTCTTGGGGTACTACACAAATGAGCCTTGGAAAGTGGCCATTTTTCATCTATCTCCAGTGTTGTGGCTGCTTTACCTTCAAGTGTCAGTCTAGGACACTCTGACCGCAGGCGGCTTCTGACCTCTTTGTCAAGTGGTTTACTGGGGCATCCATTAACAGAGGTCTTCAAACTTATTTGCTCTGAGCCCCCTAAGCAAAATGTTTTGAAGTCAGGTGCCACTCAAAAACTTTATGGCAAGGAAGTGGGAGGACCATGGCAGGGGGCGGGTCTTACTTTTTCTATAGCTCATAAAGCACGCTAAACATGAGATTTATAAAACAGCAAATGCATCAAATAAAAACGAGTTGACCCAAAAATACTGCTCTCCATAATTGGGGTGTTATGAGCCCCTCATACTGCTGGACCCCAATGAAACTACACTTGCTGCACTAATCATAACTGCAGTCCCGAGTAGCAGGCTATCTCCTCTGACTCTTATCTCTTCCCCACCATACCTGACCATCACTCCAATTTTGAAACAGACCTTCTGTCCTTTTCAGAAAAAATTAGTTCCCACATGTTGCCTCCCTTTTTTGTGCAATGGTGCCCTCCGTCCTAATGCTACAAAAAAACAAAGCTCTTCTATGCCCCTTGTTTAAAGTGACAATCATAATAGTGATTCAGTGTGCACCTCAGACCCCTGGGTCCCAGTGCTGCTGGATCTGCTTCATTAATGATAACTACTGCCTTGCAAACAGGGAAGTCTCCTTTGCGCCCTTTGTTAAAAACATGAAGCATACCCCTCTCTCTCTCTGCAATTCTTCTGAGGCCAAATAAAGGTGTCTCCTCTGCTTTAATTTTCCCCTTCAGTGGGCCATTGCTCTGAGGCCCACATCAACACTGCCAAGTGTGCAGTGGATCCTAGTGCAAGCAAGGAAACAGACAAAATTGGGGTTTATTTGGCTCCTCGTGACACTGGGCCCTGGTGCCACTATACCTGCAGCACCAATTATACTTTCTGCCCCTTTGTGTTAAAAAGCACAAAGGGTGACCTAGGCTCTAATGCTAGCAAGGAAAAGGGCACCATATGCTACATTTTGAAGTAGCTACTTACACACCTGGAAGCAGTATCTGCTGCACTAATGAATGGACATTTACATATTTTTTTTAAAGGCCACTTATAATATACCCTTCATTGCGGTATCTCTCGGAGGAAGCTGTCTCTGGCCATTTGTAAACATAAAACGAGTCTCCACACAGTGCTCCCTATTCTGGGCCACCCATGTGACAATATCCATGAACCTCACTCCTTTCCTCATTCTCCTGGACCATTACTGTGAGGCCCCAGGGCTCGAGAAGATTAGGACTCTGCATCTGAATGCAACCCTGCTGGCCTTCTAACCGTCAACCCATGGATTCGGCTTTTTAAAAAAAAAAAAAAAAACTGCCCCTGAACGGTTAATGCTGGCTTTGAGGTGCCCCAGCCTGAAGGCAAGGTTGTGGTGGTAGTGCAGAGAGATAAAGAAGGAAATAGCCTTCTAATTAGCTGTTAATTAATTAAGTCTTCGAGACAAGGCCACTGGATTTAAGAGCTTCTGCAGCAGCACCAGTTTCTGTATGAATATGGGTTTACCACATTTGCTACATAAACATGATCTGCTGCATAATCTGCAGATTTGAACAAAAAATATTTGATTCTAGGTAACACCGACCAAAAGTTTCTTAAAACGTGTCAAAGTGCCCAGGAGTAGTAGGAGGCCCTTTGCAAAGATTGACTGATAATCTTGTAGTTGCTTATTGCTGTATTTGGGTACCAAACTGGTACTAATGAGGTGAATATTTCCACAGACAGTATTACCAGGAGTTAAAATGACAAAATAATGACGTACTGCTAACCACAAAATGTGATGCATTTTCTTGCTTCAGAATTTAGTCAACCCAGCTGCATAATTTAGCCCTTTCCTGCTACATAATTCCATTGGCTCTGCTTAAAGCTTCAAGGCGGCATTTTTGTTTTTTAGATGTAATGTAGAGGTTTCATCAGAGTGAGTGAGTGAAGCATTTATAGAGCGCTACGAATGCCAAGGCATCTTGGCGCCGAGCTGTAATGAATCTTGGTGACTTTGCAGAGTGAACCTGATTAAATTTGCTTAGTCGAGAACAGCCATGTTTTAAGCATTCTCCTAAACAGGGGTCTGCTTCCTTGTAGCCTAATTTTGCCCGGCAGCAAGCTCCATAGTTTCGCTGCCCCATAAGAGCGTTCTCCCACAACTGCCCCCCCCCCCAACCCCCTCTGGCTTTCCCGATTTTTGGGACCTGAACTAGTCCTTTAGTAGCTGATCTGAGGTCACAGCGCGGGATGCGCCAGTAAAAAGTTGTTGTAAATCCAACGAGGCCTCTGCATATAGTGCCTTGTGCACCAAACACAGAGCTTTAAATTCAATGCGTTTTTGGACTGGAAGCCAGTGAAGCTTGCTTGTACTGTTGGAAATAGGATGGTATTTCGGGATGTTTAATAGGACCTGAGCTGCGTCGTTTTGCAGGGACTGGAGTTTTAATAATTGGCGTTTGTTAACACCTAGAAGAAGCACATTGCAGTAGTCTATTCTCGAAGGATCAATGCTACCACCATAGTTTTGCGAAGATCTGGGGAAATGAATGGGAGAATTTTGCGTAGGACCTTTAGGAGGAAGAAACACGAGGAGGTCAGGAGATTGCACTGGCCTGCAAAATTCAACTGATCGTCAAACACGGCTCCTAGGTTCCTAGTCTTCCTAGTAGGTTCAGGGCACTGCTCAGCCTCTAATGGCCACCATGACCGATTCCAGATTGAAGGACCCTTCCTGAACTCTTCCACCTCTGTTTTATCAGTGTTTAGATTAAGAAAATTCAGGTGTATCCATTCAATAATGTGTTTTGGACAGCTGTGAAACCTTACTGCCACTGTTTCTACATCCGAAGATATACATATTACTATTGGAGTGTCGTCAGCGTACGAAATCACTTAGAAACTGTGTGCTTTGATCAATCTAGCCAGCGCAATGACGTAAATGTTGAACAGGATCGGTGATAAAGGCGATCCTTGCGGAACTCCACAAGGGAGGGCAAACGCCTCAGATGTAAGGTTACACCCAGCACAACCTCTGTTCCCTGGAGTTCAGAAACAAGGTGAGTAGGGTTAGAGCCATCCCATTGAGCCATCCCATTGATTCCTATCTTCATGGTCCACAGTATCAAACGCTGCTGAGAGGTCCAATAGAATGAGCTTTGCTCTCCCCCCGCTGTCCAACTGTTTGCGAATCTCCTCGGTGGCCATGGCTAAAGCTGATTCAGTTGAGTGACATGGTCTGAAACCATGTTGGGCGGAAACTAGGAGGTCGTTTGATTCTAAGTATCTAATTAACTCCTGACTGATGGATTTTGCCAGAATTTTGGCAGCCAGTGGTAGAAAGGATATAGGTCGGTAGTTTTTTACTTCCGTGGGGTCCAGTGAGGGTTTCTTCAGTATGGTTCTGATATAGGCATTCTTCCATGAAGAAGGGAAAGTGCCTGCCATGTTTAGGAGAGGGGCCAGGTAGGTACTCACCCTGTCCGAGGCCATATGAAGTATGCTGGGGGAACAGAGATCCATCGAGGAGCCAGATTTGGTAGCTTGTACCAATTTACTTACCATCTCCTGAGTTAGTAGTGGGATAGGGGATTATCCAGCTTTGTGGTCTCAGTTAGCATCCTATTATTTGAGTCGGGGGTGTTTACTGCTAGCTCGCTATAATCACTTTGGACTTTAGCCTCGAAAAAGTTAGCCATCTTATTGCAGAAGGCTTGGTCTGGAGAGAATTGATTAGCCCGCTGTATTTTGGACAGAGTGGTAATGGTTTTAAACAGTTCTCTCAATGAGCTTTTAGCCGCCTCTATTTTAGTAGTAAAATATATATTTTTTTAGCATCAATGATTGCTTCTTTATATTCCGTTACAGCTTGCTTGTAGTTTAGTTTACCTTGCTTGCTGTAATCCGATCTCCAGGTGCGTTCTAAGCGCCTACATTTGGATTTAATAGTTTTGAGTGCTGTACTTTACCACGGTGCCGAAGGTTGAGTTCTTCGTTGTTTACTAGTTTTTTCTGGGGCCAGTAAGTTAACTGCTGACCTGATCCAATTATCAAAATTATCAGCAGCCTTATTATTGTCTAGAGCTAGGCGTGGGGGGGTATCTATCAAGAGCTTCCTCAAGATTGTCTTTGTTGATTTTATGCCACGGTCGAGTCTTAACCGACGGCAATCTGCTTTGGGAGGTCGCTTTCCTTTCTGGACAAAGGAGTGGTAAGAAAACCGCCTTATGATCTGTCCATGTTAGTGGTAAAAGTTTATCCAAACCAATATTTGGGATGTTCGTAAAAATGCAATTTAATGTATGGCCAACCTTGTGAGTGGGTCCAGTGACAATCTGAGTCAGCCCAAAACATTCCATGTTGTCTAACAGGGTGGACGTGTCTGCACTGTTCCCACATTCCAGGTGAAAATTAAAATCACCGAGTGCCGTCAGTGTAGGGGAGTCTAAACAAGATTCCAAGGGTGTTTGCAGTGCTTGTATAAAAGGGGCTTTATACCCCGGTGGCCGATAGAGGATTAGACCGGGGAAAGCCAGGGTGTTACCTATTTTAATATTAAACATCATTGCTTCTGCTCCAGATAGCTGAATGGGGTCATAAGTGACCTTGAAGCAAAAGCGGTAGATGATTGCTACGCCGCCTCCTCTATTGCTTTACCTATCAATGCTAACCAGTTCGTAGCCAGCTGGCAACGCCTCATTCCAATCTGGCTCCGAGGTATCCGTGGCCCAGGTTTCTGTTAGGAAAACCAGGTCAGGGTTGGAGGTCTGCATCAGGTGCTCAAACTCATTTATGTTTTATTAGAGATCTGGTATTCAGCAACAAGCCAGTTAAGTGTTTTACCCCCAATGTCCTGTGATTTATTTCCCCCCCCGACCAGGATAGAGTTAGTGATCTGGCATACAAGTGGCTGCAGCAGCACTATCAATTCTATCAGAGGCTCTTTTAGCGGGTCTAGACTCCGGTTCCTCCATAAGGTACGCTGCTGAGACCCTGCCAGAGAATAAGAATTCACAGTCTTTGCAGTGATAGGGTTCAAAATCCCTCTTTCTGTTCCATAATGGGGTGTGGAAGCCCTTACCTTTATCACATGCAAGCAGCTGCTCCCTTGTGTAGACATGAGGGGGAAAATGCACAGGGGTCCTGGCGCAAGGCGCAATCCGGGCGCAGACGGGCTTGCCTTTTGCATGCCACCGGCGTACCCGCTGCGCGGTCACGTCTGCATGCTTTTTATCCCCCACGTGCCCCCAAGAACTGGAGCGCTGACCTTATGAAGCGGGCCCGCTCTTACATACGGGCACCGCAGGTCAGTTACAACACGACGAGGCATGACAGCGAATCAAGGTAAAATTCTACAATTTAAAAGGTTTGGTGCAAATAAAACCATGAATTCAGCAGTAAAAACGGTACTGTAAAAAATATAACAGCTTCGTTAGGTTCTAAGTGCATGCGTAAGCGATTCAAGTATCAACCTACTAGTTATCAGCCAAGTTTTGTAGTAATGGAGACACAAAAATGTTTGCATTAGCTACAGTCAGATTACTTATTACTATACTATATAAGAAAACAAGTTACTTACCTGTAACTTTGGTTCTCCAGTATTAGAAACTTTCATAGATTCCCATGTTTGAATCATTCCCCGTTGTCGAGATGGGAGTCACTGGTATACATAAAATAGCAATAGAAACCATTACAAAAGAAGAAACCAGGCCTAGGCCCATTCTAGTTTTGTAACATATCCACCTCTTTTTGTAAAAGAGACCAAATAAAATGAACAACCAATCAGATTAGCCTCACCCTGTAGAACCTTCCTGAGAGAACCTCAGAGCCTCAGATTTTCGTAGCCGTAGTGTAAAAGAATAACTTAAACTGCTTAAGTCTGAGCATTCCCAGGAGAGGAGGGTGGGTTGCATGGGAATCTATGAAAGTTTCCTATACTGGAGAACCAAAGTTACAGGTAAGTAACTTGTTTTCTTACTCCAGTATTGGAACTTTCATAGATCCCCATGCTTGAATCAGAGTAGCTAGCAGTTATGAACACATTTTTTGAACTGTGATTCCTTATTCCATCAATATAAGCATTAACATCAAAGTCAATGGAAAAATAAACACATTTATACACATAAGGAAAACCAATGAAGAAACAAGTATATAGACTTAAAAGAAATGTGCCAAGAGGATAAGTAGAAAAAATAGAAAGAGGGGAGAAAGGGAAAGCTCACCACTCAATGAAAGAGGTTCCTCAGGACTGCCTGACCCACTGCTGTGTCACTCTGCGTTGAAGAATCCAGGCAGTAAACGTACGAGCACTGCTCCAGGTTGCTGCCCTGAAAATCTCCCGGATAGGAATTCCAGCAAAGAGGGCTGTCGAAGAAGAAGAAATCGCCCTTGTGGAGTGAGCACGGACCAGACCCTCAAGCGGCTTGCCCACTGCTCTGTGACAATACTGGATAGCGCTGGTAATCCAACAAGCAATCCCCTGCTTGGAAAGGGGAAAACCCTTATGAGGCCCCCTGAAAGATACAAA
The DNA here is from genome assembly GCF_964204655.1 of Triturus cristatus. Lineage (NCBI taxonomy): Eukaryota > Metazoa > Chordata > Amphibia > Caudata > Salamandridae > Triturus > Triturus cristatus. Next base: position 54,293,588 of record NC_140592.1, read on the forward strand.
TAGTTGAGGAGACTTCCTGAAGTCCTTAGTATGTTGAAGATAGAACTTTAAGCACCTCTGAATGTCCAGCGAGTGGAGTGCCTTTTCTGCCAGAGTAGAAGGCTGAGGGAAAAAAGTTTTGAATATGACCGGCTCATTCAAATGAAAGTCTGAAGGCACTTTTGGTATGAACTTTGGGTTAGTACGGAGTATCACTGTCCCCTTTTTAAATTGGAGAAAAGGTTCCTGAATGGTGAGAGCCTGCAATTCACCTACTCCCCTAGCCGAAGTCAAGGCCAGCAGAAGGGCCACCTTCCAGGAGAGGAATTTCAAATCTGCCCGGTGAACAGGTTCAAAGGGATGCTTCATGAGCTGGGTGAGAACCAAGTTAAGGTGCCAAAGAGGAGGCGGAGGCTTGAATGGAGGGAAGACTCTGAAAAGGCCCTTGAGAAACTGCTTAATTATCCTTGCCGACCAGAGGGAAAGACCACAAGACGTGCGTCTGAAGCAAGAGATGGCGGCGAGATGAACTATGATGGATGAGTGAGCCAGCCCTGATTTTGCTAATGAAAGAATGTAAGGAAGAACTTCATGCGGTTCAGAAGAAAGAGGATTGATACCCTCTTGTTGGCACCAAATGCAGAAACACTTCCACTTTAACCGGTTTGTCTTGTTGGTACTTGGGGCTTGTGCCTGAGAAAGTACATCCCTACAGTCTGCTGAAAGGGTCAAACCATGAAATTCTCGGTGCTCAGGAACCATGCCGACAACTGCAGGGATTGAGTGTCCGGGTGCCAGACCTGGCCCTGGGACATTGTCAGCAGAGAAAGAATCGGCTGCAACGGAAGTGGAAGGTCCAGGGAGAGGAGATGTAGCTCTGTGAACCAGAAATGTTGAGGCCACGCAGGAGCTATCAAGATCATCTTGCAAGGTTCCGCCTTGAGCTTCCTGAGAAGCCTGGGAATCAGCGGAAGGGGGGGAAAAGCGAAAACAAATGCGCCTGACCAGGCCATCGAAAGCGCATTCCCCAATGATCCCAGATGGTGAAGCCCACTTGGGTAAAATCGGCATTTCTTGTTCTCCGGAGTGGTAAAGAGGTCTATGGATGGCCTGCCCCATAGGCGAAAAACCTGTTCCAGAGTGTACTGGTCCAGTTCCAATTCCAGGCTGACTGATTTCAGTCTGCTCAGCGTGTCCGCCGTCTTGTTGAGAACGCCTGGAAGGTGCTCGGCTTTGAGCGGTATCCCTAGCTGGATAGCCCATTCCCAAATCATCTGGGCTTCTTGTGACAAAAGACGAGATCTGGTGCCGCCTTGCATCGTATTGTCTGTATGTACTAGAACTGCAGACCGCTGTATACGCGGAAGAAAAGCCTGCAAGGCCAGATGAATCGCTCTGAGCTCCAGCAGATTGATATGTAGAAGACGATGTTGGGGTAGCCAACGGCCGCTTACATGAAGGTCTTGCAAGACCGCTCCCCAGTCCTCCAGCGAGGCGTCTGTAGTTATTATCTGAGGAGCTGGGTTGATCCTGAAGGATAGACCCTGAGAAATATGGACCACATTTGGCCACCATGATGCGGCGCCCCTAGTGGACGCGGTGACGAAGATCTTGTCTTCCAAGGATCCGTCGACATGGTGCCACTGCAAGTCCAGCTCCTCCTGGAGAGGGCGCATCCGCAACCTACAGTGAGGAATTAGAGGAATGCAGGAGGAAATGGACCCTAGGAGGGACTTGTAGAGGCGAACTGAAAGAGACTGTCTTTTTAACAGCAGACGGGCCATGGCAATCAGCTTTTCTTGCCTCTCCAGGGTCGGAAAGGCTTTGTTGAGGGACGTGTCCAGAATGGCTCCCAGGAATCGAGCTATTCTGGATGGACAGACGATTTTTCTGTGTTGAGAGTCCGACCAAGACTGTCGAAAAGGTGTGCACGCCGCGACTGATTCCTCTGCCGCATGCTTGGTAGAAGCCTTTAGCAACCAGTCGTCCAGGTAAGGGAAAACCTGAAGCTGTTTTCGTAGAAAAGCTGCCACGGGAGCTAATACTTTTGTAAAGATCCGTGAGCAGACCCGAGTCCAAAAGGCAGGACCTTGAATTGAAAGTGGCTCTTGGCTACTGTGAAGTGCAGAAACCTCCTGTGGGCTGAATGGATGGGTACATGAAAGTATGCGTCCTCTAAATCCAATGTGGGCATATAATCCCCTGAGTTGAGAAGACGAAGGATGTCCTGCAGAGAAACCATACGAAACGATGGTTTGATGAGATAGGTGTTGAGCTCCCTCAGATCTAGAATAGGGCGCCACATGTCTAAAGTCTTCCGGACCAGGAAGAACCGGGAGTAGAAACCCTCTCCCCGCTGAGGTAGAGGAACCGGCTCTATCGCTCCTTTGAGGAGCATTTGATGGACTTCCAACCGTAGAAGACGGAGATGTTTTGACGCGAGGGGGCTTGGAAGGTGGTACATAGACAAATTCCAGAGTATGGCCGCGTTGAATGATCTTCAGCACCCAACGATCCGATGTTATTTGCTGCCAGTTGTGGAGGTAATTTGAAATTCTGCCTCCCACTGATGTTACAGGAGGAGAAGGGACACTAGTAAGAGCCAGCAAGCCGCTACTGACGCTTAGAGGAGTCCCTCCCCTGGCATCCTTGTCTTCCTCTGTTCAATCCAGAGAAAGAGGATGATTGATTTTGCCGCTGGGTATAATTCGGCAGATAAGATTGCGAGTTTGATCCATATGAGGAATACCGTTATTGCTGGTATCCTCCTCTGTACGTGGCATTACCTCTGGCTCCACGGAAGGGGACCTTGCAGTACTGCAGAGTCCCTAAGGATTTTGCGGTTTCCGTGTCTTTCTTAATGTCCTGGAGCGCATCATCGATATGTTTCCCAAAGAGCGCATCCCCATCAAAGGGAAGATCCAAGATCTTGTTTTGGACCTCAGGACAAAACCATGTAGCCCACAGCCAGCCTTGACAACGAAGGACAGCAGCGCCCGCAAGGGAGCGTAACGCAGTCGTTGCAATGTCCATTGCACAGTCAATGACTTCAGCAGATGTTGTCTCTCCCTCTTGAAGATTCTTCTTCGCTTCTTTTTTCGTATCTTCCGGCAATTGGTCCAGCTAGGGGGAAAGGTCGCATCACATCTGGCGATCATAGCGACCAAGTATCGCTAAGGCGTTCGCAGCCCTGACCAACAGGCTGGACATGGAGGAAAACCTCTTGCCCGCATTATCGAGGTGTCTGCCCTCTTTATACGGAGGTGTCGTGAGGGGAGCAGAAGAATTTCTGGACTTTCTTTGGGCAGCCTGAGAGATAACAAAGCCCGGTTTAGGCTGGCTGACCAAACAGGCCGGGCTATCGTCCGGAGCCTTATATTTCTTCTCAAGGCGAGGCAGTACCGTAATTACCATGACTGGACTCCGCATCACTTTCAACCCCTCATCCCAGACGTGACCAACAATAGGAATAGAACGAACGGATTTCTTGTAAGGCTCCTTGAAGTCATAAAGGACGCATTCAGACTGCACCATGGGCAAGGGCAGTTCAAATCTCTTAGCAGCCCTTTCCATAAAATTATGGAAACCCCCTATGTCTGCAGGGGGAGAATCAACAGGTGCTGGTGAAGGAGAAGCCGGATCAGGAATGACAGTCATCCCACTCTGCGTCTGGATCTGGTATTGTGACGTTGCCCTGGTCCTCAGAGGTGTCATCCTGAATGAGAGGCACAACAGGTGGTGCATCCTGGGCCACAGGCATTGGTTGAGGCTGTGGCAATTGAGGGGTAGCAGGCAGAGCAAGGGGAACAGCTGTAACTGGCACCACAACTGGAGCTGGAGGTTGTGTTGCGAATCTTCTCCTGTAGTCCAAAAGCATAGACTGCAAGGCTGCTAGTAGGGAGGAAGGCATAGAGACCATCTCCTGTTGGTGGTAGTCCTGATAATCCGAGTAAGGATCATATTGCTGTTCCTCCACATATTCCCCATCAGAGTCTGGGTCCGGACACTTGACGTGTAATTGAGAAGGGCTATCTGCATAGCCAAACAGTCCATCATCCTCCTCAGATCCATCTTCTTCGAGGAGGAGTGCAGGTGGTAGAGGAGTCACCCTCCTGGGGGAAGTCATCTCCGGTGTAATCTGTCGCTTTCCGACAGAAATGGAATTTTTTTCCTTCGTCGACGAGGATGAGTCAACGAAGATTTGGATGTCATTGATGCAGCCGTCGTCGAGACTGTCGTCACCACAGCCGTCGTCGTTGTAGACGTGGTAGCCGTCGTCACCATCGTCGTCGACATCCTTGACGAAGTGACGAAGTCGTCGACTCGGAACCCTGAAGCGTCAGTGCCGGAGACGAGGAAATCACAGTCGACTAGCCCGTCGACAGAGCCAGAGTTGAAGGAGAAGACAGACTGTAACTTTGATGACTTCGACGGAGTTGTTAACAACGTCATAGACGAGTGAACTTTCTTCACAGATTTTACCTCAGAAGAGAGAGATGAGGGCTTTTTTAAAGTTTTTGGAGCCGCTGGAGAAGATGGAGGAACAGAGCTGGATTTCCTCTTAGATATCACTCCTGCTGATAGTCCTTCCCTCTCCTTTACACCTCAGTGAGGAGATTCGCCAGGACTATGCCCTTCAGACCTATGAGAGGTCTTTTTCAAGGCCTTACCAGGACGTTCTTCAGAAGGCGAAGGAGAAGCTCTACCCCTTTTTACAGACCTTCTGGAAGATTTAGCAGAGGATACCCCATCACTGTCACTGGAGACTGGTTCCTTCCTTGACTTGAGCTTCTGGAGCCAGGTCAAGAGAGGCCCCTCACGGTCTCGCAGAGTCTTCGTAGAAAAAGTGTGGCATATTTTACAGTCTGCTGCCTTATGGCCTGGGTGCAGACAGTAAATACAATTCTTGTGCTTGTCCTCCACATATAACCAGTTCTTAGCACAGGTTGCACAAGTTTTAAAGAGGGGTTTATTGACACGAAGTCCAAGCAGGCCTTGAAGAAAAAACAGGAAAAAACTGAGCAGAGACTCTATTGCACAACGTGCGGTAGAAAATCTGAGGCTCTGAAGTTCTCTCAGGAAGGTTCTACAGGGTGAGGCTAATCTGATTGGTTGTTCATTTTATTTGGTCTCTTTTACAAAAAGAGGTGGATATGTTGCAAAACTAGAATGGGCCTAGGCCTGGGTTCTTCTTTTGTAATGGTTTCTATTGCTATTTTATGTAAACCAGGGACTCCCACCTCGACGACGGGGAATGGGAATCTATAAAGTTCCAAAACTGGAGTAAACCCTACATTTTGCAAGAACTTGTTTTATCTCAAACACTGCATCATTCAGCAGCAGCCCATTTTAGACTGTGTGGAATACTATTTAAAAATAATGACTTACATATTCACAGTGATTTCTGCTACAGGCAGGGATCTCATAACACTATAAACAGGGCTGCTGGAATTATGCGGCCAGAAGGCCAAATTATGGGGCAGGGCTGACTAAATTATATGGCAAGAGAAGGCAAACTATGCTGCATAATTTGGCACATTTTGTGATAGTATTACTGCATTATTTTGTCATTTATACACTTGTTACCACTGTCCTAGCATATATTACACCTCATAAATGCCAGTTTAACATCCATGTATAAGCAAAAGAAAAGTGACCAGTCAACCTTTGCACAAGGCCTTCCACTGCACTGCAACATGTGTTGCTGCATTTTTAGTAACTTTTGCACGGTTTGTCCTAGAATTAATTTTTTTGTTAAAATCTGCAAATTATGCAGCAGATATTGATTATGCCGCAAATATATAATTGTGGATAAACATCAGCGGGCGCAGAATCTTATAATTTCAGTGGCCCGCACAATAAATACAAAGGTCACTATTCCTCAACGCATCAACTAGGGTTTAATTATGTGTTGCTCAGCTTTAACACACAGACATCTGCAGCGATGGGATTTGCTAACTGAGGTTTCATAACCTAAAATAGGACATTTATCACCAATTACTTTAACATGCATTTATTTTTCAATTAAAAGTAAGTTGTTAGTGCATTATTTTATATGCAGTTACCTCACAAAACAACGTAGACTACTTTATTCTTTTTTTAACCACCTCTTTGACCATGCCTGCCACCACACTTGCTGACAGCCCCCACTTTGATCACAGTTCTCATTTTTATCAAGCGCACTTCAAGGGCTCTGTGTAAACTAAGACAGGCTAGAAATGCGGCAATTAAGCAAAGCCACACTTCCAGGCCATCTTCATTTAATGTACTTGCATTAGCACTTGCGCCCTCCTGGGAACCCATCCACGCATCCCCACACTTTGAAAAGCTCTATATTAACACATTGTTCCACCTTGTCAGGTAGTGTTCACTAAGACGACGACAGGGGATGGAAAATGTTCTTCGGGTTCAGCATGTCTAAAGGAATATTATCATCCTGGCTCTGAACATCCATTTTGGGTATTTTAGGGTCATGAGCCAACCGCCAAGTTCTCTGCGTCGTAGTCATCAGGGTACCCATTATGTGACTTTTCCCCATCTGAACAGTCGTCCAGAGTACCTGCTTGCTTCTGAGAAGTGCTGGTACTCTCCAATTAAAAATATTACAGCTGTCTTGAGAAGTGCGGGTACTCTCCCTCTCAAAATAAAAAGGTGCCGGTACTCCGTAATGGACAGTACTGGCCCGTTTAAAGCACTGGTGACGTGGCGTTGCAGTTGCCCCTTGCGGGGCTCGATGGAGTGTGCTGACCGTGTAGAACTGGGCTGTTGCCCATTGAGTATGGGATTCTAGCCGTAGGTCAAGAAGTATGTTTATCACTGTAGGAACAAAACTTGGGGGACAGGGAGTAACTAAACAACAGCACAGGTGTGAGTGGTGGGAGTGTCAGTGAGGTGGGTAGCAGGCGCCCGAGCTGGTCAGGCTGAGTAGCAGGGCTGTAACTGTCAACGGGGTCCGTTTCTCGTCTTCGTTGAGCAGTGGCGGTGTGTGTGGGCCAGGAGGGTCACGGACGCACCTGAGACCATGCGACGGGACGGGCAGGCGGAGAGAATGCGAGTAAATCTTTGCCAGACCTTCACGAGGGGGTTTGCGCTCTCACAAGAAGTCCCAGCTGCTTCTATAGACATTTTGCTAAGGCGTCCTGCCTCTTCATAGTGAAGATTAGTGCTTTCAGTCTCTCCCTCACGTAATAGTGCTTTATACTACTGGTTAAGTGTAGGGGGCTGGGGGGCTCTCCAGCGCAGTGTGGTCATAGCATGTGCTGGAAATCCACCTGGTTGTACTGACATCTAGGGCAAGAGAGTTGGCGTGTGGGGAACATGTGGTTGAGTTTTGACAATGTTAGGTAGGCTCTATGAAGCATCATGTACTGTTTGTATTGGAATCTTACCATTGTCGACTCAGAGTCTAGAAGGGGCCGCCCAATGTCTTACTCTCATATCTGGCAAAGAGGCCTTACAGGAATTCCTGTATGTTCGCGGATGGCCTTATTTAGACATGTTATCAAATGTTGCCCAGTGCCTATGGTGACAGCATGGGGCTAGGCTTTCCTCATCAATGTGGCCAGAAGTTGGCCGTGAACGAGGTACTGGCCAGGGGGATGTCGTGGTCTTACTACAGGTGGTTGAATGTTAGTAAGTGCCGGTCTTGAAACAGGTCGGCCACTGTGTCAATTGACTTGTCATCCTAGGCGGTTAAGTCCTCAGCTGTGAAAAATCCAAGGATTCGCGGCAGGCTGCAGAGGGTAATATCAGGAGCATATGGTAGGACGTGGCGCGTCAACTGTAAAATTCGGTTGAGACCTCTGCAGGCTACGCAGACATGTAGGGACCATAACTGTTGCAATATAACAGCGAGTTGTAGGACCTGCTAAATAATTTAGAGTGGCAGGGGCCCGTCTCTGGCAATGGTTTCGTATAGGTTAATACCAGCCAACCGGTAAGACACCCACCGAAGCTAGGCTGCAAGGTAATATGATTTAAAGGATGGGGAGTCCAATCCGACCTGTCCCTCTGGTAGTTATCATCCCAGAATAGTTCCCCAGTAAGGAGTACAGCTCATGAAATAATAGTCTGGGAGGGTATACCCGTACCTAAACAAAGTAGTATAATAATCGAGGGAGGATTATCATTTTGGAGAGGGCCATTTTCCGATGAGGGCCAGGGGTAAACGCTTCCATAATTTAATCTGGGTTGAAGGGCTGTGAGTGACCGTTTAGAGCTCCCCTCAAATAAGTTGCTCTGCAAATGGTAAAGGTGAATTGCAAGACAGCTAGCGGTTTCCCCTGCCCAGAGGTATCTTCATCAAAGTCATAAGCACTGAATATTCCCGTCCATGCGTGGAGACCGCGGAAACTATAAAAAAATATATATATATGAAAACATATATTCAGCTATATATTCAGCTATATATATATATATATATATATTCCATATGCAAGGGACTCTCAATTGGAAGCGCCACACGTTGCGTGTCAAATTCTTTATTGGCAGGCTGCAACAACACAAGCAGGTAAGTTTTGGCAATTCCTCCGTTCTTTAAACTTTATGCCATACGCGTTTCTGGACCGACGTCCCTTGTTCACTGGCTGAGTTTGCAGAGGGAAGTCAGGTGGGCAATCAGTGACGCTGAGCTCACAGCGTGTCTTTAAGTCCTGCCTTAGTGGGCGTGAGCGGTAGATGCATTCTGGTATTAAGAGTCTTAAATCCACAGTGAACGCCACCTTATGTCCCTCTCACCAAATTGTTGTCCCAGATGGATGTAGCACAAAACAAAATCCTGTTTGCATTTTGCCTCCCGTACCTTCAATGAAACACGTAACTCCTTTGTCACCACTTCAATCATCGGTGCCGTGGACCCGCTTGATTCGCGGGGGGGCGTTTCCGCGACCAGAGCGGGCCGCTAATATTCCATATGCAAGGGACTCTCAATTGGAAGCGCCACACGTTGCGTGTCAAATTCTTTATTGGCAGGCTGCAACAACACAAGCAGGTAAGTTTTGGCAATTCCTCCGTTCTTTAAACTTTATGCCATACGCGTTTCTGGACCGACGTCCCTTGTTCACTGGCTGAGTTTGCAGAGGGAAGTCAGGTGGGCAATCAGTGACGCTGAGCTCACAGCGTGTCTTTAAGTCCTGCCTTAGTGGGCGTGAGCGGTAGATGCATTCTGGTATTAAGAGTCTTAAATCCACAGTGAACGCCACCTTATGTCCCTCTCACCAAATTGTTGTCCCAGATGGATGTAGCACAAAACAAAATCCTGTTTGCATTTTGCCTCCCGTACCTTCAATGAAACACGTAACTCCTTTGTCACCACTTCAATCATCGGTGCCGTGGACCCGCTTGATTCGCGGGGGGGCGTTTCCGCGACCAGAGCGGGCCGCTAATATTCCATATGCAAGGGACTCTCAATTGGAAGCGCCACACGTTGCGTGTCAAATTCTTTATTGGCAGGCTGCAACAACACAAGCAGGTAAGTTTTGGCAATTCCTCCGTTCTTTAAACTTTATGCCATACGCGTTTCTGGACCGACGTCCCTTGTTCACTGGCTGAGTTTGCAGAGGGAAGTCAGGTGGGCAATCAGTGACGCTGAGCTCACAGCGTGTCTTTAAGTCCTGCCTTAGTGGGCGTGAGCGGTAGATGCATTCTGGTATTAAGAGTCTTAAATCCACAGTGAACGCCACCTTATGTCCCTCTCACCAAATTGTTGTCCCAGATGGATGTAGCACAAAACAAAATCCTGTTTGCATTTTGCCTCCCGTACCTTCAATGAAACACGTAACTCCTTTGTCACCACTTCAATCATCGGTGCCGTGGACCCGCTTGATTCGCGGGGGGGCGTTTCCGCGACCAGAGCGGGCCGCTAATATTCCATATGCAAGGGACTCTCAATTGGAAGCGCCACACGTTGCGTGTCAAATTCTTTATTGGCAGGCTGCAACAACACAAGCAGGTAAGTTTTGGCAATTCCTCCGTTCTTTAAACTTTATGCCATACGCGTTTCTGGACCGACGTCCCTTGTTCACTGGCTGAGTTTGCAGAGGGAAGTCAGGTGGGCAATCAGTGACGCTGAGCTCACAGCGTGTCTTTAAGTCCTGCCTTAGTGGGCGTGAGCGGTAGATGCATTCTGGTATTAAGAGTCTTAAATCCACAGTGAACGCCACCTTATGTCCCTCTCACCAAATTGTTGTCCCAGATGGATGTAGCACAAAACAAAATCCTGTTTGCATTTTGCCTCCCGTACCTTCAATGAAACACGTAACTCCTTTGTCACCACTTCAATCATCGGTGCCGTGGACCCGCTTGATTCGCGGGGGGGCGTTTCCGCGACCAGAGCGGGCCGCTAATATTCCATATGCAAGGGACTCTCAATTGGAAGCGCCACACGTTGCGTGTCAAATTCTTTATTGGCAGGCTGCAACAACACAAGCAGGTAAGTTTTGGCAATTCCTCCGTTCTTTAAACTTTATGCCATACGCGTTTCTGGACCGACGTCCCTTGTTCACTGGCTGAGTTTGCAGAGGGAAGTCAGGTGGGCAATCAGTGACGCTGAGCTCACAGCGTGTCTTTAAGTCCCCCCGCGAATCAAGCGGGTCCACGGCACCGATGATTGAAGTGGTGACAAAGGAGTTACGTAAACGGTGAGTTCCAAGCAACCTGCCAAACATCCCACGTGCTTTAAAATTATTCTTAAGTGGCCCCTGGTGTGCCTCAGTTCACGTCATTCTGCAATGCACGCTGGTGTTTGTAGTATAATTACTGCTTTGTTACGCCCTCCAGTGGGTCCGTTCATGTCGACAATTTCACAGGACAAAATTCAAAGCCCTCCGTGGGATGTTTGGCAGGTTGCTTGGAACTCACCGTTTATGCCGATTTCCTCTGAGGAAAGAGATGGAATCTCTGAAACGCGTCAGGCTCAGGCTATGAACACTGGATTAACAACTGCCTGTTTTGTGTTGAATAAAGGATGTTCCTTAAAGTTGCAGCGGGTGCGGCCTCAAGCGTTGAGCAATGTTGGGAGACATATTTTGTGGCGCGCTCAAGCCACAGAGGGATCGCGTCGCCCAAAAAGATGGGAACCACACAGGTTTGGACTCTCTCTTGTGAATTGGCGCTGCAAGCACTTTAAATCAGCAGGCACGAGTTGATCTGGGGGCCCAATGGAGGGCTTTGAATTTTGTCCTGTGAAATTGTCGACATGAACGGACTCACTGGAGGGCGTAACAAAGCAGTAATTATACTACAAACACCAGCGTGCATTGCAGAATGACGTGAACTGAGGCACACCAGGGGCCACTTAAGAATAATTTAAAAGCACGTGGGATGTTTGGCAGGTTGCTTGGAACTCACCGTTTATGCCGATTGCCTCTGAGGAAAGAGATGGAATCTCTGAAACGCGTCAGGCTCAGGCTATGAACACTGGATTAACAACTGCCTGTTTTGTGTTGAATAAAGGATGTTCCTTAAACTTGCAGCGGGTGCGGCCTCAAGCGTTGAGCAATGTTGGGAGACATATTTTGTGGCGCGCTCAAGCCACAGAGGGATCGCGCCGCCCAAAAAGATGGGAACCACACAGGTTTGGACTCTCTTGTGAATTGGCGCTGCAAGCACTTTAAATCAGCAGGCACGAGTTGATCTGGGGGCCCAATGGAGGGCTTTGAATTTTGTCCTGTGAAATTGTCGACATGAACGGACCCACTGGAGGGCGTAACAAAGCAGTAATTATACTACAAACACCAGCGTGCATTGCAGAATGACGTGAACTGAGGCACACCAGGGGCCATTTAAGAATAATTTAAAAGCACGTGGGATGTTTGGCAGGTTGCTTGGAACTCACCGTTTATGCCGATTGCCTCTGAGGAAAGAGATGGAATCTCTGAAACGCGTCAGGCTCAGGCTATGAACACTGGATTAACAACTGCCTGTTTTGTGTTGAATAAAGGATGTTCCTTAAACTTGCAGCGGGTGCGGCCTCAAGCGTTGAGCAATGTTGGGAGACATATATATATATATATATATACATATATATATATATTCACTTAAAAAACCATAGGTTTCACACATGTTATAGTTAGCTGTACATTTCACTCATAAAAAACCAATGAAATTCCACGTTATAGTTAGATCAGGTAACTATAACTTGCGCGCCCACAATAAACTGCTGATGACGTCACATAGTACATCACTCATGACATGGTCAGTGACATCACTCAAGACATCAATGATGACATTTGAAATTACACATTGTGGATTGCGGTTGCGCAAGTTATAGTTACCTGATCTAACTATAACGTGGAATTTCATTGGTTTTTTACGAGTGAATGTACAGCTAACTATAACATGTGTGAAACCTATGGTTTTTTAAGTGAATTTGCAAGGTTTTGTAAATGATAATTCCTAACTATAACGTGTGTGAAACCTATGGTTTTTTCAGTGAATTTGTACGGTTTTTTAAATGCTAAGTTATGTATTTATTTTTTATTTTTTTTTCTGGTTTTTCACTATGCGCCCACGTTGCGCAGTCCATGCCGTGCGCGCCTCGCCTTTTTTTACGCAGTAACATTTGTTTTTTTCTCCCTTGTGGGTCCTTTAATTTATTTAATAAATGTGATTGTTACTTCTTTATTTTATTTTTTTTATTTTTTTTGCCGTGCGCATACGGTAAGCTTACCGTACGCGTACCCCGCGATTTTTTTTAAAAATTATTAAATTTATTTTTCGTACTTTTGGGTCCTTCTTGGACCCCCTGACAAACACTAGGGGGTCTGCAACTCTCTTCGTTGCCCCCGTTTCACGTTCCCCACCTTTGTTTCTCAGTGCGAGAGACAGAAAATGGCGGCCGACACTTCCTGATTTCGACCGATTCGAATGTTTACAGTCATGTAACCACCAATCAGAATTGAGCTCGCGCACGGCACCGTACGCGTACGGTAAGCTTACGGTAAGCGCACAGAGCGCGCTTACAGATATATATATTGATTTAAATGCTATTTTCTCAGGACCTACTGAACAGATTTACACCAGACCTACAAAAGGCACATCCTTGACCTGAGGACTACCTCTCTGCCAAATTTCAAGTAATTCTGTTCAGCCGTTCGGGCTGTAGCTGTGTCTAAAGGTCCTATGGAAAAATGCATGGGGAAAACGCGTTTTGGGACCCCCCTTTTTTCTCAGCCCCCCGCTTGACGAATCCCCCCCGAGACTTTCAGGGTAGGAGCGGAGCGTAGCGCCCCATTAGTTTTGAAAATTTCGCGAGGATTTGTCGACCGGCGCCAAAGTTATTCCAAATAGAATGTTGCCGATTTCCTATGGAAACACGGTCCTAACTATAACGGTCTACTGGCGACTGCCAGTAGATAATATACACACACATATATATATATATATATATACACACACACACACACACACATTATATACATATATTATTTTTTCACAATTCAATGCAGCCTACCAAAAAAGAAACCAAAAGCTAATCAATGTACTCTTCTGCAACCATAGATTGTAAAAAATAGAAAAACAGGAGGACAAGAATCACTTGAACTCTCTTTAATGATCAGAAGAGACTCAATCTGCAAAACAGCAAGCATTGTTAGCCCATAGGCTGCTTTGAGAACCCAATAACATAGAAAATGAAAGTAATTGCTAGCACAAAAAAAAAAATGGCACCGTGCCTTTAAGGCAGCCATGACCCCCAGCTTCCCATCATGCCTCAGGGGTGACAGTTAGGTCAGTTGTTCTTTGCAGAGACCAGAGGGTCAGGGCACAAAGATATAACTTAAAGATGTCTCATTTGCCTGGGGAGGCGGGTGGGTTGCTTATGACTTTGATGAGGATACCCCTGGAAGAGAACTAAGATTACAGGAATGTAACCTATCCTTCTCTTCCAGGGGATCCTCAGCATTAGTCATAAGCACTGAATCGAATAGCAAGCCCGTTCCCCACCTGCAGACAAATGATAAGCAACCAATCACTATCATAGCTCATTTCAGCATTGAAACAAATTTCTCAAGGAGGCCTGGCCTACTTGAGTGTCTGCTCCAGTATCCAAGTGAAGACATTAGTGTCTTGTGAACGTATGTATCGATTTCCAAGTGGCTGCCTTGCAGATCTCAGCAATTGGTACATTGTGCAGAAAAGCCACTGTAGCTGCCTTTCTTCTAGTGGAATGAGTCTTGGGAGTTGAAAAAAGAGGCTTATTTGATAACTGATAAGACAGCTTGAGACATGACACAAACCATCTGGAGATGGAACGCTTAGAGGCGGGGAAACCTGTTCTGATGGAACCATAATGTACAAACAGTCGATCAGATTTCCTAATAGCTTTAGACTTGTCTAAGTAGAATTTAAGACCCTTTTCAGGTCAAGAGAATGAAGAGACCTCTCAGCTGGCGTAAAGAGATTAGGAAAAAAGGTAGGCAGTGAGATGGATTGGTTAACATGAAAGTCCGACACAAAATTCGGAAGGACGGAGAGGTGGGTACTCCGAACTACTCTGTTGTGGTGAAAAACCGTGTACGGTTCATTAGAACGGAGAGCTTGGATCTCGCTCACCCTGCGAGCGGAAGTGATTGCTACCAAAAAAGAGGCCTTCCACGTACGGTGTTGACGAGATGCTTTGTGGATAGGCTCAAAGGGGGGGGACCCATGAGCTTGGAAAGGACCAGATTTAGCTCCTGGGGGAGGGGGTGGGGGGGGTGAAGGAGGCCAGATGGGAGGGTAAATCTTCTTTAACAGTTGTGGGAAATCCTTGACCACCTAAAGTTGAAAGAAACAAGGTTGAGAAGATGACCTTCTGTATGCTGTGACGGCGGCAAGGTGTACCTTTATGGAACTAAATTTTAAACCTGACTTGGCTAAGTGAAAGAGATACAGTAAAATTACCTCCTCTTGCCCCTTGGTAGGATGGAAACCATTCTGTACACACCACAAATAGAAACATTTCCATTTAAACACATGAGTGCCTCACAGAAGGCCTTCTAGACTCTTTCAAAATGCTCATGCAGTCCTGAGGAGGACCTAAGTATCCACACTGGAGGACCTCAGGAGCCATTCTGCCAAGTTCCGTGAGGGAAGGTTGCGTGATGAATCCTCCCATTCATTTTGGACAGAAGGTCCGGTCTGCACGGCAATCTTCTCTGTGGGCACTCCGAGAGATGCAGAAGGTCTGGATTCCACCACTGTCGTGACTAGTCTAGTGTGATCAGAATCATTCGCTCTCTGGAGTGGGATAACTTGGTTATGACCTTCGGGATGAGAGGAAGAGGGGCAACAGCGTACACAAAGCCCCCTGAAAAGTTAATCAAAAGGGCATTCCCTTTTGATCCTGGCCAGTAAAACCTTGACGCGAAGCCGCAGCATTTTTTGTTTGCATCGTCCGCGAAGAGATTGATGCTTGGACAACCCCATTCTCAGAAAATTCCTTCCACAACCTTGTCATGTAGAACCCAGTCTTGTTGATCGTTAAAATGACGACTGAGGGAATCTGCTTGAGAGTTCTGCTCCCCTGGCAGGTGTTTTGCTGTAATCAACAGTTTCCTTGCCAAGAGCCAATGCCAGAGGGCTTGAGCCTCCAACGACAGGGAACAAGACTGAGTCCCTTCTTGTTTGTTTAGATAGTACATGGCGGTCGTATTGTCCGTCTGGACTAGTATGGAGCTGGCCTGAATGGAGGGAAGACAAACCTTGAGGGCCAGATGTACAGCCCATAGCTCCAGCATGTTGATGTGATAAGTCTGTTCTTTGGCCAACCACTGACCTTGAGTTTGGAAGGACCCCATGTGCGCTCCTCAACCCTGGAGGGAAGCATCTGTGATTAAAGATTGTGTCAGTTGAGACTGATGGAATGGAACTTCCACCACAAGGTTTTTCTGTCGCGTACACCATGGGATAGAGGATTTGGACGGCTGCGACAGATGAATCTTGTCGTCCCATCAAGCAGTCCGTTGATACCACTTGTCCTCCAGATCCTGCTGCAAAGGAGGCATCCTCAGCCTGGAGTTGAGGATGAGGAAGATGCAGGATGCAAATCACCCTAGGAGTGAGGCAACCTGTCGGACCAAAGGAAAGGTAGTGCGAAGTATCGGTTTACACTTCGGAGTGATAGATGATAGTCTTTCCTCCGAAGGATACACTTTTCCTACTGCAGAGTCTATAGTCGCACCCAGATAGTGTATTCTTTCAGTAGGGTGCTGAACTGCCTTCTTGAAATTGACATGAAGGCCCAGCCATAGACATTGTTTGTAGTGGGTCCTCACACATTGGGGGTGATGGACCCTTTAGAAGTCAGTTGTCGAGGTAAGGGTAAACAAACAGTCCCTAGAGCAGCTGCAACTACTGCCATGCACTTGGTAAACACTTAGGAGCTGACTTTAACCCGAAGGGAAGAACTCTGAACTGGTAATGCTTGGATCCTACCATGAAGCGCAGGAACTTACAGTGACACTGGCTGACCGGGACATGAAAGTATGCATGTTGCAGATCTATCGAACACATCCAGTCCCCTTGTTGGAGATGAGGATATATTTGATGGAGAGCCAACATGCGAAAATGTTCCTTCCGAATGTATTTGATGAGTGCGCAGATAGAAGATAGGTCTGAATTCTGTCTTTTGACCTTTCTTTTTTTTTTTTTACCAGAAAGTACCTTGAGTGTATTGTCCTCGTTGAGAGGCAAGAACTTTTTCTACAGCCGATTTTTGTAGGAAAGTGGATACTTCCTGCCGGAGTACTTGCAAAAACAACAATTGATGGACAGAATGTAGAACAATGTCATACATTCACCCCAGTAGAGAGATCTGTGCATAAATCCATTGTTTTTTTGCTCACCATGCCATTCCAGTTTGGACCCAGCCATATGCAAATCAGTCTTGACCCTGCGCCAAAATGGGACCAGTCCAGCCCGAACTGCCAGGCCCACCCTGGACAGGAAACAAGCATCCTAGGACCGGTTTCAGGCTTTCAGCCCTCAGCAGCCAGGATAGCACGACTCCAGTGGCATGTAGAGCACGGGACCCACGTCTGGGCATACCCGTCCCACTAGGGGGTGACAATTGCAAAAACAACAACTGGTGGACAGAATGCAGAACAATGTCATACATTCACCCCAGTACTTGCAGCTGGTGACGCACAAATTTCACTGGAGCGATTGCCGGGGGTGGATGACAAAAACGTAGAGAGTACCCATTCAGCAACGTACTCAACACCCATTGATCTTTTGTGAATCTGCACCACTCTTGCAGGTGGTTGGCTATACTTCCCACCCCACTGGAGTAGGAAACCGTGATGGGGAAGTGAGTGTTCATTGCTTTGATGGGGTTTTTGCCGAAGTGGAGGATGGTGTGGGGCCTCTCTCCCACGGGAAGTGTAACGTCCCTTATAGTGGGTTCTGGCTTGATGCTGCTGTTTGTGCCTCTGCCACTGAGGGGTTTGAACCATCTGATGGACAGGCATGCGGTCGTATGGCCTGTATCTGCAGCGGAACTCTTTTTTTCTTTTCAAGGCATACTACCTTCAAGGCGTCTAGCTCCGTTGTCATTTTGGCCATTTCGTCGTCTGTGTGTGTGCCAAATAGGGAAGTTCAGGATTCGCTGCTGCGCTTTGGGCTTTAGTGCAGTGAGCCGAAGCCAGGATGAACGTCTGGCACAAATCCCAATCGCATAAGAATGAGCAGACTGAGTTTCTCTATCAGCTGCAGCACTAATGATCAGGTTAGCTACCAAACTTCCTTCTTGTAACACCTCCTCAAAATCCCAGCGATCCTCCTTAGGAAGTTTGTCCCTAAATTTCTCTAAAGAGTCCCACAGGGCCCTGTCTTAGCGCTCCAGGAGAGCTGAGGCGCTAGAAACCTTTAACATGGACGCCGAAGTACCACATACTTTTCTTCCACAAGAGTCCTGTGCTCTGCTTTCCTTATCCAGAGGTACTGTTGAGGAAGAGGCCACTGAGTGTGTCTTTTTAGCCGCTGCGATGATTACAGAATCCGGAGGTGGATCTACTCTTAAGGAATAGTGGATCCTCTTCTGGAGGCCTGTACTTTTTAAAGATCTTTGCTGGTGCGGTCTTAAGTGTTGGCGGTGTGAGGAACACGTCCATGAATGGCTGAAGAAGCCCAGGTACCAAAGGCAGTAAAGGCCTAGTCGCTGACCTTTGGTGCAAGTTTAAAAAAAATCACAGAAGATGAGGTTTATGGGGTAGGAATGTCAATGTTCAATTTTGTTGCCTCTCTGGCAAGTACGTCTTGAAACGTACTAACATCATCCACTGGAGAGACCCTCGAAGGTGGACTGTCTGTTAAGGTAGGTGAATGCCCCTTTTTGAAGAATGAGTCGAGGAAGATGACCATGTAGGTGATCTGCGTCTTCTCCGATAACCATGTGTTGCAGACCTCCTTCTCGTGGAAAGAGTAGCTGTTCGAGCACGATCTCGACCCCTCGAGGGAGTGGTTGGAGAGAGGTCTCCAGTCTGCACCAACTGAGTCAGTGGTGACCTGTGCAAGGGGCTGGAGTAGTCCAGCGGTTCTCCTACCTGCCCCGTTGAAGATTTCTGCGAATGATGCAGTGGCAACATCCATCTATGAGAAAGGTGCACAGAGGGTGATGTCTGCCCCCTTGTCTCTCGTTGTACAGGCAGCTCTGACATCTGTGGACGGGAACGCTCAGGAGATGAAACTGAGCTATCCGACGTCGGCACGATAACCTCTGGCGATCTTGAACTTCACAGCGCTGTGTGTCTTGACCTTGACTGATCAGACTATCTTACTGATTGATGAGTGGACGTCGACTGGGAAGAGTGCCTTGACGTTGAGCTTGGAATCACTGATACGTCTTGAACCACCAATGGTGATTGAACTCTCGACGTCGGGAGACATCGCCGACGGCTAGTGGTGATTTGACGCCGCCTGTGTTTTAATCCTCTACGTCGACCTCGACGGCGAATGCCTCGACGTCGGTCGCGAAGTCACCGACAGAGGCAGATGTCTTGACGTCAAGCGGTTAGTAGACGACGGTGAACGTTTTCTGGATCTTGAACGATGTTGAGAATGTGTCAGCGTGGAACGAGACGTCAACAGAGGGGTTCGTCTCGACGTCAAACGTCTTTGAGATGACGCCAACGGCGACCTGTGCCTTTACGTCTGGCATTGATCAATGTCAACGGAGACCGACTCCGACGTTGAACACCGCAGAGTTGACGTCAAAGGAGGAGGCTGATCTGACACCTGTGAATGACGGCGATGAATCGACGCTGAACCTGCCTTCACTTAAGTCTTCAACACTGAGTGGTGCTCATGGCACAGTCGATGGCAGAGGTCTAGTCGACGAGAACACTCGTTTCTTCGTTGCTGGAGGCATCTTCGACGCAGAGCCAGACACCGAACAAGAACAGATAGGAACCTTACTTCTCGAAGTCGATCTGGACCTCCTCTTCTTATGCTTCACTAGTGATCTTCCTCTTGAGGTAGGTTTTTGCTTCTCTGAGAGACCATAGAGGCAAATTCTCTCTCTCTCCTTGAAAGTACGCCTTGAAAGCTTATTACAGTGTTGGCAAGCTTCAGAGGAGTGAGACTCAGGAAGACAGAGTATACACACAGTGTGTGTATCAGTTTTGGCCTTCTTGCCACAGGAGGGACAGGGGTCAAAAAGAGAAGGCATGCTGTGACAGAAAAATTCAACTTTGTCAGAAAAATGGTAGTACCTTACTCTACAAGATGAATGACGTCGAGTGAAAAGGTAATACCAGGTTTTTTAAGATGAAAATACTGAAAAAAGTGAACAATTGTCAGAGCTGAAAACTCCAGATTACTGACTGAAAGAGCCAGAAAGAACAACTGACCTAACTGTCACTCCCGAGGCATGATGGGAAGCTGGAGGTCATGCCTGTCTTAAAGGCATGGTGCCAGTTTTTTGTGCTAGCAATTGCTTTCATTTTCTATGTCATTGGGTTTTCAATGCAGCTTATGGGCTAACAATAGCTGCTGTTTTGCAGATTGAGTCTCCTGCTCATTAAAGAGTTCAAGTTATTCTTGTCCTCCTGTTTTTCTATTTTCTACAATCTATGGTTGCAAAAGCAGATTTTCAGTACATTGATTAGCTATTGGGTTCCTATAGGAGGGTGCATTGAATTGTATATATTATATATATATATATATGTTTTCATATATAGTTTTTTTATATAGTTTTGGGGTCCCCGCACATGGGCAGGAATATTCGGTGCTTGTGACTATTGATGAGGATACCCTGGAAGGGAAATAGTACACTATTGCATACATGATGGAAGGTTTAAAAAATGAAGCGTGCACTGCTGTTGGAGCTGGGAAGAAAGAGGGTTAAGGATGTGGAACTGACAGCTTTATAGGTTAATCTGTGATGTATTAATTTGGGGGCTACTGTTAACCCAAGTTCTCATGGGAAAAGTAGTTTGTTATGGTTTTTCAGTAAGCTGATGCTCCTCCTGGATAATACAACGGAGACACAAAAGCATAATATGAACCTCAGATCCTGACAAAGAATCAGGAGTTATATCCGTTGTAAAATAAAATCTTTGATGAAAAGTCAAAGGTGATGAATGCATGTTGTGATAAGTTGACACAAGCCTTGATGCAAGCCATAAATATAAGTTCCTTTTTTTAAATAACGAAAGGTAATTATATAAGGCAAGCCTGAGCAAGGTCACGGTATTATGAAAGTGCTAAATATTTATTCCATTGCCTCCTTTTATCGTTTGTTTCGACGTACATGAAAACTGGCGGACCTTGACCGTTTGTCGGACCAGTGCAAACCATTTCCTTCTTAAGATTTCTCACTTCCTGTTTTCTGTGTTCACTATTTTGTGGTCTAGCTATCTTTGATTTGTTAGACAGGCCAGCTGCTGCAATGCTAGGTTGTTATAGAGAATGTGAAAAGGAGACTATCACGGCAAATTGGGTTATCAATGGTGAATTTGTCTTCTGTTGTCTAGCAGAGCATAAGTAATAAAGGTCATAAGCATGCAAAGAAATAGAATAGAAAGTGCCAATTTCAGATATAACACACATACAATCTTCAAACTTTAGTAATTAAATTTGAATTCCTATATATTTACTTAAGTACACTGTCAAAGAAAGACTAGTGACACTGCTTGTTTTTTTGATCATGGACAATCTATGGTTATCTATTGTTTACACAGTGGCAGCCATGTATGACAATAGAATAAGCTTGTGTTGAAACGCACATTTGACCATGGTAAAAATGTCTGCGAATAATTGTGCCTATGGGCTCTCACTTAGACCAGGATTGCGGTACCATATTGGTGCATGCCTAAACCCCGCACCATCCTGCCATTCACTCTCCGACACGGACGCCAGCAGTTGTACTGTATTTCATGAAGAGAGAATGATCCTCAATTTTTCAACCCTCACTACTGCCACCATTTTAAGATTTAAAGAAAAAAGCCCCAGGAAGTCACAGGAACAGTCCGATAAGTCCATACACTTCACAGGAGTGCAGCTGAGTAATCACAGTAATCTGTGAGCTTTATCTTTGTGAGATAAATTAAAAATAACAGAAGGATTCTTGTGACCAGCTACAAGCGACTGTTCAACCAATGATAACTGTTGTCAATCTGCCTGTTGTTTATGCCTTTCATAGATGACACTGAATCTCAATTTATGAAATCTAACCTAAGTTTGCCCAAAAGCACAAAACAGATCACCATATCTCTATGCTCTGGTAAAGCACGGTATAACAGCTGGTGTAGAGATGAGGTATAGATCTGGAGGTTGGAGAATGTGACATGCATGGAATACCGGTTTATGTGTGCCTGTTAAGCCTGGGAGTAAAGCCTGTGACTGTAAGATGCGGGCCTAACATGGAATAAAGAACTTACCTCCTCCCTGAATAGCTCCAGACCCATGTGAAGACCCTGCCCTAAAAATATAATATTTTCTCAAGTCATGCTCAAGATACTGCACAACGAAATGGCCATCTAGCAATTTTCTACTATGAAATACAATTCATGAAAATGAACGGTCGTGCACAGCCACTATTTTCCAGGCCCATTATAAGTCAGCTGGAATGTGGTCAAGTAGATCTCCCTCACCTGAACTCAGTAATTCCAAGGGTGAGTAGGTGGGGGATTACAGGATATTGGGACGAATATGAGGGAATCGAGGGTTTGGCACAGATACCTGTATGTTTTTCTGCATTTCTAATTGGAGTTTCAACTGCATGTCTAACAAACTGTTCCTGTAAACAAAAACTTGCGATGTTCCTCTGAATCCTATACTCCCAATGGACCTGGTAATTGGTCACATCGGAAAAAATGGGCCACTTCTAATGATGTCCTATGAGTAATAGTACTACAGCTAAGATCATGGCAAGGTATTTTAAAGAAAATAAATCATTTATGGAAAGGTAGGTTAACACCATACAACATGGCTTTATGAATTATCATTATCAAAAATCATTCACGAAGGTTGCGGAGCTTGGCTCTTGCACAAGATAGCGGCTTCCATCTAGTTCTCCGATGAGCCTGCTAACTTGCAGCGAATTAGCTGAGACTGGGGGTGCCCTAGACATCTTACAAGGGTAAGTTACTTACCTGTAATTCTAGTTCTCTTCCAGGGGTATCCTCATCAAAGTCATAAGCACTGAATATTCCCGCCCATGTGCGGGGACCCCGGAAATAATAAAATTATATATGTAAAAAACATACATATATACAGCTCTGTATATGTATAAACATATATCATTTTTTCCAAGCAAATGCAGCTCCCATAAAAGGCTAGGCAATGTAAATATACACATCCAATAACACACATATATCTATATATATGTATAAAGGTATAACAATACACCCAAATCTCTTTTTTTTTTTTTTTTTTTTTAATGAGGTAAACACTCATGAGAAAGCAAAAAATAAAGAGAACAAACTGTGGAAAAACACAGATGTATAACACATTGCCAGCCTGCAGGCTGCATTGCAATACAATACCATAGAGACTAAAAAGCCCTGTACAGGTAAAAACTGGCACCGTGCCTTTAAGGCAGCCCTGACTTCCATATCCCATCATGCCTCAGGGGTGACAGTTAGGTCAGTTGTTCTTTGCGGGACCGTAGTCCTAAACACAAAGATATACCTTTTCCATAATGAATAATACACCTCTTCTCATTTGCCTGGGGAGGTGGGTGGGTTGCTTATGACTTTGATGAGGATACCCCTGGAAGAGAACTAGAATTACAGGTAAGTAACTTACCCTTCTCTTCCAGGGGATCCTCATCAATAGTCATAAGCACTGAATAGAGTAGCAAGCTCCCCTTCCACCAGCAGGCAAATGAAACTAAGGTTGTATCACCCATGGAGAAAAAGAATCATGAAAATGATTATGTTTGGAACAGATTCCTCAAGGAGGCTTGTCCTACTTGAGTGTCTGCCCTGGTGTCCGAATCCAGACAATAATGCCTGGTAAAAGTGTGGACAGATCTCCAAGTGGCTGCCTTGCAGATCTCGGAGAGTGGGACATTATTGAGAAAAGCCGCGGTAGCCGCTTTTCCTCTTGTCGAATGCGCTTTAGGGCGCGCCCCCAATGGTTTCTGAGCCAGTTGGTAGGCCAAAGTAATACTAGAAACAATCCACCTAGCAATGGAACGTTTGGATGCAGCAAAGCCCATACGGACAATCCCATAGTTCACAAACAATTGGTCAGATTTCCTGATATTCTTAGTCCTATCTAGGTAGAATTTTAGGACCCTTCTGACATCCAGAGAATGCAACGCCCTCTCTGCCGGAGAGGAGGGGTTGGGAAAAAAGGTTGGTAAGGAGATGGCTTGGTTTACATGAAACTCCGATACCACCTTGGGTAGGAACGAAGGGTGAGTTCTCATCACCACCCTATTTAGATGAAAAACAGTGTAGGGTTCTTTAGAACAGAGGGCCTGTATCTCACTGACCCTCCGTGCTGAAGTGATGGCTATTAAAAATGCTGTCTTCCATGTGAGGTGCTGTAGGGTAGCCTTATGAATAGGCTCAAAAGGTGAACCCATGAGCTTCGACAGAACCAAGTTTAGCTCCCAGGAAGGAGAGGGAGGTCTAACAGGGGGATAGACTTTCTTGAGTCCTTGCAAGAAATCCTTCACTACCTGCACTTTAAAAAATGACTGCTGTGAAGGCGAACGCCTGTATGCTGTTATGGCTGCTAGGTGAACCTTTATGGAAGAAAATTTCAACCCTGCCCTTGCTAAATGTAGAAGATAGGGCAAAATTACATCCTCCTGGCATTTAGTGGGATCATAATGATGCTGAGCACACCATATATAAAATCTTTTCCACTTACAGAAGTAGGAGTGTCTTGTCGAAGGCCTCCTGGCTTCCTTCAGTATGGACATACACTCTTGAGGGAGGTTCAGATGGCCATACTGGAGGACTTCAGGAGCCATGCTGTTAAGCTCAGCGAGGGAAGGCTGGGATGGTAAATCTTCCCCTGCATCTTGGATAACAAGTCCGGCCTGCACGGCAGCCGCTTGTGGGGGCGGATCGACATGTGTAGGAGATCCGTGTACCACCACTGCCTCGGCCAGTCCGGTGCTATGAGTATCATCTTGGCAGATGAATTCTGTAGCTTGGTCACCACCTTGGGAATTAGTGGGAGAGGCGGAAAAGCGTACACAAATGTCATTGACCAATTGATCAAAAGGGCATTCCCTAGGGATCCTGGTCGATGGTATCTTGAGGCGAAGCCTCGGCATTTTGTGTTTTGCTCGTCCGCGAAGAGGTCCACTTGCGGGCGCCCCCATTCCCCGAAGATGTCTTCTAACACTTCGTCGTTGATTACCCAGTCCTCTGGCTCTTGAAAATGCCGACTGAGCAAGTCTGCTTGCACGTTGAGTTCTCCTGGTAGGTGCACCGCTTTCAATGAGATGTTCCTTGCTAGGATCCAGTGCCACAGGGACTGAGCTTCCAGCGAGAGCGTTCTGGATCGAGTACCCCCCTGCTTGTTCAGGTAGTACATTGTGGTGGTATTGTCCGTCTGTACTAGAATGGTACTCGTCGTTATCGCAGGTAGGAACGCTTTGAGGGCTAGGTGGACCGCCCTGAGCTCCAGCATGTTGATGTGGTACAACTGTTCGCTGCTGGACCACCGTCCTTGAGTTTGCAGAGTCCCAAAATGCGCACCCCATCCCTGAAGGGATGCGTCGGTGATTAAGGTCTGAGTTGGGGGCTCTTGATGGAAAAGAATCCCCACTTGCAGATTCCTTGGCTTCAGCCACCACTTGATTGACTGTTTGGCTGCAGAGGAGAGGCAAACCTTTTCTTCCCACAGAGAGTTCCTTTGATCCCATTTGTCCTCGAGATCTTGCTGGAGAGGACGCATCCTTAGCCTGGCATTGGGCACTAGGAAGATGCAGGATGCCATGGCCCCTAGCAGAGATGAGATTTGCCTTGCCGACGACAGATTGCTGGTCATAATCTGTCTGCCTTTTAGCATAATGGATGACTGTCTTTCCTCCGAAGGAAACACTTTTCCTACTACGGAGTCTATAGTTGCACCCAGGTAGTGTATTCTCTGCGTTGGTGAAAAATTGGACTTTTTGACATTCACTCTGAGACCCAACCTGCGACATAAGTTCAGGCATAGCGACAGCTGTGTCCGCACATTCTGTGGCGAAGAGCCCTTTATTAGCCAGTCGTCTAGGTAGGGATAGACGAAGACTCCTGCGCGCCTCAGAGCAGCCGCTACTACTGCCACGCATTTTGTGAATACTCGAGGAGCTGACTTCAGGCCAAATGGGAGGACTTTGAACTGATAGTGAGCGTTGCCTACCACAAACCTGAGAAATTTTCGATGATTCCTTAGGATGGGAATATGGAAATATGCATCCTGAAGGTCCAGTGAACACATCCAATCGCCCATCCGGAGAAGAGGATATATTTGGTGGAGCGCCAGCATGCGAAATTTTTCCTTTTTTATGTGCTTGTTCAGTATCCGTAGGTCTAAAATGGGTCTGAACTCCGCCTTCACACTCCTCTTTTGGATGAGAAAATATCTGGAGTACACTCCCTTTCCTCTCTGGTTTATGGGCACTTTCTCTATTGCAGATT
The DNA here is from genome assembly GCF_964204655.1 of Triturus cristatus. Lineage (NCBI taxonomy): Eukaryota > Metazoa > Chordata > Amphibia > Caudata > Salamandridae > Triturus > Triturus cristatus. The sequence goes on from NC_140592.1 coordinate 54,319,636, forward strand.
TGAGTAGTAGCGTCGCTACCTCCTCTCTGAGCTGCTTTAGATGCTGGGATGACTTGACAGGAGGAATCGATGGGGGGTGACTTTTGAAACGAAGCGAGTACCCATGACGCAGTATATTGAGTACCCACTTGTCCTTTGTGATTGTCTGCCACTCTGGAAGATGATGCGCAACACTTCCTCCCACCGGAGCGGTGGACAGCATCGGAGGAAGCGGTTTCTCATTGCTTCCCCGGTGCTTTGTTTCCAGCATTAGACTGCCTGTTGTTACCTCGTCCCCTGGATGGCTTGCGGGACTGGTATTGCTGTTTCTTTTGACCTTGCTGGTCCTGGTTCTTTTGCCAATGAGGGGTTTGAACCCTCTGTTGGTAATTGCGCCTGTCATTTCCCTTGCGGCGTCGAAACTCTTTCCTCTTTTCAAGCCCGACTGCTTTCATGGTCTCCAGCTCTGCTTTCATACGGGCCATTTCCTCGTCTGCATGGGACCCAAAAAGAGAACTACCGGAGAAAGGCAGATTTAAAATTCTTGCCTGCGCTTCCGGTTTCAGGGCCGTCAATCTAAGCCAGGATGATCTTCTGGCTGTGACTCCATGTGCATATTCATGCGCTGCCAGTGTTGCCCCATCCGCCGCTGCACTTATGATCTGGTTAGAGACTAGACTCCCCTCATGCAAAATCTCTTCAAAGTCCCGTCTGTCCTCTGATGGAACTTTTTCAACGAACCTCTGAAGAGAGTCCCATAGTGACCTATCATAGCGCCCCAGAAGAGCCGAGGCACTTGCCACCTTCAAGCTTGAGGATGCTGAGCCGCAAACTTTCCTCCCCCAGGAGTCTTGCGTTTTACTGTCCTTATCTGGTGGCACCGTTGAAGAGCCAGCTACTGCATGCGTCTTTCTGGCAGCGGCGGTGATGACAGAGTCCGGTGGAGGATCTGTTTTAAGGAATAGCGGATCCTCCGGAGCTGGACGGTACTTTTTTAGAATTCTCGCCGGCGCCGTTTTGGTGGTTGCTGGCGTGAGAAAGATATCCATTACCGGTTGTAGCAAACCGGGGACTAATGGCAACAACGGGCGTGTCACTGTGCGCTCATGAAGAGTTTCAAAAATTATGGATGTGGTGGTCTCCTGAACCGGCATAGGGATACTTAATTTTGTAGCTCCTCTACACAACACTTCTTGAAATGTAGAAATGTCATCTACCGGAGATACCCGAGAGGGTGGCGTCTCCGAGAGTGTCGGTGAATAATCCCTTTTGGATGATCTGGAAGAAGGGGAGGTAGAAGGGGTCCTACGGCGCCTTCTCTCTGATCTGGTCGACTCTCTTCTGAGGGAGGCAGACCTGGATCGCCTTCTTGGTGCTCGAGAGTGACTTCGGGATTCTCTTTCTCGAGATCTTGGTCTGATCGGTGTCGCTGGGAATACCACGCCCCTTATTCTTGTTAGCGATGCCTTTATTGTGTCTGTCATAGCAGGGTCCTGAGGCATCTCCCTTACGGGACTTTGAGGCACAGCATTGTCCTCCTCCTGCGAACTTTCTCTTGCAGGAACTGGAGATTGATGTACAAGCTCTGGTGATGCTGACCTTGAACCTGAGCCCTCTGATCCTGAAGGCGAGATAGAAATGATACGCGGTGACTCCGGAGCTGTATATATCAGTCTATGAGGAGATTTTCGCCTTGAGACTGGTCGAATTGTGAGGCGAATATGTGAAACCTCCTGCGTACCCTCAACAGAGGGCTGCCTCGACGGTGATAAGCCTATCACCGGAGATCTTTGACTCGAATCTTCGAGGCTCCGAGCTTCCTGTCTCGACGTCGAGATTACCTTCGACGGAGGCTTCATGTACCTCACCAAAGCTTTGGAGACCTGTGAGGACGGAGGCACCTGCCTCAACGTCGACTCCGACGGAGGCCTCTGCCTCGACGTCGACTCCGACGGAGGCCTCTGCCTCGACGTCGACTCCGACGGAGGCTCCTGCCTCGACGTCGACTCCGACGGAGGCTCCTGCCTCGACGTCGGCCCTGACGGAGGCGTCTGCCTCGACGTCACTCCTGACGGAGACTTCTGTCTCGACGTCGAAAGCTCCGACGACGTCGAAAGCCTCCTCGCCGTCGAACGATGTTTCCTCGACGGCGATCTTGATCTTGACGGCGATCTTGGTCTCGACGTCGACTGTGGAGATCGTCTACGTTCTTCTCGCGACGTCGAATGATGTCTCGCCGACCTCGACGTCGAACGATGTCTTTCTTTCGACGACGAACGATATCTCTGTGCAGACGTCGATCGATCTTCTCTCGACGTCGACAGATGCTTCTTCGACGTTGAACTATGGCGCCGAGTCCTCGACGCCGAGCTTTTAGACGCCGTCGACGTCGAACGCATCCTCTTCGACGCTGAATATAAAGTCGACGTCGATTTTCTCTTTGCAGCATGACTTCCCCTTGACTCCTCACCTCTCAGCGACGATCCCGCCACTGGAGTCTTCGACGCCGAGCCCGACGTCGATGGAGAGCAAACAGGGACCAACTGCTTCGACGTCGACCGTTCTGCTAGGCCATACAGCCTAATCCTCTCCCTCTCCTTTAAAGTCCTTTTGGAAAGGTCTTCACAATGACGACATGTTGCTGGAGAGTGAGAGTCCGGCAGACAGATGATACACACCTCATGTGTGTCTGACGCAGCCTTCTTTTTTCCACAAGATGGGCATGGAACAAATAAAGAAGGCATTTTTCTGACAAAATGGTTGAAAAATCAGTCAGAAAAACACAGGATACTGACTTCCTCACAGAAATTGTAAGAAGAAGTCCAAAAAAAAATCTTAAAGTTGTTATAATTTTTGACTAAAGAGTCAAAAAAGAAGAGAGCTGAATTCCAGGGTCCTGACTGAAGGAGCCGGAAAGAACAACTGACCTAACTGTCACCCCTGAGGCATGATGGGATATGGAAGTCAGGGCTGCCTTAAAGGCACGGTGCCAGTTTTTACCTGTACAGGGCTTTTTAGTCTCTATGGTATTGTATTGCAATGCAGCCTGCAGGCTGGCAATGTGTTATACATCTGTGTTTTTCCACAGTTTGTTCTCTTTATTTTTTGCTTTCTCATGAGTGTTTACCTCATTAAAAAAAAAAAAAAAAAAAAAGAGATTTGGGTGTATTGTTATACCTTTATACATATATATAGATATATGTGTGTTATTGGATGTGTATATTTACATTGCCTAGCCTTTTATGGGAGCTGCATTTGCTTGGAAAAAATGATATATGTTTATACATATACAGAGCTGTATATATGTATGTTTTTTACATATATAATTTTATTATTTCCGGGGTCCCCGCACATGGGCGGGAATATTCAGTGCTTATGACTATTGATGAGGATCCCCTGGAAGAGAAACCATATCTGTATGCCGGTGACTGGACGGTCACTAGTTGTGTAAACTCAGTGCTTACTTTGACCCGGTGATTGCAGGTGGGGCACGCATTCCTGGGGACCAGCATTTTTTCTTCCTCATCAACCTTGATCCAGGGCAAGATTTAAAAAAGAAGGGGAAAGCAGGACACTAAGGTAGAAAGCAGAAATGAATCTGTAAGAGCAAGATAAAGAGACCGGGACTGCCTGTTGGGAGATTAAAGAGACCTGTGTAATCAATACTATGCATGAATTGTGTGGTGATGCTTTACCTTAAGAAATGTGATGTGTTGACTGCGATGTCAATAGAATGGGGGAGCTGTTATGGTTCTGGAAAAAACTATTGAGATATGGATTATGATAGGGGTTACCGGTATGCAAACTTGTCAAGAAGAATAAAGAAATAAAAGATGTAACCTAATTGCAACTGTATTCATTACAGATTTTTGCGACAAGCGACTGTACAGTGGGCAGAAGCTGTGGAGTAACCCCCACCCGGAAAGCGTTGAAAGGAACAACGTTAATGAAAGTGAGTTTCTTTCTCAAACTTTTAAGTACTGGGAGTATACACGGAGAAGGAATAAGTTACTTACCTGTAACTGCAGTTATCCAGTATTGGTATCTTTTATAGATTCACATGCCTGAATCATTCCCCGTCCTCGAACTGGGAGTCCCACGGTATATTTAATAAAGCAGTAATTAATAACTTGAATAGGCTATCTTGGAGGCAACCATGTATTCAATAGCCTATCAACCTCTTTTTATAAAAAAAAAAGGGTCAGACTTAAAACATGTCCAATCAGCAACCAGCACCCTCTAGAACCTTCCCAAGAAAGGCTGAATCCCTCAGATTTTCCAGCACAAGTGAAGTTAGTAGTACTGTAATGCAAGAGAAGCCTCTCTGGGGAGGAGGGTGGGTTGCATGTGAATCTATGTCAAAGATACCAATACTGGATAACTGCAGTTACAGGTAAGTAACTTATTCCTTATCCAGTATTGGGGTATCTTTCATAGATTCACATGCCTGAATCAGAATAGTAAGCAGTTCTATATACATAGGGTCAGAAAAATGAGAGAGTTACCCAGGTTAGACCAAAGGGACCGGGTCGTATCACACTAATGAAAATAAAAATTCCCTTCTGTTTCGTAGTATACTTCCAAGAAAGATGTCTCTTAGTTTACACTGAACCAAAAGATTACATTTAGTTATTAATCATCATCACACAACGTAATTCAATTAACCAATTGTTTTACTTTATTATTCACATTATAGGCCAAATATCAGCCTTAGATCACAACTAGGTTAAAAAGACATTTATAAAAATATTTTTTAAAAATCTTTATACTTACAGGTCTGTAATCATTTTTTATCAAAACACTTGCCAATTTCCAAAACAAGATAAATGTTAATTTGAAATTTTTTACTTGAAATACAAACAAATCTATTTCCTAAACTTCATGCATAAAATGCTCTGCGTCGTAGAATATTTTGTTCCTCTCATGCTATAGTTTCAAGAAACTATTAGCGCAACCACTCTACTTTATATGCACTACTTTGTATGGTATAAGATACTCCAGTGTGAGTAATCCATACAAACATTTAAAAACAATACATTATTTTGTCCACATGTCGACGCGTTTCAGTGTGTCTTGAAATTCTTAAACACCTTCCTCAGAACTCAGATTAAAAACATGCAGCAGATAATTGGTGAATTTGCCGCACATTTCAAAGGAGTGTACAGCAGCGGCACGGACCGGTCGGAGGAGGACTCAGCTGAGCTCCAGAAGGACATTAGGCTGCCGGTTCTCTCAGAGAAGGACCGCGAAGGGCTAGAAGGCGACCTTACCGTCGCTGAACTGGCCAAAGCTATTGCAGACCTGCGCACGGGGAAGGCCCTGGGCCCGAATGGCATACCCATTGAGTTGTACAAGCTCAGGCCCGACTGCCTGGGTGTGCATCTCAAAAATATGTTCGAGGACAGCAAGGTGCAGGGCAAATTGCCGAGGGACCAACGCATTGCCACCCTGGTGGCTATCCCCAAGGAAGGAAAACCAAGAGACCGCTGCTCCTCATACAGGCCAATATCATTGCTAAATGCGGAACCTAAGATACTGGCTAAGCTCCTGGCGAACCGTCTCAAACCGCTACTCACTAAGCTGGTTCATCCGGACCAATCGGGCTTCATGCCGCACCGGAACACGGCTCTCAATCTGAGGCGGCTCCATGGTGTTATGGGGTGCCGCCGGACGATCCAAGAAGATGCGGTGGTGGTGTCATTAGATACTACTTAGGCATTCGATACCCTGGAATGGCCCTACATGATGGCGGTTCTCAAGCGGCTGGGATTCGGACCCAACTTTGTTGGGTGGGTGCGCCTCCTCTATACCGAACCTCTGGCGCAAGTGGTAATCAACAACAAGGGTTCTGAGGTCTTTGCACTCGAGAGAGGGACGAGACAGGGCTGCCCCCTCTCGCCCTTACTGTTTGCGCTCTGCCTCGAGCCACTGGCGGCCTGGATAAGACAAGATCCCTCGACACGAGGGCTGCGATGGGCGGAGGGATGGGAGGACAGGATTTCGCTGTATTCGGATGATGTCCTGCTCTATTTGGCCTCACCGGCAAAATCACTCCGGGTTGCATTAGACATCCTTACCAATTTTGGTAAAAACTCCGGCTATAGCATCAACTGGGGAAAATCACTGCTTTATGTGTTGCACGGAGCCCCCCCTCCTCTCCCTGGTGGGTGCCCGATCCAGATAGTCGCGGAGGGATTCAGATACCTAGGAATATACATCACCGGGGATGAAAAAAAGCGTTTTGAGGCAAACCTCAGGCCGCCTCTACAGAGGTTCCAGAGGGATGTGGCCGCATGGAAAAAGCTCCCGCTGACGTTGCTTGGGCGGGCAGCCCTATTTAAAATGATGGCCTTGCCGCGGGTTCTATATGCGCTTCAGAACTACCCAGATCTGGTGCCACGCAAATATTTTGCAGACATTGAAGCCGCTCAGCGGGACTTGCTCTGGAATGGCGCGCCACGTATGGCTCTCCCGAAACTCACCTTGGGGTGGTACGATGGGGGCATTGCCCTACCGGACATCCGCAAATATTACTGGGCGGCACATGTCTCGGCCATCAACCAGGGCACGTTCAGTAGTGGGGATGACCCAGGGTACAGGATAGACAGGTGGCTCCTCCCCGGAGGGAATTTTGAGGCTGCACTCTATTCGCGTTACAGGAAGCTTCATCTCACGGGGCCTACGAAACACTCGGTCCAACTGTGGCATATTGTAAACCGCAAACTGGGATGGGCTGACAAATTGACGAAGGCTACCCCGCTCTGGGTGTCGGAGAAGCTCGGGTTCTTGGGACGCACTAAGGGATTCCGCAGTTGGGATCTGATCGGTATTTCCCGTATAGGGGACCTTTGGGGAGCTGGAGGTGTGGTGCCCTTCGCCTCCTTACAACAGTCACACGAATTGGCACACAAGGAATACTTCTGATATATGCAGGTCCGACACGCTCTCCAATCCAACATTCCGCCGGGGAAGCTACTCCCGGAATCCTCCCCTCTAGAGGATAGACTACTAGACGGTCATTTGCCGGAGAGGGCAATATCCCTCACCTACAAAAAACTCGTACACCACTCCCAGGACCCACTGGGGCCCCTCAAGGGGAGGTGGGAGGCGGACGGACTGGAAATTGACGAGGAGGAGTGGAGGGAAGCACTCTCCTCCCCTAAGGAAGTGGCGATTTAGCCAAAACTGTGCCTGATCCAACTCAAAATACTGCATCGGGTGTATGCCTCAGTCACCAGACTGGAGTTGATGGGGAGGGGTGCAGACGGGCTTTGTCGGAGGCGGTGTGGGGACAAGGGGACCTTTTTTCACATAGTATGGGAATGCCCACGGGTTCAAACATACTGGGCAAAGATACATGACTGTATAAGTGAGGTGTGGGGGGTTAGGTTGCAGCCCAAAGTTAAACGATGCCTCTTAAATATCTGGGAGCCCACGGACCTGCCGGCAAAGGGCAAAAAGTGGGCAACACTGGGGCTTGCAGTGGCAAAACGTAACATTGCCCGCCTGTGGGGGGTGGAGGCACCGCCACAGCTTGGGGCATGGAAGAGGGACATGGACTGGTGCATGCTGCAGGAGAAGACAGTATAGGTTTCGAGAGGTTGCCCCAAGAGTTGGGTGATGATCTGGTCTCCCTAGAATGTGTATCGAGGTAATATCTGTGAGCCCCCAATCTCTTCGCCCCTTGAAGAAATGTTATCCCACTGACATTATGATCATGAACATGTTTTCTTTTATTCTCTTGGAACATATGGCATTACAGGACTGTCCTATGATCAACGGCTGAACCACTGTAACCCTAATGACCTAAAAATGTGAAGTGACCGTTTTGTTCCCTTTTTTGTTAATAAAAAGATTTAAAAAAAAAAAAAACAGACCAAATATCTCAAAATAAATAATAAGTACAATTAGATTCAAACATTATGTGTGTAGACATAATCTCATTGCTTTGGTTCAGTGCATCCTAAGCTTATTTTTAAATATGGAATTATCCTGAATATAGATAACAGTTAAACAGGTTATTATATTTTGGGAAACAACGAGTAGAAACCTATTACTTAGTCACTCTTTAACCTAAATTTACTCATAAGCAGTAACTCACCCTCAAATATCTTCACAAGGGAATCGTGATAAAGTTGATGGATTTGTGTCTATTATTCCATCTTTTCTCCCCAGTTACTTCTAATTTACTGAAGAAAATCCACCTATGAGAAATATCTTTTTATTATTTCGAACAATGCCTCATTTGTCATACATTGATTATAGATGGTGATTATTACCCCTATACGTACACAGTCAGCACGCTATTGATTTCACGCACTCTTGGTGGATCAACAATTCTTATGGCATTTCATATCCCGGTGTATAAAATTATTTTGTTTAATCAATACCAATATTTCTATAGAGTTGCAATTTCTAAATCTATTAATGCATAATAGAAACACTTACAATTTATTAATTATTCTTTAATTACAGCCTCTGTGTTACTTCAAGTATTTTTTATTTAGGGAATCATCACAGCTTTTTCTAATGTTCTCGTTATAAGGATACTACCGCCTTTTGTCAATTGGGTCGTGTTTGTATTCCTAAATTGAAGACAAATCAAAGAAAAGGGAACACAATATGTTATCCCCATTCTATTTAACTTGTAATCCTAACTCACTATACCAAGTTATTACTGGATTGCGATCATTGCTGTATAAATCTATTAGATTCACTACGTTATATCTCCTCTTACCTACAGAGTTTTATCATTCAATATCCACACCACTACTACTTGTTAAGCCACCTCTTACTGGACTATTTTTACATAGTAGTACACATCCGCTTATGATCTCGTCTTGCCTTATATGATTATATAGTCATATTTTTATGTGGATAAAGTCCATAGATCAATACCAAAGTGAAGTCTAAGAGTGAATTTAATTTTATCTCTATACACAGAGACCGCTATTGCCTTTTGGCCCTTGCATTATTATTTGATACACTCTCGCCGTGCATCACAGGTCAACACGACTCATTTTTTAGAAAAAAGATATGAGGGCTCTTACATCTAACGAGTCGTGCATCTTAAGTAAACTATACCCTTTATTTTATATATAAGACCAAAAAGAAAGCTGCGGTTTAGAACATTAAAAGAACCTACTGCACTTCTAACAGATCTAGCGTCCTGTCCTTCACTCATTCGTCTTCTGTGCTGTGCACCTCAAATAAACTATACTTTTTTTGGGTCAGAGATGCAAACTGTGGTTCATTAGCATTCGAAATACTTGATGTGCTTTTAACAAACATAACTTCCTTTCCTAAGCTCAATCGTTTAACACGCAGTGCAATTCACATGAACTCTACTCTATTAGAGGACGAGATAAATACTACGGTTTATAGCATTCGAAAAACTAGCTGAGCCTGTGATAGATCTGGCATTTTGTCCTGAGCTCACCTTACACTTTGGAACAGCGTTTCACCTTGCCGGGGGTTCTGGTATTGTTAGTAAAGAACACCCCTTGGAGTCTTTCCTCTTTATATGCAAAATAGCGACATCGCCGCTTCTAATCACGTAGGTGGCGGCCATCTTTATAGTCAAATCTCATTCGCATTTCGCGACATGTTTCCCCTACATAGCCTTTTTGACAAGGACAGATTAAATATATAACATTTTTTGTTCTACAGTTAACCATCTCATTCATCCAATGTGTGATACCATTGAGTTCCACCTTTTGCTGGCGGCCAATCTTGGCGGCCATTTTGTGATTGTTTCCGCTCTAGTTCTCCCAATACGACTAGGCGGCCACTTTTCCCATAAAACCTCCTCCCGTGAAAGACTCAGTAATATGCGATCTCGAGGGACAGGCGAATGCGCCCGAGAGGATTTCCTTTCAAGTAAGTCTTTCGTTTTGCAGGTACAGACCGAGCAGTCTGCGGCAATCACCACAGCTCACCCACGTTTTTCCTCTCCATTTACAACAAAGCTTTCAACATCGCTTTGTCCCCCTTCTTCCCATATTTTCCACACTTTAGCGTTCGAGTCCGAACCTCTCAGCCCCTCGATGACCATGAAGCACAACATTGCTTCTTAAATAGTATGTTTTTGAACCCTATATGTATTTACATGTTTGTATGTTCGTTTCGTATCATGTGTTATTGGAAGTCTTGAGCTCCACATTTTGCAAACGCGCTTTAAATAACACCACGCAAGAGACTACACAGGGCATTAATGAGTGTTTGTTTTGTTTCTTTAGTCACCATAAGGCATGATTGTATACATGACGCAACCAGTTTTTTGTAACCATCATGTCAATTCGATAGTGTCACGGGGTGAGCCCTTTGTTTGTCTTTTCTGTTTTTTAACATTATACCTAGGCACTGATTCAAGGCGCCACTACTACGTATGGTTAATTAAGGAGAGTGTGTATTTTTTGTCTTTATAATCAAGCATGGCAAAAGCACGCACACACCCTAATGAATGAGTGAACATGTATATTGTATTTTGAACTAAATCGCCTACACCAAAGGGAGTAGGTTGTACGTGATAACCCTGTCTTTTGATTTCTATTCACAGATACTACTGATTAACATATTGTATGTATTAACCCCACTTGCCTAATAATTGCAGCGCGATTTAATATTCTTTCCTCACTTTAGGTCACTTTAGGAGTGGTACTCACAGGGCTGGATCCTGTGTTTGTCCTGAAGAAGAGCACTGGGGAAGCTCGAAACTAGTTTTTTTTTTCTTTTTTTTTATTGTCATTTTCAATTAAGTATACAAACAAGAAATCAAAATGTGCAATGAAACACACTACAGGGTGCAAGACTGGTCACTATACAGCACATGGCAAGGGCAACAGAACCATGAAGAGCAGAGCTGGAGCAGGCACATAATTAGAGCATACAATATTGCCGGAACTGAGGGCGGGGAAACACAGGTGAGGGGGACAGTACAATACAGGCATGTAGCAGACCAATCCATCACAGAGGCCGGGAAGGCAGGAGACTAGATAGCAGTCACTGATTGTAAGTAGGCCGTAAGGGGCGACCATATGTCTCGTGGCCGCGAGGGGACAGGCAGCTCCTCAGCATAGCAAACCAATTGATCCCTACAGTAGGTCAAGTCCTGCAGCCAATGCTTGGTGGTGGGCGCCGACCTGCTCTCCCAACACAGAGAGATCCGCCGTTTGGCAACCAACAGCACAATAGCTACAAATCGTCTATAGGAGGCCTTGACATCGGCAAGGAGACCAAGCAGACATAGCTGAGGAGTGCAGTCCAAGGAAAGCTCAGTCATTAAGTGCAGAATCTTTATTACATCTTCCCAGTATGAGACTACTCTAGGACACAACCATGCTAGATGATAAAAAGGTAGCATCAGGAGCCCCACACCGCTTACAGGCCGCAGAATCACGTAACCCATATTTAGACAGCTGAGCAGGGGTGTAGTACAGTTGATGGATATACTTAAAATGAACCACCCGCAAATTCCCATTCGACGTTAGATGCCCAGTAAGTCCATCACCACCCTCTTTTGTACCGCTTTGTTCGCCATAAGTTGGCAGGGTATGCTCAGACGTGAGTCCCTTGCTCACTTTGCTACTGGATTCAAGCAAGCCTGGCTGAAGACGGCTGAAATGCCAGAAACCGGTCCTAGGAAGCTTGTTTCCGGTCCAGGGAAGGCATGGCTTGGCAGTTCGGGCTGGACTGTTCCCATGAGGCACAGGGTCAGACTGATTTGCATATGGCCATGTCTGAACTGGGGTGGCAGAGTGGGCTAAAGAACGGTGATGGATTAAACCCAGATCTGTTGACTGGGTGTGAGTGTTTGATTGGTTCTGATGCTCTGTCCATCACCCCTCCCCCCCCTACAGGCAAATAGGTCAAACATGACCTATGTGTGAACGCTTAGGAGTGCAGTTGTCGCCTCCTCCTCCCGATATGAGAAACCATAAATTTCCCAACCAATCCATCTTGCTCCCTTCCTTCCTTTAGTGATCCCCCGTGACTTTATACCCCAGCACCTCCACCATATGCTCTTTAGCTTTTATTTCTGAAAAGAACATTTTAACCTGGCCTTTGGTGATTATTTTGAGTTTAGCTGGATACAACAGGAAAGCTTGTGAGCCCAGGGCTTGTATAGGTGCTATCAGTTGCCTCAGCCTCCACCTTCTTTCGACTGTGACATGACAAAAATCAGGCCTTGTGAAGAAAGTGATCCCATTAAAAGTACGCTTAGAGTCCGGTTTAGCTTTGTCCAGTATCTGTTGCCTTAGAAGAAAGTTTCCCACATATATCAGAATAGCTCTAGGTCTCATGTCTTGCCCTGAATTACGCCTAAGTGCCAAAGGAAATCGATGCGCTCTCTGGATTTCTGTATCCCACTGCCATGCTGACAGCTCTGGGAATGCGCCCTTAAGTAAACTGACAACAAACATCCTCACATCCTGACCCTCAATCCCCTCTTCAACCCCCAAAAGTCTTATATTGTTACGGCGCTGCCTATTTTCATAGTCCTCCAGTTTCCACTGCACGTCTTCCGATATCTTGCTTTGCTCCTCCTTCATTTTCCGTAGACTGCTTAGCTCGTCTTCAAGCCTCCCCGTTCTTTCTTCGACCTGGGTAATTCTTTCAGAGGCCTCCTCGTACAACTTGTTCATCTTCCTTAAAGAGTTATGGATTTTGTTGAGCCCCTGCTTTGATCTCCGGGCTTCAACCCTTGCCTCGTTCTGCATACTTTTCAAAGTACTAAATAATAGATCCATTGAGGCTTCTTGCGTTTTAACTTGAGGTACTCCCTCCCCTCCAGAAGCCATATTATTCACCTCCTGATATGGCTGTGACGTGGCTGAATAATCCCATGAAAGTCTCTTCGTTGGATTAGGAGGGCTTTCTAGAGAGTTTGGCTTCCTACGGGATCTACGTTTCTTTAAAGTGCATTTCGGGGGGACCGAGCTAGCATCTGAGGCAGAAGACTCCCCAAAGCTATCGTCGCTGTGAGTTGCAGACTCTGACTCCTCATTGAGTGAAAAAAAATAATCAGGTGAAGCACACCCGCTGGCCGGGTCTAATAGTGAACCTACGGAGGCGCCCCCTTCCAGGGAGAACTCTGACTCAGTACCTGCCTCCTGGCTATTAACCTCCAGCTCACTGAGACTGTCTCCGTGCGCCTCGTCATTCTCCTGAGGCTGGCCCCCTTTGGCATTATCCCTTGCAAGCGGCCCTCCTGAACCCGTACAACCAACCTCTGAACCATGAGGCTGCCTCACCTTGAGCATGTCCATGTCCTCTGCTACTGACAATGGCACATCTGAGCCCGAGTTAGAAGTTTCCAATCTCTCTAGTGCCGCCGGAACACCCTCTGCTAGGTTCCCCGCATCCGAAAGCGTCTGCTCCAATGCCGGTGCTTGGTCTGGTTGCTTAGCAACCCCCGTTTCGCGGGAGTCCTGCGCCTCGGCACTGTTCGTACTATTCCTTTTGGATTGTTTGCCGGCGTTACGCTTTTCCAAGTGGCCTGTACTCATCACAGGGAAGCTCTCAACCACCGAAGGCTGCCGCAGATGTATTTCTTTTCCTCCTGGATTGTTGGACCGCAGATTTCTAACCTCTCGTGTGCCGCTCAGGATAGACGTTCCGAGGAGGTTTGTTTGGGACCCGTCGGTGCCTTGGGTCACGCCAACTTTCTTCCCAGTGCCTTTTTTAGAGGTAAGTGTACTGCTGGAGTGTGAGGCTGTACTCTTTGGCTCCTGTTTATCCCGATCTGGCCGTTCCTTCGTATTACTCTCTTTGGCTGCCTCGCTCCCTTTGACGATGCGTGGCGGCATATTGTACCGTCCCAAGGCGAAAGCTACCGCTTCCAAGGACCTAGCTAGCAAGAAGCAGATTATTCTTGACGGAAGCTCGGCAAATCTTTTGGTCAGAAACCGAGTAAATTCACAGCCTGCTCCTTCTAGCGAATAGTCAGTTTTCATCCCCACGGGTTGCGGGGTATCACCACATCTTCTAGTAGAATCCGATATGATCAGGAGGAGGAGAGGAGTGCGACTGGTCACTACACACCGCCAGCGGCCATCTTGCCCCCCTGAAAAGTCTGATTTGCATATGGCCATGTCTGAACTGGGGTGGCAGAGTGGGCTAAAGAACGGTGATGGATTAAACCCAGATCTGTTGACTGGGTGTGAGTGTTTGATTGGTTCTGATGCTCTCTCCATCACCACCCACTTTTGTACCGCTTTGTTCGCCATAAGTTGGCAGGGTATGCTCAGACGTGAGTCCCTTGCTCACTTTGCCACTGGATTCAAGCAAGCCTGGCTGAAGACGGCTGAAATGTCAGAAACCGGTCCTAGGAAGCTTGTTTCCGGTCCAGGGAAGGCATGGCTGGCAGTTCGGGCTGGACTGTTCCCATGAGGCACAGGGTCAGACTGATTTGCATATGGCCATGTCTGAACTGGGGTGGCACAGTGGGCTAAAGAACGGTGATGGATTAAACCCAGATCTGCTGACTGGGTGTGAGTGTTTGATTGGTTCTGATGCTCTGTCCATCACCACCCTCTTTTGTACCGCTTTGTTCGCCATAAGTTGGCAGGGTATGCTCAGACGTGAGTCCCTTGCTCACTTTGCCACTGGATTCAAGCAAGCCTGGCTGAAGACGGCTGAAATGCCAGAAACCGGTCCTAGGAAGCTTGTTTCCGGTCCAGGGAAGGCATGGCTTGGCAGTTCGGGCTGGACTGTTCCCATGAGGCACAGGGTCAGACTGATTTGCATATGGCCATGTCTGAACTGGGGTGGGAGAGTGGGCTAAAAAACGGTGATGGATAAAACCCAGATCTGTTGACTGGGTGTGAGTGTTTGATTGGTTCTGATGCTCTGTCCATCACCACCCTCTTTTGTACCGCTTTGTTCGCCATAAGTTGGCAGGGTATGCTCAGACGTGAGTCCCTTGCTCACTTTGCCACTGGATTCAAGCAAGCCTGGCTGAAGACGGCTGAAATGCCAGAAACCGGTCCTAGGAAGCTTGTTTCCGGTCTAGGGAAGGCATGGCTTGGCAGTTCGGGCTGGACTGTTCCCATGAGGCACAGGGTCAGACTGATTTGCATATGGCCATGTCTGAACTGGGGTGGCAGAGTGGGCTAAAGAACGGTGATGGATTAAACCCAGATCTGTTGACTGGGTGTGAGTGTTTGATTGGTTCTGATGCTCTGTCCATCACCACCCACTTTTGTACCGCTTTGTTCGCCATAAGTTGGCAGGGTATGCTCAGACGTGAGTCCCTTGCTCACTTTGCCACTGGATTCAAGCAAGCCTGGCTGAAGACGACTGAAATGTCAGAAACCGGTCCAAGGAAGCTTGTTTCCGGTCCAGGGAAGGCATGGCTGGCAATTTGGGCTGGACTGTTCCCATGAGGCACAGGGTCAGACTGATTTGCATATGGCCATGTCTGAACTGGGGTGGCAAAGTGGGCTAAAGAACGGTGATGGATTAAACCCAGATCTGTTGACTGGGTGTGAGTGTTTGATTGGTTCTGATACTCTGTCCATCACCACCCTCTTTTGTACCGCTTTGTTCGCCATAAGTTGGCAGGGTATGCTCAGACGTGAGTCCCTTGCTCACTTTGCCACTGGATTCAAGCAAGCCTGGCTGAAGACGGCTGAAATGCCAGAAACCGGTCCTAGGAAGCTTGTTTCCGGTCCAGGGAAGGCATGGCTTGGCAGTTCGGGCTGGACTGTTCCCATGAGGCACAGGGTCAGACTGATTTGCATATGGCCATGTCTGAACTGGGGTGGCAGAGTTGGCTAAAGAACGGTGATGGATTAAACCCAGATCTGTTGACTGGGTGTGAGTGTTTGATTGGTTCTGATGCTCTGTCCATCACCACCCTCTTTTGTACCACTTTGTACGCCATAAGTTGGCAGGGTATGCTCAAACGTGAGTCCCTTGCTCACTTTGCCACTGGATTCAAGCAAGCCTGGCTGAAGACGGCTGAAATGCCAGAAACCGGTCCTAGGAAGCTTGTTTCCGGTCCAGGGAAGGCATGGCTTGGCAGTTCGGGCTGGACTGTTCCCATGAGGCACAGGGTCAGACTGATTTGCATATGGCCATGTCTGAACTGGGGTGGCAGAGTGGGCTAAAGAACGGTGATGGATTAAACCCAGATCTGTTGACTGGGTGTGAGTGTTTGATTGGTTCTGATGCTCTGTCCATCACCACCCTCTTTTGTACCGCTTTGTTCGCCATAAGTTGGCAGGGTATGCTCAGACGTGAGTCCCTTGCTCACTTTGCCACCGGATTCAAGCAAGCCTGGCTGAAGACGGCTGAAATGCCAGAAACCGGTCCTAGGAAGCTTGTTTCCAGTCCAGGGAAGGCATGGCTTGGCAGTTCGGGCTGGACTGTTCCCATGAGGCACAGGGTCAGACTGATTTGCATATGGCCATGTCTGAACTGGGGTGGCAGAGTGGGCTAAAGAACGGTGATGGATTAAACCCAGATCTGTTGACTGGGTGTGAGTGTTTGATTGGTTCTGATGCTCTGTCCATCACCACCCTCTTTTGTACCGCTTTGTTCGCCATAAGTTGGCAGAGTATGCTCAGACGTGAGTCCCTTGCTCACTTTGCCACTGGATTCAAGCAAGCCTGGCTGAAGACGGCTGAAATGCCAGAAACCGGTCCTAGGAAGCTTGTTTCCGGTCCAAGGAAGGCATGGCTTGGCAGTTCGGGCTGGACTGTTCCCATGAGGCACAGGGTCAGACTGATTTGCATATGGCCATGTCTGAACTGGGGTGGCAGAGTGGGCTAAAAAACGGTGATGGATTAAACCCAGATCTGTTGACTGGGTGTGAGTGTTTGATTGGTTCTGATGCTCTGTCCATCACCACCCTCTTTTGTACCGCTTTGTTCGCCATAAGTTGGCAGGGTATGCTCAGACGTGAGTCCCTTGCTCACTTTGCCACTGGATTCAAGCAAGCCTGGCTGAAGACGGCTGAAATGCCAGAAACCGGTCCTAGGAAGCTTGTTTCCGGTCCAGGGAAGGCATGGCTTGGCAGTGCGGGCTGGACTGTTCCCATGAGGCACAGGGTCAGACTGATTTGCATATGGCCATGTCTGAACTGGGGTGGCAGAGTGGGCTAAAGAACGGTGATGGATTAAACCCAGATCTGTTGACTGGGTGTGAGTTTT
This sequence comes from Triturus cristatus, assembly GCF_964204655.1. Lineage (NCBI taxonomy): Eukaryota > Metazoa > Chordata > Amphibia > Caudata > Salamandridae > Triturus > Triturus cristatus. Next base: position 54,336,771 of record NC_140592.1, read on the forward strand.
TGATTGGTTCTGATGCTCTGTCCATCACCACCCTCTTTTGTACCGCTTTGTTCGCCATAAGTTGGCAGGGTATGCGCAGACGTGAGCCCCTTGCTCACTTTGCCACTGGATTCAAGCAAGCCTGGCTGAAGATGGCTGAAATGCCAGAAACCGGTCCTAGGAAGCTTGTTTCCGGTCCAGGGAAGGCATGGCTTGGCAGTTCGGGCTGGACTGTTCCCATGAGGCACAGGGTCAGACTGATTTGCATATGGCCATGTCTGAACTGGGGTGGCAGAGTGGGCTAAAGAACGGTGATGGATTAAACCCAGATCTGTTGACTGGGTGTGAGTGTTTGATTGGTTCTGATGCTCTGTCCATCACCACCCTCTTTTGTACCGCTTTGTTCGCCATAAGTTGGCAGGGTATGCTCAGACGTGAGTCCCTTGCTCACTTTGCCACTGGATTCAAGCAAGCCTGGCTGAAGACGGCTGAAATGCCAGAAACCGGTCCTAGGAAGCTTGTTTCCGGTCCAGGGAAGGCATGGCTTGGCAGTTCGGGCTGGACTGTTCCCATGAGGCACAGGGTCAGACTGATTTGCATATGGCCATGTCTGAACTGGGGTGGCAGAGTGGGCTAAAGAACGGTGATGGATTAAACCCAGATCTGTTGACTGGGTGTGAGTGTTTGATTGGTTCTGATGCTCTGTCCATCACCACCCTCTTTTGTACCGCTTTGTTCGCCATAAGTTGGCAGGGTATGCTCAGACGTGAGTCCCTTGCTCACTTTGCCACTGGATTCAAGCAAGCCTGGCTGAAGACGGCTGAAATGCCAGAAACCGGTCCTAGGAAGCTTGTTTCCGGTCCAGGGAAGGCATGGCTTGGCAGTTCGGGCTGGACTGTTCCCATGAGGCACAGGGTCAGACTGATTTGCATATGGCCATGTCTGAACTGGGGTGGCAGAGTGGGCTAAAGAACGGTGATGGATTAAACCCAGATCTGTTGACTGGGTGTGAGTGTTTGATTGGTTCTGATGCTCTGTCCATCACCACCCTCTTTTGTACCGCTTTGTTCGCCATAAGTTGGCAGGGTATGCTCAGACGTGAGTCCCTTGCTCACTTTGCCACTGGATTCAAGCAAGCCTGGCTGAAGACGGCTGAAATGCCAGAAACCGGTCCTAGGAAGCTTGTTTCCGGTCCAGGGAAGGCATGGCTTGGCAGTTCGGGCTGGACTGTTCCCATGAGGCACAGGGTCAGACTGATTTGCATATTGCCATGTCTGAACTGGGGTGGCAGAGTGGGCTAAAGAACGGTGATTGATTAAACCCAGATCTGTTGACTGGGTGTGAGTGTTTGATTGGTTCTGATGCTCTGTCCATCACCATCCTCTTTTGTACAGTAAGGCGACAGCAACCACCCCACTCATCCTCAGTCAGAGCGCGCGGCAGGACAGCATTCCATTTGGCCAAGGCCACCGCATCAGAGACAGCAGCTTCCCTCTGCGACGCCCGATAAAGCCGCGTGACTAGCTTCACCCTGGAGGGGGCAGTGTATAACAATTGCAGTGCCTCCAATGTAGGCGGCTCAGCAGGAAAGCATGGATACAGCTTGCGCATTGCCGGCCTCAATCTGATGTAAGCAAAGAGGTGCATAGAAGGAAGAGGGCCAGTAGCAGCCAAGGTTGCCGAAGTCACAAAGTGACCCCCAGGGTAGACATCTTTCATGGTCACCAAATTCATGTCTTTAAGGACCCGCAAGGCGCCCACCTCAGTGGTAACCAAGAGATCCGTATGATGAGGCAGTGGCATAGCAGACGCATATAACGGCAGCTTCCGAGCACATCTGCCAAGCTCTCGCCAAGCCCTAGCTGTGGTCTGTACCGTATCAAACTCTCCCTTGTCAAACACTGAGTGAGTGTTAACAAGCATGGCCTTGAGTGGTATGGGGTGCACCGCCCCAGCCTCGACCTCCACATGGGGAATATAAGCCGGGTCATGTTGCCAATAATACGCAAAATGGGCCTGCGCGCATAAATAGTACTGCTGAAAATCAGGCGCAGCGAACCCCCCCAGCTCATATGGTAACACCAGCGTCTCCCACTTAAGACGAGGCTTTTTACCCCCACATGCTAGCGTAATCAGATGCGAGCGAAGAGAACGAAAAAATTGGCGGGACAAATGCACCGGCACGTTTATAAAAAGGTACAGAAAGCGGGGAAGGACCACCATTTTTATCAACGCCAGACGGTCGGCAAAGGAAAGAGGCAGCTTAATCCAACGGCCAACCTGCTCCTCAAGCCGCATGACTGCCACGCCATAGTTGGCGCTCACCACCTCCTGAGGATCACGGTGCAGCCACACGCCCAGGTATTTGACGGCGTCAGTGCACCAAACCATCAGAAACTCCAAGTCAATGGGAGATGTACAGTCCGTCAAGGGCAGCACCACGGACTTGGACCAATTGATGCCCAACCCCGAGAACCACTCGAATCAGACATATTCCCGGAGAAGAGGAGGCAAATATAGGGCAGGCTCCAGCACGTGCAGCACCATGTCATCTGCGTACATGGAGACTGCCAAAGGTCGCTGCAAGAACCGCAACGCCGCCTGGGAATAACGTTGCCGCAAGATACAGGCCAGGGGTTCAAGCATGAGCGTAAACAACAGCGGAGAGAGCGGACAGCCCTGCCGTGTACCACGCTGTATAGGAAAAGGAGAAGATAAAGCACCATTGACCCTCACGCGCGCTGTGGGCCGAGTGTAAAGCAGTTTTATCCAGTTGGTAAAGATAAAAGGCACCCCCATCCGGTGCAAGATCGCAAGCATTTACGACCAAGAGATAGAAGCAAAAGCCTTAGCGACGTCAAGAAGTACAGCCACCGCAGGCAACGTGGGCGTTAGAACATGCATAGCCGCGAAAATCGTCCGAAGATTATGTGAGGTGGATCGAGTCGGCACAAAACCTGATTGATCCGGCAGAACCATAACGGGAAGGAGCAGCTGCAGCCGGGTCGCAAGAACCTTAGCCAAGATTTTGACATCTGTGTTAATTAAGGACAGAGGTCGGTAGGAGTCGCAGCTATCGGCCGGCTTGCCTGGCTTCAGAAGAGTGACCACCAGAGCTTCCCGTAAGGTAGGAGGCAGACAATGCGCATCGTATGCCTCCTCATAGACCTGAAGCAAACAAGGAGCCAGGATATCAATAAAAGCCTTGTAGAACTCTGCCGACAGGCCATCAGAGCCGGCAGATTTACCATTAGGGAGAGCCCCAATGGCATCCCGTATCTCACCGAGGGTAATAGGGTGCATTAAAAATTCCTGTTGTCCCCGAGAGAGCCATACTAAGGCGATGTCGTCCAAATAGTGCTGCAGTTCCACCTCAGTCGCAACCTGCCGTTGAGCATACATATCCGTGTAGAAATCCGCGAACTGTTGCAGAATATGAGAAGTTTCATGATGGGTAACGCCATCAGCTACAATGGAGCTAACCGTATAGACCCCCCCTCGGGGCTCCAAAAGACGGGCAGCCAATGCCCGACTCGGCCGACCACCCTCCCCATAGTACCTAGCCCTATACCTCCGCGACATGTGGCGCACCTCCTGATCTGCCACCTCATTGTATTCTGCCACTTTGTCATTAATGAGGGCCAGCACAGAAGGGTCAGGCGAGCTCTCATAACTGCGCTCCAGCCCCTGCAGCTCACGCTCCAGGGCGGACATTGTACGTCGAAGGGATCTAAGAACCCCAGCCTGGAGCCCAATGCAGACCCCCCCGTATGGTCACCTTAAAGGCTTCCCACAATGTTCCCACCGCATCAACCGATCCAGTATTACGCGCAAAGTAATCAGTGATAGCCTCCCGAACACCCTCGCAGAACACCAGGTCCAGCAGGGCAGAGGGCTGAAGTCGCCACTGGAAGGGGGGGGGGGGGGGCTAGGTAAATGCTCCACAAGCACAGTCCAGTCACAAGCATCACGAGACAGCAGCCAGAAGTCAATACGGGACAATGCAGAACGGGCATAAGAGTGGCAAGTGCCGTCACTAGCGCAAGGGTTGCGCGAGCGCCAGACATCCACCAGCCCCAGCGTCAACATACCATCTCGAAGAGCTGCAGCTGCCTTTTTAGGGGGCCGGTCCACAGTGGACACCCGATCCACAGCAGGGTCCAGAACCACATTAAAATCCCCACCACAGATGATAGTGCATGGCGGCAGACAGCAAAGTTTTCGCCAGAGAGCCTCAAAGAACGCAGGATCGTCGATGTTAGGGCCATACACATTAACAATAGTCAGAGATCTACCATAAAGTGTACCCTGCACAATAAGATATCTCCCCTCGTCGTCTTCATCTACAGAGAGCGGTGTAAAGGGGGTGCCTTTTTTAACCAGAATCATCACCCCCCGAGCATAAGAGGAATACGAGGCAGCAAGTCGCACCCCGGCCCATCTAGTGGTGATAACGGACACAGCCTGTTTGAGAAGATGCGTCTCCTGTAGAAGAGCAACTTGGATGTGGTGACGGTCGAGGTACGAGAGCACCTGACGTACCTTCCGCGGATTATTAAGCCCCCTTACATTCCAACTAAGACAGGATATCGTTAGGGCAGCAGAGGCAGTCACGTCCCAGCAAGGAGAAACAATATCCTGTGCCCACAGTTAGGACTGGCCCAAAGCATTACATCACTACATCTGCAGCGCCATACCATTGCACATCTTAAAAAGGTAAAAACCCCAACCTCCCAACCCACCCACTCCAGCAACATAAGGCTGCCGTGACATCCCAGGAGACAACGTTGAAGGAACCATCCCGAAACATGTTGCAACAGGAGCAACACAGGCAACAACAGTCGCCAAAGTAACAAGGAGACAAACAAAGAGCACCTATGCGCTAGAGCAAAAAAACCAACTTTGCGGGGATTTCCCATTCAGAGACGTGCTAGAGGCCACCGGCACCCCGAGGAACCCAGGGTGGGCCGAGACAACACATGTGTGGCCACCCTATGCTGACCTTAATATCCACATAGTGGTCACTGACGTAACCCTTACAGCAAAGGACCTCCCATCCCCTACACACATCACAACAAGCAATGCAGGACGAAGTATCATGACGATATGAAACAAATTGTCAAAATGAGGCTTTAGCAAACTGGACCTTACAACTACAACAGAGCATCACAAAACAGCAATTGGATGCAAAGAGAATGCATGAGACATCAAATCAGCATTATAGAAGGCAAATGGAACATAGATAATACAGATACATATCAAGCCGACTGCTCAGCCATCGGGGCCAGAGTCCCCCACAGTCTCATGTTGCGGGGAGCGGCGCTCCAGCTGCCGGAGATAGTGAAGAGCATCCTTGGGTGATGGAAAAATGTGGGCTTTGCCATTGTGTTGGATGCGCAGACGCGCAGGATAGAGCATTGCGTAGGGAATGCTGAGCAATTGCAGTTTTTTCTTGACAGCGTGAAACTCTCTGCACGCCTGCTGCACCGCCACTGTAAAGTCAGGGAAGAGCTCGACTTTCATGCCCTGATAGTTCAGACTGCCCTTTTCCCGTGCCAGCCGCAGAGCGGCATCACGATCGCGATAATTCAGCAAACGGGCTATTATTGGCCGGGGCAGCGCTCCCGGAATAGGTCGAGCAGCCAAGGAGCGATGAACCCGCTCAACAATGAACACCTTTGACAAGTGCTCCGCACCCAGCAGAGAGGTCAGCAGCGTCTCAACGTACAGCTCCATGGGCCCAGTGTTGGTCGATTCCGAAATTCCGGTAATACGGAGATTATTGCGTCGCGAGCGGGCCTCAATGTCCTCGTTCTTAGCCAGGATGACCTCCAGAAGCTTTTCCATACCCACACAAGAGGTATTAAGTGTTTTAACCCGGTCCTCGGTCGTCGAAATACGCTGCTCTGCCTCGGCCAGCTGGGCGCCATGCTTGTCCAACTTGGACGCCATTGTGTCCATGCGCAGATTCAGATTGTCTATTTTGGCATCAATAGTGTGAAGGCTTTGCTGCATGGACATCATCATGCGCTCCAGTCTAGCCCCGGAGCCCTGCTCAGGGTCAGATTCGGCGTCCGAAGTAATAGGTGTGGGAGGCTTAGGAGGCTTTCTAGCGTCAAAAGAGAGCTTACTCTGCTGCTTATCAGTGCGGCCCATGTCGACCACCCAGAGCCACCCGCGAGGGGGAAATCAGAAGTAACTGCGAGGGGTAGCAGCAGCAAATCTACTCAATTAGCTCCCAGCGCTACCAAAAAGCAGGAAAAGAAAAAAAAAGAAAAAAAAGCGGCGGAGGCGGCGAGCAGCACTATGAGACCCACCGCAAGGGCCTGCAGGCACAGAATCAGCCACCAAATCGCCCAGATAGCGCAGGGCAGTGAGCAGTCCGCCAGCACAACGATACCCACACAACAGAGAGGGCTCAAGAAGGGTAATGAGCAAAAAGGGCAAAGCATGTGGTGCCCACCCAGCACCCTCCAGCCGCCACTCTGCCGCACCGCAGGCCGCAAAGACACCCCAGGGCACCAGCAATGGCAGCCAATATAGCGCAGGGCCCAGGATCCAAGCAGGCCGTCACTCCCACAGGATGAAGCGAGTGGGCAGCAATAAGACGCAAGCCCGCAGGGAGCACAGGCAGGGCAAACTCACTGTTACCAATACAGGTCAAGGGGCACTCCACTCCGCACTGCAGCACTCAGTGGACTCCAGCGGCGATCGGGAGTGCCAGGCACAAGCCCAGGTAGGGCCGCCCGCTCACAGCAGCCCACGAGGTCCAGAGAAGCTCCCCTTCGCGATGCGGCAGATCGGAACCACCAGCGGCAGCAACAGGGAGCAGCAGCAGTGAGCGGAGGCAGGGAGAGGGCAGCGCCACCCTCCGCGCCGCTCAGAAGAGGCTAGGCACAGGAGTACAGGGCTCCGAACTCGACCGCGGCCCCCTCACCTCCAACCCGCATCCGCCGCCACACTCCGCTCCTTGCGCTTCCTCCACTGAAGCGCCGGCGAGTCACCACTGACGACCGGACTGCCTCCCGCCTTTCAGAAAGGTACTGTGCCCGTTAGGTTAAGGGCTGGGCTGCAACAAAGGACTTGCTCGGAGCTCACCCCCGGCTCGGATCCACAAAGGCCCAGGGTACACCGCTCCGCCGGGGGCAAAGCACAGATTTGGACTCCGCACCCAGCAACCGGCTGCGCCCAGCCGTCACCTCGCCAGCAGGTCAGCCGCCATTACATGCCAGGACCCCAGAGGCAGAAAGGCAAGCAGGAAGCAGCTGCGGGCCACCAAAGAGTATCAAAATGTACAGCAGGCAGCAGGGATGGCAGGTCCGATCGTACCCAGCATGGATGGCACGGGAGGCGGAGGATAATTGGCGGATAAAGGTCTCGGCCGGCAGAGCCGCGCTAGGAAGCGGCCATCTTGCTCCGGGCTCTCTAGCGCCCCCAGCTCGAAACTAGTTGACGTCCACTAGCAGACAGGGACCCTAGAGACCGACCCCGTTTTAACATATCAACTAGGGGCTCAAATAAAGTAATTTTACCCACTAGTTAGATATTTTTAACTCACCCACTCCACTTATACCACTGCATTACACATAGTCACTCACAATAACAGTGCTTCTACGTAGCATAGCAATTCGTAGCACGCCTCAACCCGCAGCGGGTTGGGATGGCCCCTATGATGAAGCATGTCACCGTGGGGAAACCCTGGTGAGTGAGGGGACTCAAGAAAGGACATTTTTCCTTTCATACCATGTTTTTTCTGACTGAGCAAGAAACTTTTTCATTAGCTAGGTTCTTTATCTGAGATCGCAGATGTTTTTGGTTCACGATCCTCATCAATAGTCATAAGCACTGAATCGAATAGCAAGCCTATCCTCCACACTTGCGGGCTAAAGAGTAGAATCAATACCAGCTGAGCTCAGCATGGGAACAAATTTCTCAAGGAGGCCTGGCCTACTCAAGTGTCTGCTCTCGTATCCGAATCAAGAAAATAGTGTCTCATGAATGAATGTATGTAACTACTTCCACGCGGCTGGTTTGTAGATCTCAGCAATGGGTACATTGTGTAAAGCTATTGTGGCTGTCTTCCCCCTTGTGGAATGAGCCTTGGGAGTAGCCCCAAGAGGCTTATTTGACAACTTGTAAGACAGCTTGATACATTACAATGGCGATGGAGCGTTTAGGGAATAGGAAACCTGTTCTGATGGAACCGTGATTTACAAACAAGTGATCAGACTTCCTAATAGCCTTGGACTTGCCTAGGTAGAACTTTAAGACTCTTTTCACGTCTAAAAAGAGAAGAGACCTTTCAGCTGGGGTGGAGGGATTGGGAAAGAGTGGGAAGTGAAATGGACTAGTTAACATAAAAATCAGACACCACCTTCGGTAAGAACGGATGGGTCCTAATCACTACTATGTTGTTGTGGAAAACTGTGAATGGTTCTTTTGAGCAGAGGGCCTGAATCTCGCTCACCCTACGAACTGAAGTGATTGCCACCAGGAAGGCAGTTTTCCATGTAAGATGAAGCAGGGTCGTCTTGTGAATTGGCTCAAAGGTGGAACCCATGAGTGGGAGACAACCAGACTAAGCTCCCAGGGAGGAGAAGGAAGTGGAATCAGGGGGAAAACTTTCTTTAGCCCTTGTAAAAAATCTCTAGCCACCTAAAGCTGGAAGAAGGATGGTTGGGAAGGTAACCTCCTTTATGCCGTAATGGCAGCAAGATGTACCTTAATGGAAGCAAATTTTAACCCTGACTTAGCCAAATGTAGGGGATATGGAAGAATTACCTCCTCCTGCCCTTGGGTCGTCTGGAAACCCTTTTGCACACACCACATGTAGAAACTTTTCAATTTAAATGCCCAAGAACTCCTTGTGGAAGGCATTCTAGATTCTTTCAAAATGTTCACGAAGTCCTGAGGAAGTCCTAGATGACCGTGCTAGAGTACCTCAGGAGCCATGCAGCTAAGTTCAGCGAGGGAAGGTTGGGATGATGGATTCACCCGTTCAGCTTGGAAAGCTGGTCCAGCCTGCACAGAAGCCTCCTGTGTGAAAGCTCGAGAGATGTAGAAGGTCTGGGTATCACCACTGTTGTCGCCAGTCTGATGCTATCAGTATCATTCTCGCTCTGGAGTGGGGAATTTTGGTTGACTCTCAGGATGAGAGGAAGAGGTGGAAAAGCGTACAAAAGATCCCCTGACCAATTGATTAAAAGGGCATTCCCTTTCGACCCTGGCTGGTAATATCTTGATGTGAAGTCTTGGCATTTTTTGTTTGTGTCGTCCGCGAAGAGATAGATGCTTGGATGACCCCATTCTTGGAAGATGTCTGCTACCACCTCGTCGTGCAGAACCCATTCTTGTTGATATTCGAAGTGACAAATCTCTGCCTGAGCATTTTGGTCTCCTGGCAGATGGACTGCCTAATTGAAATTGTCTGCCCATTAGTCATTGCTAGATCGCCTGAGCCTCAAAGGAGAGAGGGCCAGAGCGTGTCCCTTCCTGCTTGTTTAGATAGTACATAGTGGTCGTGTTGTTCGTCTGGACCAATATTGAGCTAGTCTGGATGGAGGGGTAGAAGGCCTTAAGGGCTAGATGCACTGCCCGTAGCTGTAGCATATTGATGTGATATGCTTGTTCTTTGATGGACCACAAACCTCGAATCTGAAGAGAGCCCATGTGAGCTCCCAACCCTGAAAGAAGGCGTCTGTGATCAGAGATTGTGTTGGCAGGGTGTGATGGAAGGGAATCCCCACCAGAAGATTTCTCCGATGAGTTCACCATGGGATGGATGAATTTGCAGCTGGGAGAGCAGAATCCTGTTGTCCCATCGAGCAGTTTTCTGATCCCACTTGTCCTCCAGATCCTGCTGCAGGGGTCGTATCCTCAGTCTGACAATGGGCCTAGGAAGATGCAAAAAGCCATCAACACCAGAAGTGAGACAACCAGTCGGGCCGAGGGGTGAGGAGAGTGAATAAGTTGAGTGCCCTTCAGAGTGATAGATGATAGTCTCTCCTCCGAAAGATACACTCTTCCTGTGCTGGAGTTTAGAATAGCACCTGATAGTGTATTCTTTGTTTAGGTTGGTGAACTGACTTTTCCAAATGGACCTGAAGGCCCAGCTGTTGTAACAATACTTGGCAGATCTGATAGTGATCTTGCACACCCTGAGGAGATTAAATCTTAAGGAGCCAGTCGTCGAGGTATGGATAAATGAATAGTCCCAGGCGACGTAGAGCAGCCGCTACTACGTCCATTCATTTTGGTAAACACTCGTATGGCCGACTTCAATCCGAACTGAAAAACTCTGTACTGGTAGTGTTTGGTCCCTACCATGAAGCGCAGAAACTTCAGTGGCGTACGGAGACTGGTACATGAAAATATGCATCCTGAAGATATATCGAACACATCCAGTCTCCTCGCTGGAGATGAAGATATATTTAATGGAGAGCCAGCACACAAAAGGTTTCTCTTTGGATGGATTTCTTTAGAATGGGAAGGTGCAATATAGGTCTGAATTCTGCTTTACAACCTTTCTTTCTTACTAGGAAGTACCTTGAGTAGACCCTTTTCTCCCATGGGGGGGGGGGGAGGGGGTACTTCCTCTATTGCAGAATTTTGTAAGAGAGTGGCTGCTTCTTGCTGTAGCAGTGACACCTTGCTTTTACTGGAGGAATTGCTTGGGGTGGATGACAGAAATTTAGAGTATCCATTTTGCAGTATATTCAGTACCCATTGATCCTTTGTGATGATGCACCACTCTTGCACATGGTCGGCAATACTTTTCCCACTGTAGTGCGTACCGGCGACAAGGGAAGAGGCCGCTCATCGTTTGGTTGCATCCTTGGCAGTGGAGGAGGGTTGGCGAGAGGTGCCTCTACTGAGGGGCTGGGGTTGCTGCCTCTCAGACCACTGAGGGGTTTGATCTCTCTGATGAAATGGCCTGCGGTCATAAGGTCTGTATCGGCGACGGAATTCCTTTTTCCTCTCCAGACCTACCAGTTTTAGAGTGTCCAGTTCTGTTTTTATCCTGGCGATCTCCTTGTCCGTGTGAGGCCAAAGAGCGAGTTCCCAGAGAAAGGAAGGTTTAAATGTGTTGTTGGGCTTCCAGTTTCAATGCAGTGAGACGTAAGGATAAGTTACTTACCTGTAATCCTAGTTCTCTTCCAGGGGTATACTCAGTCATAAGCACTGAATTATCTCCGCCCACATGCGGGAACCCGGAGCATATACAAAAAAATACATATATATGTGTATGGTGTAGAAAAAGGAGTACAAAGTACAAAATAAATACACACATAACATAAAAAATATGCAGCCCTATACATATCCAATAGGCTAAGAAGCCAGAGTTATATGTATTTCTCTAGTATGGAAATAACACATATACATATAATATAAGAGAAGGACATGTACAGTAATAGCATTCCGCAATAACCTTTTAAACAGGTAATGGCAGGCAAGTAGCCTAAAGAAGGCTGAATAAATAAATAACATCCTCATACAGAAAAGGAAACTGGCACCTCGCCTTTAAGGCCTCAGAGACCCTGAGCACTTTGCCTTTAAGGACTCCAGGAGCTCCCTGCCCCAATCATGCACCACAGGTGACAGTTAGGTCAGTTCTTTTGTACGGTATAGGAAACCTGTAGGAACCTGCATCAAAGATACAAGAATACCGAATAAACTGTTAATGCTCGTCCGGGGAGGCGGGAGGGTTGCTTATGACTTTGATGAGTATACCCCTGGAAGAGAACTAGGATTACAGGTAAGTAACTTATGCTTCTCTTCCAGGGGATACTCATCAATAGTCATAAGCACTGAATAGAGTAGCAAGCCCATACCCACTTCCTCCCGGACGAATAAATAACAGCAAACAAATTTGACGTACACATGTTAAACAGTATTAGAAACCAAGTTTCTCAGCGAGGCTTGCCCAACCTGAGCATCTGCCTGTGTGTCTGCATCTAAACAGTAGTGGTGAGTAAACGTATGAACTGATCGCAATGTAGCTGCTTTACAAATCTCTGCCATGGGGACATTCCTCATGAGAGCCGTGGTAGAGGCTTTCCCTCTAGTGGAATGGGCCTTAGGCTTCCCCGGAAGGGATTTGTTGGCCAATTGGCATTACAGTAATAATACAAGACACTATCCATCTCGAAACGGATCTTTTGGAAGCTGCAGAACTTGTCCAAATAAAACATTAGAACCCTCTTGAGATCTAGAGAGTGGAGAGATCTTTCCGGAGTGCTTGAAGGATTCAGAAAGAAGGTAGGTAGATTGATAGTCTGGTTAATATGAAAGTCCGAGACTACTTTAGGCAAAAAACTAGGATGTGTTCTGAGAACTACTCTGTAACGTGAAACACAATGTAAGGTTCTTTACAGCAAAGAGCTTGGATCTCACTCACCCTGCGAGCAGATGTAATAGCCACCAGCAACGCAGCTTTCCATGTTAAATGCTGTAAGGAAGCTTTATGAATAGGCTCGAAAGGGGCCCCCATCAACTTCGTCAACACAATGTTAAGCTCCCATGGAGGAGAGGAAAACCTGACTGGTGGGTAAACCTTTCTCAAGCCCTCAAGAAAATCATTTACCACAGGAATCCTAAACAAAGAAGTCTGGTTGGGGGACTTCCTATAGGCTGTGATAGCTGCAAGGTGGACTTTGATAGAAGCGAACTGAAGACCAGATCTAGCCAAATGCAGCAAGTAGGATAAAATCACTTGTTCCTGACCCCGGATGGGATCATGTCCATTGTCCACACACCATAGGAAAAACGCTTCCACTTGAAGGCATACGATCTCCTCGTGGAAGGTCTTTTCGCATCTTTGAGAATAGCCTAAAGTCTGGATTCAATTGTAGGTGTCCATATTGTATGACTTCAGGAGCCATGCTGTCAACCGGAGGGAGGACAGGTTGTGGTGGAATACTCCCCCGGCCTGTTTGAATAGGAGATATGGGCGGCATGGCAACCTCCTGTGTGGCACTTCCGATAGTTGAAGGAGGTCCGGAAACCACCACTGGCGAGGCCACTCCGGGGCTATTAGGATCATCCTGGCGTTGGTCCTGTACAGCTTGTTGATTACAATTGGGATCAACGGAATCGGTGAAAAAGCGTACAGTAAGCTCTGAGACCATTCGATCAAAAGGGCATTCCCTTGAGATCCTTGTTGGGGAAACCTGGATGCGAAGACGGGGCATTTTTCGTTTGCCGCATCTGCAAACAGGTCAATGTCTGGCATTCCCCATTCTCGAAAGATGCTGCGAGCGACCTCGTTGTTGAGAACCCAATCGTGGGCTTCGACGAAGTCTCTGCTGAGGAAGTCCGCCTGGGTGTCGAGAGAGCCCAGTAGATGAATGGCTACTATTGACAGGTCTCTCGCTAGAAGCCAGTCCCATATTGTTGGAGACTCTGTGGAGTGTGTTCTCGATCAGGTACCGCCCTGTTTGTTCAATTAATACATCGTCGTTGTATTGTCTGTTTGGATTAGAATGAACCGAGACTTGAATGACGGAAACAGGAACTTGAGAGCTAGATTTACGGCTCTCAGCTCTAGCAGGTTGATGTGGTAACTCTTTTCGAGTCTGACCATAGACCTTGTACTTGCAGAGGACCCATATAAGCACCCCAACCCTGGAGAGAGGAGTCCGTGACTATAGTCTGGGTTGGAGGGTCCTGGTGGAAAGGAACTCTCTTCATCAGGTGCGATTGCTTCATCCACCACCGGATGGAGTCTTTGGCTGATTGGTGAAGAATTACCGGATCCTCCCAGCACCCAGATACTTGCATCCACTGGTCTTCAAAGCATTGTTGTAATGGACGCATATGCAACCGTGCGTTTGGTACTATAAAGATGCATGATGCCATCGAGCCCAGTAGTGATGACACCTGTCAAACTGTCGGGAGATGCGTGTGAAGAAGGCTCAGGCATTTCTCTTGGATTGATGATAATCTCTCCTCCGAGGGACACACGCTTGCTTTTTCGGTGTCCAGGAAGGAGCCTAGGTAATGGATCTTTTGTGTTGGATTTAGTATGGATTTCTTAAAATTGACATGAAGGCCCAAGTTGTTGAGAAGCTGAAGGCAGCACGAGAGATGATCCTGCAGCAGAGTTGGAGATGAGCTCTTCAGGATCCAGTCGTCCAGGTAAGGATATATGAATATTTTCTGCTTGCGGAGAAAAGTGGGCACCACAGCCATACATTTGGAGAATGTCCGGGAGGCTGATTTGAGCCCGAACAGGAGAACTGAGTACTAGTAATGTTGAAATGACACTCGAAACCGTAGGAATTTGCCATGTTTCTTTGATATTGGTACGTGGAAGTATGCGTCCTGTAAGTCGATGGAGCACATCCAATCCCCTTGATGAAGCGGAGGGAAAATTTGATGGAGTGCTCACATTCGAAATTTCTCTCTGCGAATCTATTTGTTCAACAGTCTCAAGTCCAGTGTAGGTCTGTATTCTGTGGTGGGACCTCTTTTTTGTTTTTACAAGGAAGTAGCGAGAGTAGACTCCTTGATTTCTTTGAGGAGCGGGGACTTGTTCTATAGCTCTTTTCTTCAATAAGATGTTTACCTCCGTTTGTAACAATTGGTGGTCGCGGTGAGAAATGCCTCTATGAGGTATAGATGGAGGAGGAGTTCTGAACCTGAGAAGATAGCCATCTTGTACAATATTGATGACCCATTTGTCTTTTGTTATACGTTTCCACTCCTCCAGATGTAACAAAACACTTCCTCCCACCGGAGTGGACAACAGCTTTGGAGGAAGACACCTAATTGCTTTTGTGGCTGCTTTGGTGCTGTCGACTGCTGTTTGTTTCCACCTCTGCCACGTCCCGGTCTACGTTGTTGGAACTGGGACCTTTGTTGTGTCTGACCTTGGGTCTGCAATGACCAATTAGAGGTTTGACCACACTGCTGGAAAGGGCGTTTCTCATAAGAACGAAAGCGACAACTGAATTCTTTCTTCTTTTAGAGGCCCACAGCCTTGAGGGTATCCAACTCAGTTTTAATTTTTGCCATTTCGTTGTCCGCATGTGAACCGAACAACGACGAACCATTAAAGGGCAGATTGACTATCTTTCGTTGAGCATCAGGTTTGAGACCCGTGAGTCAAAGCCATGCTGATCTTCAAGAGCAAATACCATGTGCGTATCCATGGGCTGCCAAGTCTGCAGAATCGGCCGCTGTACTAATGATCTGGTTTGATACCAGACCACCTTCCTGTACAATCTCTAGAAAATCCTGTTGATCGTCTTTGGGTAATTTTTCTGTAAATCTTGTTAAAGAGTCCCATAGAGACTGGTCGTATCGTCCCAGTAGAGCGGCTGCGCTAGCCACTCTCATGACAGACCCAGAAGTACTGCATATTCTCCGTCCCAAAGAATCCATGTTTTTGCTGTCCTTCTCTGGAGGAGCAGACGAAATGGAAGTATTGGAATGAGCCTTTCTGGCAGCGGCAACTATAAGGTAAACAAAGTATCTTGGTCTGGGGCCTTGTACTTTTTTGAAATTCTTGCGGGACCCGAGCCCACTGTGGCAGGTGTCAAAAAGGTTTTCATTGCAGGCTCTAATAATCCTGGCACCAAAGGAAGAAGGGGCTTTGCCGAAGTTCGATGGTGCAGGGTTTCAAATATGATGGAAGTAGTCACCTGCTGAACAGTCATGGTTATATTCAACTTGCTGGCACCTCTACAGAGTACCTCGTTGAATGTCCCAAGATCATCAACTGGGGAAACCCTGGATGGTGGCATTGACGAGATAGTCGATGAGTAATCTCTATACGAAGACCTTGTTGATAGGGTCGTTGTAGGAGACCTCTGTCTTCTCCTTGGTGTATGCGATCAGCGGGACCTTGAGCGCTCTCTTGAGCGTAAGCGCCATCTTAAAGGAGATCGGGATCGCCTCTGGGACCTACCAGCGGAAGGCCGTGAGCATTCCATGGGAGGAGGTCTCTCAGAAGGTCTGGGTTGGATCTTCCAGTGCCTGATGTCCTCCAACCATCTTGGTGACATGTGGATAGGAGCAGACTTGTTCCCACTAGTCAGAGAGCCCTCCGGTGTAACCTGTATAATAGTTATACCAGGAGAGGAAGAAGCTTCCCTCGATGTAGAGTGCAGTGATCTCGACGTCGGTCTTTCTACGTCTTCAGCAGCAACAAATTACCTGTCTCTCGACGTCGAACCGGAGTGAGCCACCATCGACGACGACCGAAGCGGTAACTCTTGACGGTGGAGATCTACGAGAAGAAGCCCTCGACATCGACCGCTGGTGTTAATGTGGCATCTTCGACGTCGACCGTGCCCTCGATGTAGACCACCGACGGGTCCAAGAGGGTGATCTGGAGTGTCTCGACGCCGACCTTAGACAAGGGGGCGGAGATCTTGACGTCGACCTCTGAATTGATGTCGACAGGCGCTTCTACGTCGACTGAGGTCTGTCATGCTTCGAGCCTGAAGCATGTCTTGACGTAGACTTACTTCTCGACGGTGATCTCGTCTTTGACGTCGATCTCACTTGTGCAGTTGGTCTCGCCGTCGACGCGCTGTGATGTTTTGTCTTGCTTCTGGTGATGTAGATCTTCGCCGTTTTCTCGGAGAGGAGGGCCCTCTAGAGGTATGCGGACTGATGTTTTCCTCTCTCCATCAAGCCTAGAAGTCTGATCTTTTCTCACTCTTTAAATGTTCTTCTTGAAAGTTGAAGACAATGGTAGCAGGTCTCTGTGTCGTGAGAAGAAGGTAGGCACACGACGCAGACCGAATGAGGTTCAGATTTGGCCATCTTCTTCCCACAGGAGGGACATTTATAAAATAAAGGTGGCATTTCTGACTAAAAAGAATGACCAATTTGTCAGAAAAAGACTGGTAAATACCACCAGTAACAAATGTTGAATAAAGTAGTTAGAATATCAATTCTGACGGAAAAAAGTCAAAATCAGTTAAGCTCAAGCTCCAGGTTCCTCACAGAAGGAGCCGGAAAAAAGAACTGACCTAACTGTCACCTGTGGTGCATGATGGGAGCAGGGGGCTCCTGGAGGCCTTAAAGGCAAAGTGCTCAGGGTCTCTGAAGCCATAAAGGCGAGGTGCCAGTTTCCTTTTCTGTACAAGGATGTTATTTATTTATGCAGCCTTCTTTAGGCTAATTGCCTGCCATTACCGGTTTTCTTTTATGAAAATAAAAGGTTATTGCGGAATGCTATTACTGTACATGTCCTTATCTTAAATTATATGTATATGTGTTATTTTCATACTAGAGAAATACATGTAACTGGCTTCTTAGTCTACTGGATATGTATAGGGCAGCATATTTTTTTATGATATACATGTATGTGTGTGTGTTTATTTTGTACTTTGTACTCCTTTTTCTACAACATACACATATATATGTCTTTTTTGTATATGCTCCGGGTTCCCGCACGTGGGCGAAGATAATTAAGTGCTTATGACTATTGAGGAGTATCCCCTGGAAGAGAACCAGGATGATCTAGCACAGATGCTGAGCGAGTAAGAGTGTGCTGCTGGAGATGCCCCATCTGCTGTCGCACTAATCAACTGGTTCGCCACCAAACTCCCTTCCTGAAGAATTTCTTCGAAATCTTGCCGATTTTCCTTGGGTAGATTGTCTTTGAAGAGTTCTAAGAAGTCCCATAGGGCCCTATCATAGCGCCCCAGTAGTGCTGAAGCACTAGATACTTTTAAGGATGAAGCTGCAGTGCCACAAACTTTCCTTCCCCAAGAGTCCTGTTCTCTACTCTCTTTGCCCTGAGGCACCATTGAAGAGGAGGCTATTGCATGAGTTTTCTTTGCAGCAACGACAATAACTGAATCAGGGGGAGGATCCGCTATCAGGAAGAGTCTTACTCTGGAGGTCTGTACTTCTTGGAGATCCTCGCAGGAGCCGTTTTGAGAGATGCTGGAGTGAGGAAGGTATCCATGACTGGCTGCAAGAGGCCCATTACCAATGGTAGCAATGGTCTTACAGCCAATCTTTTGTGCAAAGTCTCAAAGATGACCGAAGATGATGTTTGAGGAGTGGGCATCTCAATATTCAACTTATGTGCTCCCCTCGTGAGCGCCTCGTGTAAACTTTTAATGTCATCCACCGGAGATATTCTAGAAGGTGGACTGTCCGTTTCGGTGGGAGAATAGTCCCTCTTGTTGGAATGTGTCGAAGAAGAGGACCATGATGGTGACCTATGCCTCCTGCAGTGGCTAAGTGTAGGA
Organism: Triturus cristatus; assembly: GCF_964204655.1. NCBI lineage: Eukaryota > Metazoa > Chordata > Amphibia > Caudata > Salamandridae > Triturus > Triturus cristatus. Next base: position 54,354,965 of record NC_140592.1, read on the forward strand.
GACCTCCGTCGTGGTGATGGGGTTGGAGTACGGTCACGTTGTCAGCCTCTGGGAGCAGAGGTCGGAGAAAAATCCACTGCCTGCACAAGGAGAGCCAGAGGAGATCTATGCAGAGGACTAGAGTAGTCCAGAGGTTGCAGAGTTTGCATAGTGGAAGATTTCTGCCAGTGGTGAACTGGAAGGAGCCATCTCGGAGATAGGTGAATGGAAGGTGATCTCTACCCCTTTTCTTGCTGTGCAGGAGGAACAGCCGTCCGTGGTGTGTCTTTCTGTGCTCGCTGTTCAGGAAATGGAGAAATGGAGCTCTGCGATGTCGAGAGGCACCGGTGGTGCTCCTTTCTGTGAGACTGACGACACTGAGCACCTCTTCGACGCTGAGCGGGAAACCTGTGAACGTCTTTCCGATAGTGATCGGTGTGTCGGCATCAAGAGATGAGTGCCCCGATGTCGAAGGACTATGTGCCACCAGGACCTCTGCCTGGGAATACACTGACGGTGTCCGCGTTCTCGACGTCGGAACATGAGTCGCCAATGAAGATTGAAATCTTGACGTCAAGTGAGTTTTCGGCTACGATGTCGAGCGATGATCCGCCAATGGAGTCTTGAAGCCGACTCCAATTTCGGCTTCGATGTTGAACAATGCCCAGCCGACGGAGACTGGTGCCTCGATGCGGGGAGTGTACTGGCCAACGGAGACCGATGTCTTGACGTCGAACGGGGAGATGACAAAGGCAAATGTCTTCTGGAAGTTGAGCCTCTTCGGGAGTGTATCGACTTTGATTGAGGCCTCGACGTTGACTGTCGCTGGGTTGACGGCAAAGGAGGACTTCGCCTCAAAGTTCAGTACCTTGGAGACGGCGCCAACAGAGAACGATGTCTCGATGTTGAGCGTTGTGAAGGCGCCAATGGGGATCTGCTCCTCAAGTTGACGGCAATGGAGGGGGTTGAATCGACATCGGTGGATGTCACCGATGCAAAGACATACCTCTCTTTTCCTGAGAAGTCTTCGCCGACGAGATGTGTTTCGATACTTTCGATGGCGACCTCGTTGAAGGAGAGACCCTCGAAGTAGTTTTCTTCACCGTTGAAGGCATTTTTTAGGCCAAGCCAGACGAAGAACAATAGATAGGGACCTTACTCTTGGAAGTCGACCTAGGTCTCGTCTTCTTGTGCCTCACTAGAAGTAGTAGACTTCTTAATTTCTTAGAGGCCATAGAGATGAATCCTTTCTATCTCCTTGAGAGTGCGTCTAGAAAGATTCTTGCAGGTCTCAGAAGCGTGAGACTTAGGAAGACCAACAATACAAACCGAATGCGAATCTGTTTTAGCCTTCTTTTTGCCACAGGAGGGGCAAGGGTCGAAAAGAAAAGGCATAATTTGACAGAAAAAGACAGAATTTCTATCAGAAAAAAGGTTACTTCTTACTTCAACAGGTGAAATGCGTTTAATGAACAGAAGATACTGAGTAATAAAGGAAACTTTTTTGACAAAAAGGCAGAAAATACAGAGCTGAAAATCCAGCATCCTGACTGAAGGAGTCGGAAAGAACAACTGACCTAACTGTCAATCCTGAGGCATGATGAGAAACTGGGGGTCATGGCAGCCTTAAAGGCACAGTGACAGTTCTTGCTCCAGCAATTGCTTTCATTTTGTATGCTAAGCTTCCAATGCAGCCTATGGGCTAACAATGTCAGCTGTGTGACATGACAATTTTCGGCTGTTCATTAAGAGAGTTCAAGTGTTTCTTTGTACTCCTAATTTGTTTTTTTTCTTCTTTCTCTGTCCATTGCTGCTAAAGCAGATTATCAGAACATTGGTTAGCCTTATTTTATTGGATGCTGCATTGGCTTATGAAAACATAATATATATACATACACATATATACATACATATATACATAAATACGTACATACATATGAAAAAAGAAGCAAGAAGCGTTCCCTGTTTCCCGGAGCCCCAGACTCTTCAGGGCGGTCTCGCAGTTTGGGCACGGAGCAGCCCATCAACCACACTGGACAGCAAAACAAGGTGAGGCCCAATATCGTGGAAGTGGCTTTATTTCCAAAGTTAACTGCAGCGCCTGTATCCATTCGTCTAACGTTCCGGCTGGTTGCCTACATATATATATACACATACATATATACACATATATACACATATATACACATATACACACACACATACATATATACACACATACACATACATATACAGACACATGTACATATACACACACATGTACATACACATATACACATATACGTGATCAAGGCCGCTGGGTCGGCTGAAACGCGTTATGGCAGGCGAAGACTAATAAAGAAATTAATCACGTACTGGAGGTCTGCACTCGTTCTTTCCAACGTGAATGGAGGTGTGACGAGGAGATGACATATATACATATATATATATACATATAATAGGGCACGCCCTCTCGTTCAGGCGCTCTGCGAGAGTCAACTAACTCTTTTGGATGGTGCAATGAAATTGCAAACGCAGAGCCCCCCCAAGCGGATAATTGCCACGGAGCAGTACTTTCTGCAAGGGGAGAGAGGAGGAGTAACTGTACTGCCTGATTAAGGGACACGAGTGGCATAAATTGGACCATCGGTATCTTGGCAAGCAGCGGCGGATTGTGTGTAAATCGCCAAGATAGGGGTCACCACTGTGTGTTTTGGACTTTCTTCGTCACTGGATGAAGTCTCCACGATACTACATGATCCAGCATGCAGCCTGCCTGAAAACGCTGCGTGACGAGGTACAGACCTGTCAATAGGAGGAGGAGCTAAGAGACTGTTCTATTTAGAGTGGTCCCTGAATGCTTTTAAAGAACTGCAGGTGAAAGGACTATACCTGTGATCCCGGCACTGATGAAAGCCTTTCCGGCTAGAAACGCGTCTGCCTCAGCGTTTCACGGACCTCTTTGCACGCTTCAATTGCCTCAATAAAGCCTTTTGAATCCCGGAGCTGTGTTCTGCCTACTTTTACCAGTAAGTGAGCACTTATTGGTGATATATATACATATATATACATACATACACATACATACACACACACACATATACATAGACACATATATACATACACACACACATATATATATATATATTCACTTAAAAAACCATAGGTTTCAGGCACGTTATAGTTAGGAATTAGCATTTAAAAAACCTTAGAAATTCACAGAAAAAACCATAGGTTTCAGGCACGTTATAGTTAGAAATTACCATTTAAAAAACCTTAGAAATTCACTGTAAAAACAATAGGTTTTAGGGAAGTTATAGTTAGTTGGACATTTCACTCATACAAAACCAGTGAAATTCTCCCGTTATAGTTAGTTCAGCTAACTATAACTCACGACCCCGCAATACACTGCTGATGACGTCACATATTACATCACTAATGACATGGTCAGTGACATCACTGATGACATCACTGATGACATCATCCATGTGATAAATTGATGCATCTTCTCACACCCTAATATAACCTTTGATACACCAACTCTAAATTACAGACTGCCATTCTCAAAACCATAGACACTCCAACACCAATAACTACATACCCACTTACTGATTCTTAGGTCTACACACCCATCCACTCACTCACGCACCCAGTGAATCACCAAGTCACACATCTATGCAGAGTCACACACACCCCACCCATACAGATACTCAGACAACCAATCTACAACCCATATAGACACTCAAGTAGCTATTTGCAAACCTGTGCAGCTGCTTACACACCAACAGACGGACACAGACATTCACACAGTTTAGTCACTAACCCATGCATTCAGTAATATACGTTTAATCACTCACTTATAGAGTCAGTCACGCACCAACAAAATCATCTATTCACACACTTATACACCCACTCATTCTTCAATATGCCTTTCCCTATATATAATAAACATACTTAAACTTTACAGAAACACACACTCACTGGATGATATCAGTGATGTCATTTGAGATGTCATCAGTAATGTCACTGACCATGTCATGAGTGATGTAATATGTGACGTCATCAGCAGTGCATTGCGGGGGCGCGAGTTTTAATTAGCTGAACTAACTATAACGGGAGAATTTCTATGGTTTTGTACGAGTGAAATGTCCAGCTAACTATAACACCCCTGAAACGATGTTTTTTTATGTGAATTTCTAAGGTTTTTTAAATGCTAATTCCTAACTGTAACGTGCCTGAAACCTATGGATTTTTAAGTGAATTTCAAAGGTTTTTTAAATGCTAATTTCCAACTATGCCTACAGAGATAGGACATGTGAAGAAAGAAGAAAAAACACACAGAAAGAAGAGAAAGAAATTCAGAAAGAAGCTACAGAAGTGCTCAAAGCCAAAGAAAAGTGCCGGAAGAAGGAAGATGTGCAGAAAGAACAAACAGAAGAGGAGAAAGAGTCTTTGTTGCAAAATCATCCTGTACCCTCAACTTTTTCAGATGGGTACTGGTGGTAACTGACTGACTAACCAGTCCTAGAGCCAGCGCTATGCTAAAAACACCTACATACACTAGGGAACATTATGCGCTGGGGTACCCCTGTTATTAGAATGACCTCCTCTGTAAGCCCCTAGTATATAATAGGGCAGGGGGATTAAAACTACCACTTAAAACGCGCCACAGGGCGCGTTTGCACACTGGTGAAGGGAAGTGGGGGGGGGGCTGAGCTGACATGTGCAAACACGCCCTATGGCTGTTTTAATTTGGGGGATGAAGTCCCCTTGAATCCTGAGTGTCCCTTGGGTACAACTAGCCTATCAGGTATCTCTAGTTAGCACCACAGAGCTGCCTTGCAGAGAAAATGGGCACAGCCTGGACCACCTCTCTGCAGCGCTACACAGTGCTGCTTACTGGAAGCACCTGGTGGACTAGTTGGCCCCCATGGGCCCTCAGGATTGAAGGGGAATTATTTCCCCAACTTAAAACGCGCCACAGGGCGTGTTTGCACACGTCACTCCAGGCCCCGTCCCCTCCCTTCACCACTGTGTAAACCCGCACTGTGGCCGTTCTAAGTTGAGAGATTAAGTCCCCTTGAATCCTAAGGGTTCCTAGGGTCAAACTACCCCACTAGGTACCGCCAGTAAGCGCCACAGAGCTGCGTTCCAGAGAAGTGTAAAAAGGGGCGTGGCCTCTGAACACCTGTCTGCAACGCAGCTCCCTGGCGCACACTGGCGATACATGTTGGGCTAGTTGGCCTTCAGGGACCCTCAGTATTAAAAGAGAGTTAATCCCCCAACTTAAAACGCGCCACGGGCGCGTTTGCACAGTGGTGAAGGAAAGAGGCGTGGCCTGAAGTGACATGTCTGCAAACACACCCTGTGACGCGGTTTAAGTTGGGGAATTCATTCCTCCTCAATCGTGAGGGTCCCTGGGGGCCAACTAGCCCACCAGGTACCTCCAGTATGTACCAGAGAGCTGCCTTGCAGAGAGGTGTTCAGAGGCCACACCCCTTTTTACCACACTCTGCAACGCAGCTCCGTGGCGCTTACTGGAGGTACCGGATGGGCTAGTTGGGCCCAGGGACCCTCCGGATTTAAGAGGAATTCATTCCTGAAGTTAACACGCGCCACAGGGCGTGTTTGCACACGTCACCTCAGGCCCCGTCCCCTCCCTTCACCACTGTGTAAACCCGCACTGTGGCCGTTCTAAATTGAGAGATTAAGTCCCCTTGAATCCTAAGGGTTCCTAGGGTAAAACTACCCCACTAGGTACCGCCAGTAAGCGCCACAGAGCTGCGTTCAAGAGAAGTGTAAAAAGGGGCGTGGCCTCTGAACACCTGTCTGCAACGCAGCTCCCTGACGCACACTGGCGATACCTGTTGGGCTAGTTGGCCTTCAGGGACCCTCAGTATTAAAAGAGAGTTAATCCCCCAACTTAAAACGCGCCACGGGCGCGTTTGCACAGTGGTGAAGGAAGGAGGCGTGGCCTGAAGTGACATGTCTGCAAACACACCCTGTGGCGCGGTTTAAGTTGGGGAATTCATTCCTCCTCAATCGTGAGGGTCCCTGGGGGCCAACTAGCCCACCAGGTACCTCCAGTATGCACCAGAGAGCTGCCTTGCAGAGAGGTGTTCAGAGGCCACACCCCTTTTTACAACACTCTGCAACGCAGCTCCGTGGCGCTTACTGGAGGTACCGGATGGGCTAGTTGGGCCCAGGGACCCTCCGGATTTAAGAGGAATTCATTCCTGAACTTAAAACGCGCCACAGGGCGTGTTTGCACACGTCACCTCAGGCCCCGTCCCCTCCCTTCACCACTGTGTAAACCCGCACTGTGGCCGTTCTAAATTGAGAGATTAAGTCCCCTTGAATCCTAAGGGTTCCTAGGGTAAAACTACCCCACTAGGTACCGCCAGTAAGCGCCACAGAGCTGCGTTCAAGAGAAGTGTAAAAAGGGGCGTGGTCTCTGAACACCTGTCTGCAACGCAGCTCCCTGACGCACACTGGCGATACCTGTTGGGCTAGTTGGCCTTCAGGGCCCCTCAGTATTAAAAGAGAGTTAATCCCCCAACTTAAAACGCGCCACGGGCGCGTTTGCACAGTGGTGAAGGAAGGAGGCGTGGCCTGAAGTGACATGTCTGCAAACACACCCTGTGGCGCGGTTTAAGTTGGGGAATTCATTCCTCCTCAATCGTGAGGGTCCCTGGGGGCCAACTAGCCCACCAGGTACCTCCAGTATGCACCAGAGAGCTGCCTTGCAGAGAGGTGTTGAGAGGCCACACCCCTTTTTACAACACTCTGCAACGCAGCTCCGTGGCGCTTACTGGAGGTACCGGATGGGCTAGTTGGGCCCAGGGACCCTCCGGATTTAAGAGGAATTCATTCCTGAACTTAAAACGCGCCACAGGGCGTGTTTGCAGACGTGTCATTTCAGGCCACGCCCTCCTTCCTTCACCACTGTGCACACCCCATGGCACGTTTTAAGTTGGGGGATTACCCCCCTTGAATCCTGAGGGTCTCTGGGGTGCAACTACCCCACCAGCTACCTCCATTAAGCGCCACAGAGCTGTGTTGCAGAGAAGTGTAAAAAGGGGCGTGGCCTCTGAACACCTGTCTGCAACGCAGCTCCCTGGCGCACACTGGCGATACCTGTTGGGCTATTTGGCCCCCAGGGATCCCCAGTATTCAAGGGGAATTCGTTCCCCATCCGCAAACGCACCAGGGGGCGCGTTTGCGGAGTGCTGCAAGGAGGGGGCATGGCCTCCGGCGCGATGCCGGAACTACTTTTTTTTTTTTTTTAAAGGGGGGCTGCATAGCCCCCCTTTTTCTTATTTTTTGGCCCTGGGGACCCTATCCCCCAGGGCCTACCCTTAAATTTATTATTATTATTTTTTTATTTAAATTTGGGATGGGGGCCATGTGGACCCCCTTCCTGAGGCCTTAATCAGCCCCAGGGACCCCATCCCCCGGGGCATGGCCGTATTATTATTTTTTTTTGGAGCAGGGCTGTGTTGCCCCCTCCTCTGGCCACTAAAGGCCCCGGGGACCCCATCCGCCGGGGCCCGCCTTTCTAATTTATTTATTTTTTGGGGCGGGGGCCGCGTGGCCCCCCTCCCGGGCCACTAATAGCCTCGGGGACCCCATCCCCCGGGGCTGGCCCTCTCCGTTGTGGGGCCCCAATCCCCCCACGGTACCGCCAGCTCCCCGCGTCCTGCGGGAGCCGGCATTGCTTTTCCACATGGGGAGCTGCTAACATGCAGCTCCCCGTGTGGAAAAGCAATTTGGTTTGAATTTTGAAAGAGAGTAGGTTTCCCTGCTCTCTCTTTCAAAATCCAAACTAAGTTTGCTATGGCAGGGCGGGAGCCGCGAGGCTCCCGCCCTGCCATAGCAAACTACAGTGTCCGGGGGTGGGCACCACGGGACACTGCAGGAGCCGGCCCTGGGGGGAGGGCGGTCCCCAGGGCCATCATTGGCTCCAGGGGGGGGCCGCGTGGCCCCCCTCCCACCAATTTCCCCCGGGGCGTGTGGGGGGGGGCTTGAGCCCCTACACACAGGGTATTTCTTTTCTTTTTACAAGCCCCGAGGTGGTGGTCCCCGGGGATTCTGGGAGCCTTTGAGCCCCTCCAGCCATTAATTTTTGAAGCTCCGGGGGGGTGGCGGTCCCCGGGGCTGCTGGGGGGCAGAGAGCCCCTCTACATATTTACATAAAGCGCGAAAGCCCGCGCTTTGTTTTGTTTGTTGTTTTTTAATATCGGCAGGATCCGCGCACCCAGTGCGGATTTTGCAGATTTGCGTTCTGCGCGTTTTTTCTTCTCTTTTCTTAAGATGGCTGCCAACACTTCCTGGTTTGGAGAGTTGACAGCCAATTAGCATACAGCTCGTACTCGGCAGGGTGCGCGGATCCACCGCGCCCATTGATATATCTAGGATTTTACATTTGATTTTCTCAGGAACTACTGAATGGATTTACACCATTTAAGCAAAAGGCACAAGTGTGTACCAAGGTGTACCTTTCTGCCAAATTTGGTGTAATTCTGTTGGGGAAAACACGTTTTGGGACCCCCCCCTTTTTTCTCGGCCCCCGCTTGATGAATCACCCCGAGACTTTCAGGATAGGAGCAGGCCACGAGTTTTGAAAATTTCACGAAGATTCGTCTACTGGCGCCAAAGTTATTCCAAATAGAATGTTGCGGATTCCCAATGGATAATAGGTCCTAACTATAACTACTTACTGGCGCGCCAGTAGGTAATATACATATATACATACATATATATATATATATATACACATATATACATACATATATATATATATACACATATATACATACATATATATATATATGCACATATATACATACATATATATATATACACATATATACATACATATATATATATATATTCACTGAAAAAACCATAGGTTTCACACATGTTATAGTTAGCGGAAATTTTACTGATAAAAAACCAATGAAATTCCCCCGTTATAGTTAGTGCAGGCAACTATAACTCACGCGACCGCAATCCTCTGCTGTTGCTAATACTGTATTTAGACACTTATTTGCCCATGTCTTCTTCCATACATTTTTAGCTATACATATATTACAAATATTTTTTTTTCATAAAGACACATATGTCATCAGCAGAAGATTGCGGTCGCGTGAGTTATAGTTGCCTGCACTAACTATAACAAGGGAATTTCATTGGTTTTTTATCAGTAAAATTTCCGCTAACTATAACATGTGTGAAACCTATGGTTTTTTCAGTGAATTTGCAAGGTTTTTTAAATGCTAATTCCTAACTATAACGTGTGTGAAACCTATGGTTTTTTCAGTGAATTTGTACGGTTTTTTAAATGCTAAGTTACTTTACGCCATTCGTGGCGTGCGCGCCCACTTAACGCAGTTCGTTCCGTGCGCGCACGGTGCGCTTCGCGCACCGCGCGCCCACTTTACGCAGTTAGTGCCGTGCACGCACGGTGGGCACGCGGTGCGATGACAAAGCAAGAAAGCACGTCAACAAATCTGTTTCTGCTTTCCTCCGTGACTATGGTATGGGTGCCATTTACCACAACAACTTGCGTTATGACATGCAAGACATTTATAGAGGAGATGGTGTGCACTTCAATGATGAAGGGAACAGAGTCTTCCTCTTGAACCTTAGACTCTGCATCGGTACTTACTTGTAGGTACCACTAAAAAATCATTTCATAAACACAACGGCTCTTTTTAGAGCCCCCTAATATCTAAACACTTAAATCTGAATTTCATTTATTTTTTTATTTTTTTTTCTACCGTACGCTTACCGTAAGCTTACCGTACGCGTACCCCGTGATTTTTTTTAAAATCAATAAATGTTTTCTT